>NW_023596225.1:23002148-23037250 GCF_011947565.3 Pollicipes pollicipes | reverse complement strand
TTGCATAGCCCAGAAGACTCTCCGAACTATTTTACAAATATCGAGGAAAATCAAGGATCCTTTGGAAATTCCGAAGTGGTTCCGGGACACAGACTTTCCTTTGACTCAATTTCAAACATATTCTGGATCCCGAAAGATCTTCGGCCCAAATACCCGATGATGTGTGATATAACGGCTTTACCTATTTGGTTCAAAAACGTTTTTGTAGTAAGACCAACCGTTTTAAGGATATTTCAATACTATTACACCTCACGTCCTGTACTGGACAAAGAAGCTGATAATCAAAGAGTATCCTTGCTTTCTTTCTCCAAATATAACCTTTGATTCTTGGCAGCTGTGATGTTTCTGTTCGCCACAAGTATCCCGGCAAAACAAACAAGCCATGCAAAAACCAGACGAGACATGACCTGGTTGGCATACAAGCGTTGATGTGTCACCGATTTGATTGGTCTAAGGCTCATTGCATTCGGCTGTGTTTCGATCTGTCCCTGCTCTTGTCGATCTCTTGACACAATGCATGCAGTTGCTGTTGCTTTCAGAGTGGCAGTCATCCAGACTGATATCAGGGGAAATAAGACGCGCCCGGCCGTGTCTTCAAGCCCACGCCGCATTCACAAAAATACTATCATTTGAATATGCTTACCCGGCGTAGAATATCCACCAGACCATCAACTTCTCACAATTCTTTCAAAGACATTCGTGTCTCAAACGTCATTTGTTAGACATCAGTGTTCAATGTAATGAACGGTGATACCATGCTGACGAACGGTGCGCGACTTCCACCAACGCATCTACACAACAACGGCGAGGAGAGAATTCATACGGGCCATCCAGCCTACGACGGCTCACGGTCTGATGCGTTCGTCTCCGAATCGAGGCGAGAGTGGTTTGTAATCTAGATTACCATGGGGCCTTTATTCTTTACCCACTGAAAGCGTACCGCATCACGTCCGTTATGTCCAGCTCGAGTTTCTCGGTCCGTGTTCTCTCTCCGTTGCCATTAACGCCGGCGACGCTGTGACCGTCCGGCCCGGAAGCCGAGCCCGGAGAATGCAGCGCCGAGTGCGTCAGGAGCACCACACCGGCTGCGGAACCGGAGTGCCCGTTGGTCAGCCAGCCAGCGGACCCCGTGAACAGTCAGCGAGCACGTCAGCTCTGCTAGTCAGCGAGAATCGTGACTCGCCAGCGACCACATCAGCTCAGCCAGCCAGAGGGTCACGTGATCAACCAGCAGGCACATCAGCTCAGTCAGCCTAGCCGGCCACGTGATCAGCCAGCAAGTACATCAGCTCAGCCAGCCAGCGGGCTACGTGATCAGGCAGCGAGCACATCAGCTCTGTAGTCATGGTAGCTGCGGTCGGCAGCCATGCTAGTCCAAAGGCGATAATACAGAACTTCTCAGGAATTGGTTTTGGTATACTAAACGGGCACAAACAAAACATGTCAACGCCAAAAACGTACCGCTTCTGGTGCATTTGAGTGACGATCCGCTGGCCAGGTTTGGTCCACCGCGGAATAACACATGGCGTGAGAAGACGGATTTGTATATGCGTGGTCAAAGTGAGGACGCATCCACATGGTAAGCAGATTGCAACATCTTGAAAGCAGGCTAACTCATTAGAAGTTGCTATTTTGCGTGGACAACCCAGGGATTTTGCGAACTTAATCAAAGCTTTGCAAAATAAGTGAAAACCTACGAAATCCGGGGTTTTTCCTGGGGTAGAGTGTTCTAAGAGTGCCTAAGTATTTGGAAAATTCACGGAATTCGTTCTTAGCTATAGTTTATCATAGTAATGACACCATCAACACCCTTAAGTATATACATACATATATATATATATATATATATATATATATATATATATATATATATATATATATATATATATATGTATATATATACATATATGTATGTTTATATATATGTATATATATATATACATATATAGGTATATACACAAGTTGCTAACTGCTCAAGAAATGAACCAGTTTTGCCATATTTCCGCCTTTATGGTCTCCACGTCAGGGTTTTGCCTTACATGGTTTGGTAAGCTCAAAATACGCTTTTCTGGTCACGTCACAGGTAACAGGAACATTTCCAAGTTATTATTATACACAAAGCTAACTTTTAATCCATGTAATATACCATAGTTTTTTACACACGTTTTTCTCACTATGATATTTGCAACGTTTTCTTTTCTTTCAAATTGCGTATATTAATCACCCAATAACCTACGTCATTTTCATAAGTTGAATGACGCGGAGGTATGCCGCATGGCGACATCCATACATTTATCTTTCGAACACAGCACCAAAATGTTTTAATAATGTGTGACAGTTCATGCCGTGCAACGGGTATGCCGTGCTTCGGGAAGACAAGTGTTTTCATCTGAGCGTGCTGCCCCGTGCCTGAGGGCCGACGCCGGGCGGCGCGGCGGCCGCTGCCCGGCGTCGGCAGCTGGCGTCTCTGCTCAGCCGTGTCGGGAGGAGCGACCGACCGGCCGCTGGCCAGCGCCGGGCCGCCCGCCAGCACCGGCCGGCCGCCGGACGCTCGGCGAGCGGCGGTCAACAGAGAGCAGTCAGAGAACAGTGGACGGCGGTCAGCGGAGAGCAGCTAGGAGACAGCGGACGGCGGTCAGCGGAGAGCAGTCAGGGGACAGCGGACGGCGGTCAACAGAGAGCAGTCAGGAGACAGCGGACGGCGGTCAGCAGAGAGCAGCCAGAGAACAGCGGACGGCGGTCAGAGGAGAGCAGCCAGGGGACAGCGGACGGCGGTCAGAGGAGAGCAGCCAGGGGACAGCGGACGGCGGTCAGTGGAGAGCAGCCAGGGGACAGTGGACGGACAGCAGAAAAGCTCCGGTGCCGCTTGGGGAACCAAAAGGAGTTGTATTATATATTCGTGATCAACTCGTGGTCATTCTCGCATGCGATTAACGGCCGTGCTTACACAAGATGAATGCATGTATAAATAGGGAGAACGAAAGCAGGGCGTGGCTTGCAATACTGCACTCTTACGACACGATGGACACTAGAAAATTCCAGAAAGCCACTTCGGTCCACGACGCCAGCGTCAGGTTTCTCCATGCTTGTCGCTGTCACTGACCGCACTGCTGCAAAGTGTGGTTAGAGCGCTGGCGTCCTCTACAGCTATAAAACCGCATGTCATAGAAGCACCGCACCCCATTGCACTTTGGCATGGCAACAAATGTCGAAAAGAAATAATTGAGCATTTTTGTTAGTTTTCTCCTCGAACTATTCGTGGGTTATTCCTCTCCTAGTATGTGACGTCACTGCTGTATTTCTTCAGGCGATGGGTTGAAATAATGCATTCTACTGTCACTGTGAGTTATGTCATCCGTCAAGAACAGAACGAGCGGAAGCTGAGAAAAAAGTCCCGGTCGCATGGCAACATGTGGCGTATTCATCTGGTCATCTCCTGACAGAACTTGGTGGCGGCGACAAAACTGGAAAATTGTTAAGTTGTTGCAATTTCGCTGACATCAATCATGAGCAAAATGGGACAAAACCTGGCAAATGATTTAAGTATCTAAGAAGTTTGGGAAACAAACGCGTGCTCATTTGTGCCCCTGCTCAATGCACGTATTCTCGTAATGTGGATGTTATATTTTTTTAGATCAGAAATGCAGCTGCCCACTCTAACCGCACCCGCTCGGCACTTGACACCACGGTTTGGGAGAGGGGGAGGGAAGGGGCAGCTTTCCCTCCGCCACATTGACCGTTCGCGCCCCTTGATAGTCGTG
Organism: Pollicipes pollicipes; assembly: GCF_011947565.3. NCBI lineage: Eukaryota > Metazoa > Arthropoda > Thecostraca > Pollicipedomorpha > Pollicipedidae > Pollicipes > Pollicipes pollicipes. Next base: position 23,033,489 of record NW_023596225.1, on the reverse strand, counting down.
CGCTGCCCGGTCGCACAATCATTGCACTTCACAATCTGTTCACGGCATTGCCTGTCATGTATGTTTAATCACGCGCTCACACGAGATATCAATGAGAACGATGCCTTAATCGATCTTAGCTTGCTTCATAATGCTTGCTTGGGTGATACTGTGCAGTCTTTGCGTGGGCGATACTTCATGTTGCTCCCACCGCTCCTTGCAGATCCGTCCTTGGACGTGACCAAGTTCCACGAGGCGCTCCGCTCAAGCCGGAGGTGCTCAAGCTCCGCTCCGAGCCGAAAAGGCCAATCACATAAACTCAACCACGCGCCGCAAACTCCATTTGCACGAAGTGAAGGTGGCCCCAGCTGTTCAAAGCAGCCACTATACATTAACAACTGGAAACAAATCGAGTCCGGCCCGCGGTCCGGGAGAGAAAGGAAATAAGGCTTCAGGAAGACGTTTGGGTGCTTTACTGGGACGACTTAAAGATTAGACGCTTGTTTTGCGCAATAAAGACGGTTACGACGATCCTTACTACCCCCCCCCCCCCCCCCCTCCTCACTGCACCCTTTAGAGTACTTTCAACTAGGTGTCAGGCTCATGGTTCGGCCCTTTAGCCAAGTAGAACCGAAGTCTACAGATACAGCACGCAGCGTCAGGACATTCCGCGCCACGCCAGCCTCACCACCTCCCGAGTACTGGCTGACGGAAGATCTTACACTAATCATCAGACATTTTCTCCGGGACACAAACCCACGCGGAATCCCACCGCCGTGGCGGACCGTGCCGCGCTCCATGCCACCGCCGTGGCGGACCGTGCCGCGCTCCATGCCACCGCCGTGGCGGACCGTGCCGCGCTCCATGCCACCGCCGTGGCGGACCGTGCCGCGCTCCATGCCACCGCCGTGGCCGACCGTGCCGCGCTCCATGCCACCGCCGTGGCCGACCGTGCCGCGCTCCATGCCACCGCCGTGGCCGACCGTGCCGCGCTCCATGCCACCGCCGTGGCCGACCGTGCCGCGCTCCATGCCACCACCGTGGCCGACCGTGCCGCGCTCCATGCCACCGCCGTGGCCGACCGCACCGCGCTCCATGCCGCCTGGGCCGCTAGGATGGCGTAGGTCACGCGAGGAGAGGTACTCTCACAACCACGCACGCTGTACTGCTGCGTTTGGACGTAAAAGAAACAAATATGAAAAGCATCTGATTGCAGTTTAAATTGGATAAGAAAAGTTCTTGACAAGCTGAGAAGTACTAAGGCACACCTGATCCTCTTTTAAGATGCACAATTTTCTACGAGAATGTTATTTAAGCAGTGCGTCGCAATATGCGTCCTCGCAAAGCATTGCCGCGACTCCAAGAATGGATCAATCACTCGATCATATCACTTATTATGGGCGCACTGAAACACATGACAGAGCACACTATCGCCGCCGAGGAGAAGTAGGGCACAACCTTAATGATGCTCTGGGCACCACGGGACCAAATGTAGCGCATCACTTACTATGGGCAGACAGAAAACTGTAGGTGATAAAAATGGCAAGGGAGATAATCATCTGTTTTTACGGTTTCGGATACGCTATTAATTACAACGGGCGGAACTGTGTACATTTACAACCATTACAACCATGTACATTTCTGCTCTGTAAGACAAGGTGCGAGAATCACCTCAACATTGGTACTAGCGAGCCACAGAAACAACGCACTGTCAGCGGAAAGTTTGTAAATGCGTCCTACAAAGTTTTGTGGAATTTGAACAAGTATTAAGTAAAGATACTTAATCGGAAATATACATACATAATTTATATAATTATATATATATATATATATATATATATATATATATATATATATACACCAGATATGTATGTATCCGCGCATCCGCATATTCGTTTAGAAGAAGCCATACTGGCTGGCATAATCGGTATGTTGTCTACAGAATATCATTATTGTGTGATGAAGAACATTTGGGAATGCCTTTGGCTATCAGCTTATAGCGAATAGTTCTGCTTTATTATGCTATTGTACCTTACAATCATTATACCTTATCATTTCGCCTAATAATCGACTGATGTAATCAGTGCTGACGTGGAGCAAGCGGTGCATCACCGCATTCATTTTAACTCCGTAGATATCCTGTAACTATTGCTTTGTAGCCTGTACATTTTGTTTTATTATTGGGCCTCCTTCCTGGAATACACTGAGTTGGAACCGATCCCACAAGCGAGACAGAGGTGTCGAAATCAGCAGTGGAGCCGACTCAAACGGCATCGAACTGCTCAGAATCGCGCTCGAAACCAATTTGATTTGATACCAATCGTGGTCTAGCTCCACTTGAGTGGAATTCATCATTCGTGTACAAGCCCGAAATCCGTCCCCCCACTCCCTGACTGCAGATACGCTGTTGACCTCAGTCGACGGCCGTGCTCTCAATTTATTCGATGAACCTATGACAAACAGGTCGCCAGACCCCTGAAGTCCATAGACGACCCGTAATGTTACCCTGAGCCGCACCAGATCGGTCACAGGGAAGAGTCATGCTACATGAGATGCCGTGCCCACTTCGGACCGGTATGTATGACAGCGGGAGGCGACGGAGCCGTCGCCAGCGCGGCGGCGGCTCGCGGGCCGTCGCTGCGTGCCCGCCGCCGCCGCCGCCGCCGCCGTCGCCGCCGCCGGTGACGGACACCATCTGGTGCCGGCGGGCCGGCGGCGGCGGCGGCGTGCCCGCGGTAATGGCCGCCTCAGTGGGCCGCCTCACCACCGCCCAGTGGAGGGGCCGAGCGCGGCCTGACGCCGTAACGCGCCTCGGCCCTCGTCACCAGATGATCTCCGCTTTGGCGGCAGGACCATACAGAACACGAGGAATGCAACTGAGCATCCGGTCGGCAGCCAGCCAGAGCCATAGCACGAGATGGATATAGTCAACCGGTCAGAATTTCTGTCGAATTGGGCGGAAAGCTTTTAACGGGCATTGGCTTAATTGGTAGATCGGCAAGACGGCTCGATTTGTTCATGGGAGCGTCCTATTGAGCGGCATGGATTTTGATGACAAGTCGCCGGCCGCCCGTCGGATAATATGCCCTGTAAAATGTTTAGGGTCCTAAATAGTCCAGAGTCCGGTCTCGAAATGCGCCGAGATATAGATCCTCGTGCACCTAACGAAGAGGTCGGATGCTAGAATCATTCGTCGGACAATACGGAAGTTCCCAGGCTGCGCCGGCGCCCATTTCAGGACGGACGCCAGTCGTCCGTCATCCTGCGCACATGATAAAAGGCTGTTTTGTGACACAGGAAGCCCCTGTTGTCTCGCAGCTGTGAGCGCTCGTTACTGTAGATTTCGCGTTAGTGCCACTCCACCATTGCACCTGTACCTTGATCCTCTCCAGCCTCTCCGGTCCTTTCTCGGCCAGCGGTGTGCTGGGGCGGCCGAGCGAGCCAGTCGAGCATTTCAGTCGGAACGATTTTTCACATGCGGGGCCTCCGGTACACGGGTAGCCATTGGCGTTGACGGACCACCGAGACCTGGACTGCTGTGGCGCCGTCCTTTCTGAGCTGAGCTCATTCTGAGTGGGGCCTGAGAAGATCTCTGGCTCACGAGACGACGAGGCGACTGTCGGATTTGAGCAGATCTCGGGGACGATTGTCCGATCTTAGGAAGCCCCGGAATGACTGTGGGCCTGCGGGGATCCAGGGGTGGCCACCGGGTCCGAAGAGGCCATCGGACAACAGCAGGGTCCAAAATCCGGTGTCTGGGGTTCTGTGGTCTAAGGTGATGCCGGGATAATTACCAGATCTGACGGGATCTCGGCACATCTGCTGGGTCTGGCGAGAGAGATGAGCGGGACCTAACAAACGTCCCGGGACATATGCAGGGTGCGAGGAGAAGAGATAACGGAGACCCAACAGGCGTCCCGGGACATATGTTGGGTGTGAGGAGAAGAGATAACGGAGACCCAACAGACGTCCCTGGACAGGTGTAAGGAGAAGAGATGACGGGGACCCAACATACGCCCCGGAACATGTGTTGGGTGTGAGGAGAAGAGATGACGAAGACCCAACATACGCCCCGGAACATGTGTTGGGTGTGAGGAGAAGAGATGACGGAGACCCAACATACGCCCCGGAACATGTGTTGGGTGTGAGGAGAAGAGATGACGGAGACCCAACATACGCCCCGGAACATGTGTTGGGTGTGAGGAGAGATGACGGAGACCCAACATACGCCCCGAACATGTGTTGGGTGTGAGGAGAAGAGATGACGGAGACCCAACATACGCCCCGGAACATGTGTTGGGTGTGAGGAGAAGAGATGAAGGAGACCCAACATATGTCCCGGGACGTGTGTTGGGTGTGAGGAGAAGAGATGACCGAGACCTAACAGATGACCCAGGACATGTGTTGGGTGTGAGAAGATCCGGGTGAATCTGACGCCAGGCCCGAGGAGATCTCTGGAGATGCGTCAGGTCTGAGGAGACCCCGGAACAGCTGTCAGGTGCTAAATACTCCACATTACTGCGGGGTCTGAGCATGAGGGGCTTCGGGTTAACTGCCGGTCGTGAGGAAGCAGCGGGACATCTAACAGATCTGAGGACGCTCCTTTACGACCGCTCTGTTTGAGAGGATCGGGCGGGTCTGACGGGTCAGGTCCGACATGACAGGCCAGGTCTGCTGAGACCCGCAGACCGTCGCCAGGTCTGAGGAAGCATCCGGGATGTTTGTTTCACCGCTGTGACATCAGCGGAGCTGACCGGTTCTGCCCCGTCCGACGATTGTTCCGGCGGATAAACGCTGACACACCGTGACCCGCTCACAATCGGTAATTGACGGCGGCGCGTCGAATGGGCCATTAGACGACGGGGATTGTGACCACTGCCTCCAGCTCCAATGCTGAACAGTGGGACCGTGCTCACTGCCTCAGCGTCCGCCGCCGGACAGCGGGACCGGGTGTACTGCCTCAAACTCCGCAGCCGGACAGCGCGACCGGGCTCACTGCCTCAACCTCTTCCGCCGGACAGCGGGACCGGGTGTACTGCCTCAACCTCTGCCGCCGGACAGCGTGACCGGCTCACCCCCCTTCGGACAGCGGGACCGTGCTCACCGCCTCAACCTCTGCCGCCGGACAGCGGGACCAGGCTCACTGCCTCAGCCTCCGCCGCCGGACAGCGGGACCAGGTGCACTGCCTTAAACTCCGCCGCCGGACAGCGGGACCGTGCCCACTGCCTCAGTCTCCGCCGCCGGACAGCGGGACCAGGTGCAACTGCCTTAAACTCCGCCGCCGGACAGCGGGACCGTGCCCATGCCTCAATCTCCGCCGCCGGACAGCGGGACCGTGCCCACTGCCTCAAACTCCGCCGCCGGACAGGGACTAGGTGCACTGCCTTAAACTCCGCCGCGGACAGCGTGACCGGGCTCACTGCCTCAGCCTCTTCCGCCGGACAGCGGGACCGTGCTCACCGCCTCAACCTCTGCCGCCGGACAGCGGGACCAGGCTCACTGCCTCAAACTCTGCGCCGGACAGCGGGACCGGGCTCACTGCCCCCCCCCCCTTCGGACGGCGGTCAGCGGCCAGGGAGCCACCATTGGCGAGTCCGGATACACGCGACATTCAAAGAACGCTTCCGCGTTTGTACCAGATCGGTTTTGTCCCTGGCAATGGCGTGCAGCAGGCCTGATGATTGTTCCCACGCGGTAATGTTGGACACAGACAATGTGACACAGATATGGTTGAATTGATCACTCCATGCATTCTATAAAAGTGGTTTGTCGTTGAAAATTTTGAACAAACGATGAAACATTCGCCAAAATTTAACACTATTTCAGCTGACGGTCCAGCAACGTCAGCAACGAGCGTGACGTACCTTAATGATTAGACAGTGCTTCCGCGTTTCTTCCCACATCCGACTAGGGACAGCTGTCTGATTCCCTCAGGCCACGACCAAGCGTAAGCCAGCCTGGATGCAACCCGCGCGAGAGCACCGTTCGAGAGCACCGCGCGAGAACACTGCGCGCCGGTCCCTACTGCGCGGTCAGACCCAGCGCCTCACCGGTCCCTGCCGCGTAGTCAGACACAGCGCCGCGCCGATCCCCGCGCGCTGAGACACAGCGCCGCGCCACTGCCCGCGCGGCCTCGCCGGCACCCGGCGGCAGACTGCCGGCCGTGGCGCGCCGGCGAGCGGTCTCCAGCGGAGAGGCACGAGGCCCGCCGCCCGACGGTCAGGCCGACGACATCGGCGGGACGCACCCAGACCCGTGAGGCTGCTGGGGCGTAGTGTTCCATGACTGTGACAGTCAGATTCAGTTGCAGTTATCAGTTTGGAACATACATTTTTAGTAGAGCTAGAACTTTCGGTAGAAGTGGGACTTTCGATAAAGTTGGAAATTTCGATGAAACTGGAACTTTCAATGAAACTGGAATTTTCGATGGAACTGAACTTCTGATGAAACTGGAACTTTCGATGGAACTCTCCATTGATTGGATAGTAATTATATTTTTCCGAGCCGATCACATTTGATCGACCCCAGCAATCACGCGCTTGAATATTTTGCTATCATGACCTTTGGTGACCATGACCTTACCTACGATTCACAAATCATTGTCATTGACCCACTTGCCGAGCTTGAAGCTTCCTGCAATACTTCAATATATCATCAGTTACAAATGTTCGACCGGATGTACAAGACCGGCTATATTCAAGGGCCATTATCAAGGAAAGTTGAGAGATTTCAGTCGCAGCATATGTAAATGAAGGTTGGCAGGCTGCAAGAGCCCACCATTAGTTTGTGTTGGCGTGCACTAATCTGGTCTTTGTGGATACATTAGTATCATTGTGGGCGAAAATCTGGTGGAAAATAACACACTAGATGCACTTTCTCTGCTTCCCAGTGTTTGGCTGGCGTAGTATTAACAGTGGGCATCTACTGTGCACACAGAAATGGCGCACCTAACAAATCGTTGCATGATAAAGGTGGTACGTGTGACAAAGATGGGTGCTGTAGACGTAAAGGTAGCAGGGGGCAGGGCCAGGAAGAGTACCGTGCCGAGAGAGTGCCGGGCTGTCGTAAAATGGATGGCACTTAATCAAGTGTGAGTACCGCGATTAAGATCACATTTCGGTAAAACTTCTTGCTTTCGTTGGACCTGTGAGAAAGCGACTAGATATGATAAAGGCAATCGGAGTCGGGACAAAATGGGTCGGGGCACGGCAGAACAGCTGTTCTACATATATGCACAGTATGGATCGAACGACAAACTTGCACTAGCAGATGTAAGTGATACATTTTCAGACAGCAGTTTCCATGGTAACTAAAATGCTGCAGTTGACACCATCGAGCGGAACCTAATGATAAAAATCATGCTATTAATAGCACACAATAAGAACCGTTTGCTGCAAAGCATTAGCCACCGTTTTCTCATTCCGGAAGCCGTGCTACCTAAAGCGTTGTAAGTCGGCCTTGCAGGCTAGGGCGCTATATCCACTGGCTATCGCAGACCACCTAGTCAGTGGAAGCCACACACAGTATAGCAGATTACGTTTTACCTAGGCCACACACACGTTTGCGGTCACACACCCAGTGGCATCCCAGACCAAGAGTGCGAGGACCAGAGGGGCCTGAGAGCAGAGCTCCACAACTTTCTGAAAGTTTAACATTGGCGTTATGGACATTGGCCAGAAAAATACCTCTTCCAGCTAGAAGAAAGCAGCTGCCTCTGCCCAAGAGATCCCTTCCCAGCCGTTCATTTTCCCCGTAATCTTCATGGGGATCATAAAGTGGTTATCGGCCGCCAGGGGACTGATGACACCGAGCAGCTCTCACTCTCGCGTCACTCTCCTGAGTCCAGCGCACCTCGTCCAGCTGCCATAATACTGCTCCCTTTAGGTTGACGTGCTTGCCGCACAGCTCTTACATCTTCTTGTCGCCAAACGATATTGTCTTCACGCGTTATGCGAGGCCGCTGACATGGATTAAGTGACCTTAGTACGCTAGGCTCTGGGATTAGTCGGGTCCATCACGACACCATGGCTGTGATGTACCGGATCCGGGCCTAGTCGGGCCCACCATAACACCGTGGCCGTAGTATGCGGGGCTCGGGGCTCAGTCGGGCCCACCATAACACCATGGCCGAAGTACGCTGGGCTCGGGGCTCAGTAGGGCCTACCAAGACACCATGGCCGTAATATGCTGGGCTCGGGGCTCAGTCGGGTCCACCATAACATCATGGCTGTAGTATCCTGGGCTCGGGGCTCAGTAGGGCCTACCAAGACACCATGGCCGTATTATGCTGGGCCCGGGGCTCAGTAGGACCCACCATGACACCATGGCCGAAGTATGCTGGGCCCGGGGCTCAGCAGGACCCACCATGACACCATGGCCGAAGTATGCTGGGCTCGGGGCTCAGTCGGGCCCACCATGACACCACAGCCACTCAGGCGAACGCCCGCCTCCGGGTCCACAAATCTTAGATAGGTGGCGCCACAGTCGCGCCACAGATGGCGCGGTCGGCGTGACGGCCGCGACTGATGCGTGACGTCCAGACACCACCCGCAGCAGACCCACTCATCGCTCTTCAGATGAAGCGTAGAGGCCTTTTAATGTCGGAAGCGCCCTACGCGGAATTCATTCGAGCATTGTTTATGGCTTGTTCTTGCCAGAGGATTGTCAGATGTGTGTGACATGGTTGGCTACGGATTTCACCTTGTGGTGTCAAGCGAAGTTTTGAAGTGGTTTGTGCTGATGGGCAAACCGTGGATCACCATTTCGATTCCCATTTCATTAAGTATCGGAAGCTCTAGAAAAAAGAAAATCCGTTTTTTTATTCCAAACAGCCTACCACACAGATACCATATTCCAGTTGCTGAATGCCGTAATCAGCATCCCCAGTCCAGAGCGTCATTTCAATAACATCGGAGCGAGAAACATCTCCGCTCTGAGCCCCGTCAGTGGAGGGCTTCGCCTAGTTCCACCCCGTCCCTGCAGTCCGCTCTGGTGGCCTGACTCGGCCTCCGGTATGGATGGAGCGCAGCTGCAGTACCCGGCAGAGGCGAGTGGGACAGAGGCTCGCCGTCCCGTCAGTCATCAGGCGGTGTCGGTCAGATGCACGAAGCGCCTCACCAACCCCCAGTCATCAGGCGGTGTCGGTCAGATGCACAAAGCGCCTCATCAACCCCCAGTCATCAGGCGGTGTCGGTCAGATGCACAAAGCGCCTCACCAACCCCCAGTCATCAGGCGGTGTCGGTCAGATGCACAAAGCGCCTCACCAACCCCCAGTCATCAGGCGGTGTCGGTCAGATGCACAAAGCGCCTCACCAACCCCCAGTCATCAGGCGGTGCCGGTCAGATGCACAGAGCACCTCACCGTCCCCTCAATCATCAGGCGGTGCCGGTCAGTTGCACAAAGCGCCTCACCGTCCCCCAGTCATCAGGCGGTGTCGGTCAGATGCACAAAGCGCCTCACCGTCCCCCAGTCATCAGGCGGTGTCGGTCAGACGAGAACGGAGGCTTGCTGTCTCCTCAATCCCAGAGTGGCACCCACCGGGCTCGAGCAGTCACCACTCGCCTCCGCCGGTCCCAGGGTGTCACCGACTCCACTCTAGTCCCACGTCCGCGAGAGCCCGCTCGGAGGTCGGCGTCAGCTGCTACAGCCGCATGCTGCACATCTCGCTCCGGCTCCCAGGCACGGCGCGTGTCGATGTGTCACGACAACCACCGCTCGCCGCTGCACCGGCCGGCTTCGCAGCGCCGAAGGCTACAGCACATCAGAAACAGAGGGGTTGGAACCGGTGATTTAAAGCGGCCAAAGTTCTCGGCGCCCCGCCAAACCTCCAGCATTATCGATGTAATCTATCATGCCCTACACCTGTAGACATTTCGAGGGTCAATGGAAACAGCAACATTCGTTTAAGATGGCTTCCGCTACGTTAGTTGATCTTGGCGACCTGGTGACACGCCGTATAACCGTCGGTAATAAATGTTGATCTGGTGTTCGGGCACTTCTAGACCTGGCGGCTTTCCTTGCTCAGAGAAATGTCGGGAATTGTCGACAAAATCTCGTATGCTCTACACCTGCTGCGTGTGCTCCACACCTGTTGACTTTGTAAAAAAGAAACAAATCGAAGTGGTCGCGATGTTCCAGGCAATGGGATCCCTTCCGAAAGACACTTACTTTCGCAATTGATATAACAGGGATAGCCATGTCTGATGGCATATCATAAATGTTGACCAAGAGCAGAGCAGCCTGTTTTGCCCTGTGCTTGGCTCCGATTTACGCGTCATACAGTGTGGGACTTTTAAATGTTCTTAATTGGTTTGTTTATTGCTCTCTCCATCATGAGTTTGAGCCTCATCTTTGCGTTCAATAACATGAGACTTTCTTCCTACCAATACATTTAGCAAATACGAGGTTATCAGTTTACTTCGGGCTTTACGCAAAAGTGTCGTGCTGTGACCTTTCGGCCGCTCAGTAAAAAGTCACAACTGCTTTGGCAGCGGGTTTGACCTGCATGGGCATCCGTCCAGCGAGTATCTGTGTCGTATCGTCACTTGGCGATACGAGACCAGATTTACACATACTTTAAGTGTGCACATTTAAAGCAGCTGTAGGCTTGGGTGTTTTCTTGCAGGACTATGTCTCATTAGACTTTATGTCTTATCACATTTTTTCATTGCATGCGTCACCGAATAACTCATTCACTGTCCAGTGCAACCAAGAGCCTCACCTCAGTTTAAAGCTTTTCACACAAGAAGTGGCAGACTTTGCATGAATTTATTGGAATGGTCACAAATAGCTATATATTGGTCATATAGATATAAAAAGGTCATATAAATAGCTATATGTAATAGCTATATATAGCTATATATATTTTATATTGGTCAGCTATACCAATATGAAATAACTCAGAGGCGATCCCCACGGATTATTCCGCTGGGTCAAAGACAACATCGACTCGATTTTTTTCTGACGCCACTACGCACCTGGCACGAACCTTCGGACACAATACCAGTGTTAACAACCATGCCGTGCATTCAAATAACTTTGAAGTTGGAGTTGGAGTCCTCACAAAAATCGTGCTATCACGGTTTGTCGTCACTTGCAAATAGATTATTGGACCTATATGTCGAAGGAAAATAAGTCAGTTGTCGAAGTGGTTCAGCGTGGTTCAGTAAAGCATGATCAAATACGCACGGATGTATGCCTGTCATTTCATTCCGATCTTGGCGGTTGGTGATCCGCAGTGCTGAGATTTCACGCCCTGTCGAATATGGCCATATTTTAGACCGTAACGATAACTGACGATATGTTGTTGGCATGGTGCAACATGGGCACGGTGGCGTCTGTATGTCACGTACGGCTTTGATAGCTTCCACCTTGTGCACATGAGCAGCGCTGCTCTGTATGGTAGATGGCCGGCGGGCCGTGTGGCACCCGTTGACCGCGGATGGCAGCGGCCGCTTGGATACAGGCCCGGCTCGCCGCCAAGTCCCCGGACGGCCTCCCGGACAGGTCCCGCAGGTCACCAGCCAGTCCGCCTCGGTCAGCGCCAGGACCGCCGCTGGAGCCCGGCTTGGTGCCGTGGCGCCGCTGCCACCGCCCGACGCGCACCTGTCCACGCCGCCCGACGCGCCACTCTGCGGCAACTGCGGCAACTAACAAGCAATAGACGTCTGTGTAGCCCGAAAGTGTCCATTAAACGCTGTCTGAGTGTCATATCAGCTGCCCACGCCACACAAAGAGGCATTGGCTCTCCGTCGTCCGGAGACTGCCTCGTTTGAACGCCATCTCCTCTCTGCGGAGAGCAGAGGACATCCAAACGGGGCTGAACGTGTCGACCCAGTCCCAAGGCCCAGAGCGCTCCCGCAGTCCGGGCAGCCGCGGCGGCGGCCAGCGCTGCTGACCCGGCCGGCGGCGCACCGCAGCACCCGCACAGCCGGCGCACCGCCACGAGCCGAGCCACTTTTCATCCTTGGTGGAACACGCGCTCCGCAGTGCAGCTGTTTAGCGGCGATGGTTCGAAAATGGAAAATATCCACGCTCAAATTCAACAGCACCGCTTGAGTGGTGAGCAGGGAAATGCCAATCAGGCCGCGCGCGCACTCTCATCCCACGCAAAAGGGTGACGTGTCAGTGGAGCAGCGTGGGTCTTGTGAGCGTGGGAGGCCTCCTGGACGCAGGTCTCCGGGCTGCCACCAACAAAAGCCCGCCAGCAAGTCGATTGGATTGCTACATATTTTCTGGGGTTGCAGTGCGTTCCGATGTGACACTGGAGAGGGTTCGCAGCTGGATTTGGTCCCCTCGGCCTTCATTAGCCCGAAACATTGATAACAATGATAAACATTCCAGCTACAGGGAGGCGACACAGAACCCGTCGCGGGCTCTGGTATCGCTTCTAGTCAAATCCTGTGTGGGTATGGTCGCGAGGCGACACCGGACGTGTTTAACACGAGAGGCCCGCTTACCGTGCTGCGGGGCTTGTCGGTGCGACAGAACTGGGCAGAGACGCATCCAAGGAAGTGAGACTGTGATGGCAATGCCGCAAGGTGACCGCCGAAAGCTGGGCTCAATCACAGCGGTCAAGGGTGCTGAACCACCCCGCGTGACGTGGGCAGCCAGAAAGCAGGCCAGCCACGACTGCCGCACCAGCCAACCTCATTCGGTCAACACTACGAGATCTGAAACTGGTAACTTTATTGAAACTCGTTTACACAAATAACTGCTTGAGAAGGTCTGGGCGGCCTCTGCGGCAACAGGTGCACGCAGCGCTACCAGCGGGCACAAACGATAACTAGTGATGCCGAGAGGGCGGCACCGGGCCATCGGAAACGCACTGCATAGATTGCCGGGAATCGATCCGACCACCGGCCAGCGCCCGCCACTCAACGGCCGACTGCAACGCAAACGAACACCCTCAACGAACGGAGCGGCAGACAGAACTGGGTTACTCAAGTACACGGAACGGGTGGTGGGTGTGGCCCGGGAGCGGCCGGCGGGGACCGCCACGCCAGCTCGGCCCGGACGGCGCTCCGGCCGCGTCCACGGCACCGCCGCCGGGCGGAGAGCGCCTCGGGCAGCGCTGGGTTCAAGTCTCAGTCTGTGTAGCAGGCCGTGCTCGGTTGGCCTCGGTAAGCTCGTCGGCGGCGGTGCGCCGCGCTCGTCACGGCCGGTTGGCGGCTGCCATCGATCTCTGTGTCGGCACTACGGCTTCCCTGTCGCTGCTGCTGCCGCCGCCACCGCCGCCCTTTGGCACATTCGTGTGCAAAAATATGTCGCCGCGCCGGCGGAGGCAGTCTGGCGGCACGCACTCACCCGACGGCAGGCGAACGAGACAGCCAGCGGCCGCGGCCACCCGACGCCGGACACCCCGCCCGAAGGCATCACACTGAACCTACTCTACAACAGTGAACACGGCCGGCCGACGTGGCCGGGGCCGCCGGGGCCCGCCACCGCGCCATATAACCCTACAGACGCTGTCCGGATCGTTCCAGTCGGTCGGCCGCGGCCGGAGACTAGACACTGGAATGGCAGAGCGGGCCGGGCCGGCCAGTCCGCTGGCCTCCGGCTCATCGCACGTCCGAAATGTTGACGCTGGAGCCGAATATCTTCTGCAGCTCCTCCTCGTAGTTCTCCATCTCGCGCTTCATCACGTCCATGCAGGGGCCCAGCAGACGCTCGAATGCCTCGCGGTCCAGGAAGGCCAGCCGCACGTCGCCGACGGCGTATGCGGAGGCGGCGCGCGGGTTCTTGGTGATGAGCGCCAGCTCGCCCAGGTAGCCGCCCTTCTCGATCGCGTTGATCTGCCGCACAGCCGGGGCACACAGTCAGCCGGCGGCCGGTCATGACGGACGCCAGAGACAATCACGCGCGCACGCCCACCCAACCCGGCCCTGACGCCGAGCCAGAGGCGGCCGGCCGGCGTGCGCGACTCTCAGCCGCCGTCCGGCACGTGCAGCCGGCCGGGGCGGCCCCGCCGCAGCCCCCGCCGGCGGTCGTGTCCTGGCGCCACTCAGTGCCGACCGCAGTCGCCGCGGCCGCCATTGCAGTGAGCGTCGCTGCACAACGCCTCCGCGCCGCGCCACACACCTCCCCATCGATTGGCACACGCGCGCGAGCATAGGGGCGGCCCGGCCGGGCCGTAAACATCGCGCCGGGTGACAATGCGGCGCCGCTGGCGGCGCCGCACAAACAGAGCCCGGCTGTGTATTATCTCAGCGCGGCCGCGCCGGCGGGACGGCGGCTCACCTGCACCTCGTCCTGGCCCTGCTCGCCGCGCATGATGCGCACCGTGCCCTCCTCCACGAAGTACATGCCGTCGGCGGTCGTCGCCCTGCTCGATGATCAGCTCGCCGTCCTTGTAGGTGCGCGGCACCAGCGCGTCGGCCAGGTTCATCCGCTCGTACGACTGCAACGAGAGCCGGCGGGCGGTGAGGCCAGGTGCCGGCTGGCCGTGGCCCGTCCCCGAGCAAGGACTCCAGTCGCTGCCGGAGCTCACAGGCCAGCACCTGCCTGCCTGCCCGACCCGGCAAGTCTCCTGCAGCGCCGGATTCAATACATCCCATTGCGTGGCAAGAGAGCTTGACGAAGGATCAATCGCAGAAACTCAAGACAAAAGTTTAGATTCGACGATAGGGGTCAACCCGCCTTGAGTGCAATCCCGAAGTCGGATTCAGCACATTCGCACATTTCGGCATGCAATAAGAGAAGAATAACAGCTGCCTCTCTGGCGGCCAGGATGGTTCGACTTCAGTGACGTCGCCCATGGCTCCATCGTACCACAACGGTCCATACTGCTTGCCAGAGACCAAACGTAGGAACAATGAGTGAATGGCGAAGTCATCGGCTGCAACTCAGCGCTAGTACAACATATTCCGATCACAATACCTCACGCAAAGCCGTTGCGGGTAGGGCTCCCATTTCTCTATGTCACCCTAGGACCGTTAGCGACAAACATGTACATGTCTGGTGCACGTATACATGCACATATCTCCATTATGCACACATTCGGCGGCGGACCGTTACTAAAACCGGTCCCGGCATCAACACGGCCGCAGGGTACCCAGTGTCGTGTTGACCTGTCTGTGTATTGGCAGAAGAAACACGGCAGCCAGAGTCTCAGGTGGAATCAGCAGAAGCACGGCAGCCAGAGCCTCAGATGGCATCGACAGAAACAAGGTAGCCGTAGCCTCAGGCGCGGCGGCGACATGAGACTGCAGCCGAGAGACACGGGTACGATGCTGTACCGGGGGGCCCCGGCCGCTGCCTGCCGCCGTTCCGGAAGGCGCGCCCGCCTCCTCTGCCCTGCCACCGTGAATGGGCGCCTCCCTTCTGAGGTCGGCCGTCGGCGACAGCACACGAGTGCCGTTCGCGGCGGGAGTCGCCCCGCGGAATCGAGAGCGGTCGGCGGCCGGACTCTCACCGCCTGTACGGCGCGGCGGCGCCCTGCTCAATAATGCAGCTGACGGCTACAGGTGCGGCCGGCCGAGCGACGGCGGCAGCCGGCCGTGTTGCCGACCGCGCCCCCGTCACCGGCCGGGCAATAGATGACGTCACGCGCGCGTCACCGGCCCCCTGTTTAAACAGGCGAGGCGCCGCCGCGTCGGTCCCGCTCTGCCGGGACCGACCGCCGCGCCGGCAAAGAGCAGGCGAGCGGCGGCCGCCCGGGGCGCGGCCGGCTGGCTGCACACCGACCGCCCGGCTCCGGGGTGATTTGGTCACTTTACGACGCGTGCAACCGCCCGCGGCATTAGCGGCGCAGCCACTCCGGTCCGCCGCCAGCAGCGAGAAGCCGCAGGCCGCTCACCACTGCGCTATTCCGCCGGATACTGTGAGCGCCGGTGCCACTGCCGCGTGCACGCCGCCGTGCTGCAGCGGCCCGGAGAGTGCGTCCGCAGGCGCGGCGTCCGACCCGGCGCAGCCGCGCCAGCCGCCGGCCGGCGTCATGTCGCAGAGCGACGGGCCCGGCCGTAATTGCACGGCACTGTTCGGTATGCCGACCGACTCTCATCAGCAGCGCACACGAGGACGTCCGAGTCGAAACGCCGCCGAGGCTGCGCGGTGATACTGATCCCCCTGACAGGCCGGCTGGTCGCTTTGCCGACGCCGTGGCGCGATTACAGGGCCTGGCGGCACACCAAGGCTGGGTGCGCTGGAGAACGGATATGCCGGGGGGGGGGGGGGGGGGGGGGGGGACTCCAGAACCAGGCGACACACCGAAGCTGGGCGCGCCGGAGAGCACAGATGCGCGGGGCGGCACAGACCAATCGGGGCCGTCCCGGCCACTCTGTAAACAGCCGACGTGTTGACCCGAGTCCCTGAGCGGGCTGACCTATCAAACGAACCTCTGAACACACACATCCAGCGAATGGGATCCACAGCGGCGCAGCCAGCCAGCTGTTCGAGGTCCTGTGCCGCTGGTGGGCCCTTCGCTGTCGGGGGCGAGCCAGAGGGAGGCCGGCGCGGAAGCCCCCCCCCCCCCCATGGAGTAGAGTCGTTTTATATCAAGAATCGAAAGGGCGGGTAACAAGACATTCCAAAACATCAAAGGACAGCCTCCGCATTTCATTGTCGGTATTTGGACGTAAGGACACGCCAACAGCCGCGGTCATTCTGAGCCCAAACTATGGCTGCGCAGAACTATGTCCTACTTCACCATGTAAGGTCGTGCTCATTATATCATGTAATGTCGCTGTTGTAGGCTTCCGAAGTGTGTCTTAAAAGCACGAGCTGCAAAATGAACGGTGACAACACGCAGAATGGAAAGCAAGTACGCTAGGATGCTTTCAACCAGGGTCGTCCGGCGTCAGGTGCCGTAAAGGCCAATGAATGATCGTGAAGTCAATGCCGTTAAGAAATGGAAAAACTGCTCTCACGTCGATTGTGGGGAACCTCGCCTATGATGGACAATCTACGTTAAACATGACGACCAAAGTGGCGACATAGGCGCTCCGTCGCAGTGTGGTCACTCCACGGGGATGTGAAGCGTACGGACAGCGCGCGACCCCAGCGAGGAGGGACATGCCGTGTTTGTCCTGCTGAGTAGAGAAAATTCATCGTCTTCACGTGTGCCGTGCCAGGCTGTGCGGGATCCGGCACAGGCTAATCTTCCTTCTTTTTACTGTCGCGATGAGAAGGCTGGCCATTCGTCTAGGTTGGACTTGATAAGCCCTAAGGTTGCTTAACCATGGCTAATGGCGCATATCCGCGCATACCCATGGCTGTCAAGTGGCTCCTCCGATGCCGTGCCTTTGTGCCAGTTCTATGAATAAAGCGAGCTGACAGCATCCTGAAGGTCAGAAAAGAACGGCGTGTTCGGGAAGAGAGAGAGAGAGAAGAGAGAGAGAGAGAGAGAGAGATGAGAGAGAGAGAGAGAATACAGAGAGAGAGAGAGAGAGAGAACAAACGAGAGAAGAGACAGAGAAGAGAGAGACAGAGACAAGACAGAACAGAGACAGAGAGAGCGAGACAGAGAGAGACGCAGAGACGACGAGGACAAGAGAGACAGAGACAGAGACAAAAGGACAATACAGAGACAGGAAGAATAGAGCGAGAGAGAGACCATCAGATACGAGACGAGAGAGCAGAGCGAGACCAGAGAAGATAGACAGGACGAGACAGAGACAGAGACAGAGACAGAGCAGAGACCGAGACAGACAGATAGACAGAGACAGAGACAAGACGAGACAGAGAGACAGAACAGAGACAGAGACAGAGAGAGACGAGAGACAGAGACGGACAGAGACGAGAGAGACAGAGGAGACAGAGACAGAGAGAGAAGACAGAGACGAGAGAGAGAGAGACAGAGAGAGAGAGACAGAGAGAAGAGACAGAGAGCAGAGAGAGAGAGAGACAGAGAGAGACGAGACAGATAGAGAGAGAGACGAGAGAGAGAGAGACAGAGACAGAGAGACGAGAGACAGAGATAGACAGAGAGACAGAGAGAGAGAGCGAGATACAGAGAGAGACAGAGACAGAGACGAGCAGAGACGAGAGAGACAGAGACAGAGAGAGACAGAGACAGAGAGACAGAGAAGAGACAGAACAGAGACAGAGAAGAGACAGAGACGAGAGACAGAGACGAGACAGAGAGAGAGAAAGAGAGAGGAGAGAGGAGAGAGAGAGAGAGAGAGAGAGAGAGAGAGAGAGAGAGAGAGAGAGAGAGAAGAGAGAGAGAGAGAGAAGAGAGAGAGAGAGAAGAGAGAGAAGAGAGAAGAGAGAGAGAGAGAGGAGAGAGAAGAGAGAGAGAGAGAGAGAGAGGAGAGAGAGAGGGAGAGAGAGAGAGAGAGAGAGAGAGAGGAGAGAGGCGAGAGATGAAGATGAAGAGAGAGAGAGAGAGAGAGAGAGGAGAGAGAGAGAGAGAGAGTTCTGACTGGCCCTCCTTGGGCGCAGGGTCCGTCCGCCCTCTCCTCCCCAGTAACGTCGGTGTTTCCAGGCACCCAACCGAAGGCTGCACGCTTCCCTATCTGTTCGAGGGATGCAATAAGTCGCATAATCTCGTCAACGAAAACGCTTTTTGTTTTTAAGTAATGGATGGCTAGAATACTGCTCAAGGAGTTAGGCGAAACAAGAAACCGCTCCGCTCGTTCCTCCTCCGCAGAAGCTAATGCCTCCTTAGTTGCAAAAAGTCCAGTGGTATAAGCTGAACATTAGGGGGACAATGTAAAACATTTCGTCCAGCTATCACACACCGGAGCGTATTCTGTGCCTGCCTCAGACTTCGAGCCATTCGTCTATATGCAAAAGTACGTACCGTAGTCGGTGCACATACGCTGGAGAACCTTAGAGTGAACCTCCTCAGCAGCTGTCGATCTTTTGACCAGGGTATGGTAAGCCTATCACGCGAGAGAAGTCCTTCCTTTTGATGTTACATTCTTGCAGACTCCTCTTGACACCCACACACATAGGCTCTGATTAGCTAACGTTACCACCTTCGAACAACTGGATTAAATGTCGCCGAAACATGTAGCAAAAGGCCGGAAGTGCCCAAAGCTGTGCAATCTACGGCATACCGTGCGCTGAGCATTTCGCGTTGGAATGACAGCGGCGGTTCATTCGCCTCATCAAGGGACTGGAGATCGGACTGGGTCCAAATGCCCCAGCAGCAATGCGTATTCCATCATGGTGCAATGTGTCAGGCACGCGTTTCGCTGGAATACCGGCCGACTCGAAAGCTTGGCATTCATATTATAGCTTGGATCGGACCAGCGATCGGTACAGGGGAAGCACTGCCCTGCGGTCCACACCACACGCCATCTTGGGACGACTTTGAAAATGCTTAAATGCTTAAAGCACCACTCTATGAGCTTTTCAAACTGCTACAAATACGTCAATTTGTTGCCAAACACTAGCCTGGGGAACCGTGCTTCAGATTTGACTGCAACTGCCCGTACACGTATAGCCGTGGATTCACGCAGATTCTTCGCTCCCTGCAAAAATGCATAACCGTCGTTTTCTATGTCAAAAATCTGAAGCCAGTGCGGAAACCCCATCTCTCCAAGTATTCACACACATTCCCCCTGCATTTCAAACTTAAGAAAATCCATCACTAGTTTTCATTTTAGAACCACTCCGGACGACAGCGCCCCTGTCACGTGGTAAAAATGGGATCCCTCAGACCATCTCCCCTCCTCTCCTCAATGAAAATCCCAAATGCACCCCAGCCTCGTTTATAAGTACGTGCGTGGAATAATACTTACTGATGCACAGGCGGCAACGTTTATAACCATTATAAGGTCTGACCACCCTCCTTTCGCTGACTATCAGCGACTGAGCCTAAGGCAACACTTCATCTTCGTTGTCCAACCAATTTACTGGACCATACAACACGGCAACACTACACACAAGCTAAGCACACACACGGGACGAACAAACCTCTAAAACCTGATGGCTGCCTAATTATGCGGGGACACAGGTACGTGGTCATGTCAACATCTCTGCGCGTGCTCCAATGTGTATGGTGGTAGAATGCGAGAACCCCTTCCGCACCCCCCCCCCCCTCCCAAAGAAAATAACGGCTTTAAAAATGTTTAAGGGTGGTTCTCACTGATTGGCGTTTGTACCAAAATACTTGCATTGTGATTTTTTTGCACTTGCGCGCATGTGGCCGGGCTTCCATACGTTTCAAACGGCTCTCCCCGCACATTCCGGGACTGGGTTTATGAGGGGCGAGTGGACTTAAATTACGTTGAGGATGAATGTACAGAAAATATGACGCTTCTAACTTGGTTTTTACTTAAACACGCCGGGTACGCTGCGCTACATAACTCCAGCTTTTGGTACAAAAGTGTTTATAGCTCGATCATATTCCTGCACTGGATACGCTTGCTATGGTAACGACATTTTGTGGATTCTTTGGCAGCACGTGCGCCCCCCGCCAGTGAGCTGGCCCCGTCCCGCCGAAGGGCTGAGAGGAGGAGGGGCCGGAGTCACTCGTCAGTCATCACTCGTCCGCGCCGGCTCCGACCCGCCGACGCGGCTTAGAGGGAAGGGGGAGAGGGAGGGTCACTCGTTCAGTCGTCAGTCGTGCTCTCGTCTGCGGCGGCTCCGACTCGCCAGACTGGCTGGGAGGGGAGGGGGAGGGACCAGGGTCACTCGTCAGTCGTCACTCTTCCGCGCCGGCTCGACCCGCCGACGGGCTTAGAGGGTAAGGGGGAGAGGGAAGGTCATTCGTCAGTGCCAGTCGGCTCCGACCCGCCGACGGGCTTAGAGGGAAGGGGGAAGGGAGGGTCATTCGTCAGTCGCCAGTCGTCTCTCGTCCGCGCCGGCTCCGACCCGAAGACGGGCTGAGAGGAGGGGGGGGGGGAAGGGGCGGGCCACGCGTCAGTCGTCACTTACTCGGCGGCGTCACTCGTCCGCGCCGGCCCCGGCCCGCCGGCGGCGCGTCAGTCAGCACGGCGCGGTGTCCCACGGGTACGGGGGGCAAAACAGACCGGCGCGTCCAGACGGCGGCACGGAATGCCGGTGCCTGCGCGCGCGCCGCCCTCGGTCGGAGCGACGGCACGCCGTCCACAGGTGCGCCCGCAGCCACCTCCGGCCGCGGCCTCGGCGGCGGCTGGTAACACGACGATCGTTCAACAGGGGAAACTCAGCACACACCCTGGACACGACGGTTGGATGCTAACAAAACTTTTCTTGCGCACAACGCAAGAGCGGCAGGACAATGATAATGACGCATGCCGTCGACGAAAGATTAGAAAATGCACGGCTAACGCCAGCCAGTGATCTTCAAAAGCATGCTGGAATAGTGAAGATGACGCAAAGGCGGGCGTGGAATCATTTTAAAACGATGGGATGAAGGAATGTTAGTATTTCATATCAGTTCCTGCTAGACAGCGTTCATAAACCCAGCCAGGAATGTGGGAGGGGTAGGGAGAGGGGCTCTAACCCTTGCAAATGTTTGGTATATCTATTCACGCGCAGATACCATTCATCCTCAAAGCGACAATTCGGGCAATACTTCAAGTACCTGAACTTCGACCAAACGAGCTCAACAATGGTACCAGATCAGTGCCGGTCAGTATACAAATAACACAATGCAAGCAGCGAATTGCCCCACATTTGTGTGCATTTCGCGCATCTCAGAGCTGTTCATTTACGCACATCACGGACGTCTTATGACTGGAATTCCTGCGGCCTTTCAAGCGGACTGGGACTGAGACAGTACTCCCTCACCAGCGCAACGTCACAACGCCACTGGCACACTGAGGCCGTTCTGGGGGCAGACCATGGGCGGCTGGGGGCACAATGGCGTAAGTGCAGCCGTGGGTGCAGTCGTGGCTGCAGTCGTGGTCATGCATGTGCCCTGCAGTTTGTTGACCCGTTGTTCACACAACCAATCCTTCACAATGCGTTGGTGAATGGAACGTAGGCCAAATGCCCGCTCTGCACCGTCATATTTGTATGCCTACGCCAGTACCAGCTTCTCCGCTTCGAAAAAGAGGCGTAAATAGTTACACCACTAAATACGACATGTACAGACGGAATTTACACCCGACGTTACCAAAAGACCGCGCCTTGCATCATGCAAATGTAATGCTGAGAAGGAAACTGATACGTGATAAATCGACAAGACTCGGCAGCAGCAGCTGCTGGGGCCCCTTGAAGTGCTGCACCACCTGCAAACTCTTCCGACGACATCTGATCGCCATGAAACAAGCTCTGACAGACCCCAGCGGCAATTGCTGGCTCCCGCCAATGGCGGCCAACACAGGATCTGGCCGTGGTGGCCAGGCCAGCGAGGCTGCCTCGTCCTTCGCCATCACCCACCTCCAGCGTCTTCAGCATGGGCACCGACTCCAGCAGCTGCTCGTACATCTTCCGCTTCTTAAAGGCGTTCTTGAGCACGATGCGCCGGAACGTCTGTCGATCCATGGCCCAGAGCGAGCCCTCCGAGTCCGCCTGCCGGCAGGGGTCAGCCGCTCGGTCACCAGCCCAGGCTGCCTCGTGGCCAGACCAGCGAGGGCACCGGCCGGCGGACATCAGCCCACAACTCGCCCCTTCAAAACGTGGATGGTCATGCGTTGTCAGATGCTGAAGAGTTCTACCAATCGACCACCTTACAGTCTCATCACAAACGCGCCAGTTTTATGCATGATTCGGGGGGGGGGAGATACTACTTCCCCACCCAAAACGACGGAACATGCCTGTATGATACAATAATGGTTGATGCAAACCTGAAGACTGATGAAGATGTAAAGTGACTCTAAAGTTCGATGGTTATTTGTTCAACTCATTTTCAAATAAATCCACTAAAACAAACCCATGTGATGTCATTAGCCTGTCACGCTTTTGAGCGTGTCGTCTAGCGCCACACTTGTCTTTGCATTAAGGCGCTGACAACGGATAGCGCTGGCGTTCCGGAACAATAATGAGCCTCCATCAAACGCTTATGACATTGTAAAACAGCCGTCCGGTCCTCCCTTACATCAGATTAATATCGCCACAATGGTTCACCAGTGGATGCTTGCTTTCCGACCCTGTTTCGTGGTCGCGATGGGACTACGGCTGTTTGCGTTCTGATGCCCGTCAGGACGGCTGGATTATACAACACCCTATCGCCCTAGGTCAAGGCACATCAGCGTCACAGATAGGCATGCGATTAAATTGTTCTGATCAAGTTGCCAAAGTTGTCTGATATTCATGCGCACTCTGTTGAGACTTCAGCCTCTAAGCGTTACTCGTGGCTAGTTTTACAAGTTGGTTGTAATTCAAAGGAAGCCCTATTCATCTAAGTCGCTTGGTTATTGGTAATCTGGATTAATGTTACGTCAAACAATCTAACGTTGGGAGCCGATTGCATCTTTCATTCTGTTCCATATGTCCATGCCTAATGATCTGAAATCACATTTTCCTGATGGGTCATGCAGACTGAATGGGCTCACTAACTCCAAGGTTCAGGTCATACTGGGTCACACAATTATGGTGGAAAATGATGGGAGAAACCATTGCAAGGTGTTGACATATATTTTTTGCGAGCATTCAACATGCACTTCATTCTAAACTGGACCGTAAAACACGCTCACGAACAGTCCAAAATATATCTGAATCCTTCACCTAGCATGATCTAAGAGGGACAAATAACTCGGACCATTGGCAATATCACACCCGACGTAGGTATGGCTAGAGTGGATCTAGAGCACCCTACATATACAACAGTACTCCATTAATGAAGCCCGCACAGGCCTCTGAAAAACGCCAAAATCTACTGACACGACTTGGAGACAGTGCCATGTCTTTGGCCCTACTTTTGAGATCGGGTGATCTGACCAGGTTCAATGGCCAGACCCTCTCAACCCTCTTGATCAAGCTCAATGGCCAGACCCTCTCAACCCTCTTGACCAGGCTCAATGGCCAGACCCTTTCAACCCTCTTGACCAGGCTCAATGGCCAGACCCTCTCAACCCTCTTGACCAGGCTCAATGGCCAGACCCTCTCAACCCCTTGATGAGGCTCAATGGCCAGACCCTCTCAACCCTCTTAATCAGCCTCAATGGCCAGACCCTCTCAACCCTCTTGATCATCAGCCTCAATGGCCAGATCTGCATGCGCCAGAGAGGAATACGATCAAGGGACATCTCTTGCTGTCTGAATAAGCAAGGGCGGTCGATCTTAAGGGGCGATACCCAAGAGAGCGTCTCCCCGTACACGTATGGTTAGGACCTTGTGCTTAACTGATCCAGCAGCTCCTGAGGTCTCTACGTGTCGCGTGTTCTCCAAAGAAGATAATCATGCCATCTTTGACACTGTTTACGTCACGATATGGCGCCTCTGCAATACCGCGCACGAAAGACTAAAAAGGAAAACAATACGATTTTGACGGCCTAGCCGAGCAGCCGGCCGTCAGGCGACAGAGCACCGGCCGCCGGCGAGCCACCACCCCGTACCGGCGAGCCACCACCCCGTACCGGCGAGCCGCCACACCGTACCGGCGAGCCACCACCCCGTACCGGCGAGCCACCACCCCGTACCGGCGAGCCACCACCCCGTACCGGCGAGCCACCACCCCGTACCGGCGAGCCACCACCCCGTACCGGCGAGCCGCCACACCGTACCGGTGAGCCGCCACCCCGTACCGGCGAGCCACCACCCCGTACCGGCGAGCCGCCACACCGTACCGGTGAGCCGCCACCCCGTACCGGCGAGCCGCCACCCCGTACCGGCGAGCCACCACACCGTACCGGTGAGCCGCCACACCGTACCGGCGAGCCGCCACACCGTACCGGTGAGCCGCCACCCCGCACCGGCGAGCCGCCACACCGTACCGGCGAGCCACCACACCGTACCGGTGAGCCGCCACACCGTACCGGCGAGCCACCACCCCGCACCGGCGAGCCGCCACACCGTACCGGTGAGCCGCCACCCCGCACCGGCGAGCCGCCACACCGTACCGGCGAGCCACCACACCGTACCGGTGAGCCGCCACACCGTACCGGCGAGCCGTTCCGGACGGCGTTGGACATTTGGATCACATGGACAGCTGATGAGAACACGGGCAGCGGTATGCCGCACCATCTCAGAGCACTAACGCAAACAGCACGGAAAGCGGTGAACTGAAGAGAGGCTGACAGCAATGTGTTGTGTTGTGCCTCGCGAGACATGACCCAAGTCGCGATGCAAAACAGGGCCAAATCGACGACACGGCTAGCAATGAGTTCATCAAGGATGCGATTACCCCTGTGACAAAGTGGACGCATGTAATTGAGGTCAGAAAGAGAAAGTCAGACCGCTGGCAGAGTCACAGATCCTGGGGTCACAGCGGGGACACGGGAGCCGGCAGACGTGACTCCCACACGGCATGAGGCCGGATGGGCAGCTGGACGGCGCATGGCGGGGGTCGGACAGTCACAGACACGTTGTTGCGGCTGGATCGGCAGAAAACATCAGCTCTCGTATTTTCAAGCTGAAGTAATTAAACAAGCGAAAACGATTGATAACGTTATCTCTCGCCCTCAGCCCGCGTCCTCATGCAATAGGTGGGAGGCGATGTCAAGGGATGCCATCACTTCACTGACAAGGGGAAACACGAGCCTTTTTGACAGTAACAGCGAGCACACGGGGGTGCTTACCCAACGGGGGCGGGTCACAGGTCTGTTGCCAGCCCCCGGCCGACGAGTGTGTTAGCCACAGGTAAACCAGGTCAAACCAGTCCTTACTGACCGCAGTGTGTCAGCCTGAGGTAAGCCAAGTGAGGCCAGCTCGGACGGCGGTGTGTCAGCCTGAGGTAAGCCAAGTGAGGCCAGCTCGGACGGCGGTGTGTCAGCCTGGGGCAAGCCAGGTCAGACCAGTGCCGACCGACAGCGGTGTGTCAACCTGGGGTAAACCAGGTCAGACCAGTCCTGACCGACAGCAGTGCGTCAGGCTGAGGTAAGCCAGGTCAGACCAGTGCCGGCCGACAGCGGTGTGCCAGCCCGAGGTAAGCCAGGTGGGGCCAGCTCGGACCGCGCCCACCGGCGCGGCGGTCGACAGGTGCCTCATCGCTGCGCTCGGACCCGGCCCGCCTGCCTGCCGGCCGGCCCCAGCCCGGGAGTCGGCCGATCGATGACCTGGCCCGGTCGGCGACGGTCGGAACCGGCGCCGCGCCTCAGCGGCCGGCAGCGCAGCACACGCGTGCGGACCTCGTTCGGCAGAACTTTGGCAGTTGAGGAGCTACCGGAAGTGAATCTAGCCACACGTGTCGGGGACATAACAAAGAGCTAATATGATTGCACTAGGCATCAGCACGACTTTTTGTCAGCTTCCCACAAATCCAAGAATGTTGAGGACCCGCTCACACACAACTCTATCCGATTCCACTGCAACCAGCGGTCGGCCGCGTCGGTGGTTCGGGTCGCAGCGCCGGCCAGGCTCGACGGCGGCCCGCCGGCGGACAGCGCCAGACGTGCCGTGGGCGCGACCTCGCTCCTCGCGGCGGGCGGCGCCACTGTAAAGTTCAGCGCCGCTCATCAGCGTGAAAGCCTCGCCCTTGCTCAAGCACGTGATGGCCGATGCCGCTTCCGTGCAGACGGCGGGCCGGGCTCTCCGCGGAGCGCGCGGGCCCGTCGCCGCCTGAGCCGACCCAACCCACCGTGATGGTGGCCCGCCCGCGGCATGTTGTACATCAGTGCCAGCTCGCAGAAGCTGCCCTGGTTCTCGTAGCTGCCGACCTTCTTCGGCTCGTCGCTGTCGTCCGTCTTGACGTAGATGGCTGTACTGTCCACTGTGGAACGGAAGACCGATTCACCGACGAGTCTGTTGTGTCAGGTCACAAACAGATGGCACCATCAGCAGATTGAATCTGGTTCGCCACAGGAGCGCGAAAGATCAAGTCAAACACTAATGGCAGCAGCACCACCGCAATGGAAACAGCGGCACTTGGTAACATACAGGCGGCAGCACAGACGCGGTCGCAATGTCACACACAGATGGCAGTACAGACGCGGTCGCAATTTCACCCACAGATGGCAGTACAGACGCGACGATTGATGTCACCCACAGATGGCAGTACAGACGCGGCCAGCAATGCCACGCACATGTGGCATCACCAGCTAGACAGCTCGATATAGGACCCAAACGCTTGCTTATGCCGCTGCTGCAGTAGCGTCGCCTAGTTTATTGGGCGTGCTGGCTGAAGCAGGCGACGCGGGCCGGCCGGTGGTCGATGCCGATGGTCGGCCACGGCGCGCTGTGCTCTACCGTGACAGCACGCCCGGTCAACACAGCCGGCCACGCCACATGCTCGGACCGCCGGCCCCACTGAGGCGCCCCCGACAGCCGGCACGACATTACGTCACGCGTATTGCGTGCCGCGCAAAAACGGCGCGCCCGCCAACGGGCCCGGTGTGCGACGGTGAGGGCGGACGCGGCCGCTGGTGCGCTGCGTCTCTCGGGCTCGGGGGGGGGGGTGGGGGGGGGGGGGCAACATTCGGTGACATATCCGACAGCACCGTCCCCGCCGCTGGGAATATGGCGGCACGTGGGTTGCCCGAACCGCGCACGGAATCTAGACGACGCCAAGCCGCCGTCGCCGGTGGTGCCCTGCTAAAAACAGCACCAGCACCGGGGCTGCCACTTTAAATTTCTGAAAAATCGTCTCAAACAGGCAACTACGTCCTCGTGAAAAGCCCGCTGATGCCGCCACCGTAGGACATCACCACTGGTACCATCCACCACGAATGATTAAACAGAAGGCAGCAATGCACAGCTTTTGGTCGGCAAACGTATGCTGATTAATCCATACTAGAAGTACATCGCAAGCCTCAGGCCACGCTCTCTCACAGAATTGCTCTTCAAAAGCATACCACAGTTGCCTTTTGAAACATTTATCACAACTGTCCCTCGAAACATCCCCCCATAGGTACATGCCTACGAAAGCATCCAATCCGTCTTGCTATGAAGAGTGCTCACGCCTGACGCCAGAGGTCACGACCCTCATCATCTGAGAACTGCAGGTTGTCGATTCCGTTGCAGTTGCACCCACCTTGTTTCCCATTCATACATGCATGAGACGGAAGCGTTATCGATGAAGCACCGAAGATGATACGTGAAAGTCAAAAGCGAAGGGGGTATGATGGCGAGGGAGCATGTAGTGCCCGGACAGCAGATATTTACGTCAATTTGTCATTTGAAGCCGTCTGAGCTGGTTACACATATTCAGAATTGTTTCAGAGCGTGGCCATTGGCACAATCGGGTGTAAAGGCATGGCAATAATTTGGACGCCTAGCTGGCTGTATGCTGTTTTTATTATTACTTTTGAAATGCTGGCTGCCGGTAGGTTCGTCAGTGCTGATCGTATTAACCAATTAATGCATTTGGACGTTATCCGTCAAATCCGCCAATATCTCAGCAATACTCGCCGAAAGACCAGCGATTTTTACTTGTCCTCAGTTGACTGGCACGCAGGCTCAGAAACGGCAGGCCTGGGCCACGCTGTTGTGCATGCACATTGTTCCCGGCTAGGGGGCCGCTGTGCCGGCAGGAGCTGTCCAGCTCAGCACCAGATCGCGCCGAGCCAGCTCCAGGTCTCGGCGCGCCATTGTCTGCAGTCGGCCGCGGCTCCGGCCGGCGGCGTGTGGGCGAGCTGCCGCCGCCGCCATCGGCGAGCTGCAGAGTGGCGGGCGTGGCCACGCTCAGGCACCTGTCAGCCGGCTGAGGGCCGGCCGCCGCCGCCGCCCGCCCGGCGCCACACACGCGCCGGC
The DNA here is from genome assembly GCF_011947565.3 of Pollicipes pollicipes. Lineage (NCBI taxonomy): Eukaryota > Metazoa > Arthropoda > Thecostraca > Pollicipedomorpha > Pollicipedidae > Pollicipes > Pollicipes pollicipes. The sequence goes on along the minus strand of NW_023596225.1, from coordinate 23,004,842 downwards.
CGCAGCCAGCTCCATCGAGCCGGACGGCGCAGAATGGAGCGCTTCAGCCAACAAGCGACTCCTACCGGCCAGCACTCAGCCAGCGATGACAGACCACCGGCCAGGACATAGCCGGCCACACTGGACTACCAGCCATGACACAACCGGCGACAGTGGACTACCGGCTAGGATACAGCCGGCGAGAGTGGACTACCGGCCAGGATACAATCCGCGACAGTGGACTACCGGCCGGGATACCGCCGGGACATTGGACTACTGGCCAGGACACAGCCGGCGACAGTGGACTACCGGTCAGGATACCACCCGCGACAGTGGACTACCGGTCAGGATATACAGCCGGCGACAGTGAACTTCCTGCCCCAACACAGCCGACAGTGGATCAGGACACAACCCGCGACAGTGGACTGCCGGCCAGGACACCGCCGGCGACAGCGGTTTGACGGCCAGGACACAGCCAGCGACACGGCCGGACGGTCTGGCGCGCAAACGCAGGCTGGCATCGCAGACGCATTTAATCGCACAGCTCATATGCAAATGCAGCTGCATATGAGCTGAAAGGAAAACCGCACTTCAAACGTCACAATATGCACGGATGTGTGACAAAATGCACAACCTTAGTACCGACACCGCACTGAAGTGCTTTGGAAAAAAGACAACTCATTGGATATGATAACTAAGAAATAGCCGCCGCGAACGTGGATAAGGGCTCAAAAGCCATCCACATGACATTCTGTTGGCATTAGTTACATCCTGGTATCCTGTCCGTACAAGGTGGTAAAGCTGCCTTCGGCGGTGCAGTGAGGGAGGGGGAGGGGTATCAGCACAACCTCTACGTCGGCTCCACTTTGGATGAGCTTAAACAGAAGTAAAGAAAAAACGAGACAATATCCCCAGAGGTAATTCATAACCATCATTTTGCATTGTCTCTCACGGATGACCACTGGGCAGAATCAAACGAAGAGAAACACATAGTTGCATGATAATGCAGCTTACCACACCTCCGCAAAGAAGATAGTGCAAATCGAGGCATGCAACCATTTAATCCAGCGAGTAATGCGAGATTATCCAAAGCTATTCCGTGACCTTCGGTGCTCTTGGAAAACAGTGGCATAGCGATTAGCCCGTGTGTGACACATGAGCTAATAATCTCGTGTGCATGGTTATATTAGCTCATGCATATATGCGACCACCTCCATACGCCGCACAAGGCCCAATCTTGTAACTTCCGAAAAAAAATTCAGCCTTGACCCCAAGTAAACTCCACCTTGAATGACCACTACGTCACTAATACCAAATATGGACCATTTTGGTTAGTGACATAATGGTAGCGTGCATAACCTGACTTAAACTAATATCTGACTTGCAAGCGATGGACCATAACCTCACATGACCTTTTAAATGTCGCGAACGCCGATAGAGTTCATCACGCAACCTCCTCACACCTTTGAGACCAGGAGACAATACGAGCTGACAGGCACAGCCCGCCGCTTTCCTGCAGCTTCGCCAAGCATGCGTCTCAGAGTGACGTCATTTATGCGAGCTGACAAGGGGAGACTGGCAACTAACGTAAAAAGGCAGGTTGAAGAGTTAAAGGGAATGTGCCACCTTTTTGTTCTTCTCACTTACTGTCAGATCGGACCCATCCGATTTGTTTGGTAATATCAGTTTTTCTCGAACCCTTCTGGACATCTGATAATTTCGATTTGAAGCAGCCGTTCCTGCGGGGAAACCTCACCGGACTCGCTGCACACCACTATGAACAAAATTCACTAAAATTGCTTTTCCTACGTTTGTGTTCGGTAATGCTTGCATCAAACTAATTTGTCAAAATGTGTAATGAATGTGACGAAAGCCTAAAACACTGTTAAAGGGAGTGTTCCACATCTGTATGGTATTTCGAACTGAGATGGCCATCTTGAAGACCTCTCAGTGCAGCTAACAGCCCTGCCCTCGTGAGACCTAACCACTCTAGTTCCTGGGATACATCGCCAAGACGAGGTGTGTATTTTTCGGGGAGCGATCTCAAGACCACTAGGTATTCATGACGCCACAATAACGTCAAAAATCCTCCCCTGCTATAGACTGCGACGACAAGGCCAAGACAAATGTAATTGTCGAGTCGTTCATATGTGGCGTTCGTGAGCACGATCACCAGATATAACGGCTGCCAATCGGCTCTCATTCAATGTTTATGCAAGGCACAATGACGTAGTCAAACACGACATGGTAAGGATCATATTCACTTAACAGAAAGGAAATTGTGTTGTCCGGAACCGTTGTTTCCACTCTTAAGAAGATCAGGAATAAGTGAGCATGTTCATATACCTGTGCATACTGCAAAATTCAATGAAGGACATTCCCTTTAAGTAAAAATGTATGCAATATGATGATTTTATCCCGCGGATACAGCGAAGAGTCATCTATGACTTTGAATTTTCCTATGGCGCTGTTGTTGTTAATTAAGGCTTTGGGGCGCCGCGATGCATAGGTCATACTGGCGCCCATAAACTTGTCATTTAGTTACCAGGTGAATAATAGAGCGACATCCGACTTTGTGCACGGAAACCCAGTATACGAACCACTATGGTGTTACCATAGTGGTTCTTTTAGAAGCACACTTGTGGCTTTCGAAAAAGAGTAGAGTACCAAATGGTCTGTAGTGACGCACTGGTTCAAACTTCGACCAATGCGCTT
>NW_023596225.1:22968792-23001148 GCF_011947565.3 Pollicipes pollicipes | reverse complement strand
CGCTCTGGACTTACCACCTCCACCCCTACAGCCGATGGGGCCGGCCTCTGATCCGCTCTGGACTGTACCACCTCCCACCCCCTACAGTCGATGGGGCTCGGCTTTGATCTGCTCTGGACTGTACCACCTCCCACGCCTACAGCCGATGGGGCCCGGCTCTGATCCGCTCTGGACTGTACCACCTCCCACCCCCTACAGCCGATGGGGCTCGGCTCTGGATTGGACCATCTTCCATCTTCCAAAACAGATGGGCTCGGCTCTGGACTGTACCCCTCCTGCCCCCCCCCCCCCCCCACATAACCGAAGTGACCCAAATCTGGTCTGGGGCACTTCTCATCCCCTACAGCCAGTGGGGCCCGGCTCCGGACCCTTGTGCGCCGGTTACAAGAGTGCTCCGGTGGTCACCGGAGGATGATCAGTATGTTTATATGTGTGTGTGTGTGCCTGGTGCGTATGGCGCTTTTGCTGTGACCAGCAGGCACCGCGGCGGCGCCCGGCGCCGGGCTTGCGCACTGACTGCACGCCCGGCGGCGGCCGCCGCCATCAGGCCGCTGGCCGAGACGTCGGCCACCCAACCGCCATTCATCTCACTGAACAGTCGGACTCATCCATCGATCCAGGCTGGCCACACGGGGCTGAGGTGCTAAATCGGCCGAAGCGGCGGCCGCGGCCGCCACGCTGCCAGCCCGATCTGGCGACGGCCACGACCCCCGGCCAATTGATCTGCCGCTCCGGTCCGGTCCGGTCCGGTCCGGTGCGGCGCTAGCCCGCGGCCCGCTGCCAGCGGCCGCCGTTCGCTGCTGGCCCACCCGCCATCGATTGCTGGCAGTGTGTGTGTGCGCGCCAGGCGAGCGGCCGTCTGGGCCGCGCGGCTGGAAACGCATGGCGCCGACGGTCGGTGACGTCATGACGTCGGCATCGATCGACCGGAAACGCGGCCGCCAAATCAACGGCCATGGCGAACACCTGGGCTCGGCCAGAAACGCAGCCACTAAATTCGCGGCCGCGACCGCACACCTGGGCCACGCTCGCGGCTTTTACAGACAGACCGAATAACAGATCGACGCCACGCCAAGTTAGCGCCGTGAGCGATCGCCGCGGCGGCGCCGCCACGCAGGCCGCTGGCGATGTTGCCCACCTGTCTGGAGGATGGGTCTGACGGAGCGCAGGTGACCAAGCCCACGCTAATTCTTGATTGGCCGCCCAGAAAAGCTGCCGGGGCGGGCGACGGCGATGTTTAAAGCTGATTTTGATTAATAAGGCCATAGTCTGGCCTTATGAATATTTTATAGCAGACTGATTTATAAGTGTCGTTCAGGATGTAGCCCCCCGCCCCTCCTTTCGGCAGACCTTCATGTAAGTAAGGAAGGCCCTCAGCTTCTGAGTTTTCTGGCATTACGGGTTGTAACATTGAAGATGGCCGCCCTTCAGTACACCAGGAGGTATCGCTCATCCGACGATATCAAGCACCATAAGACCTTTGTGATCATGAGCACCGCCTTCAAACATCGATCACTCGTGAGACAGCCCAAGGATCATCTTCGATTGACATCTTCGTTTAGCCGGTGCCTCTTGGTAAGCTCAAACTGGCTATTTTCAACCTAAGAAGTCGTACTCTCCAGTAATGGCCTATATTAACTATCTCCAGGGAAGAGTTGATGTAACGCTTCTTCGGTTCTCCGAATGTGTCTCCCGAACCGACCCGCGGATTATAATACAGTATTCAAGCACTAAAAAAGTGTCCCACCTTTGGGGCAGGTTTCAAAAATATGCTCCGGTGAAACCCCATAACTGTGTGCGTTTATTTCATTATTATTATTTACGCGCGATGTGTTACCAATGCGGCACCACCACCATATGATAAGGATATTTATTTTGATTATTTTCGAGCCCAAATTTCAAACGCTTTGCAACAGCACTACACCTCTTCCTTTCTTGGAAGCCTCGGAGTGTATCCAGAGACCGCGACAACTGCCCTGTCGCGACCGCCGTCGCCATGCCGACGGCAGAATCTGCTAAGGGCCGTTGTTGGCTGTTTCCGGCTGGAGTTACCACTTTCGAGCTGTTTTGACGTGCACATTGCGGGCGAGCGGGCTTAAAAGCGGCACCTCTGCTGATATCAACGAGATCAGTACAAATGAACGTTCGTGATTGTCACAGCGGGCAGCAGGGGCTGGTTGCTAAGAAGCGCATTGGTCGAAGTTTGAACCAGTGCGTCACTTAAGACCATGTGGTACTCCGTTTTCGAAAGCCAAAGTGTGCTTCTAAAAGAACCACTATGGTAACGTCATAGTGGTTCTTTTATACATGGGTATTCCTTGCAAAAGTCGGATGTCGCTCTATATATTCACCTGGTAACTAAATGACAACGTTATGGGCGCAATATGACCTATGCAGTCGGCGCGCCCAAAAGCCTTAATTAACAACAACAGCGCCATATGGGAAAATTCAAAGTCATAGGATGACTCTTCGCTGTATCCGCGGGATAAAATCATCATATTTGCATACATTTTTTACTTAAAGGGAATGTCCTTCATTGAATATTTTGCAGTATGCATCAGGTATGATGAAACATGCTCACTTATAATTCCTGATCTTCTTAAGAGTGGAAAACACGGTTCCGGACAACACAATTTCCCTGTTAAGTGAATATGATCCTTACCATGTCGTTGTTTGACTACGTCATTGTGCCTTGCATAACATTGAATGAGAGCCGATTGGCAGCCGTTATATCTGGTGATCGTGCTCACGAACGCCACATATGAAAGACTCGACAATTACATTTGTCTTGGCCTTGATCGTCGCATGTCTAATAGCATGGGAGGATTTTGTGACGTTATTGTGGCGTCATGAATACCTAGGTGGTCTTGAGATCGTCTCCCCGAAAAAGTACACACCTCGTGGGCGTGTATCCCAGGAACTAGAGTGGTTTAGGTCTCACGGAGGGCAGGGCTGTTAGCTGCACTGAGAGGTCTTCAAGATGGCCATCCCAGTTCGAAATACCATACAGATGTGGAACACTCCCTTTAACAGTGTTTTAGGCTTTCGTCACATTCATTACACATTTTGACAAATTAGTTTGATGCAAGCATTACCGAACACAAACGTAGGAAAAGCAAAGCAGATTTAGTGAATTTTGTTCATAGTGGTGTGTAGCGAGTCCAGTGAGGTTTCCCCGCAGGAACGGCTGCTTCAAATCGAAATTATCAGATGTCCAGAAGGGTTTCGAGAAAACTGATATTACCAAACAAATCGGATGGGTCCGATCTGACAATAAGTGAGAAGAACAAAAAGGTGGCACATTCCCTTTAACTCTTCAACCTGCCTTTTTACGTTAGTTGCCAGTCTCCCCTTGTCAGCTCGCATAAATATGACGTCACTCTGAGACGCATGCTTGGCGAAGCTGCAGGAAAGCGGCGGGCTGTGCCTGTCAGCTCGTATTGTCTCCTGGTCTCAAAGGTGTGAGGAGGTTGCGTGATGAACTCTATCGGCGTTCGCGACATTTAAAAGGTCATGTGAGGTTATGGTCCATCGCTTGCAAGTCAGATATTAGTTTAAGTCAGGTTATGCACGCTACCATTATGTCACTAACCAAAATGGTCCATATTTGGTATTAGTGACGTAGTGGTCATTCAAGGTGGAGTTTACTTGGGGTCAAGGCTGAATTTTTTTCGGAAGTTACAAGATTGGGCCTTGTGCGGCGTGTGGAGGTGGTCGCATATATGCATGAGCTAATGTAACCATGCACACGAGATTATTAGCTCATGTGTCACACACGGGCTAATCGCTATGCCACTGTTTTTCAAGAGCACCGAAGGTCACGGAATAGCTTTGGATAATCTCGCATTACTCGCTGGATTAAATGGTTGCATGCCTCGATTTGCACTATCTTCTTTGCGGAGGTGTGGTAAGCTGCATTATCATGCAACTATGTGTTTCTCTTCGTTTGATTCTGCCCAGTGGTCATCCGTGAGAGACAATGCAAAATGATGGTTATGAATTACCTCTGGGGATATTGTCTCGTTTTTTCTTTACTTCTGTTTAAGCTCATCCAAAGTGGAGCCGACGTAGAGGTTGTGCTGATACCCCTCCCCCTCCCTCACTGCACCGCCGAAGGCAGCTTTACCACCTTGTACGGACAGGATACCAGGATGTAACTAATGCCAACAGAATGTCATGTGGATGGCTTTTGAGCCCTTATCCACGTTCGCGGCGGCTATTTCTTAGTTATCATATCCAATGAATTGTCTTTTTTCCAAAGCACTTCAGTGCGGTGTCGGTACTAAGGTTGTGCATTTTGTCACACATCCGTGCATATTGTGACGTTTGAAGTGCGGTTTTCCTTTCAGCTCATATGCAGCTGCATTTGCATATGAGCTGTGCGATTAAATGCGTCTGCGATGCCAGCCTGCGTTTGCGCGCCAGACCGTCCGGCCGTGTCGCTGGCTGTGTCCTGGCCGTCAAACCGCTGTCGCCGGCGGTGTCCTGGCCGGTAGTCCACTGTCGCGGGTTGTGTCCTGATCCACTGTCGGCTGTGTTGGGGCAGGAAGTTCACTGTCGCCGGCTGTATATCCTGACCGGTAGTCCACTGTCGCGGGTGGTATCCTGACCGGTAGTCCACTGTCGCCGGCTGTGTCCTGGCCAGTAGTCCAATGTCCCGGCGGTATCCCGGCCGGTAGTCCACTGTCGCGGATTGTATCCTGGCCGGTAGTCCACTGTCGCCGGCTGTATCCTAGCCGGTAGTCCACTGTCGCCGGTTGTGTCATGGCTGGTAGTCCAGTGTGGCCGGCTATGTCCTGGCCGGTGGTCTGTCATCGCTGGCTGAGTGCTGGCCGGTAGGAGTCGCTTGTTGGCTGAAGCGCTCCATTCTGCGCCGTCCGGCTCGATGGAGCTGGCTGCGGCCGGCGCGTGTGTGGCGCCGGGCGGGCGGCGGCGGCGGCCGGCCCTCAGCCGGCTGACAGGTGCCTGAGCGTGGCCACGCCCGCCACTCTGCAGCTCGCCGATGGCGGCGGCGGCAGCTCGCCCACACGCCGCCGGCCGGAGCCGCGGCCGACTGCAGACAATGGCGCGCCGAGGCCTGGAGCTGGCTCGGCGCGATCTGGTGCTGAGCTGGACAGCTCCTGCCGGCACAGCGGCCCCCTAGCCGGGAACAATGTGCGTGCACAACAGCGTGGCCCAGGCCTGCCGTTTCTGAGCCTGCGTGCCGGTCAACTGAGGACAAGTAAAAATCGCTGGTCTTTCGGCGAGTATTGCTGAGATATTGGCGGATTTGACGGATAACGTCCAAATGCATTCATTGTTTAATACGATCAGCACTGACGAACCTACCGGCAGCCAGTATTTCAAAAGTAATAATAAAAACAGCATACAGCCAGCTAGGCGTCCAAATTATTTCCATGCCTTTACACCCGATTGTGCCAGTGGCCACTTTCTGAAACAATTCTGAATATGTGTAACCAGCTCAGACGGCTTCAAATGACAAATTGACGTAAATATCTGCTGTCCGGGCACTACATGCTCCCTCGCCTTCGTACCTCCTTCGCCTTTGACGTTCACGTATCATCTTCGGTGCTTCATCGATAACGTTTCCGTCTCATGCATGTATGAATGGGAAACAAGGTGGGTGGGACTGCAACGGAATCGACAACCTGCAGTTCTCAGATGATGAGGGTCGTGACCTCTGGCGTCAGGCGTGAGCACTCTTCATAGCAAGACGGATTGGATGCTTTCGTAGGCATGTACCTATGGGGGGATGTTTCGAGGGACAGTTGTGATAAATGTTTCAAAAGGCAACTGTGGTATGCCTTTTGAAGAGCAATTCTGTGAGAGAGCGTGGCCTGAGGCTTGCGATGTACTTCTCGTATGGATTAATCAAGCATACGTTTGCCGACCAAAAGCTGTGCATTGCTGCCTTCTTCTGTTTAATCATTCTTGGTGGATGGTACCAGTGGTGATGTCCTACGGTGCGGCATCAGCGGGCTTTTCACGAAGACGTAGTTGCCTGTTGAGACGATTTTTCAGAAATTTAAAGTGGCAGCCCCAGTGCTGGTGCTGTTTTTAGCAGGGCACCACCGGCGACGGCGGCTTGGCGTCGTCTAGATTCCGTGCGCGGTTCGGGCAACCCACGTGCCGCCCATTCCCAGCGGCGGGACGGTGCTGTCGGATATGTCACCATGTTTGCCCCCCCCCCCCCCCTCCCCCCCAGCCCGAGAGACGCAGCGCACCAGCGGCCGCGTCCCTCACCGGCGCACACCGGGCCCGTGGCGGGCGCGCCAGTCTGTTTGCGCGGCACGCAATACGCGTGACGTAATGTCGTGGCCGGCTGTCGGGGCGCCTCAGTGGGGCCGGCGGTCCGAGCATGTGGCGTGGCCGGCTGTGTTGACCGGGCGTGCTGTCACGGTAGAGCACGCGCCGTGGCCGACCATCGGCATCGACCACCGGCCGGCCCGCGTCGCCTGCTTCAGCCAGCACGCCCAATAAACTAGGCGACGCTACTGCAGCAGCGGCATAAGCAAGCGTTTGGGTCTATATCGAGCTGTCTAGCTGGTGATGCCACATGTGCGTGGCATTGCTGCCGCGTCTGTACTGCCATCTGTGGGTGACATCACCGTCGCGTCTGTACTGCCATCTGTGGGTGAAATTGCGACCGCGTCTGTACTGCCATCTGTGTGTGACATTGCGACCGCGTCTGTGCTGCCGCCTGTGTGTTACCAAGTGCCGCTGTTTCCATTGCGGTGGTGCTGCTGCCATTAGTGTTTGACTTGATCTTTTCGCGCTCCTGTGGCCGAACCAGATTCAATCTGCTGATGGTGCCATCTGTTTGTGACCTGACACAACAGACTCGTCGGTGAATCGGTCTTCCGTTCCACAGTGGACAGTACAGCATCTACGTCAAGACGGACGACAGCGACGAGCCGAAGAAGGTCGGCAGCTACGAGAACCAGGGCAGCTTCGGCGAGCTGGCACTGATGTACAACATGCCGCGGGCGGCCACCATCACGGTGGGTTGGGTCGGCTCAGGCGGCGACGGGCCCGCGCGCTCCGCGGAGAGCCCGGCCCGCCGTCTGCACGGAAGCGGCATCGGCCATCACGTGCTTGAGCAGGGCGAGGCTTTCACGCTGATGAGCGGCGCTGAACTTTACAGTGGCGCCGCCCGCCGCGAGGAGCGAGGTCGCGCCCACGGCACGTCTGGCGCTGTCCGCCGGCGGGCCGCCGTCGAGCCTGGCCGGCGCTGCGACCCGAACCACCGACGCGGCCGACCGCTGGTTGCAGTGGAATCGGATAGAGTTGCGTGTGAGCGGGTCCTCAACATTCTTGGATTTGTTGGAAGCTGACAAAAAGTCGTGCTGATGCCTAGTGCAATCATATTAGCTCTTTGTTATGTCCCGACACGTGTGGCTAGATTCACTTCCGGTAGCTCCTCAACTGCCAAAGTTCTGCCGAACGAGGTCCGCACGCGTGTGCTGCGCTGCCGGCCGCTGAGGCGCGGCGCCGGTTCCGACCGTCGCCGACCGGGCCAGGTCATCGATCGGCCGACTCCCGGGCTGGGGCCGGCCGGCAGGCAGGCGGCCGGGTCCGAGCGCAGCGATGAGCACCTGTCGACCGTCGCGCCGGTGGGCCGCGGTCCGAGCTGGCCCCACCTGGCTTACCTCGGGCTGGCACACCGCTGTCGGCCGGCACTGGTCTGACCTGGCTTACCTCAGCCTGACGCACTGCTGTCGGTCAGGACTGGTCTGACCTGGTTTACCCCAGGTTGACACACCGCTGTCGGTCGGCACTGGTCTGACCTAGCTTGCCCCAGGCTTACACACTGCCGTCCGAGCTGGCCTCACTTGGCTTACCTCAGGCTGACACACTGCGGTCAGTAAGGACTGGTTTGATCTGGTTTACCTGTGGCTAACACACTCGTCGGCCGGGGGCTGGCAACAGACCTGTGACCCGCCCCCGTTGGGTAAGCACCCCCGTGTGCTCGCTGTTACTGTCAAAAAGGCTCGTGTTTCCCCTTGTCAGTGAAGTGATGAGCATCCCTTGACATCGCCTCCCACCTATTGCATGAGGACGCGGGCTGAGGGCGAGAGATAACGTTATCAATCGTTTTCGCTTGTTTAATTACTTCAGCTTGAAATATGAGAGCTGATGTTTTCTGCCGATCCAGCCGCAACAACGTGTCTGTGACTGTCCGACCCCGCCATGCGCCGTCCAGCTGCCCATCCGGCCTCATGCCGTGTGGGAGTCACGTCTGCCGGCTCCCGTGTCCCCGCTGTGACCCCAGGATCTGTGACTCTGCCAGCGGTCTGACTTTCTCTTTCTGACCTCATTTACATGCGTCCACTTTGTCACAGGGGTAATCGCATCCTTGATGAACTCATTGCTAGCCGTGTCGTCGATTTGGCCCTGTTTTGCATCGCGACTTGGGTCATGTCTCGCGAGGCACAACACAACACATTGCTGTCAGCCTTTCTTCAGTTCACCGCTTTCCGTGCTGTTTGCGTTAGTGCTCTGAGATGGTGCGGCATACCGCTGCCCGTGTTCTCATCAGCTGTCCATGTGATCCAAATGCCCAACGCCGTCCGGAACGGCTCGCCGGTACGGTGTGGCGGCTCAGCCGGTACGGGTGGTGGCTCGCCGGTACGGTGTGGCGGCTCAGCCGGTGCGGTGTGGCGGCTCGCCGGTACGGTGTGGCGGCTCAGCCGGTGCGGTGGTGGTCGGCTCGCCGGTACGGGGTGGCGGCTCACCGGTACGGTGTGTGGCTCGCCGGTACGGTGTGGCGGCTCGCCGGTGCGGGGTGCGGCTCACCGGTACGGTGTGGCGGCTCGCCGGTACGGTGTGGCGGCTCACCGGTACGGTGGGTGGCTCGCCGGTACGGGGTGGCGGCTCGCCGGTACGGGGTGGCGGCTCACCGGTACGGTGTGGCGGCTCGCCGGTACGGGGTGGTGGCTCGCCGGTAGGGTGGCGGCTCACCGGTACGGTGTGGCGGCTCGCCGGTACGGGTGGTGGCTCGCCGGTAGGGGTGGTGGCTCGCCGGTACGGGTGGTGGCTCGCCGGTACGGGGTGGTGGCTCGCCGGTACGGGGTGGTGGCTCGCCGGTACGGTGGGCGGCTCGCCGGTACGGGTGGTGCTCGCCGGTACGGGGTGGTGGCTCGCCGGCGGCCGGTGCTCTGTCGCCTGACGGCCGGCTGCTCGGCTAGGCCGTCAAAATCGTATTGTTTTCCTTTTTAGTCTTTCGTGCGCGGTATTGCAGGCGCCATATCGTGACGTAAACAGTGTCAAAGATGGCATGATTATCTTCTTTGGAGAACACGCGACACGTAGAGACCTCAGGAGCTGCTGGATCAGTTAAGCACAAGGTCCTAACCATACGTGTACGGGGAGACGCTCTCTTGGGTATCGCCCCTTAAGATCGACCGCCCTTGCTTATTCAGACAGCAAGAGATGTCCCTTGATCGTATTCCTCTCTGGCGCATGCAGATCTGGCCATTGAGGCTGATGATCAAGAGGGTTGAGAGGGTCTGGCCATTGAGGCTGATTAAGAGGGTTGAGAGGGTCTGGCCATTGAGCCTGATCAAGGGGGTTGAGAGGGTCTGGCCATTGAGCCTGATCAAGAGGGTTGAGAGGGTCTGGCCATTGAGCCTGGTCAAGAGGGTTGAAAGGGTCTGGCCATTGAGCCTGGTCAAGAGGGTTGAGAGGGTCTGGCCATTGAGCCTGATCAAGAGGGTTGAGAGGGTCTGGCCATTGAACCTGGTCAGATCACCCGATCTCAAAAGTAGGGCCAAAGACATGGCACTGTCTCCAAGTCGTGTCAGTAGATTTTGGCGTTTTTCAGAGGCCTGTGCGGGCTTCATTAATGGAGTACTGTTGTATATGTAGGGTGCTCTAGATCCACTCTAGCCATACCTACATCGGGTGTGATATTGCCATTGGTCCGAGTTATTTGTCCCTCTTAGATCATGCTAGGTGAAGGATTCAGATATATTTTTGACTGTTCGTGAGCGTGTTTTACGGTCCAGTTTAGAATGAAATGCATGTTGAATGCTCGCTAAAAATATATGTCAACACCTTGCAATGGTTTCTCCCATCATTTTCCACCATAATTGTGTGACCCAGTATGACCTGAACCTTGGAGTTAGTGAGCCCATTCAGTCTGCATGACCCATCAGGAAAATGTGATTTCAGATCATTAGGCATGGACATATGGAACAGAATGAAAGATGCAATCGGCTCCCAACGTTAGATTGTTTGACATAACATTAATCCAGATTACCATTAACCAAGCGACTTGGATGAATAGGGCTTCCTTTGAATTACAACCAACTTGTAAAACTAGCCACGAGTAACGCTTAGAGGCTGAAGTCTCAACAGAGTGCGCATGAATATCAGACAACTTTGGCAACTTGATCAGAACAATTTAATCGCATGCCTATCTGTGACGCTGATGTGCCTTGACCTAGGGCGATAGGGTGTTGTATAATCCAGCCGTCCTGACGGGCACCAGAACGCAAACAGCCGTAGTCCCATCGCGACCACGAAACAGGGTCGGAAAGCAAGCATCCACTGGTGAACCATTGTGGCGATATTAATCTGATGTAAGGGAAGACCGGACGGCTGTTTTACAATGCCATAAGCGTTTGATGGAGGCTCATTATTGTTCCGGAACGCCGGGGCTATCCGTTGTCAGCGCCTTAATGCAAAGACAAGTGTGGCGCTAGACGACACGCTCAAAAGCGTGACAGGCTAATGACATCACATGGGTTTGTTTTAGTGGATTTATTTGAAAATGAGTTGAACAAATAACCATCGAACTTTAGAGTCACTTTACATCTTCATCAGTCTTCAGGTTTGCATCAACCATTATTGTATCATACAGGCATGTTCCGTCGTTTTGGGTGGGGAAGTAGTATCTCCCCCCCCCCGAATCATGCATAAAACTGGCGCGTTTGTGATGAGACTGTAAGGTGGTCGATTGGTAGAACTCTTCAGCATCTGACAACGCATGACCATCCACGTTTTGAAGGGGCGAGTTGTGGGCTGATGTCCGCCGGCCGGTGCCCTCGCTGGTCTGGCCACGAGGCAGCCTGGGCTGGTGACCGAGCGGCTGACCCCTGCCGGCAGGCGGACTCGGAGGGCTCGCTCTGGGCCATGGATCGACAGACGTTCCGGCGCATCGTGCTCAAGAACGCCTTTAAGAAGCGGAAGATGTACGAGCAGCTGCTGGAGTCGGTGCCCATGCTGAAGACGCTGGAGGTGGGTGATGGCGAAGGACGAGGCAGCCTCGCTGGCCTGGCCACCACGGCCAGATCCTGTGTTGGCCGCCATTGGCGGGAGCCAGCAATTGCCGCTGGGGTCTGTCAGAGCTTGTTTCATGGCGATCAGATGTCGTCGGAAGAGTTTGCAGGTGGTGCAGCACTTCAAGGGGCCCCAGCAGCTGCTGCTGCCGAGTCTTGTCGATTTATCACGTATCAGTTCCTTCTCAGCATTACATTTGCATGATGCAAGGCGCGGTCTTTTGGTAACGTCGGGTGTAAATTCCGTCTGTACATGTCGTATTTAGTGGTGTAACTATTTACGCCTCTTTTTCGAAGCGGAGAAGCTGGTACTGGCGTAGGCATACAAATATGACGGTGCAGAGCGGGCATTTGGCCTACGTTCCATTCACCAACGCATTGTGAAGGATTGGTTGTGTGAACAACGGGTCAACAAACTGCAGGGCACATGCATGACCACGACTGCAGCCACGACTGCACCCACGGCTGCACTTGCGCCATTGTGCCCCCAGCCGCCCATGGTCTGCCCCCAGAACGGCCTCAGTGTGCCAGTGGCGTTGTGACGTTGCGCTGGTGAGGGAGTACTGTCTCAGTCCCAGTCCGCTTGAAAGGCCGCAGGAATTCCAGTCATAAGACGTCCGTGATGTGCGTAAATGAACAGATCTGAGATGCGCGAAATGCACACAAATGTGGGGCAATTCGCTGCTTGCATTGTGTTATTTGTATGCTGACCGGCACTGATCTGGTACCATTGTTGAGCTCGTTTGGTCGAAGTTCAGGTACTTGAAGTATTGCCCGAATTGTCGCTTTAAGGATGAATGGTATCTGCGCGTGAATAGATATACCAAACATTTGCAAGGGTTAGAGCCCCTCTCCCTACCCCTCCCACATTCCTGGCTGGGTTTATGAACGCTGTCTAGCAGGAACTGATATGAAATACTAACATTCCTTCATCCCATCGTTTTAAAATGATTCCACGCCCGCCTTTGCGTCATCTTCACTATTCCAGCATGCTTTTGAAGATCACTGGCTGGCGTTAGCCGTGCATTTTCTAATCTTTCGTCTACAGCATGCATCATTATCATTGTCCTGCCGCTCTTGCGTTGTGCGCAAGAAAAGTTTTGTTAGCATCCAACCGTCGTGTCCAGGGTGTGTGCTGAGTTTCCCCTGTTGAACGATCGTCGTGTTACCAGCCGCCGCCGAGGCCGCGGCCGGAGGTGGCTGCGGGCGCACCTGTGGACGGGCGTGCCGTCGCTCCGACCGAGGGCGGCGCGCGCAGGCACCGGCATTCCGTGCCGCCGTCTGGACGCGCCGGTCTGTTTTGCCCCCCGTACCCGTGGGACACCGCGCCGTGCTGACTGACGCGCCGCCGGCGGGCCGGGGCCGGCGCGGACGAGTGACGCCGCCGAGTAAGTGACGACTGACGCGTGGCCCCGGCCCCTTCCCCCCCCCCCTCTCAGCCCGTCTTCGGGTCGGAGCCGGCGCGGACGAGAGACGACTGGCGACTGACGAATGACCCTCCCTCTCCCCCTTCCCTCTAAGCCCGTCGGCGGGTCGGAGCCGGCGCGGACGAGTGACGACTGACGAGTGACCTTGGTCCCTCCCCCCTCCCCTCCCAGCCATCTGGCGAGTCGGAGCCGCCGCAGACGAGAGACGACTGACGACTGACGAGTGACCCTCCCTCTCCCCCTTCCCTCTAAGCCCGTCGGCGGGTCGGAGCCGGCGCGGACGAGTGACGACTGACGAGTGACCCTGGTCCCTCCCCCCTCCCCTCCCAGCCATCTGGCGAGTCGGAGCCGCCGCAGACGAGAGACGACTGACGACTGACGAGTGACCCTCCCTCTCCCCCTTCCCTCTAAGCCCGTCGGCGGGTCGGAGCCGGCGCGGACGAGTGACGACTGACGAGTGACCCTGGTCCCTCCCCCCTCCCCTCCCAGCCATCTGGCGAGTCGGAGCCGCCGCAGACGAGAGACGACTGACGACTGACGAGTGACCCTCCCTCTCCCCCTTACCTCTAAGCCCGTCGGCGGGTCGGAGCCGGCGCGGACGAGTGACGACTGACGAGTGACTCCGGCCCCTCCTCCTCTCAGCCCTTCGGCGGGACGGGGCCAGCTCACTGGCGGGGGGCGCACGTGCTGCCAAAGAATCCACAAAATGTCGTTACCATAGCAAGCGTATCCAGTGCAGGAATATGATCGAGCTATAAACACTTTTGTACCAAAAGCTGGAGTTATGTAGCGCAGCGTACCCGGCGTGTTTAAGTAAAAACCAAGTTAGAAGCGTCATATTTTCTGTACATTCATCCTCAACGTACTTTAAGTCCACTCGCCCCTCATAAACCCAGTCCCGGAATGTGCGGGGAGAGCTGTTTGAAGCGTATGGAAGCCCGGCCACATGCGCGCAAGTGCAAAAAAAATCACAATGCAAGTATTTTGGTACAAACGCCAATCAGTGAGAACCACCCTTAAACATTTTTAAATCCGTTATTTTCTTTGGGAGGGGGGGGGTGCGGAAGGGGTTCTCGCATTCTACCACCATACACATTGGAGCACGCGCAGAGATGTTGACATGACCACGTACCTGTGTCCCCGCATAATTAGGCAGCCATCAGGTTTTAGAGGTTTGTTCGTCCCGTTTGTGTGCTTAGCTTGTGTGTAGTGTTGCCGTGTTGTATGGTCCAGTAAATTGGTTGGACAACGAAGATGAAGTGTTGCCTTAGGCTCAGTCGCTGATACTCAGCGAAAGGAGGGTGGTCAGACCTTATAATGGTTATAAACGTTGCCGCCTGTGCATCAGTAAGTATTATTCCACGCACGTACTTATAAACGAGGCTGGGGTGCATTTGGGATTTTCATTGAGGAGAGGAGGGAAGATGGTCTGAAGGGTCCCATTTTTACCACGTGACGGGGGCGCTGTCGTTCGGAGTGGTTCTAAAATGAAAACTAGTGATGGATTTTCTTAAGTTTGAAATGCAGGGGGAATGTGTGTGAATACTTGGAGAGATGGGGTTTCCGCACTGGCTTCAGATTTTTGACATAGAAAACGACGGTTATGCATTTTTGCAGGGAGCGAAAAATCTGCGTGAATCCACGGCTATACGTGTACGGGCAGTTGCAGTCAAGTCTGAAGCACGGTTCCCCATGCTAGTGTTTGGCAACAAATTGACGCATTTGTAGCAGTTTGAAAGCTCATAGAATGGTGCTTTAAGCATTTAAGCATTTTCAAAGTCGTTCCATGATGGCGTGTGGTGTGGACCGCAGGACAGTGCTTCCCCTGTACCGATCGCTGGTCCGATCCAAGCTATAATATGAATGCCAAGCTTTCGAGTCGGCCGGTATTCCAGCGAAACGCGTGCCTGACACATTGCACCATGATGGAATACGCATTGCTGCTGGGGCATTTGGACCCAGTCCGATCTCCAGTCCCTTGATGAGGCGAATGAACCGCCGCTGTCATTCCAACGCGAAATGCTCAGCGCACGGTATGCCGTAAAGATTGCACAGCTTTGGGCACCTCCGGCCTTTTGCTGCATGTTTCGGCGACATTTAATCCAGTTGTTCGAAGGTGGTAACGTTAGCTAATCGGAGCCTATGTGTGTGGGTGTCAAGAGGAGTCTGCAAGAATGTAACATCAAGAGGAAGGACTTCTCTCGCGTGATAGGCTTACCATACCCTGGTCAAAAGATCGACAGCTGCTGAGGAGGTTCACTCTAAGGTTCTCCAGCGTATGTGCACCGACTACGGTACGTACTTTTGCATATAGACGAATGGCTCGAAGTCTGAGGCAGGCACAGAATACGCTCCGGTGTGTGATAGCTGGACGAAATGTTTTACATTGTCCCCCTAATGTTCAGTTTATACCACTGGACTTTTTGCAACTAAGGAGGCATTAGCTTCTGCGGAGGAGGAACGAGCGGAGCGGTTTCTTGCTTCATCTAACTCCTTGAGCAGTATTCTAGCCATCCATTACTTAAAAACAAAAAGCGTTTTCGTTGACGAGATTATGCGACTTATTGCATCCCTCGAACAGATAGGGAAGCGTGTAGCCTTCGGTTGGGTGCCTGGAAACACCGACGTTACTGGGAAGGAGAGGGCGGACGGACCCTGCGCCCAAGGAGGGCCAGTCAGAACTCTCTCTCTCTCTCTCTCTCTCTCTCTCTCTCTCTCTCTCTCTCTCTCTATCTCTCTATCTCTCTCTCTCTCTCTCTCTCTCTCTCTACTCTCTCTTCTCTCCTCTCTCTCTCTCTTCTCTCTCTCCTCTCTCTCTCTCTCCTCTCTCTCTGTCTCTGTCTCTGTCTCTGTCTCTGTCTATGTCTCTGTCTCTGTCTCTGTCTCGTCTTCTGTCTCTGTCTCTGTCTATGTCGTCTCTGTCTCTGTCTCTGTCTCTGTCTCTGTCTCGTCTCTGTCTCTGTCTCTGTCTCTGTCTCTGTCTCTGTCTCTGTCTCTGTCTCTGTCTCTGTCTCTGTCTCTGTCTCTGTCTCTGTCTCTGTCTCTGTCTCTGTCTCTGTCTCTGTCTCTGACTCTGTCTCTGTCTCTGCTCGTCTCTGTCTCTGTCTCTGTCTCTGTCTCTGTCTCTGTCTCTGTCTCTGTCTGTCTCTGTCTCTGTCTCTGTCTCTGTCTCTGTCTCTGGAGATTAGCCTGTGCCGGATCCGCACAGGTCACGCACACGTGAGACACGATTTTCTTTTCTCAGCAGGACAAACACCGGCATGTCCCCCTCGCTGGGGTCGCGCGCTGTCCGTCGCTCACATCCCCGTGGAGTGACCACACTGCGACGGAGCGCTGTCGCCACTTTGGTCGTCATGTTCAACGTAGATTGTCCACTCATAGGCGAGGTTCCCACAATCGACGTGAGAGCAGTTTTTCCATTTCTTAACGGCATTGACTTCACGATCATTCATTGGCCTTTACGGCCCCTGACGCCGGACGACCCTGGTTGAAAGCTTCCTAGCGTACTTGCTTTCCACTCTGCGTGTTGTCACCGTTCATTTTGAAGCTCGTGCTTTTAAGACACACTTCGGAAGCCTACAACAGCGACATTACATGATATAACGAACACGACCTTACATGGTGAAGTAGGACATAGTTCTGCGCAGCCATAGTTTGGGCTCAGAATGACCGCGGCTGTTGGCGTGTCCTTACGCCCAAATACCGACAATGAAATGCGGAGGCGTCCTTTGATGTTTTGGAATGTCTTGTTACCCGCCCTTTCGATTCTTGATATAAAACGACTCTACTCCATGGGGGGGGGGCTTCCGCGCCGGCCTCCCTCTGGCTCGCCCCCGACAGCGAAGGGTCCACCAGCGGCACAGGACCTCGAACTGCTGGCTGGCTGCGCCGCTGTGGATCCCATTCGCTGGATGTGTGTGTTCAGAGGTTCGTTTGATAGGTCAGCCCGCTCAGGGACTCGGGTCAACACGTCGGCTGTTTACAGAGTGGCCGGGACGGCCCCGATTGGTCTGTGCCGCCCCGCGCATCTGTGCTCTCCGGCGCGCCCAGCTTCGGTGTGTCGCCTGGTTCTGGAGTCCCCCCCCCCCCCCCCCCGGCATATCCGTTCTCCAGCGCACCCAGCCTTGGTGTGCCGCCAGGCCCTGTAATCGCGCCACGGCGTCGGCAAAGCGACCAGCCGGCCTGTCAGGGGGATCAGTATCACCGCGCAGCCTCGGCGGCGTTTCGACTCAGACGTCCTCGTGTGCGCTGCTGATGAGAGTCGGTCGGCATACCGAACAGTGCCGTGCAATTACGGCCGGGCCCGTCGCTCTGCGACATGACGCCGGCCGGCGGCTGGCGCGGCTGCGCCGGGTCGGACGCCGCGCCTGCGGACGCACTCTCCGGGCCGCTGCAGCACGGCGGCGTGCACACGGCAGTGGCACCGGCGCTCACAGTATCCGGCGGAATAGCGCAGTGGTGAGCGGCCTGCGGCTTCTCGCTGCTGGCGGCGGACCGGAGTGGCTGCGCCGCTAATGCCGCGGGCGGTTGCACGCGTCGTAAAGTGACCAAATCACCCCGGAGCCGGGCGGTCGGTGTGCAGCCAGCCGGCCGCGCCCCGGGCGGCCGCCGCTCGCCTGCTCTTTGCCGGCGCGGCGGTCGGTCCCGGCAGAGCGGGACCGACGCGGCGGCGCCTCGCCTGTTTAAACAGGGGGCCGGTTGACGCGCGCGTGACGTCATCTATTGCCCGGCCGGTGACGGGGGCGCGGTCGGCAACACGGCCGGCTGCCGCCGTCGCTCGGCCGGCCGCACCTGTAGCCGTCAGCTGCATTATTGAGCAGGGCGCCGCCGCGCCGTACAGGCGGTGAGAGTCCGGCCGCCGACTGCTCTCGATTCCGCGGGGCGACTCCCGCCACGAACGGCACTCGTGTGCTGTCGCCGACGGCCGACCTCAGAAGGCGCCCATTCACGGTGGCAGGACAGAGGAGGCGGGCGCGCCTTCCGGAACGGCGGCAGGCAGCGGCCGGGGCCCCCCGGTACAGCATCGTACCCGTGTCTCTCGGCTGCAGTCTCATGTCGCCGCTGCGCCTGAGGCTACGGGTACCTTGTTTCTGTCGATGCCATCTGAGGCTCTGGATGTCGTGCTTCTGCCGATTCCACCTGAGACTCTGGCTGCCGTGTTTCTTCTGCCAATACACAGACAGGTCAACACGACACTGGGCACCCTGCGGCTGTGTTGATGCCGGGACCGGTTTTAGTAACGGTCCGCCGCCGAATGTGTGCATAATGGAGATATGTGCATGTATACGTGCACCAGACATGTACATGTTTGTCGCTAACGGTCCTAGGGTGACATAAAGAAATGGGAGCCCTACCCGCAACGGCTTTGCGTGAGGTATTGTGATCGGAATATGTTGTACTAGCGCTGAGTTGCAGCCGATGACTTCGCCATTCACTCATTGTTCCTACGTTTGGTCTCTGGCAAGCAGTATGGACCGTTGTGGTACGACGGAGCCATGGGCGACGTCACTGAAGTCGAACCATCCTGGCCGCCAGAGAGGCAGCTGTTATTCTTCTCTTATTGCATGCCGAAATGTGCGAATGTGCTGAATCCGACTTCGGGATTGCACTCAAGGCGGGTTGACCCCTATCGTCGAATCTAAACTTTTGTCTTGAGTTTCTGCGATTGATCCTTCGTCAAGCTCTCTTGCCACGCAATGGGATGTATTGAATCCGGCGCTGCAGGAGACTTGCCGGGTCGGGCAGGCAGGCAGGTGCTGGCCTGTGAGCTCCGGCAGCGACTGGAGCCCTTGCTCGGGGACGGGCCACGGCCAGCCGGCACCTGGCCTCACCGCCCGCCGGCTCTCGTTGCAGTCGTACGAGCGGATGAACCTAGCCGACGCGCTGGTGCCGCGCACCTACAAGGACGGCGAGCTGATCATCGAGCAGGGCGACGACGCCGACGGCATGTACTTCGTGGAGGAGGGCACGGTGCGCATCATGCGCGGCGAGCAGGGCCAGGACGAGGTGCAGGTGAGCCGCCGTCCCGCCGGCGCGGCCGCGCTGAGATAATACACAGCCGGGCTCTGTTTGTGCGGCGCCGCATTGTCACCCGGCGCGATGTTTACGGCGTGGCCCGGCCGGGCCGCCCCTATGCTCGCGCGCGTGTGCCAATCGATGGGGAGGTGTGTGGCGCGGCGCGGAGGCGTTGTGCAGCGACGCTCACTGCAATGGCGGCCGCGGCGACTGCGGTCGGCACTGAGTGGCGCCAGGACACGACCGCCGGCGGGGGCTGCGGCGGGCCGCCCCGGCCGGCTGCACGTGCCGGACGGCGGCTGAGAGTCGCGCACGCCGGCCGGCCGCCTCTGGCTCGGCGTCAGGGCCGGGTTGGGTGGGCGTGCGCGCGTGATTGTCTCTGGCGTTCGTCATGACCGGCCGCCGGCTGACTGTGTGCCCCGGCTGTGCGGCAGATCAACGCGATCGAGAAGGGCGGCTACCTGGGCGAGCTGGCGCTCATCACCAAGAACCCGCGCGCCGCCTCCGCATACGCCGTCGGCGACGTGCGGCTGGCCTTCCTGGACCGCGAGGCATTCGAGCGTCTGCTGGGCCCCTGCATGGACGTGATGAAGCGCGAGATGGAGAACTACGAGGAGGAGCTGCAGAAGATATTCGGCTCCAGCGTCAACATTTCGGACGTGCGATGAGCCGGAGGCCAGCGGACTGGCCGGCCCGGCCCGCTCTGCCATTCCAGTGTCTAGTCTCCGGCCGCGGCCGACCGACTGGAACGATCCGGACAGCGTCTGTAGGGTTATATGGCGCGGTGGCGGGCCCCGGCGGCCCCGGCCACGTCGGCCGGCCGTGTTCACTGTTGTAGAGTAGGTTCAGTGTGATGCCTTCGGGCGTGGTGTCCGGCGTCGGGTGGCCGCGGCCGCTGGCTGTCTCGTTCGCCTGCCGTCGGGTGAGTGCGTGCCGCCAGACTGCCTCCGCCGGCGCGGCGACATATTTTTGCACACGAATGTGCCAAAGGGCGGCGGTGGCGGCGGCAGCAGCAGCGACAGGGAAGCCGTAGTGCCGACACAGAGATCGATGGCAGCCGCCAACCGGCCGTGACGAGCGCGGCGCACCGCCGCCGACGAGCTTACCGAGGCCAACCGAGCACGGCCTGCTACACAGACTGAGACTTGAACCCAGCGCTGCCCGAGGCGCTCTCCGCCCGGCGGCGGTGCCGTGGACGCGGCCGGAGCGCCGTCCGGGCCGAGCTGGCGTGGCGGTCCCCCGCCGGCCGCTCCCGGGCCACACCCACCACCCGTTCCGTGTACTTGAGTAACCCAGTTCTGTCTGCCGCTCCGTTCGTTGAGGGTGTTCGTTTGCGTTGCAGTCGGCCGTTGAGTGGCGGGCGCTGGCCGGTGGTCGGATCGATTCCCGGCAATCTATGCAGTGCGTTTCCGATGGCCCGGTGCCGCCCTCTCGGCATCACTAGTTATCGTTTGTGCCCGCTGGTAGCGCTGCGTGCACCTGTTGCCGCAGAGGCCGCCCAGACCTTCTCAAGCAGTTATTTGTGTAAACGAGTTTCAATAAAGTTACCAGTTTCAGATCTCGTAGTGTTGACCGAACGAGGTTGGCTGGTGCGGCAGTCGTGGCTGGCCTGCTTTCTGGCTGCCCACGTCACGCGGGGTGGTTCAGCACCCTTGACCGCTGTGATTGAGCCCAGCTTTCGGCGGTCACCTTGCGGCATTGCCATCACAGTCTCACTTCCTTGGATGCGTCTCTGCCCAGTTCTGTCGCACCGAGAAGCCCCGCAGCAAGGTAAGCGGGCCTCTCGTGTTAAACACGTCCGGTGTCGCCCCGCGACCATACCCACACAGGATTTGACTAGAAGCGATACCAGAGCCCGCGACGGGTTCTGTGTCGCCTCCCTGTGGCTGGAATGTTTATCATTGTTATCAATGTTTCGGGCTAATGAAGGCCGAGGGGACCAAATCCAGCTGCGAACCCTCTCCAGTGTCACATCGGAACGCACTGCAACCCCAGAAAATATGTAGCAATCCAATCGACTTGCTGGCGGGCTTTTGTTGGTGGCAGCCCGGAGACCTGCGTCCAGGAGGCCTCCCACGCTCACAAGACCCACGCTGCTCCACTGACACGTCACCCTTTTGCGTGGGATGAGAGTACGCGCGCGGCCTGATTGGCATTTCCCTGCTCACCACTCAAGCGGTGCTGTTGAGTTTGAGCGTGGATATTTTCCATTTTCGAACCATCGCCGCTAAACAGCTGCACTGCGGAGCGCGTGTTCCACCAAGGATGAAAAGTGGCTCGGCTCGTGGCGGCGCGCCGGCTGTGCGGGTGCTGCGGTGCGCCGCCGGCCGGGTCAGCAGCGCTGGCCTCCGCCGCGGCTGCCCGGACTGCGGGAGCGCTCTGGGCCTTGGGACTGGGTCGACACGTTCAGCCCCGTTTGGATGTCCTCTGCTCTCCGCAGAGAGGAGATGGCGTTCAAACGAGGCAGTCTCCGGGCGACGGAGAGCCAATGCCTCCTTGTGTGGCGTGGGCAGCTAATATGACACTCAGACAGCGTTTAATGGGCACTTTCGGGCTACACAGACGTCTATTGCTTGTTAGTTGCCGCAGTTGCCGCAGAGTGGCGCGTCGGGCGGCGTGGACAGGTGCGCGTCGGGCGGTGGCAGCGGCGCCACGGCACCAAGCCGGGCTCCGGCGGCGGTCCTGGCGCTGACCGAGGCGGACTGGCTGGTGACCTGCGGGACCTGTCCGGGAGGCCGTCCGGGGACTTGGCGGCGAGCCGGGCCTGTATCCAAGCGGCCGCTGCCATCCGCGGTCAACGGGTGCCACACGGCCCGCCGGCCATCTACCATACAGAGCAGCGCTGCTCATGTGAACAAGGTGGAAGCTATCAAAGCCGTACGTGACATACAGACGCCACCGTGCCCATGTTGCACCATGCCAACAACATATCGTCAGTTATCGTTATGGTCTAAAATATGGCCATATTCGACAGGGCGTGAAATCTCAGCACTGCGGATCACCAACCGCCAAGATCGGAATGAAATGACAGGCATACATCCGTGCGTATTTGATCATGCTTTACTGAACCACGCTGAACCACTTCGACAACTGACTTATTTTCCTTCGACATATAGGTCCAATAATCTATTTGCAAGTGACGACAAACCGTGCTAGCACGATTTTTGTGAGGACTCCAACTCCAACTTCAAAGTTATTTGAATGCACGGCATGGTTGTTAACACTGGTATTGTGTCCGAAGTTTCGTGCCAGGTGCGTAGTGGCGTCAGAGAAAAATCGAGTCGATGTTGTCTTTGACCCAGCGGAATAATCCGTGGGGATCGCCTCTGAGTTATTTCATATTGGTATAGCTGACCAATGTAAAATATATATAGCTATATATAGCTATTACATATAGCTATTTATATGACCTTTTTATATCTATATGACCAATATATAGCTATTTGTGACCATTCCAATAAATTCATGCAAAGTCTGCCACTTCTTGTGTGAAAAGCTTTAAACTGAGGTGAGGCTCTTGGTTGCACTGGACAGTGAATGAGTTATTCGGTGACGCATGCAATGAAGAAATGTGATAAGACATAAAGTCTAATGAGACATAGTCCTGCAAGAAAACACCCAAGCCTACAGCTGCTTTAAATGTGCACACTTAAAGTATGTGTAAATCTGGTCTCGTATCGCCAAGTGATGATACGACACAGATACTCGCTGGACGGATGCCCATGCAGGTCAAACCCGCTGCCAAAGCAGTTGTGACTTTTTACTGAGCGGCCGAAAGGTCACAGCACGACACTTTTGCGTAAAGCCCGAAGTAAACTGATAACCTCGTATTTGCTAAATGTATTGGTAGGAAGAAAGTCTCATGTTATTGAACGCAAAGATGAGGCTCAAACTCATGATGGAGAGAGCAATAAACAAACCAATTAAGAACATTTAAAAGTCCCACAATGTATGACGCGTAAATCGGAGCCAAGCACAGGGCAAAACAGGCTGCTCTGCTCTTGGTCAACATTTATGATATACCATCAGACATGGCTTTCCCTGTTATATCAATTGCGAAAGTAAGTGTCTCTCGGAAGGGATCCCATTGCCTGGAACATCGCGACCACTTCGATTTGTTTCTTTTTTACAAAGTCAACAGGTGTGGAGCACACGCAGCAGGTGTAGAGCATACGAGATTTTGTCGACAATTCCCGACATTTCTCTGAGCAAGGAAAGCCGCCAGGTCTAGAAGTGCCCGAACACCAGATCAACATTTATTACCGACGGTTATACGGCGTGTCACCAGGTCGCCAAGATCAACTAACGTAGCGGAAGCCATCTTAGACGAATGTTGCTGTTTCCATTGACCCTCGAAATGTCTACAGGTGTAGGGCATGATAGATTACATCGATAATGCTGGAGGTTTGGCGGGGCGCCGAGAACTTTGGCCGCTTTAAATCACCGGTTCCAACCCCTCTGTTTCTGATGTGCTGTAGCCTTGGCGTGCGAAGCCGGCCAGCGCAGCGGCGAGCGGTGGTTGTCGTGACACATCGACACGCGCCGTGCCTGGGAGCCGGAGCGAGATGTGCAGCATGCGGCTGCAGCAGCTGACGCCGACCTCCGAGCGAGCTCTCGCGGACTTGGGACTGGAGTGGAGTCGGTGACACCCCAGGAAGGGCCACCGCTCTAGCCCGGCGGGTGCCACTCTGGGATTGAGGAGACAGCAAGCCTCCGTTCTCGTCTGACCGGCACCGCCTGATGACTGGGGGACGGTGAGGCGCTTTGTGCATCTGACCGACACCGCCTGATGACTGGGGGACGGTGAGGCGCTTTGTGCATCTGACCGACACCGCCTGATGACTGACGGGACGGCGAGCCTCTGTCCCACTCGCCTCTGCCGGGTACTGCAGCTGCGCTCCATCCATACCGGAGGCCGAGTCAGGCCACCAGAGCGGACTGCAGGGACGGGGTGGAACTAGGCGAAGCCCTCCACTGACGGGGCTCAGAGCGGAGATGTTTCTCGCTCTGACGTTATTGCAATGACGCTCTGGACTGGGGATCTAGCATTCAGCAACTGGAATATGGTATCTGTGTGGTAGGCTGTTTGGAATAAAAAAAAACGGATTTTCTTTTTTCTAGAGCTTCCGATACTTAATGAAATGGGAATCGAAATGGTGATCCTCGGTTTGCCCATCAGCACAAACCACTTCAAAACTTCGCTTGACACCACAAGGTGAAATCCGTAGCCAACCATGTCACACACATCTGACAATCCTCTGGCAAGAACAAGCCATAAACAATGCTCGAATGAATTCCGCGTAGGGCGCTTCCGACATTAAAAGGCCTCTACGCTTCATCTGAAGAGCGATGAGTGGGTCTGCTGCGGGTGGTGTCTGGACGTCACGCATCAGTCGCGGCCGTCACGCCGACGACGCCATCTGTGGCGCGACTGTGGCGCCACCTATCTAGGATTTGTGGACTCGGAGGCGGGCGCTCGCCCGAGTGGCTGTGGTGTCATGGTGGGCCCGACTGAGCCCCGAGCTCAGCATACTTCGGCCATGGTGTCATGGTGGGTCCTACTGAGCCCCGAACTCAGAATACTTGGCCATGGTGTCGTGGTGGGCCCTACTGGGCCCCGAGCCCAGCATACTTCGGCCATGGTGTCATGGTGGGCTCTACTGAGCCCCGGGCCCAGCATACTACGGCCATGGTGTCATGGTAGGCCCTACTGAGCCCCGAGCCCAGGATACTACAGCCATGATGTTATGGTGGACCCGACTGAGCCCCGAGCCCAGCATATTACGGCCATGGTGTCTTGGTAGGCCCTACTGAGCCCCGAGCCCAGCGTACTTCGGCCATGGTGTTATGGTGGGCCCGACTGAGCCCCGAGCCCCGCATACTACGGCCATGGTGTTATGGTGGGCCCGACTAGGCCCGGATCCGGTACATCACAGCCATGGTGTCGTGATGGACCCGACTAATCCCAGAGCCTAGCGTACTAAGGTCACTTCATCCATGTCAGCGGCCTCGCGTAACGCGTGAAGACAATATCGTTTGGCGACAAGAAGATGTAAGAGCTGTGCGGCAAGCACGTCAACCTAAAGGGAGCAGTATTATGGCAGCTGGACGAGGTGCGCTGGACTCAGGAGAGTGACGCGAGAGTGAGAGCTGCTCGGTGTCATCAGTCCCCTGGCGGCCGATAACCACTTTATGATCCCCATGAAGATTACGGGGAAAATGAACGGCTGGGAAGGGATCTCTTGGGCAGAGACAGCTGCTTTCTTCTAGCTGGAAGATGCATTTTTCTGGCCAATGTCCATAACGCCAATGTTAAACTTTCAGAAAGTTGTGGAGCTCTGCTCTCAGGCCCCTCCGGTCCTCGCACTCTTGGTCTGGGATGGCGCTGGGTGTGTGACCGCAAACGTGTGTGTGGCCTAGGTAAAACGTAATCTGCTATACTGTGTGTGGCTTCCACTGACTAGGTGGTCTGCGATAGCCAGTGGATATAGCGCCCTAGCCTGCAAGGCCGACTTACAACGCTTTAGGTAGCACGGCTCCCGGAATGAGAAAACGGTGGCTAATGCTTTGCAGCAAACGGTTCTTATTGTGTGCTATTAATAGCATGATTTTTATCATTAGGTTCCGCTCGATGGTGTCAACTGCAGCATTTTAATTACCATGGAAACTGCTGTCTGAAAATGTATCACTTACATCTGCTAGTGCAAGTTTGTCGTTCGATCTATACTGTGCATATATGTAGAACAGCTGTTCTGCCGTGCCCCGACCCATTTTGTCCCGACTCCGATTGCCTTTATCATATCTAGTCGCTTTCTCACAGGTCCAACTAAAGCAAGAAGTTTTACCGAAATGTGATCTTAATCGCGCTACTCACACTTGATTAAGTGCCATCCATTTTACGACAGCCCGGCACTCTCTCGGCACGGTACTCTCCCTGGCCCTGCCCCCTGCTACCTTTACGTCTACAGCACCCATCTTTGCCACACGTACCACCTTTATCATACAACGATTTGTTAGGTGCGCCATTTCTGTGTGCACAGTAGATGCCCACTGTTATTACTACGCCAGTCAAACACTGGGAAGCAGAGAAAGTGCATCTAGTGTGTTATTTTCCACCAGATTTTCGCCCACAATGATACTAATGTATCCACAAAGACCAGATTAGTGCACGCCAACACAAACTAATGGTGGGCTCTTGCAGCCTGCCAACCTTTATTTACATATGCTGCGACTGAAATCTCTCAACTTTCCTTGATAATGGCCCTTGAATATAGCCGGCCTTGTACATCCGGTCGAACATTTGTAACTGATGATATATTGAAGTATTGCAGGAAGCTTCAAGCTCGGCAAGTAGGTCAATGACAATGATTTGTGAATCGCAGGTAAGGTCATGGTCACCTAAGGTCATGATAGCAAAATATTCAAGCGCGTGATTGCTGGGGTCGATCAAATGTGATCGGCTCGGAAAAATATAATTACTATCCAATCAATGGAGAGTTCCACCGAAAGTTCCAGTTTCATCAGAAGTTTCAGTTCCATCGAAAATTCCAGTTTCATTGAAAGTTCCAGTTTCATCGAAATTTCCAACTTTATGGAAAGTCCCACTTCTACCGAAAGTTCTATCTCTACTAAAAATGTATGTTCCAAACTGATAACTGCAACTGAATCTGACTGTCACAGTCATGGAACACTACGCCCCAGCAGCCTCACGGGTCTGGGTGCGTCCCGCCGATGTCGTCGGCCTGACCGTCGGGCGGCGGGCCTCGTGCCTCTCCGCTGGAGACCGCTCGCCGGCGCGCCACGGCCGGCAGTCTGCCGCCGGGTGCCGGCGAGGCCGCGCGGGCAGTGGCGCGGCGCTGTGTCTCAGCGCGCGGGGATCGGCGCGGCGCTGTGTCTGACTACGCGGCAGGGACCGGTGAGGCGCTGGGTCTGACCGCGCAGTAGGGACCGGCGCGCAGTGTTCTCGCACGGTGCTCTCGGACGGTGCTCTCGCGCGGGTTGCATCCAGGCTGGCTCACGCTTGGTCGTGGCCTGAGGGAATCAGACAGCTGTCCCTAGTCGGATGTGGGAAGAAACGCGGAGGCACTGTCTAATCATTAAGGTACGTCACGCTCGTTGCTGACGTTGCTGGACCGTCAGCTGAAATAGTGTTAAATTTTGGCGAATGTTTCATCGTTTGTTCAAAATTTTCACCGACAAACCACTTTTATAGAATGCATGGAGTGATCATTTCAACCATATCTGTGTCACATTGTCTGTGTCCAACATTACCGCGTGGGAACAATCATCAGGCCTGCTGCACGCCATTGCCAGGGACAAAACCGATCTGGTACAAACGCGGAAGCGTTCTTTGAATGTCGCGTGTATCCGGACTCGCCAATGGTGGCTCCCTGGCCGCTGACCGCCGTCCGAAGGGGGGGGGGGGGGCAGTGAGCCCGGTCCCGCTGTCCGGCGGCGGAGGCTGAGGCAGTGAGCCCGGTCACGCTGTCTGGCGGCGGAGGCTGAGGCAGTGGGCACGGTCCCGCTGTCCGGCGGAGGCTGAGGCAGTGAGCCTGGTCCCGCTGTCTGGCGGCGGAGGCTGAGGCAGTGGGCACGGTCCCGCTGTCCGGCGGCGGAGGCTGAGGCAGTGAGCCCGGTCACGCTGTCTGGCGGCGGAGGCTGAGGCAGTGAGCCTGGTCCCGCTGTCTGGCGGCGGAGGCTGAGGCGGTGAGCCCGGTCACGCTGTCCGGCGGCAGAGGTTGAGGCAGTACACCCGGTCCCGCTGTCCGGCGGAAGAGGTTGAGGCAGTGAGCCCGGTCGCGCTGTCCGGCTGCGGAGTTTGAGGCAGTACACCCGGTCCCGCTGTCCGGCGGCGGACGCTGAGGCAGTGAGCACGGTCCCACTGTTCAGCATTGGAGCTGGAGGCAGTGGTCACAATCCCGTCGTCTAATGGCCCATTCGACGCGCCGCCGTCAATTACCGATTGTGAGCGGGTCACGGTGTGTCAGCGTTTATCCGCCGGAACAATCGTCGGACGGGGCAGAACCGGTCAGCTCCGCCTGATGTCACAGCGGTTGAAACAAACATCCCGGATGCTTCCTCAGACCTGGCGACGGTCCTGCGGGTCTCAGCAGACCTGGCCTGTCATGTCGGACCTGACCCGTCAGACCCGCCCGATCCTCTCAAACAGAGCGGTCGTAAAGGAGCGTCCTCAGATCTGTTAGATGTCCCGCTGCTTCCTCACGACCGGCAGTTAACCCGAAGCCCCTCATGCTCAGACCCCCGCAGTAATGTGGAGTATTTAGCACCTGACAGCTGTTCCGGGGTCTCCTCAGACCTGACGCATCTCCAGAGATCTCCTCGGGCCTGGCGTCAGATTCCACCCGGATCTTCTCACACCCAACACATGTCCTGGGTCATCTGTTAGGTCTCGGTCATCTCGTCTCCTCACACCCAACACACGTCCCGGGACATATGTTGGGTCTCCTTCATCTCTTCTCCTCACACCCAACACATGTTCCGGGGCGTATGTTGGGTCTCCGTCATCTCTTCTCCTCACACCCAACACATGTTCCGGGGCGTATGTTGGGGGTCTCCGTCATCTCTTCTCCTCACACCCAACACATGTTCCGGGCGTATGTTGGGTCCTCCGTCATCTCTTCTCCTCACACCCAACACATGTTCCGGAGGCGTATGGTTGGGTCTCCGTCATCTCTTCTCCTCACACCCACACATGTTCCGGGGCGTATGTTGGGTCTTCGTCATCTCTTCTCCTCACACCCCAAACACATGTTCCGGGGGCGTATGTTGGGTCCCCGTCATCTCTTCTCCTTACAACCTGTCCAGGGACGTCTGTTGGTCTCTCGTTATCTCTTCCTCTCTCACACCCAACATATGTCCCGGGACGCCTGTTGGGTCTCCGTTAATCTTCTTCTCCTCGCACCCTGCATATGTCCCGGGACGTTTGTTAGGTCCCGCTCATCTCTCTCTCGCCAGACCCAGCAGATGTGCCGAGATCCCGCAGATCTGGTAATTATCCCGGCATCACCTTAGACCACAGAACCCCAGACACCGGATTTTGGACCCTGCCTGTTGTCCGATGGCCTCTTCGACCCGGTGGCCACCCCTGGATCCCCGCAGGCCCACAGTCATTCCGGGGCTTCCTAAGATCGGACAATCGTCCCCGAGATCTGCTCAAATCCGACAGTCGCCTCGTCGTCTCGTGAGCCAGAGATCTTCTCAGGCCCCACTCAGAATGAGCTCAGCTCAGAAAGGACGGCGCCACAGCAGTCCAGGTCTCGGTGGTCCGTCAACGCCAATGGCTACCCGTGTACCGGAGGCCCCGCATGTGAAAAATCGTTCCGACTGAAATGCTCGACTGGCTCGCTCGGCCGCCCCAGCACACCGCTGGCCGAGAAAGGACCGGAGAGGCTGGAGAGGATCAAGGTACAGGTGCAATGGTGGAGTGGCACTAACGCGAAATCTACAGTAACGAGCGCTCACAGCTGCGAGACAACAGGGGCTTCCTGTGTCACAAAACAGCCTTTTATCATGTGCGCAGGATGACGGACGACTGGCGTCCGTCCTGAATATGGGCGCCGGCGCAGCCTGGGAACTTCCGTATTGTCCGACGAATGATTCTAGCATCCGACCTCTTCGTTAGGTGCACGAGGATCTATATCTCGGCGCATTTCGAGACCGGACTCTGGACTATTTAGGACCCTAAACATTTTACAGGGCATGTTATCCGACGGGCGGCCGGCGACTTGTCATCAAAATCCATGCCGCTCAATAGGACGCTCCCATGAACAAATCGAGCCGTCTTGCCGATCTACCAATTAAGCCAATGCCCGTTAAAAGCTTTCCGCCCAATTCGACAGAAATTCTGACCGGTTGACTATATCCATCTCGTGCTATGGCTCTGGCTGGCTGCCGACCGGATGCTCAGTTGCATTCCTCGTGTTCTGTATGGTCCTGCCGCCAAAGCGGAGATCATCTGGTGACGAGGGCCGAGGCGCGTTACGGCGTCAGGCCGCGCTCGGCCCCTCCACTGGGCGGTGGTGAGGCGGCCCACTGAGGCGGCCATTACCGCGGGCACGCCGCCGCCGCCGCCGGCCCGCCGGCACCAGATGGTGTCCGTCACCGGCGGCGGCGACGGCGGCGGCGGCGGCGGCGGCGGGCACGCAGCGACGGCCCGCGAGCCGCCGCCGCGCTGGCGACGGCTCCGTCTCGCCTCCCGCCTGTCACACATACCGGTCCGTCCGAAGTGGGCACGGCATCTCATGTAGCATGACTCTTCCCTGTGACCGATCTGGTGCGGCTCAGGGTAACATTACGGGTCGTCTATGGACTTCAGGGGTCTGGCGACCTGTTTGTCATAGGTTCATCGAATAAATTGAGAGCACGGCCGTCGACTGAGGTCAACAGCGTATCTGCAGTCAGGGAGTGGGGGGACGGATTTCGGGCTTGTACACGAATGATGAATTCCACTCAAGTGGAGCTAGACCACGATTGGTATCAAATCAAATTGGTTTCGAGCGCGATTCTGAGCAGTTCGATGCCGTTTGAGTCGGCTCCACTGCTGATTTCGACACCTCTGTCTCGCTTGTGGGATCGGTTCCAACTCAGTGTATTCCAGGAAGGAGGCCCAATAATAAAACAAAATGTACAGGCTACAAAGCAATAGTTACAGGATATCTACGGAGTTAAAATGAGTGCGGTGCTGCACCGCTTGCTCCACGTCAGCACTGATTACATCAGTCCGATTATTAGGCGAAATGATAAGGTATAATGATTGTAAGGTACAATAGCATAATAAAGCAGAACTATTCGCTATAAGCTGATAGCCAAAGGCATTCCCAAATGTTCTTCATCACACAATAATGATATTCTGTAGACAACATACGATTATGCCAGCCAGTATGGCTTCTTCTAAACGAATATGCGGATGCGCGGCATACATGCATATCTGGTATATCTATATATAATATATATATAATATATATATATATATCATTAATATAAATTATGTATGTATATTTCCGATTAAGTATCTTTACTTGATACTTGTTCAAATTCCACAAAACTTTGTAGGACGCATTTACAAACTTTCCGCTGACAGTGCGTTGTTTCTGTGGCTCGCTAGTACCAATGTTGAGGTGATTCTCGCACCTTGTCTTACAGAGCAGAAATGTACATGGTTGTAATGGTTTGTAAATGTACACAGTTCCGCCCGTTGTAATTAATAGCGTATCCGAAACCGTAAAAACAGATGATTATCTCCCTTGCCATTTTTATCACCTACAGTTTCTGTCTGCCCATAGTAAGTGATGCGCTACATTTGGTCCCGTGGTGCCCAGAGCATCATTAAGGTTGTGCCCTACTTCTCCTCGGCGGCGATAGTGTGCTCTGTCATGTGTTTCAGTGCGCCCATAATAAGTGATATGATCGAGTGATTGATCCATTCTTGGAGTCGCGGCAATGCTTTGCGAGGACGCATATTGCGACGCACTGCTTAAATAACATTCTCGTAGAAAATTGTGCATCTTAAAAGAGGATCAGGTGTGCCTTAGTACTTCTCAGCTTGTCAAGAACTTTTCTTATCCAATCTAAACCGCAATCAGATGCTTTTCATATTTGTTTCTTTTACGTCCAAACGCAGCAGTACAGCGTGCGTGGTTGTGAGAGTACCTCTCCTCGCGTGACCTACGCCATCCTAGCGGCCCAGGCGGCATGGAGCGCGGTGCGGTCGGCCACGGCGGTGGCATGGAGCGCGGCACGGTCGGCCACGGTGGTGGCATGGAGCGCGGCACGGTCGGCCACGGCGGTGGCATGGAGCGCGGCACGGTCGGCCACGGCGGTGGCATGGAGCGCGGCACGGTCGCCACGGCGGTGGCATGGAGCGCGGCACGGTCGCCACGGCGGTGGCATGGAGCGCGGCACGGTCCGCCACGGCGGTGGCATGGAGCGCGGCACGGTCCGCCACGGCGGTGGCATGGAGCGCGCACGGTCCGCCACGGCGGTGGCATGGAGCGCGGCACGGTCCGCCACGGCGGTGGGATTCCGCGTGGGTTTGTGTCCCGGAGAAAATGTCTGATGATTAGTGTAAGATCTTCCGTCAGCCAGTACTCGGGAGGTGGTGAGGCTGGCGTGGCGCGGAATGTCCTGACGCTGCGTGCTGTATCTGTAGACTTCGGTTCTACTTGGCTAAAGGGCCGAACCATGAGCCTGACACCTAGTTGAAAGTACTCTAAAGGGTGCAGTGAGGAGGGGGGGGGGGGGGGTAGTAAGGATCGTCGTAACCGTCTTTATTGCGCAAAACAAGCGTCTAATCTTTAAGTCGTCCCAGTAAAGCACCCAAACGTCTTCCTGAAGCCTTATTTCCTTTCTCTCCCGGACCGCGGGCCGGACTCGATTTGTTTCCAGTTGTTAATGTATAGTGGCTGCTTTGAACAGCTGGGGCCAACTTCACTTCGTGCAACTGGAGTTTGCGGCGCGTGGTTGAGTTTATGTGATTGGCCTTTTCGGCTCGGAGCGGTGCTTGAGCACCTCCGGCTTGAGCGGAGCGCCTCGTGGAACTTGGTCACGTCCAAGGACGGATCTGCAAGGAGCGGTGGGAGCAACATGAAGTATCGCCCACGCAAAGACTGCACA
>NW_023596225.1:22915744-22967792 GCF_011947565.3 Pollicipes pollicipes | reverse complement strand
CTCTGACCAGCGCGCGCTGACAGCGCAGGCCCGGTAGGCGCGGGCGCGGCCCGGCACGCTGCCGCTCTCATCCCACGCCCGCCGACACGCCCACGCTCCAATCACAACAGGGCGCGCGCCGCGGCGCGGCCGGTGGCGCGCTGTTTTGACTTGGGCCGGCCGCGGCCCGTGACCGCGCCAGCCCTCCAGATGCGCACCGTAAGCAACGCCGCTCGGGCGGCCGCCGTGGCGTCAGCGCAAACCGTGCAATCGCGTCAGCTCTCACTGCTGATTGGCTGAGAGACGCGAGTGCAGCAGAAACACTGCGCGAGCTGGGGCCGTAATCGCGGCGTTCATTAAAACAAGAGATGCCGGTCGCATTGATCCGCTTAGAAGCACGGGGAGCTCCCAAACCACTCACCATGTCCGCACCGCCAGGGGCTAGATCAAAATGGAAAGGAATGGGAAACTGGCCCGGTGCTTTGGGCCGGGATACGGCGTCACATTTCTTTGATGTCTGAGAG
Source organism: Pollicipes pollicipes (assembly GCF_011947565.3). Lineage (NCBI taxonomy): Eukaryota > Metazoa > Arthropoda > Thecostraca > Pollicipedomorpha > Pollicipedidae > Pollicipes > Pollicipes pollicipes. The sequence continues at coordinate 22,967,289 of NW_023596225.1, read as the reverse complement.
CGAAAGGACCCGGCGGCGTGCCTTAGATGAAGGCAATTTCCGCTGAAAAGCCAGCGGGCAGTTTCACTCTCCCCAGCGTGCTTTCTGCGGGACATTGCGAAACTGCAAATGGCTTTCTCTTTCCTTATAAAGTTTCGGGAACTTATATTGCATTTTGTCCCGAGGCAGGATATATTATTTATTGACTGGTAAATACGACAATGGCTCCCGGCTGATTGCCCACGAGTGTGTGTTTGAGATGTAAACAGGGGGAGAGCGGTCTTCAGGCAAAGTTGGGCGCGGCGGCGCAGTCATGTTGACTTAATAATGTGCTGTTTGGAAGTGAACCGACTTAGATCTGCACGTCATTCAGAGGAATCGTGTTTACTGTCTGTGCGGACTGCGGTGCAGTGCGTGCGTCGCCCTGATTACTCGACGTCTATTTCCGTGCATGGAAGGACTTTGACCCCGGCTGATGAGCAGTGACCAATCAGCCGCCGCCGCCGGTGGGCTGGGCTGGCTGTGAGGCCGTGACGTGACCAATCAGACGCCGGCGCCGGTGGGCTCGGCTGGCCGTGACACGCCGCGTCTGCCGGCAGGCCCGGACGCCTCCGGGCTCTACGACAATTTGTCGGGCGGCCAGGGTCCGGCCGACAACCTGGTGACGTCCCGCGGCCGGCCGCCAGTCATCCTGCCCAAGGAGCGGGTAGCCAGCGCGTGCGCGGCCCGCTCGGCTCCCGGCTCCAGCTGAGCTGCGTCTCCTCCGGCTACCCGGAGCCCGAGGTCAAGTGGTACAAGGTGAGGCTGACGCAGCGGCTCGGCCGACACCCCTCCGGTGGTCCGGTCGTCACGCGCGGAGCCGTGGGGCGAGACGGGACTGGGTCTTCCGTGCTGAAGTCGGGCCCGTGTGCTATTCACAAACGCATTACACTACTTATGGATCGGTCACTTGCTAGTGAGTTGCAATCTGAAGCATGTTTGAATTCGGACTGCACTGTAGTTGAACCACCCTGAGTTTTGTGTTGGGACAAAATGGCAACTCAATTACTGTTCAGAAAACTGAGCATTTGTTCTCAGTGCGTTAACGAACGCATTATGCGGTTAAGCAAAGGCAGCCTTCTGCAACTGGAATCTGCTGAAAAGAGATAGTGGCACGAGATTGTTACTAGTCCAACGACCAGCACACCACAGTTTGCTTGTTGCACTGCCATGAATCGATTGGTTACTACATGTACTGAGTTCTATTCGTCGGGCGACATGGGAGTTGGGAGCGTTGAGAGTTGAGCATGGAGAGTTGGGAGCCACTGGCCGCAGCTGAAAAGCAAAACTCACGAAGGCAGCCCCAAGAAGCGGGACTTCTAGCCGTCCCTCCATCAACCGGCCAGTCGGCGGTGGCCTAACAAAGACGGCTTCCGTGCGCCGCCCACAGCGGCTCGAAAGAGTGTCATGCGCGCGACAGGGGGTCCGACCCCCCCCCCCCCCCCAGCGTCTGACAGGTCGGGGTCCGTATCGCAGGAGGGCCGCGTCGTGCTGCCCTCGACCCGGGTCCAGGTCAAGGGCGGCCAGCTGACCTTCACGCAGCTGCTGCGCTCGGACGAGGGCGTCTTCATCTGCGTGGCAGCCAACATATTCGGCTCCGCCAACCACAGCTTCAGTCTGCGGACGACAGGTGGGTACCGGCCGCGCCGCGCCGCGCCGCGCCGCTCAGGCTGGTCGGCGTCTGGGGTCGCAGCGTGCCGGGCCAGCCTAGCACGGCTATTGTGAGCGGGTCGGCTGCGTGTCAGCGCGCTGTCGCGTCGGCTGCCTGACGATCGTGACGCCCTTTCGAACCGCGCATAAAATGGGACGGTCGACACCCGCCAACAGCGGCTAGTTTGGCTTTCAGTTGGGGTCGTTCCAGCGCATCATGTTTGGATGGAAATTGAGTCTTGTCGGGTGGCAAACCTTTGTAGTGCATTTTGGAGCTAAATTTGGTCATTTTCCCTGATAAGTTCCCGATCTTTTGAGAAACAGCTTCCCGTCTTTCAATCACGACAAATATTTGTAATTCGGGTCATTGTGCGAGGCGTCTCTTTTCCGGATGTAGTCTGGATCGGGCCGGCGACGACTGAGTTCAGCTAAAATCGCTGCCAGGGACTCAGCGGACTCTTCCGGCACCAGCGCCGTCGGTGGCCTTATCAACCCCTACCGATGTCCAGGCCGCGGCGCCCATATTGATTTGCCATCCCGGACTTGACTGATGACCTCTCATGGACGCATGTATCAGCTGCGGGCTATACATTAATATTGAGAACAGGGGCGTCGAATGAGCAGCCTATCTGCGCGTGGCACGAGGGCCAGCGCCGTATCGGCGGCCGCGCGCAGGTCCGCTGAACCCTGACCTCTGCGTTCGCAGAGCCGATTTCGCACGATCCCGTGTTCGTTGGGGCGCCGAGCAACACCACCGTCTACGAAGGCGAGACGGCCGTGCTGCAATGTCGCGTACAGAGCATCTCCAAGGCGCACATCAAGGTGAGGAGGCGCCGCCGCCGGCCGGCGGCCCATCGCTTGACCCAGATGAGCCGGCACCGACGCGGCGCTGTCAAAATTTGTTTGCGCGTTGCGCTTCGAAGACGTATGTCGGTGTCGCAGGTGGTGTCAAATTAGTGGGGAACTTTAACGAGGCGGCCTGGGGCACGCGAAGTCCTGACCCATGCGTCTAGATCTGTCTGAAATCCAGCATTCCACCGTGACACCGGGCGTGGCTAACACCGCTGAGCCCCGGTTCGCTCAGGTCAGACGTGGCATCACTCGCACTGAGATGGTATGATATAAAGTGCATGGCTGGCCCGGTGGTTTCAGTAAGGAAACAGATTGTGGTCGGCATATAACCACCAGTCGTTTTACCAGGGGTTTGCGCTTGCTGCAGAGGTTGGTCAACTTTGGCCAAACGCCACACTAAGCATTGGGAGTCATCGAGCTAAGCATAGCGTTTTTAGTTTGTTCTCGCCGGCTGTGTACGTAAGGCGGTTAAGGATACATTTGCATTTCTTATATACCTTTGTTTGTTTACTTTCAATTTGTCTCCAGTCTTGATTTAAGTGGGAAGGGTATTTTATCCTCAGAATCATAATGAATCTGGCAGCCAGGCAGCCGTACAATGCGTCACGTGACGAGAAATGCACAGTGCCTGCCAGATCAAGGACTTCAAAAATAAAATAGAAGCAGTGTGTGCGGTCGCGATGTTGACACAAAGCCGTTTGAGATGTGGTCCTTGACAACGTACTATTTTCCGTGTTTGATGACAGCACTGCCACTTCTAAAGGTTCACATTCTTTACCTTCTTCACCCACTTCACCTTCATCTCCAATGTCACCTTCTCGTAATGAGTGTGGTAACTCGTCAAGTTTAACTCGTAAGTGCAACTATGCGCAATGTAACTATGTGCAATGTAGTGCTAAGAAAGTAGCATGACTCCATCCTTCCTTAGTTGGCCTTGCAACGTCAACTAAATCAGCTGTGCGGCTATGCGGTTGCACTTCCACCTCATAAATCCAAAAGCAAGTCTGAGTTGTTACGAACGTCACCTTCTCCCGTATCGTTCTTAAATTAGAACACTAGACGTGGACCCATAAACCGGTGACAGAAAACTGGCTAAGTGATCCCCGACATCCAATCCGTTGCGATGTTGCAATGCTAAGAACTTTTTAACTTTTCGTGAGAATGTCACCGGGTCAAGAGTCGAGAGCTTTTTCAACTTTTCGTGAGGAAATTCTTGCAAAGCTCTTACAAAGACCCCTTTTTGTCCGTGCCTATCCAAGGGGGTTTGCAAAAGCAAAGCTGTCATTGGGAGTGACAACACTGTGTATTTGCTCAACAAACCTCCACCGTCTGGGCCCCGTTACCAAACTGCGTACTTTCATCAGCGCCACCAAGACAGTCGCCGCCTTGTGGGAACGGCATAGCTGGCTGCCTTGTTCGAGGCTGTTGCTCGTGCGCTGGCCATGCCAGGCCACGGGCGCAGCCAGAACTTGCGAAGGGAGGGCCGCGATAATTTGCAACGGGGGGGGGGGGGGTGCTTTTTTTACGAGCAAGTCCCAACCCCATTGACAGTACCTACGCACTGCGCGCAGACTTACAGACCCTGCTAACGCTGATGTGTGCAGTGTATACTGCGTCAATGGGCTTTCGATGTTGATCGGCCTTGGAACCCTAAACCATTGTTTCTGCGCGCTATACGCGGACACACGGCTATCCGTTGGTCTTGTTACTAAATTACGGCTGTTGGGCTTTACTGGTCGCCGCCCCATGGTCATGTCGAAGAGATTTTAAGCCGAAATAGTGTTCCTGATCATCCGACTCGGGCGTTGTATTCAGTAGTGTCGTGGTGAAAAACTACGCTCAAACCCGATAGGGGAATGGGCCCGACCCCCCCCCCCCCCCGCCCATGAGCTCCGTCGCTGCGCCACTGCGCCCGCCGACCGACGGATAACACGTGCCTCACCACGCTAGCCCCCCGTCGGACCGTTTACACTGCACATTGTTTGCGCGACACACCACCAAACCTTCGACTTCAGAGAAAACGTCCAGAAGCCATCAACGGAGGCTTCCGGTTGCTCAGTTCTTTAGGAACACTGGGTGTGTTTCCGATGTTGTTGGTCATCCCTTCAGCTGTGAATCGCACTGCAGTGTGTCGTGTCCCATATTGCCCTGCGCTGTCGCCCCGGGGCCGGTGACGAGAAGCCCTGACCAGCTCCCGTGTCACGTGACCGGACGGCGACCGTCACGTCACGTCACGTCACGTTCGCCAAGCGCCAGGCGTAACGCACTGTTTTCAGGGGCACCAGCAGCTACTGACCGCCGAGCGGTGTCCCAGAGCGGGCGGGTGTCGCAGCGGCGGACCGGACCGTTGCAGGGCGGCCCGTGTGTCGTGTGCGGCGCGGGTCGCATCCGCTGACCGACCCACCGTCCCCAGTGGCTGCGCCGAGTCCGCCCGGGAGACAGCCAGACGTTCAACCAGACCGAGGTGGAGATCCAGGGCTCGCGATACGTAGTCATCTCGGGCGCGCCGACCGTGCAGGACGGCGACAGCTACTTCACCAAGCTGACCTTGCCGGACGTCGTGCCCAGCCAGGAGGGCGTCTTCGTCTGCATGGCCGCCAACGACAACGACTTTGATAAACGGGAGGCCTTCCTGCACGTGGTGCCTGGTGGGTAGCGGCCCGGTGGGGCAGCAAACTGTTTTGTCTGTCGTCATACGTCGTATATGTGATTGATAACGAGGAAATCAATCGCATCTGCGATGTTATTCTTCAGAACTTCAGGTAATACGTGCCCGGCCCACGCTCTCGCTCTTGATTAACTGATGTTTGGATGTACATACTTCGCCTCGGTTTGTGGGTCCAGAGACCACGTAACTGGCGATTGATTGAAGATCCACGCGCTTCTGCAGACGGGAACTCCTGCTAAGCACGCTATGCCCCGCGCCCGGTCCATGACGCTCGTTCGCTTTCATTCCAGCGCCACCGAACTCCATGCAGGCGCTCCTGATAGCGCTGCCCGCCGTCGCCGTCGTCGCTTTATCCTGGGTGCTATCTGCTGCCTGCACCGGAGACGCAAGACGCTGCCGCCACACTAGCGACGGACAAGAGTAAACAGGCAGGTGCAGCTGGCGCCCGCGGCGGCGCTCGGGCCGGAGCACTTGTCGCAGGGTCCCCGGGCGACGGCGACAGGGCCGCTGCGGACAGTGCTGATGCCGCCGGGGCGCCGCGTGCGCGGGACGGCGCCAGCGCCGGCGCGCCGCGGGCGCACGGCGGTGCACCCGCCGGCACCCTACGACTTACCGGCAGTTCCGGCACCTGGACGTGGTGTGAGTGAGGCGGCGGCGGAGTCACCGCCTGGGACACGGGACATGGGCACCGGGGCGTTCCGCGCAGACTTGAACCGGCCGTCCCGGCCGACGCCCGGCTGAGACGAGGGTGCCGCGGGGCTGCCGCGCCAGAGAGCGGCGCCGGACACCCGGACGGGACCGGCCGGCCCGGCCGCAGCGCGTGGATTGTGATTGGCGGCGCGGCTGGCTGCTGGAGCGTGTGAGAGCTTCCCATCTAGTCATTGTAGAGCCAAACGCCGGGCGCGTGTCGGTGTGAGCCGCCTCTGTACGCGTGTGCAAGTGTGAGACAGCGCTGTGCGCGCGCGCGCCTGTGGTGCACGCCAGGGCTCGTGTGGCCCCCAAATGTTTGTCCAGAGTCCGGCGCTTATCACAACAATCTTTATTTATATCATTCCTTCGAGAGAGCCAGGTAATATACACAACTTAAAAACCAGTTAGTTGGCCAGCGCTATTCGATAGGCATAACAATCGCGATCCTCGCTACACTTCAATTTAATCACAACAATGGGGTTTACATTATCAATGACAGGACTAGATCTCCCAACAAACTAAACATGTTACCAAACAAACCAAACGTAAGGTAAACTTTGACATCCTCAAAATCAACGAAGTTACATCGGCAATCACACTGCAGTATGCTTACTTGCGGCCGGACGCTGAGCGTGAAAAGAACAATGATATAATATATGAAGTACCTGGCCCGAAAATGCAGTTAGTATACTCCACGTCAAATAGAATAGCGCTCAAGTTGCGACACGGCGATAATCCAGGCCCTATGTACACAGTAAAAGGCGAGATAGCCCGAGGCCGCACTCAACCCGAGAGCTGAAAGAATACGTGTAGGCTGTGTATACTTGCCTAGCAGGTGCACCTCCCAGCGGAACAAGGCACGAAAGCCGTGGGCGGCGGCAGCGGCGCGCTGCAAGGCCAGACCGCGACCCGTCACGGCCGTCCCGGCGCTAGTGAGGCGGCGGCGGCTCGGAGCCCGGCAGTGAGCGGCCGCCGGCGGCGGCGGCCGCGGCGCCGGCGGCCGGCCGCGCCGGCTTCCGGCGGCCCCGCACCGGCCACCACCCGCGTGCCCAGCGCCACCGGCGCCGGCACGCCCACCAGGCCAGCCGGCCGCGGCGCAGCGGCGCGGCCGCCGCGGCCGGCCGCGGCGGCGCCGCGCGCTGCCGCCGCCGCCGCTGCCGCCTCACTCGCGGGCCGCGCTCCGGCGGGAGGCGCGGCGGCGGCTGCGGCTGCTGCCGGCCGGCTGGCGGCGGCAGCCGCGGCCGGGGGCGCCGCGCCTCCCGCCGGCCGCGGCGGCGCCGACTCGGCGCCGGAGCACTCTGGCGCGGACCTCGTCACCATCCCGCCCGTATTGGCACTGGCCCCGACCTCACACATGGCTATACACTCCTCCAGCGACTTGGTGAGAGAAGACAACACTATTTCCTGAAAGTAGAAAAACGCAATTCAGTTTCATTTCTCACAAGTTCACCGCAATCATTACAGTTTGCATGTGCTTCTTTAAAAAACAGCTTTAAAATGTCAATCCGACGCATCGATACGAAGCCTGCACACCGCAGTCAAGGCGTTACCGGCGCGCCCGTACGCTGTTCGGCCCCACCTGTGCGAACAGACTCTTGTCGGCCCGGTCCACCAGCTGCTGGGTCCGGTCCACCTCCGAATCCTCCTCGTCCCGCATCCTGCAAAGCACCGGCACTCGTCACAAGACGGGAACAACGGCACTGGGCTTCGGCCATACACGGTACGTCCAGCAGCGGTACACGCGCGCGCGGCAGCGTCAGTAAGCCCACCTTCGAGCTAGGCACTTACAAAGACAAACAGTATACAGTGTGTTCCAATACACGAAACCTGCTTTTTCAGTATCCGCTGTACAACTTGCTAAACTTTCTTGCAAACATGCATGCAAATTTCGGCGTGTCTCAACCGTCTGGTTTCACATCAGCTTAATACATTTCAACGTGACGTTAGCGGTTTGTGAAGAACACAATTTTGTCAGAAACTCAGAAAGCCGTTTTCTGTGCGTCATTTTTCCTTTGGCGTGCTCCCGAATTTCGGAAGAAAATAACACCACTGACATGCTGGTATATACGATGTAAAGTTCTACACATTCTGCTGGCACAGCTCTGGAGCAGAGGATCAATGTGACCAGGGCGTCTTCCCCGTCTTTGGGTGTACCACGCAGGCACGGATGGGCTGAACTAAACGCATTTTCTCAGCACACGCTCACAGCTTGCTGCGAAGATGGTGCCTACTTCCTCCATGGTTACTGTTTCAGCCCAGATATGGTTTTAGTTTGTTTTCGTACGCTGTAAGCTTTACGTATCTCCAATGTGAGAATCTGGCGACTTCAGAGTCGTGGACTGTGGCAAGGTGCCCGCTCCACACTGACCAAATGGCCAACCACCTTCCTTAGGCGTGGTTTTAGTCCTCCTCCGGTCTCCTTGAACGTGTGAGGCGGCGTGCTATTTTCCTGGATGGCTGCTCGTTCCTTCCCTGTCCCATTCCTCCAGGGTCCCATGGCCCAGTGGCACAGAGTGGTATTTGGCGCACTGATTTCATGTACCGGAAAGAATTGGTTCCCCCCCCCCCCCCCCCCCATACACACAACCGAGACGGGCCTGCTGCAGGCACACCGCCAATCAACGGTCAGCAGCTAAATACCGAACTGAGCGTCGCAAAAACACACGCATGTCAGAAATCTCCCTTGAAATCATGCGAAAATTTCGCGCTGAGCCTGAAAAAGGTGTGCGCAAAAAACAATACAAAAAACGTTTTCGGACCCCTGATCAACGCCTGCCAGAGATAACGACCCCGTCAGTTTATCACCCAGGACCACGGGGGTTCTCTGCCACGTCCCGCGTCTCCCGACCGTGCGACAGCCCCCGACAGTGCTGACCTGGCCAGCAGGAACTGCGAGCGAGCCGTGGCGGCGGCGCCGGCCTCGGCCGTCTCGGTCGTCTCTGGCGCTCTCGCCGGCGCGGCGGCGGCGGCAGCGGCGGAAGCGGCGGCGGCGGCGGCGGCGTTGGCGGCCGCTCCGGTCGTGTTCGCCGCCAGGCCGCCGGCGCCGGCCGCGGCGGCCCGCCTGTCGGCGGGGCACACGCTCCGTGTGTTGCCGCACCACCTGCGCCTGCGACGGACACGGCGGCCGCTGGACGGTCAGCGACGGCGCTGGCGGCGCTCCCCCCGGGCCGGGCGTCAAGCTGGCGTCCTCCGCCCGGCCGCTGACGCACGCGCGCGCCGCACAACACGGCACAGGTTGACGACAATGACAAAGGTGATATTCTAATAAACCGTCGCAAATACAGCTCCACGGCAGTGCAAAAAGCAAACAATTCAAGAGGGAATGATCAGTCAATGAGCTGATGGGAGCGGCTGATAGATGGCAAAGCGTTGGCTGATGTTTCTGGCGATTAAAGCCCACATGGAAAGCATCAACACCAGAATCAATCTTGGGCGGGGAAAAGGAAGCAAAATATTGAAACATCAATAGCAAGTTAGTACAGTGTTACTATTCAAAAGCCGGCCACTGAAAAATCCTGTCGAACGGGGAGCGGCACCCCATCACACATGTCCTCCCCCTCCCCTCCCCCTCCCCGGCATCTGGCTAGACGCCCGTCTCGTCGAGTCCCAGCGCACGGAGGAAGCGCGCATGCAGAAGATAGCCCGACCGCGTGGGAGCACCCCCTGGAGCCATCCCATTCCGAGCAGGAAGTGTGATACCGTCGTCGTCGTCACTGGGGCCTTACACCATACTCAGCTACTGACGCTTTATGGCGTCGCCTGCCTCCCACCTTGGTAGGAGGGGCGGGCACCGCGGGGAATCGCACCCCGCACCTCTGGTTTCCCAGACGCGCAGTGGCTAACGCGGGCACTGTAACCACTACACTATCCGCACCCCGCAGGGGGTATGTGGCGTACATCTACACATCAGCAGCGAAGCCAACACGGCTGAAGCAAGCGTATGCAGTCGCCGAAGCGGGAAGAGCCCGTCACGGGCAGGTCGGTGCGTAACACCATCATCTCACAGATTTGGATGCGATTAGTCCTCAGGGCCAGGTGATGCACAAAATCCGTCCCTGCAGCCTTAGTTTCGTCAGAGCAGTGAGGACCGCCCTACAGACTTGGGTATTACCCGGTTGTTCAATACACATTGCAGGTTTCAGTGGTGAACCCAAGCGAAAACAACATGAATGGTAAGAAACCGGATACGTTTAACTCCAAATGATTTCATACATCACTTCTACATTTCGAACTATTCGATTACTGATATTCTTAACTAGTGACATTGCGGCTTTGGATATAGTGACCTAGTACAACACTAAGGCAGAAGATGTCTGCAACTTCAGCAAGCTCAAAATAGTCCCTTAGATAAAGTTCCGACGACAAAATTGTTTTTTTTTACATAAAACTCATACCTTAGAACATACTTCAGACTTCATTTGGATGTTCAACTGCAAATCAACCAAAGAAATGACAAAAGGAACCTAACATCATCCCCCATTTTCTGACGCCAGTGCCTTTGGATGGCTATCAGGTGTCCTGAGGGTGCAGTGTGGTTCTCGGCTGCATCATAGCGACGGTGGCCGATAACAATCCTGGGTATTTTGGATGGGTCGCATGACAGACATTTGGTTTTGACTTCACCTCAAACCAAAAGGACTTAATATGCCATAAGTATGCACACCGCACCAGCCCCACCTTCATTCCTCTGCCCCCCTCCTCTCCTCTGGCCGTTAGCAGGGAGGGTCAAGCAGTGAGCTACTCACATACTGCTGCCGTTCCAGCTGCAGGTGCATCTGCAGCTGCTGCAGCTGCGAGGCGGTGCTGGCCGAGCTGGCCACCGAGCTGGCGTTGGTGGACGAGGCGGAGGAGGTGGAGGCGGCGGCGCGCCGCACTCCCGACAGCTGCGACAACAGCTCTGTGATCGGGTCCATCGACTCCCTGGCGACGGAGGGCGAGGACGGCGCCGCTCAGCCAGCGTGCGGGGCACATATCCACACCCACAGCATCTGTCCCACAGGACAGCGGCGCGCAATACCCGTCCCCTGCTGACGCCGGCCACGTCGCAGACACAGTAAGGTACATCAACCTATGAACCGCCCCAGCAGGCAGGCACGGTCCTGGAAAAAGGCCAGGAGTCGTGCCTGCCGAGGCCAACAACGCTCCACACCATAAGGAAAGTGAGCCAATTTCCAGTCTCCGTGCCTGCTGTCAGACCGGTCTCTGGACCTGAGGACTCCGATCAGATCGGCCTACGTACCCGAGGACTCCAGTCAGACCAGCCTATGTACCTGATGACTCCAGTCAGACCGGCATACGTACCTGAGGACTCCTGTCAGACCAGCCTACGTACCTGAGGACTCCAGTCAGACCGGCCTACGTACCTGAGAACTCCAGTCAGACCGGCCTCCGTACCAGAGGACTCCTGTCAGACACCTGATGACTCCAGTCAGACCGGCCTACGTACCTGAGGACTCAAGCCAGACCGGCCTCCGTACCTGAAGACTCCAGTCAGACCGGCCTCCGTACCTGAGGACTCCAGTCAGGCCGGCCTACGTACCAGAGGACTCAAGTCAGACCGGCCTCTGTACCAGAGGACTCCAGTCATACTGGCCTCTGTACCTGCCGACTCCAGTCAGACGGGCCTGCCTACCTGAAGTGCATGTTGAAGCGGCGGATGCGCGGCCCGCTGACGCCCCGTCCGGGATGTGGCATGCGGCGGGCCGTATGGCGCGAGCCGGCAGACGGCTCGTCACCGAACGAGATCAGATCGCGCGACCCGCCGGAGCCGCCGCCACCGCCGCCGCTGCCCACCCCGATGCCGCCACTGCCGCCGCCGCCTCCGCCGCCGCCGCCGCGGTGGTCCATGCTCAGGTGGGCCGTCAGGTCCTCCGTCACGTGGTTGGGCTCGCCGTTGGGCACCGACGCGCACACGGGGCACACCTGCAGCACGCGGCGCGGGTCAGGCGGCCGACGCGCTAGACAGCGGTGCCCTGCCGCCTCCGAGGCACGGGTCCAGACGGACGCCACCTGACGTGCCCCCATGTGTCTAGAGGCGTGCAGCACGACATCATTAAACCCCAATGAGCACAGCGACACATGACGGCGGTATGGCGTGGGAGAGTGCGGGACGGCGCACCGCCAGCACGTCACATGTTATCCGTTCGGTGGCTGCAAAATGACCACTGCAGTCGACGCACGCCTACCAAGCGCCGTGCCGCCGGGCCGCGTAGCGGATCTCAGACGAGGACGCGCTCGACACGCGTCCCGCGCCGCCGGCCACGTACCACCTGGGTGGTGGTGTCCGAGTGCTGGGCGGTCACGTGGTCGGCCAGCGTCAGCTCGGTGAGGCCCATCTTGCCGCAGTGTGGGCACACGAACGACTGCGGCTGCTCGGCCGACAGCGCCTCGCTGCCGTAGAAGAGCTCTGTCGACCGTGAGCGGCACGTGAGCGTGAGCGGTCTGACGGCGCGGCAGACGCCAGCTCTGGCCGGGCGCCGACCGACGCATGAGACTGCGCGCTGCACCGCGACACGCCGGAGCAGGCGCTGGCTGGAGGCCACCTGGGAAACGCTCCGCGACATCCCTTCGACTGTTGGGGCGGGGGCTTTCAAAGTCCGGTCGCATCTCGAAACATGAGACAGCGTGGTCGTCACACATTCGAAGGTAATGTTATATGGTTATCCACCAGGTTTGTCGCGGTGCGACTGACCAAACACATGGCACCTGCCTGGCGTTGACGAGCCTGATGCTCGCAGACATTTGGAGCAGTCCTCCCAACAGCGTTCGAAATACGAAACTTTTCTGAGAGGTGCGACCGTTCAGGGATGAGCGTTACTGTCACCAGGGTCTCAGACGCGTTATGGATGGCCTCCAGGGACAATGACAACGCGAAGCACTCATATCGTTTCTCAGGTGATGGCGCGCACATAGCGGTCGGTCGTAACAACCGTCCGCTTCACGGAATCAGCTGCATCAGATATCCAAATCATAGCCGAATTGCAAAAATTAAACGAACAACTCTGTTTGATTCGTTTACCTGGCGACACGTGGCAGACAGACATGTTGAAACTCCCACATTCGTGCCACAACAAGCACCGACAACGTACCGACGGTTAGCGTGTGATAAACAACCCATCTGCCATCGACCGCCCCCCCCCCCCTCCCCCCCGCCCTCCGGGGCCGGCGGAACCAGACAAAGTCAGATCTGGCGCACCGCCCCAAGGGGAAGGACGACCGCTAACGCCAGCGCATGCATTCCCAGTGCTGGGAAGTTAAGCTGCCGCCCGGCCGGCCGGCGGCTGAGGAGCGAGCGCCGAGCTGAGGGAGCTCGGGGGGAGGGGGGGGGGGGGGGCGGACGCGCCAGCCAACCCGGGCGGCCTCTCACCGGCGTCGGCCCTGGTGAGAATGCACTGCATGGGGTGGTCGGCCGTGTGCCGCGTGGTGGTGGAGCCGGCCTCGCGGCAGCCGGCGCACAGGTCGTAGTCGTAGCACACCAGGCACTTGTAGCGGCGGCCGCGGAAGTTGCTCCGCAAGCAGGCGTCGCAGCTCACGCCTGCCGAGCGCACGCGGCGGTGAGAGACAGACAGCGAGCGCCTGCTCACCAAACCCCGACAGCAGGGAGCCAGCGGGATGGGGAGGAGCGGGCCGGCGCTGGGCTCATGTTGCGACGCCTTTCCTGGAGCCAGCACAGCAGCCGAGTGGTCCAGACGTGCCCCGGCGTTGTGGTCAGACTTCCCCGAACGTGACAGCCTGTCACAACATCCACCCCCACCGTCGCTGGCGGTTTCGTCACCTCACAGAGACGATGCCGCGTCGCAGCAGATGGTGACGGATCGGCGAGAAACATGATCGGGCTGCGACAGAACATCAGCGCGACGTGATGGTGAGAGATGACGCGATGTCCGAGCATTAACACCTCCGACAACGCCTGTGTGCACGACACGTCGGCAAGTCCCTCCTCTGTGCTCGGGCCCTCTCCGGCGGCGCGTGATAACGAATGGGTGATGGGGCGACGCACCGCTCCGCGGCCCAGGCCAGCGCATACAACAACGGGCCAAAAGCTGCTTAGCTAGAGGGCAGCTTCTACTTACAACGCCTTTCCCGGAAAGCACAAAACATCTGGATGTGGCTGAATTTAAACGTACCGCCGCACCAGCACTGCAGCTATGACTGACTGTGTTTCCAAGAGTGCACGCAGGCCCAATCAGGTCACCATGACCGACAATGCCTGCTTTCAATGCACTTTTTCCCTGTTTCATTACATCTAATTATCTCTGGGCGTAACACCTTATGTTCACAGTGGTCTAAAGTGGAGTGTTTGCCAGGTAAATAACGTACAGTGCAATGGCATATTTTACCTTTCATTGTGTACATCAGCACTACATTAAGTTGCTCACTCATGCGCCAACACACGGCGCTTGGTTTGTCAACAAAAATGATGACCACCAATGAGATCCGTAAAACGATCTCACGACGAACATTTGCAAATTTACCTCCACTGACTGCATGAACTGCATGGTTTGCCGCTCACCAGGATGGTTCTGTCCAAGACGAGCATGCCACTGACCCCTAACCAGGATTGGCACAGGACGGTCTCGCTCCTCATGTCGAGCAGGCCAGCTGCCGTGCCTCGGTCCGCTGACAATCAGTCATCCCCCCCCCCCCCCCAAAGAAAAATACATCCCCTCAGGGACGGAGACGCTGCCGGTACAGCAGGCGGCGCCGACACGCACAACCAGACAGGCCATGTCTTCATGTCACCAGATTGTGGACAGCCTTGCTCAGGTTCAATGCTGGATGGGCTCATGATGATGTGACATCCCATCCAGCACATGTGATGTGCAATACAACACACAAGATGTCATGCTGCAGGACACACTTTTGAGAGGGACCTGGCCTGACCTGACAGTTTGAATCAGAAAGCACACACACCAATGAAGCAGCAGGGCAAAGTAGTGCTTTTTAAGATGCAGACCCATATTTTTGACTGGATGGAGTTCTGGTATCAGTACCTGCACTAAGCAGTGCCTATATGAACAGACTCCATCATTCCACTGAGAAATTTTGGCTCAACAGCAAAATTTTGCATCAAATTTAAACATACTGTAACACTTCTCATGGTCAGTCATGCTTTCTGACATTACCTGAACTTTATGTAGTGTGCTGCTGTCACCAATTGCAGGCCACTCCATCAGACACAAAAAGTGAGCACACAAAGTAAGTCAAACCCACCTCACCACAGGTTGAAAACTCAGAATACAAAAACTGTAACCAAATGAGGTCTTGGCACAGACACCTAACTGGAATTTTGCCTTCACATTGATCCTAGTTCCAGGGCATGGACAGCACACATGTATTTACAACAAAAGACATTCATGCACACTGTCCTAAGCTCACCAAGAACCAATGGCAATGGTCCAATGCTGCTCAGAATTTGTTTGCTATGGTGTGAGGCTACAGCAGACTAAGACAGGTGTTTATTGGCAGTGCATTTGATAACAGTGATGATATATCATTAGAAGTGTGAATACCATAACCAACACAAGTACAACAGTTGACATTGTTGTTAAAAAGGATTAATAAAGGATGAAGGAGCCATGGGATGTTACTGCTATCTAAATGTTCAAATATTTCTTAACAGAAATATGGTTGACCCATATTGAAATTAGGGTAAGTCAGGCATGGACAAAGTCATCACCACATCCAGTGGTGTCTGGGTATCACCTTCTTTTGGAGTGACAGGGCTGTTTTTTATATTGCATCTATGAACTAGCAGCCCAGCAGACTGAGCCTCTCTAAAATTGGTCTCAAAGACCATTTACCATTAATATGTGCTTTGTTAGTGGATTTGGTTAGGACAGATACCAGGCTATCCTCATGACCGTCACCACTTCTTTGCTCCCAAGATTCACATATAGGATTCACACAAGGGAAACAATCTATAAATGTCCAACAATTATATTTCAAATGAGCTGAACAACCAAATGATAGGCTAAACTTGGGCAACCTAAAAACCTTTCACTAAGACATGTCTCACAAAATTGTTTTATAAACATATTTTTGTGCATGGTGAAATAATTAGCTACTTTTATCACCCAGGCATCATATTTCATTATATCCATGCATTGCTTAAACTGATGTTGCTACAGGACCTGCCTTGGGACCAGGAGGGCCAATCCACTTTTGTAACATTTCAACAATGTAAAATAAAGTCATGACAGTGCATTGCCATAACAAAACAAAATTACCCTGATATCTAAACATATGTTGGATGGATAATCTTCTCTATAACACTGCATATTGGTCCACATGCACAATCAAATCTCTAAGATTGATGGAGATAAGGGCAGAGAAATTGAGGATTAGAAAGGTAAAACTAAAATACAGGATGGCAACCAGATATGTAAAACAAATATTTAAAAGGAAGCTACAAAAGCCATGCATTATATGGGGAAAATCATCAATTATTACATGGTGTCACATGCAAACCAAGCCAGGCTTGATGACCCACCCAGATGTGACCAATCACTGTGCAACAAGCAGCATATGACAAGAGCTGTCACCACTTTAATTCCATTAAAAGAGAGATATTAGCTAACTCATTACTCACATTTGTGTTCCACTTCACATTGTAATACAGGACCTGCTTTTTAAATGCAACAGAGGTGTAATATGCATAAGCCATGGGTGAGGAGGTAAGGGAGGCTCCAGCCACAAAGCATTGGGAAGAAAGTGGGCCAGGGATATTAAAGTAGGAGAAAGACACTATTTGGGTTTATGGCAGATTTGGTCATTACTTCCTCCATAACCCCACACTTATTTGACAATACTAAACCTCTGGTACTGAACGTGCATGAGACCTAACGTTGATGGTTAGTATGTAAGAAAATAACTGCTCAGTAGCCAAACATTTTTACTGCATGTTTTCTCATGTAAAAGATGAGTTTCATTTATTTATTTTGATCTGCCTTGGTAGGCCTTAGCTGATTTCACACATTTTATTTAAGTCCATGGGCTATCAATTCTGGTCTACATGCTTCTGAACTTTGAAAAAAATCCAAGAAAACAATATACACAGCCTTCCCTTCGCATAAAAACCAGCAACAGCATCAGCCATGGGCACAGCACGATTCGCTGTTGTTCGCGATGTTGGTGATACAAACCTTCGTGCCTCGACATCTTCGACCTATCTTTTTACTCCAGTCCTAGCAAGGACCGGTTAAACTGTAGTGGTGTTCTACAGTTTTCCGCCTATTGCACAAGAAACCTTAGTATAAAGGGTTCTGTAATTCGCACACCACCCATACCCTGCCGTTCCCAACAGCTGACTTATGAATGCAAGCACCCAGCATGCAATGAAATGCGGGGGTCGCAGGCATCAGAGAATCAAATAACTCATGTCTATCTTACTGATGCATCACGCTTATAGGTAGAGAAAAATACAAATCCTTTGGCTTATACAAGGGAAACAACCAAATAAAGAAAAGTCACTAGCATGTAAATGGCCTTATCGTGTATAATAGCGTAATGACATAATATCCGACAAATCATTGCCCAGCACTACTCACATAAAACATGATGCGGTGCATTTAGGCGTAGATGTAGTATATTTTTGGGACGCCCAAATATATAGCAGGCTGTGTTACAAAAAACATTCAGGTGTTATTTTTATGTTCATATTATGACAATATTTCCTTAACTTGAGCTGATTTATGATACTTAAGGCATGCAATACTGGACCAATATCACTCAGATCTTAAAACCTCGGTCAGCCTCGCATAGCTCTTCCATGATGCCAGTTGGCTTTCATTCGCGGCGCACCTTATCTGAAAACGCCGCGCGTAACGACTGCATGCGGCAGCTTTTGGCGGTACGGGCATCGGGTTGAGGCACGTAGATTCTGCGATCGACGGGCTGGGTCGAGGAAGATAGCGGTGGAAGATTTCTTGCTGACGGTATTAAAAAAGGTGAATTTTGATGATTTTTTACAAGAAAGACGTCACGTGTAAGAGTCGTGTCTGGAGGAAATGCTAAGTTGCGCTTGGGCCACTTCCCAGTTATGAATCCGATCGGTGACGGTAATTGGCGTGGTTTGTGTACTTTTCCCTTTTCCTTCATCTTTGTTAGGATGGAGCTGTTTGAAGCTTGGAGAATTTTAGCCCTGCAGCAAGCAGGAGAGGTTTAGTGCCAGGTAGGACATATGTTGCATAGCATTAATGTATGTAATTTTCAATGTGTGCAGGCTGGTACTTGGTGTGCCCTAAATTGGTGAGAGGTTGATACCAGTTTCAGGGTATTAAGAGCTATTGTTTCAAGGAATTATGATGGCTATGTTGACAACAAATTTTCCATGAAGATGTTTCCTACTAAAAATGATTTGAAAATTAACAGTCTGCCCCTGCCTGAGTTTCACGAATGTATGCTCTAAGGCAAGTGCTTTGACATGTAAATTTGCAGCCCAGTGATTGTGTTTTGAAGCAAGAAATACACCAGCTTAGACTGTTGCATGCATGTCAAATAGCTGCAAACTGATAATCTTCCAAAAGCACAATTTTGTAGGTTAATGAAATTGCAGCTCTTCATAGCTGGTAAACAGGCAGCATCTTGCCCACATTTGCTCTGAGCAGGTTTTCAAAAACCCAGGGTTCTTGGTCATGGTATACCTTGCTACCTCATGTTAAAAAAGAGCATTGTACATTGATAGTTGTTTTTAAGGCAGAACATATTGTACATAATGGTAAAACAGGTCATCTCAACTCTTTCCTTGGAACTTAAATAACTATGATAGCGGACATCCAAGCACTGCAAACATGCGGCAACTGCAACCCCGGAGCCATTGCTACGCATGATCAGAACATTACTGCATATCAAGAACCATAATGTGTGGGACCAAGGTAACAAGAATCCAATGAAATATGTTTCTTGCATATCCAAGCAGTCTTTCACACTATTTGTAGGTTGGTTGACATGGTGGGTAAATATGATGTCTTTGGGTGGGGAATGAAAAGCAAAATGAGAATATGGTGGCTAGATGAAACTTCTTAATATGGTGCATATATATTGCATGGAACATGGATGCTAATGGGACACTGGGTTGAAGGGGATAGGGTGGGGAGGTTAGGTTAGGTTAGGTTAGGTTAGGTTAGGTTAGGTTAGGTTAGGTTAGGTTAGGTTAGGTTAGGTTAGGTTAGGTTAGGTTAGGTTAGGTTAGCACAAACATGCCTGCACGCAATAAGAAACATCTTTCATCGCACTATTATTGTTACCTTGGCCCCCTACATTTTGTATGGTTTTTGATAAGAAGTTAGGTTGTAACCAGGCAACAGTAACTATGGTAGTAGTGATGGCCGGCTGGGGGGGGGGGTGGTCGAGGAGGTGGAGTGTGTGCAGTGCTCAGAAGCTTGCTATCATAGTTATTGAAATTTGAAGGTTGGAGCATGAATCTATCTGTTTTGTGATTATTTACAACATGTTCTGCCTTTGATGACAAATGATATACAATGTTCTTTTCTAACATTAGGTACCAATGTATACCTACACTGGGTTCTGAAGAATTACATCAAAGCTTGGGGCTTGAGCTAAAATCTGTGGTGGGCAAAAAGAAAACAATAATTCACCCATACAGCACCAGCAAATTGGAAAGATAGTTTCCTTACCTAAATAAGCCATCATGACAGGCCATTAAACTGAGCCACTTAAACTGGCAAAGGATGACAGAATGTTTATTTGGATCATTCATAACCAGATTGCTTCTGGAAGAGTGCTAGATTATCACTGCATTTATTGTTTATTATGAACATTATCTATTCCAGCCAGGATAGCTGATAATGGTTTGTTTTTCCAGGATTCCAACATGGGGTCAGTAAAAAAAGTGCTGGTGTATGGTGGAAAGGGAGCTCTTGGCTCTACCTGTGTCAGCACTTTCAAGTCCAAGAACTGGGTAAGGCAAGATACAAGAGGTCATGTCTGGTGTAATGCTGTAGGAACCAGTCTCATCTGTAAAGATATCGATTCAGCAATATTGACAACAAAATTGTGAACAAGATAATAGTCAACAGTATTATGCTCAACAATATTGTCTGGTCTTGGCCTCCATGAGCTTGTGTTGCTTAAGGAAAGATGTATTTTGTTGGATGCAACTGGTAAGAAGTAAACACTATTCTCTGCAGAGTTTGAGCTGATATAAAGGCCAGCTGGGTAGGTGGGCCTGGTTCACATTTGTCCGCCGCCGATGGCCTGACACCTGACTGTCGGGCAGTGGGTGGGCTGTGTGGACCTGGCACCCAACGAGGAGGCGGATGTGAACGTGCTGGTGAAGCCAACCGATTCGTGGGAGGAGCAAATGACGGCCGTGCTGGACGGCGTCGAGGGCGCGCTGGCCGGCGAGAAGCTGGACGCCATCTTCTGCTTGGCTGGCGGCTGGGCCGGCGGCAATGCCAAGGCCAAGAGTGAGTCCCTGGCGGCGGTGGGAGGCGTAACGTTGGCGAGACGAGGGGGGGACCCCAGTGGTGGTGTGAGGGGTGACGCTAGTAGAGTTGGGGAGGAGGGGTGACCTCCCGTCATCGGTGGGAGGCGTGACGCGGACTGAGGATGGGATGGCCGCGGCCTCAGCCTTGAGACCCAGTTGGTGAAGCTGCGCCGATGGTCTGCAGTGGAATGACTGACGTATGACGGCGCTGGTGTCGTTCGCGTAGCCAGACGGTGTGTGGCATCAGTTGTGCGCTGCATTAGTTGTACATATCGGCATGTATGGGGTGGGGGTCCAGGATTTCGCCGAGGTGGGAGGTGATTAGTTTTCGAGGGCCGAAGAGCTTCCGCTGACCCCTGCACGAAATTTTGTGATGCCGGATTCTAGTCTCAACTCAGATGCCTCAGCAAACTACTTCACTACCAAGCATTTCCCCATGCCACTTTTATGTTACTGGTAACGTCAGGTTCTTTCGTGGCAAAAATGTGCTTTGAACCCTAATCATTGTGTTCGGATCTCGCATCGGGTGGACCTATTTTATGACCATTACTCCTTGGGATTCGTGCCTTTTTTACCCAAGCTGCTGGGGTTCTACAGCGCAGTGGACATGTCTCACGGGCTTGGTTCGCCCGCAAGGGTTTTCTGTTTTATCCGTCCCTGATATGGGTGTGCCGGAAGCTTTGTCATTGTGTGATGGGTTTGTAATGGAATCCTTTTTTGCCTTTACAGCTGTATTCCGTGATATTTTCCCATTTCGTCATGTCACGAACATACATTACTATTATAAAGCGAAATACTTTCACCGACGCTTTCGTGACCCATGCAATCACTTTATCGTGAATAGTTATCGGAACATATGGACTTTCCCAAGTTGACGATTGCGGTTGACGGTTAACTATAAGAAAATATTGAAGTCAGGGATAGGCTTAAGTTCTGTTGAAAATACACTCTACCTCTTAGGTTTTATTGGATGGATTTCTGTATTTTATGTGAGAGTAATGGTCCGCATCACGTTCATTGGATGATGCGAACCGGCGGTCGCTGGCTGCCCGCTGCCCGACTCTCCCTGACCCGGCCGCTCGGCCGGCAGACATGGTCAAGAACTGTGACCTGATGTGGAAGCAGAGCGTGTGGAGCTCGGCCATCTCTGCCCACCTGGCGGCGCGCGCCCTGAAGGAGGGCGGGCTGCTGCAGCTGACCGGCGCCAAGCCGTCTCTCGGGGCCACCCCAGGTCAGAGCTGGTCATCGGTCTCACCGCGTGCTGTCCGCACCATGCTCTGACAATGGCCAGAGATTCCCACCGGCGTCCGCTGGTCTGGCCGCCAGTGAATTGGCACGTGTCGTGTCCGCCGCGCAGTGAGATGCACTCGGTCAGGTCTACCACGTCTGATGCGTTCGTTCAGCTTTAGCTGCTTCCTTGAGGGGGCTGAAGGAGTCCCCTATGGTTTCTGCCTGTTTTGTCTACGTCTCTATGTCTATGTCTGTGCATTTTGTGAGTCGTTGGTCAGTGTAAAATTGGTGGAAATAGATTATGTACTTACGCGGAAAGTTTCGTTTCGTTGCCGTGTTGTGCTCGGATAATGCAGGGCGGGCAACAAATTGGAGTGCTTTTTGGATTACAGTCGTTCTTTCGGATAACTGAGCGGTCGGCATGGCTGGTTTATCGCATGGCCAGATTTACAGATGCAAGGCGCTTATTTCCATGCCTTTTACACTCTTCTAAACTTAAAAGATTTGTCTTAAAGTTCGTTAATATGAATCTGTCCTCTGAAAACAGCTTTGATGTATTGCAATGTAAGAAGAACAGTTATGTGTGGCTACTGGCCAATGACACATGGTCCCATGTGACTGCTGACCGAGTGCACATGCTGTGTGGCTGCTAACCGAGCGCACGTCCCGCGTGGCTGCTGACCAAGTGCACGTACCGCGTGTGGCTGCTGATCGAGCGCACGTCCCATGTGCGGAGGTGGCTGTGCGTTACTATGGGCGTGCCGCGTCGCCGCAGGCATGCTGGGCTACGGTATGGCGAGGCGGCGGTGCACCAGCTGGTGCGGTCGCTGGGCGCCGAGGAGAGCGGCCTGCCGCCCGCCGCCACGGCGCTGGCGATCCTGCCCGTCACGCTGGACCGCCCATGAACCGCAAGTTCATGCCGGACGCCGACCACACCAGCTTGACGCCGCTGGACTACGTGGCCGGGTGAGTCGCCTCCCTGGTCGGCGTCGGCCGCCGCCCCTCCCACCAGGGCGGCTGGCGAGGGCCGCCGGACCCCGGGGCCTCCGGCTCGCGGGCTGGCTCGCCAGTCACCGAGGAACGTGATTGATGGCATAGGCGTATTCATCGACCTGTGGACCTGGAGACGGTCATACGATGTGTGGGATTTTCATGCCCCACAAGCGACTGGTGAATCGGTCGGTAGGAGGCGTGTCTTTGCTCTGTGAACTATGCATGGACGTCGAGCGGCGCGTGTGATTGGCCCACAGCGCAGCTGTCCCGGCAGCCGTCCGTTAAATCGATTGGAAGGGGTTCCATCTTTCAGTGGTGTTGACCCCATGTTAACTGCTCCCGGTTGGTTTGAGTGCATTGTTCATTAACCAGCTATTTGCTTTGTTCACCCGTGTAGCGTGTGGCCACGTGTTATCCCGGCTTGTTTGTTTTCATCCGGCTCGTTTGGTCTCCTTGCTCCCACTCGCCGTCCCTTCAGCCCCCTTATCTCGCACGCCTGTGGCCTGTTGCCAGCTGTCGCCCAACCGTGGCGTAGCGCGTGGTAGCGATGTTGCTCTTTCATCACGCATCGGACTTTCTGTTCCATGTTTTGCGTATCCAGTGGATTTCCTCCATGTAAAACGTATTTATTTTCGATGGCCAATACTTTATTTGCGTCTACTTAATCACTTACTGCATTTTATAATTGTTTTTTTGCTGTGGTCGCTCGCACGATGTTTGAAGTTGTTATTGTACATGTCAGGCACTAGTTATGTTGGTGACTGTTTGTTGTCTGGCATTTCAGACTGTTTGCGCAGTGGACTGAGACTGACGACCGCCCCAAAACAGGCAGTCTTGTGCAGCTGATCACAAAGGAGGGCAAAACGGAGCTGATCAACGCCGAGTAGTTGGTCACGGCACCGCTATATGGCAATAGTGGCATGCGCTGCTCGCTTGGTACGCGAATGCTGCATACTGACCGATCTGATCGAGTGATTAATGTCTGTTCGTCTTTGGCTGTCATTTTTTAGCATGTTGTGCTATAACCTGTGCTCTGATAGCGATCAAGGACGTCGTCCAGCAAACACCCCGCAATGTACGTGCAATTTTCGTCTGGGATCTGTGTTGGCTAGTTAAGGGCGAAAGAATAGCTAAAAGTTGACAAATATTTCCGCGAATATTAACTGCCATATAATGGTGCAATATGGACGAACCGACGACTGTTCATTGGTTTATATTTTCTGATGCTGGAAATGGGTCCGATGCATTTGGCCGCCCATAACAAGTAGCGCCGTTTTTTGTTTTTTTTTTAGTCCGGCTCTATAGAACAGGCTTGTTGGACGTGACAAGGGTGACAAATTTGCGAAAGGAGCAAAGACGGGATAACCGGTGACGCGTTTCCAAGGTTGGACTGTTGACTAATGTGCAGCTTGCCATGCTCGCGGGATAGGTTAGTGAGTTAGTATGGTACGACACAGTGCATCTCGTGCCATTCCTGGGCCGGCATTGTTCCCGCCGCCGCGGCGTATTGGGTTACGTGTTTCATCGCTGTCTTCGTCGATATGAGTGCAGCATATGGAGATAACCGCATGAAAGGCCCGAAGCCGGAGGCCGCCACTGAGTGCAACTTTTTGATAATTCTGCATTTCGTTGATGCTATAGCACAGCTTGGCGGTGCCTAAATGGAGAACGTGTGGGAGACATCGCTGCGGAAGCTCCTTGCACCGCCAATGATGCGAAAGCTGTGCACTTTTGCGGCCGCCCGGGTTGCGTTGTTATTTGAAAAGTACTCCAAGCTTTCGAATAGCAACAATCCACGTTGGCCAACGCGAGTCCTTTATTGCTGCCGCATCCTGCTTCTCGGCGGCGCCTTGGCCACAGCCATCGTGCTTGTAGCGTCACGGGCATGGACTCTGCACGCCAATGTTATTTACGGCCAAAATTACGGCACGATATGAACACGTGGCAAGAGTGTCGTGCAGAAACAAAGGCCTCTGTCCGGTCCACTGCAAATTAACAGTGGCCTTCGGCAGTGCACAAGGCACTAGTGTGTCAGTTTTGACATTTCTTCGAATTGCAAACTGAGAATAAGCTTCAGAAGTATGTGGCGATGCTTGCCATTTCGATAAAAAAGATGAAGTGGGTTGGTGGTCAATATCCAACAAAGAACTGAAATGTCATCTGATTCACTCAGAAAATTCGAAAGCCTATTGAGAAGTATCTGGTGCTTCTCGCGCATGCGCCGTGACAAAACCCAAGCACGGAGTCTGGTCGCGTGTCGTTCAAACTTGACATAGTTGTCTGGCTCACTTTGCATGCATTGCCGTATCGTTCGCTGCCAGTCTCTTTACTAACATGTTGTGGTGATGGTCTTCCGTAGCTCTCGACGTGCGGTCCCGGCCGTCGCGCCGCGTAATACTCAGATGCAAGTGTTCGCCAGTAATGTGTCAATGTTGTGGTGTATGCCTTGTCTAATGGGACCAAGAACGATGGCTGTTGGTGTCTGCTTCTGCACTGCGAAAATAGCAGTGCGTGTAATAAATGGTTGTGAAGCACGTGGTCTTGTCAGCACGCGCGGCACTGGGCAGTGGCGCGCCCGCTGGGCACGCCAGAGCAGACACTTCGACCGCCCAGGCGGTCCACTGCCACAGTGAAGTTTGCGAAACACCAGCGTGCTTCGCCTGGGCCACACAAGTATAATACCACCGGGTGTTTTATTGCCACCAACACCGAAAAACCCGACCGCAATACATTGCCCACCGCTCAGGACTGTTGCCACACACGGCCGCCACCAAACGGCGGCAGCGGACACACGCGCCGGCGCCGCGCGGCACCACTCTGATAGCCAGCTGCACCAGCGGAAGCGCTGGTGACGGGCCAGGGCTGCGCGGGCCCCCGGACGCGCCCCGGTGTCGGGCTACCACAGGGCGACCATCAGCAGCGCGACGAGTGACCCCGGGTGACGAGCGGAACGGTTGGCTGCGCTACATCGGCTTCCACCGACCGACGCCGAAGGACGAGGTCGCAAACTGTCGCCCCGCCAGCCCGGTCCTAACATGAGATGTGGCTTGTTACGATGCCATCAAAGACAAAGACGCGCTACATGGCCGGGCAATGGAGTGCCCGAAAGCCCCTCAGCAACACACGCAAATGGGAACCCACAAGACCGGCACACGTGCCACAGCAAACTGCAAGGGACTGTTCGTTTATCTACTTGACTTACACACACGCACACTCACACATCCACGACAAATGCTTTTTGTGTCCGTCGAAATGGATGCGGTGGGTCAAGGACGGATCCAGAACACGATCCGGGGGATAAAGGTGTCCTACTTTTAAAGAAACATCTGCACTTCTCTTTCCTCCGCCTTGATGAGCAGTTGTTCTTACTCCAAATATGCGATCTTGGTGGGGTTGGGGTGTGGGGGGGAAGACTGAGATGGCCTACCCCTTAGATCCCACCTTGACGTAATCAGGCGACACAGAATGACAAATGCTAGGGGCTAAAATATGGGGAAATTAGGGTAGGATAAGTATTTTTTAGGACGGAACATTGACACATGTAGCAACTTCGGCAGTGTATTGCCACCAACGATGTTTCCGCAACGGCGTGCCTTCCAGCAAGGGCTAAGGCTATACGAATATTCAATCTCATCCAAACACGGCAAAAAGCAGGGGATGAACGATGAATGATTCTGCATGATGCATGACGTACTACGCACGACGTTTACAGAGGCCTTGTGTACAGAGACCTTCGTGGCCATTAAGTAGTGACTAGAACTGAAAACCCATGGCCGAACACAGGTTCTTCGGTGCCAAATGCCACCGAATGCTGTAACTAAAGACGCGCGTACGGGCCAGACTGCGCCGTCTCATCAGCCGTTCGAGGCCAGGCGTGTATAACAGTCACAGCTGCTTCACCCACCAGCGGCGTGGTGCACCTGCCTGCAGCTGGCACCACTGCACCCGCCGTCGGAGGGCGCCCGGCGTACACGGTCAGACCGCACCAGCAGCACCTCCACTTCGGCACGCGCTGCGGTGAGCGCGCACACACCGGGGTCGTCCCCTCCCCCTCCCCCGCTGACTGGAGGCTGCTGCCTCCCGAGGCACCCCACCTCTTCTCAGTCGCCATCGTATGACATGGTAGCCGCCGGTGGAGTGGGCTGGGGCGGCGGGAGCGGGAGCTCCGCCCCGCAGGCCGTGGCTAGAGCGGCGCCGCCTGACGCGCCGCTCGTCCGGGGCTCACCAGATGATGCGCTGCAGGCCCGGCTGGTCCTCCCACGTGAACGTCTTCACCGTGAACAGGTACAGCGTGGCGGCGTTCACCATGGCGTACAGCGCGCACTCGGCCAGGCACGCCAGCGCCCCTGGCGGCCGCAGGTGGAGGCGCAGCAGCAGAAACGGCAGGATGAAGTAGCGGAACTCCAGCAGCCGCTGCGGCACGAGCGCCGCAACCGCGCCGGCCGCCAGCACGGCGCGCTGCAGCAGGGGTCGGCGCGCGCCGCCGGCCGCCATCAGGCAGAGCGCCGCCAGCGAGACGGGCACCAGCGCCAGCCGCCGGCTCGGGTGGCCCAGCCAGCGGCGCCACGCGTAGAAGGCCAGGTGTCGGTTGTCGGCGAGGAGATACGGGTGCGCCGGCCCGGCCGACTGCAGGAGCAGCGCCAGCGCGGCGGCCACGCCGGCCCAGAGCAGCGGCCGCCGGCGCAACGACCGCCACATCTGCCGAGCCGTCGGGTCAGATCAGATCAGGTTAGGTCAGGTCAGGTCAGGTAAGGTCAGGTCAGGTCAGCGTCGAGCGACAGCGGTCGGCGGCACACCGATCGCCACACCTACCGAGCTGTCTGCACGTTAGATCAGGTCAGCCGACGGTGTTGCTCCGGGCCGCCCCATACCATCAGGTCCGCCCGCCCTGACCCGCCCGACCTCGGCCAGCTCACGTCACGCGCGCCATGTGAACGGCGGTGACGCGTCACATGAGACGGGCTCACCGGCGGTATGGCCGCCGGCCTACCGAACGCTGCCTGGCGAGCGCTACCGAACCTGCGGCACGCAAGCCGTCCGCCCGCGTTAGAGGAGCACCCCGGCGTATTCTCTGGCTGCTCTCGGTCCTGCTGCTCTCATCACCCCTGAGCGGCGTTCACCTGGTACCCCCCCCCCCCTCGGGGAGCGTCGGCACCTTCACCTCATCGGCGTCATCCCCCCCCCGAGCGGCGTTTACCTGCCCCCCCCCCTCCGGAGCGTCGGCACCCTTACCTTATCGTCACCACCCCTGAGCGGCGCTCACTTGGCACCCCTCCGGGCTGTCGGCACCCTCACCTCATCGGCATCACCACCCCTAAGCAGCGTTCACCTAGCACCCCTCCGGGCTGTCGGCCCCCTCACCTCGTCGGCGTACTCGAGCGTTAGCGGCGCCAGGAAGCCGGCAGCCGTGGCCAGGAAGTAGAGCAGCTGGGGCGCGTTCAGCACCGCCTCGTGCGCCGACCGGTCGCCCACCACCAGGCCGCCGTTCCAGACCACGAAGGCGGCGAACCCGACGCACACCAGCACGTACTGCACGCCCTCGTACAGCACGTCCGTCAGCGCCTCGGCGAAGTTCAGCGGGTCCTTCTTCATGTGGGCCGAGTAGAAATGGAGCACGTCCTGACGGCGGAGCGGCGCCACGGCCGCCACGTGAGCGACAGGCGTCAACTCGAGATAACGCCGCTACGGATGTAGAACTGGAATACGACACCATCTCGTATCTAGGGCATTAATTCATACGCGCGGGCCACATAATGAGGTTAAGATTTTGCGTTACATTTTTACTTCAAGCATTTCAGGTTGCGACCTAGTGTAACCTGACACGACTAGCTGTTAACAAATAGAGAAAACGCAAAGCGGCGGTCGTAAAAAATACCCACCAATGTTTGGGCGATATTAATTAAACTTGCATTCAGCAGTATCCAATTCATTCAGGATATGACGTATTACAGAACATTCAGTAAAATCGGCTTCAGCATTGGTTTCCTAGGACGTCAAGACCTGGACACAGGCAGGTTTTTGTTCTACCGATGATACATTGATAAAATTGTGAGTGCTGTCTTCCCAATGATCATGCCTCTATCCTTACTTATAACAACTGGCTGAAAATGTAATCTGAGGAAGCAACATTGCATTGTGGATTTTACGTTTCATAATGAAATATAACGCTGCATTGTGGATTTCACGTTTCATGATAAAATTAGTACAATGTGCGATTCCTTGGATTCAAGACATTCATTACTTGTACATTAAGCCTCACGTCTAAGTAGGTTTGCATGAACTCCAACAAGGAAACCTACATTTGCTTGCTCACTCACAGTTGGCACAGACACCGCTTGGTGACCAGCAGTACGCGTCCCTCACGTGATAACACAAGCCTTGACACATCCTCTCTGCTCAGAGTGACCTACGGCGCGTGTCGTCAGCCTTGTGCCTACCCTGCGCCGTGTGAGTGTCGTGTGCCACACGTTTCTTGTGCCCTGTGTCCTCTGTGTCTAGTGTGTCCAGTGTCACGTGTCTAGTGTGTCCAGCGTCACGTGTCTAGTGTGACCAGTGATACGTGTCTAGTATGTCCAGTGTCACATGTCAAGTGTGTCCAGTGTCACGTGTATCGTGTGCCACGTGTCACGTGCCGTGCACCGCTGGCGGTGACTGACCCGCACGATCCGGGGCGAGCACGGGTCCACCGTCTTGCGGCGGCCGGCCGACTTGGAGGCGGCCAGCGTGGAGACCATGAAGTCGGAGCAGGCCAGCGCCGCCAGCACGCCCACCCAGATGACGTTGGTCTGCCGCACCAGCACGGCCACCGCACCTATCCGACGGTATGACGTCAGCTTACTGACCACGCCCAGCTGGCTACCGCGGACCGGATCCGTCCGGGGCTGACCTCAGCCTTCCGACACGCCGCGGGCACGCGCACTGACCAGTCAGCCAAGCATATATATATATATATATATGTATATATATATATATATATATATATATATATATATATATATATATATATATATATATATATATATATATATATATATATATATATATACATACATATATATATATATATATATATATATATATATACATATATATATATATATATATATATATATATATATATATATATATATATAGGTTGGAAAAACTTCTTCCATACAAACATTGTTAAAAAGCCAGGGCGTATTCAGCTGCAGTGAGCTTTCTTTAGGCATGTTCGATCAACTTTATGTTTCGCTAACTTCGTTCCGCAGGTTGAAGATCAATGTGCCAAAATTGATTGTCATATGCTCTATCTTAACGTGCTGGATATACCTGTTTCCATCTTCGGAAGAAGTATAAAAACGGCTGTCAGCACATCGCGCCAAAACATGGCGCAAGGTATTTTAAACAAACGTATCAACCTCACACATGTGACGCCTTTTCATTCGCTCGGCCGATTTGTGAAGACAACTCATGAAATTGCAACAAGAAATACAGCAGTTCAGTCTAGAACAAGAATTGTTGCCCTCCCCCACACCTTCTATAGTTTTTACTGCCATCCCCATCATGCTTAAGTGCCGCACGACTCCGTTTGGTTATAGAGGGATGGAGTGACTTCCCTAAAGTGGAGGGATTCAAACACCATACGCAACCGCTGTTCACGACAGGTTCTTAAGACGTTTCTGTTTTCGGTGATGCCTCTTCGGGTAACTAATCTGTGGTGTTTTCTTCGTAGTGTTGTTGGATGCATCCTGCTCTTCGGCGCATGGCTAAACGTCTGGATAGAGACGTTGTCGTAACGCCAACATGACTTATGTTATTAGGTCTATAACCTTTATCACGACAAACATATTGTCAAATTGCATTGGTTTTCTTCAGTTGGTCTAGGACTAGTTGCAGGTTGTTACGCATGAGGAGATCGCTGATCTTTTTGTTTTTATAATGAATGATAGGTTTCAGATTTTGGTCTCTATCTGCACAAGCTCAAAGTCATCTACGGAGCACAGGAGCACCCAGACAGGAAAATAAGTGAATCTACTCTTACAAGGTCGGCGACCAGACCTTAATGTACAGGACTCATCATGGCTGATCATGCGAATGTGATTGGCTTAATGTGCGACACTTCGTAGCTTAAGATCGTTTCCATGTTTGAGCGATACCTGTCGCGCGACGCGTGATGCCTCTTTCATTGAAATTATTTGCATGCACCAAGTGATGCGTGATCTGTAATCCCTGCTTACTTGAAATCGTTGCCTTAAAGTTGCTTGCATGTATGAATGATGCGTTATGAGTGATGTCTGTTTGCTGAATTGGTTTGCATGTACACGTATTTTTCGCGCATTTTAAGTTTTACACACGCACTGTATCACAGTAATGGCCGGCAAATGCCTTTGTTTAATACCCCGAACGTCGCTGAACTGTAAAAATTGTCTCGCTGTTTAAAAAAAAAAACACTGAAAAATCGCGTAGGATCGGCCAGCAATTTTGGATCTACTACTGGTATTACTTCGATAAAGGCACGTAGTCCAAACGTCAAATTTATCTCTCCATTCTGCTGATTATTCTACGAGGAGTTAATAATCCTGTCTGATCTATATCCATGATGTTCCTCGCGAATCCATTTCACAACTTGCGTAATTTATTTATACAACACTTATCTGTCGGTGGCGCTTTGCCGAATGACGCATTCGTCGACTTTATATGAAGAGACCACTTGATTTTTTAAAGTTTGACGTATTCGTTGTAGGTGCCTCTTGTCTCTTAGAATGTCTTGCCTCTCGTATTCCCGCTTCAGATTACGTCGGATATCCTCGTCCACTTGTAAATTCGAGTATCCGCTGCTGAAGATCTGCTTCACTCTCACGAGCTCCGAGTGGGAAATAAGCCGAGAAGAACAGTATCGAATCACTCAGCGCATAAAGGTTCTGGCCACACTTCTGTTTTACCGGTCGCGACATTCACTGTCGGCATGCGAGCAAATGCTGTCACCAGCCGCCTCACAATGCAGTGAGGTCACAAACCGGTTGGCTTCGGTTTCAATAAGCGCAACAAGATATGGAAGCGTGTTGTCTAAACCGATATAAGTGAATTTGAGAACTGAAGTGAAAACACGTAAGTGAAGAAGAGTTTGCTCTATCTGTGATTTCGATGACGTAAGGTGGTCCTGGTCGCGTACATCAGCAAATATGTCGTCGACGCATATATCAAAGTGTTGGGACTGATAGTAGGATCATCCAATACAGTCTTCTCAACATGACATCTGTAGAAATTTGCAAGCAATGGCCCGAAGGGCGAGCACATTGCAACGTCCTGCTTTTGAAGGAAGAGGTGGCCATCAGGCCTTTGGAATGGTCCTTCTTTGGGGCAAGCAATGAGCAGTTTTTTTAAGCCTCCGCTTAGCAGGTGGCAAGATCTTAATGCTATAGACGTGGCGCAGAATGATTTCGACTGTGCTGTCTATTGGAGCATTAGAAAACAAGCTTTCCACATTAAGACCGGCTGATGTATTAATGGCCTGACGCGTTCGCATTAAGTCAGTGAACTCACCGATGGCTTAGCCAGCTTGTATGGTAGGCTAGTGACTTGCGATATTACAGGCCTAAGTGGCTTGTCTGATTTGTGTTTTAACATTTTGATAGGAATAATCCGGAAACATTACCCTCACATGCAATCTTCTCATGTGTAGCAGCCTGCAGCAAGGGTAAGCTTGTTGTGAAAAAGATTGCTGACTTAACAACATAAGTTACATGGGCGTTACGACAACGTCTCTATCCAGACGTTTAACCACGCACCGAAGACATGGAGTCAATCAACAACACAGGGCAGCAAAACACCACAGACATGTTGCCCAAACATGCTTCACCGAAAATGCAAACGTTTTAAGCACCTGTCGTGACCAGCGTTTCCCCATGGCGTTTGAATCCCTCCACATTAGGGAAGCCACGCCATCCCTGAATAAGCAAATGAAGTTGTGTGGCCTTTTAACATGGGAATGCCAATGGGAACTGTAAAAGGTGTGGGGAAGAGGAGCGTTGCTTGTTCTAGACTGAGCTGTTCTATTTATTGTTGTCATTTCATGAGTTGTCATCTCGATTGACCAGAGCGAATGAAAAGGTGTCACGTGTTTGAATGTGAACTACTTGTTTCAAAACCTTGCACCATACTTCTGTGCAATGTGCTGAGAGCTGTTTTTAACTCATTCCGAAGATGGACAGATATTTCCGAAACGTTAGGACAGACTATATGGCACACAGTTTGTGTGCCTTGATCTACAACCTGTCAAACAAGGTTAAACGAAACATAAGGTCGATCGTGCACACCCAAAGAAAACATATTAAAAGTGAATATGCCCTGATCCTTAACAATGTCTGTATATATATATATATATATATATATATATATATATATATATATAACTGCAATGAATTTCCCTCGTATATGCTACAAAAGCAGCACAGGACACGTTATATACAGGCGGTATAGAAGTTCGGGTCACCAGCCTCATGAGGAGTATCCAACACCATACCACTTGTCAACATACAGCACGCAATGCAAATACAGCACACAATGCAACACAGTCCACTCAACAGCACAGACGCTGTCTCCGTTAACATCCACCAACAGCGACGTGCAAACAGAGGGGGGGGGGGGAAGGACAGATTTGCACATCCCAGCTTCGCAAATAATGTGGCACCAGCCAAAGAACAAAATGCGCACGGAAACCTCTCCCTCCCCCCACCCCTTTGCAAGTTGGCAGGTGTGTGCGGACTGGCCGCTGACTGGCCGTTCGGCGCCAGTCCGGTGAGGCGGTACTGACCGATGCAGGCGGCCGTGCCCGGCTGCCGGTGCAGGTGCAGCGAGTACATGAGCAGCACGCACAGCGTCGACGCCACGTCCGTGTAGTAGAGGAACGAGAACGTGTAGAGCACAGGGAACGAGGCCAGCGTGAGCGATGTCACCAGGTGGCGCCACTCGCGCGACTCCTGCCGGCAGACCGGACCACACGGTCAGGCGGGGATGACTGACTGAACCACACGGCCCGACGGGGATGACTGACTGGGCCACACGGTCAGGCGGTGATGACCGACTAGCCCGCCCACGACCGTCGCCTGCCGGCGCCAGGGTCCGGCTAGCCACCGCGCACCCGGGAGCCCCCTGAGCGGCCACACACTGGCACCGCCCTGCCAAGTACGGAGCCAGCCACTCCCCATGTTCGGTCGTGCGGGCAGCCTTTTTCGCAGTCTCTGCCACAGTTCATACAACAACAGCGCACGGCATCGAACGTCGGATGGGATATTGTTGCTGGTGTTTGCTGCGGCATGAGCAATATTGCAAGTAACGCGGCTCGCTTTGATACACCTGGGACCATAAAGTGCAACGCCAGGCGACCACAGCTCTTTACCGATCGACTCCAGAAGGCAGCAGGCTACGATGCCCTCCTCACCTCAGTGTTGAGCACCTTGAGGATGCTGTAGATGACGACCAGCGTGATGACGGAGAAGAGGAGGTTGACCATGCGCAGGAGGTAGACGGTGCAGGAGGGCGGCTCGAGGCCGGACAGGTAGCCCAGCAAGCCCACCGACAGCAGGTACAGGCCGGGCAGCGTGGTGATCTTGGGGTCCCACTGCGCTCGGCGGCGGAGCAGGCGTAGGCGCGCGCCGTCAGCACACGCGCCGCAGCCGGTCATCACCCCCACTGACGCCTGCCCTACTCTCACACAGTCCACAGTCAGAATAATTCTAGCCGATCGCCTGATTCGTTGCCTGCCTTTTATGAGTTCAAGCGCAAACAAGCCAGCACAGTGTCACACCCATAAGAACAGGTGAGCGAATTCGTCAAAAATACTTTGGGGTGAGGTACTGGTGACTGGTGTGGCCGACCACACTTATCAATCCGGCGTGAGGGGAGGGGAGGGAGGACTTAGCTTCATATGAGAAGAAGGTCACAAGATCATGTGTGGAAGAACCCGACATGAGACAAAGACGAAGCCAACAACGCATCCCTCACTTCAACTGGCAACAACACGCTCTCAAACCGGACCGGACGCAAACCGGACCAGAACCCCAAGTGTGCTGGAGTCAGTGCGGGACGGGTGCGCGGCACGCAGCGACGACCGCCAGCTCGCCCGCGGTCGCGCGGCGGCCGGACCACGGCCTAGCACACCAGCACGCGGCGTCGAGCCGCACCTGCGTGTAGTTTCCGGCGCAGAACTGCTGGCACTGCGGGATGTGGAACGCCTCGTCGATGAAGGGCGTTGGCTGCAGGGCGTACACGTGGTGGAACACCAGCAGGGAGGTGCCGCTGAACACGGCCACGGCGGCCAGCAGGCCCGCCGTGTACCACTTGACCTCCATGGCGGGCTGCTCTGCGACAGAGACGCCACGGTAGTGTCTGGTGGTGGCCGGGGCTTCAGGAGAGCAGCCACTCCAAATGGCATTACTTAGGGCATGCCTACAAAACAATCCAATGTTGTGTGCTCCCGAATGACGATGAAATTAACGTAGCAAAGTACGGCTGTTCAATGCTGCTTAGGACCTCGATAAGAGTACAACTGCCATTTGTGCACAAGGCTGGGGGTGCATGGGTAGGGGCTTTGACTCAACGCACCACACCAAGGGGCATAATCTCACACAGTTTATTTTAGTAGCATGATAGGAAAAAGGGCCTAAACTTTTCCACAAAATGCATTTTAGAAATGGACTTTCTATGAATCTAACACAATTGCCCTTCAGCTTTCTTGGGTGTGGAGGGGCCTGAATCTACCTCACAGCTTAACTTACAATCCTGAAATCACACTCCTAATTTCATCATTATGCCAGTTATGGCATAATGCAATATGCTACATCACCAATGCTTCATCTACATGGTAGGGCCCATCCTGTTTAAGATGCTGAGAGCAGGCTAGGAGAGTGCCCATCTGCATGGTCAAATGCTCCTCTATTATTCACGTGCATTAGCATATGATTTCACAACAGAAATTCATTTGTCTGGGTAAACACACTGACAGTGATAATCTTTCCTCATTAGGATGGTGCTTCCTCTAGGCCAGCTGTTTCCTTGATATGCTTGTCAAGTTCAGTGACGACCACACTAAAAAAACTATAGCCAGATGTTCTGGCAGTTTATGAGATCATAAGACATGCTGAGCATTATGTGAAGTAACAGATGCTCAACAAATTGCTGTTAATATACCTAGCATCTAAAATGGGCTTAGGTGAATGCATGGCACAAGATCAGGTGTATGCCAGCAACAGGATTCAGGTACATGTACAGGGTATCCAGAAATTGATGTGTGATTGTATCATCCTAAGCAATGGAGAAAATAAATGAGACTGGTTCATGATTTATTTGCCAATGTAATCCCCACACAGTCTTATGCACTGCAGCATGTGCTCCGGCATGCCACACACCAGGCTGTTGAGTCTCTGCCTTGACATTTCGCCACGCTGCTAACACGTTTTGGAGCAGGGCCTTCTCTGGAGTGGCCAGCGACATCTTGCTGAGCTCCCCTTGACGATCGCCAGAGATTCTCGATCGGCGACATGTCGGGGCTGTTCCCTGGCCACATGCCCTCCTCCCAGAAGCCTGAGAAGTTGATGGGGCACCAGTCCTGGGTCTTCCTGCATGATAAGCTGGAGTGCCGTCCTGCTGGATATCGGCTTCGACAAGTCCGGAAGGACGTTGACCTCGGTTGGCGGACCTTCCTCCGCAGCATCGTCGAGACTGCAGTCTTCTCCAGCACCTCTCTGACGTAGTAGTCGGCGGTCACGGTCTGCTCACGCAGGATTTGGTGTAGCTCAGTGAGGGTCCTGCAGCTCACCATGCCCCAGACATGAGTCTTCAGCAGTTGCTTCACCGTCCCAGCCATCGGCACCTCCGAGCTGTTGTTGGCCAGACCCTGTCGTGCTGGCAGTCAGGGCCTTGGAGAGCTCGAAGGGTGATCCGTCACTGAACAGGACGCGTCGCCAGTCCTGAACGGACCCCTTCTCGCGGGCCTTGGTGAATTCCAGTCGCCGGCGCTTCTGGCTCACGGTAAGCCTTGGCTGCAGCCTGAGCTTGAGTGGCTTCGGTTGCAGGCTGGTCTTCAGACACCGGTAGACAGCCAACTTGGAAGCTGGGTGCTTCATTGCCGTCAGTTTTCTCGCCAGGGTTCTCGTTGAATGGCACCTTTTGAAGGCCGACATTGCAACGACTATTTTCGCCACTCGGCTCATGGCTGACTTCCGTCCATGACCAGTGTGGTTTTCAAGTGTCTCTCCTGAGTGGTCAGTAGCCAGCCAGCGCCTGATCGTCGCTACATTGATACCCAAGTCCCTGGTGACCTGAACCTAAGTCATGCCACCCTTGATCATCCCATCCCTACCATAGTGGATCATGGCTTGCACTCTTTCACCATTGGGGAAATGTGGACTCAGAGCAGTGGCTATCTCAAAATGTATTACTTCTCCCACCCCCTACAGCTGACATCAGGCTGGCTGCCAGGGTCATGTGACGCCTGACACAGGGAGATCCCCGGGGGCTAAGCACAGTAAAATTTCACTCATTCAGCATTCCTGAGAGGGAAATAACAGGTGGCACTAGTCATGTACAGTTAAAAATGAGTAAAACATCATCAGAGCCTGTATGCTATCATCTTTTGTAAAAAAGGCAATTAAATATGCAACTAAGCTGAATATTTAGTGTACCACCTATTAACTACTCAATGTCTTCTACTTTTTGGACAGAGCTGTGCCTGAAACCACCAAAATCTATCAAAAGATGCAACAATGCATAAAAATGCAACAATGCATAAAACCATATTTGCAACATGCAACAATGCATGCCCCATGCAACAATGCCATAAAAACCATATTAATGCCATATAAACCAAAAACCATATTTGTATACCAACTAGTAACAACCACAAACAGTTTCCCAACATCCTAAATTAGCATCATGGTAAACAAATGTGATAACAGAAACTCTTTTACATATGGAGTTTGTTCCTGTTGCTCATCTTATCTTCTCTACACATTGAAGCTTCTCCAAACTAACCTGACTATTCCCATGGGATCCAGGCACATACCTGCATAAGATTATGCCCTACCACATATTGTATTTAGCCTGGTGCAAATGACCATACTTAATGCTATGGCCTAATAGCTTAAAGGACAAAGTTATCCACCAGCATAAAAATGTTACCTAATTTTTACAATATTTAAATATTTACCTTCCAAAGCTCAACAATGCCATAGACCCATGAGCAAAATTTTAACAGCACCTAACTTGGCATGATGTGTACATAGGAATGGCATATGAGGCAGGGGCTAGCTGCCACCCCCCCCCCCCCCCTTCCACCACTCACTCCCAACTGCAGACAACACAGAACATTAATGCTGCAGGTGAGTGGAAAGAAACAACATGCAAATTATGTTAACCCACCATCTCAATAAAAATTGCTTCACTTATGTGGATATACCCATGCAATATATCAAATTAAGTAGTCAAAACACCTGTTTGGCTTTTCCCACATGAGTATAAACAAAATGTACCATTATCTCCATATCTTTCATACCTTAACTCTGATGCCAGTGTAAATCAGCTAGAAAGATGCAAAAAGTGTCAGAGAACTCCAAAGAAAACTCAATGACTGAAGTAGTTCAAAACATAATCATATTTAGGTCCTGACAGTAGGTGATACCTAATCTTCTGATGAGCCGCTCAAGGAACACCTGCCTAAACGATATGACATCCCCCTTGTCAAGACAGCTACAGCAGCACACGTAAGGTCCGTTTGTAAGTCTAACCCATTTTAACCAGACTTGACTGGTGCTTTACACTGGCCTCGCAGCGGCACCACTTGCCCTACCTTTCTCTTGTATGCTGCATGCAAATCTTCCCGTCTGCATCGCCTCGTCAAATGCGTCGTTTTAGCAACAACCAACGCAAGTTTGTGTAGCTCACAAATTGTGCCAGTTCGCCATTTGGTGGAGTTAACTTTAGCTATAAATTTGTCCTTTACGGCGTTTTGACACCAAATAAGAAGTACTCCAAATATTAACAAATCCAAACAATTTAAAGAGAAACTCTTTAATAAACATAGATTCATCAGTCTAGTTACATTATGCGTTTTCTGATTACTATACTTGTAGCTCTATGAAGTAGATAAAGAAAGGGAAGGCAGGGAGAAAACTTTAAGCACAATAATTACAAGTAGCTCCTAAACATTTTTCGCATTTTGTAAATCACGAATTTATTTGCAGAAAGACATCATAGGATGAAGTTTCAATTTTTTATACAATTTTTTAGCAAGAGAACATTATTTGTGGTGAAACAGCTCCTTATTTTATTAACTTCTTGGTGTTATCGAGCAAAAACCGCGTCCTTTCCGGCTTCTGCTGCACTGTGCAGGTGTCGCTGGCGAGCGCTAGCGGCTCATGTTGTCTGTGCGTTCATCGTATATTGCGTGGCATTAGCAAGATCGGATTGGCGCGTGGGCGAGACTATCTGCTCAGCACTTGCTGCATGTGATTTAAAGGCACTTTGCTCTCATTTCAGGGACCTTAAATTAAGCAGGTGTGCTCTGCTCAAGTCGGTCGAATGTGCACGTGACGGTTTTCGTAAAGCGGTGTATATAATAGGTAGCCAGGACTGTTATTGCGTTTCAGTCTGGCTTTGGCATTCGTCCCAATGCCGAGAAAACACTCGCAGTTTGAGTGCTGATCATGCTACATGTACTTATTGTGCGTGTGAAGGCAACATCCAGCTGAGGTAAACTCAAGCTGCAGTATCCAGCATTTCGTGGCTGTAAATTTTTGGATCTATCGCACGTTATCTCAGGTAAGTTAATGTCTTGTTTTCTTTCGAAGGGACTGTCGTGCTTAAGAGAACCTAGCCCGTGCAACCTTCGGGGTCTAGTGAGGGAAAGTAAACGAAATTGATTGGATGCGCAGGTTTGACCTGTGGGGGTAGCAGGTATGCTCCTAAGTTGATGCACGTACGTAGTTGGTACCTGATATTATTCCAAGGCCTGTTTAACGTCCGTTTGTCTACGCAACAGTGGTGCGCTGAACCTCGTGCAGGTGGGCGCTGATCTCAGAACGGGCCAAATTGCGTTGAATATTCTTGTCATGTTTTTCTAAGTAAATATTTTCTGAGTATCTTTGCTAGAAATCACCGTCGTAGCACCACAATTCTATGGAGCATAGCTTTCCATGCGTAGAAATTGATGGCGACCCTGCGCCAAACTCTGAGCGCTCGGCTTTACAACGTATGTACGCCGAATTGCTGCCGCGAAGTCGCTGCTACGCCGGACGTATTCAACGTGCCGTGCATTTTTTTGCCGTGTGGTCTCTGGAGAAGCCACATGTGTGTTTTCCTTGGTGGGTTTTACCGCATAAATTGCCCAGTTACTGAAATGCAAATGATATACACAACTAGCTATTAAGAAGCAACAGCTACAACACAACCGTCAGTCAGTTAAGTTGTGATTGTCTCGTTATAAGTACATGTGCCTGGGTAGTTTTAAACTCGAGCTTCCTTCATTTTAGGTCAAGGTTAGGCAGCTATTTGATTTCCCTTACAGAAGTCGGTACCTCTCGTCCAATTCTTCTGTTGCGCGTGCGATGTAATTGATCTGGATATCTATCTGCTCCGATGCATGTGGGCCAGATGGTGACTGTTCTTTCCAATCGGTTTTTGCCATAGACGTTTGGCAACACTTTTTTGATACCATCGGTGTGTAGGGTTTTTGCCAAGCTTTCACGTCTCATTTGCGCGCATCACAGTGCACCATGTTGAACTAAAGAACACCGTCCGTCGGACAGTGTATTTACGCTAAAGGAAACAGAATCATGCAAGTCGAGCCCAAGTCTGTATGTTTGCTGTACTGCGTGCTTTGCAGCTGTAGCTTTTGTCGCGTACTCCATCATTCTTGTCCGTGCAGTCCACATATTTGTGCGTAATGAGTTTTTGATGACAATATGCGATAAGGTGTGGACGATATTGTGATGTATGTTGTTCGAGCTCGTCTCTGTCTTGAGTCTGTACGTCACCGCAGCGAAATAAGGCAGAGTGGCATTTAAAGTAATGAAATAATATTTTGCCTGTCTGTGTAATAGTTAACTCGTCGGTCTGTGTTTTAGCTGTTAGATAATGCCTATCACACATTGACATGTCAGCACCGTGTATACGTTTAGTTACGTTGCGTGCTGGGCCTTTCTTCGCCGTCTTGTACTCTTACATGTGCATATGTTCAGCTACTTTGAAAGTTTATCGCTGTATTGCGTTGTGCTTAGGCCGCAAAGTGCAAAATGAGACGGAAGTATCGCGTGTTTCCTAGTAATGGCGCGAGAACAACGAAATAAGTGGCGAATTTTAACGCACACTCAGTACCAAACGCATTTGTTCATGGTTTCTCCCAACACGTTTTTGACTTGAGAATATAAGTTTCTTGAACGCCGAAAAGCAGTGATGCTATTGCTAGATTCAGTCGACCAAGGAGACTTCAGGCAGTTGTGTGCTGTCTTAGTTGAAGGCTATAGTCAACCGCCTGGGCAGTCAAGAACTAGGGTGTTTTAATTCGAGCTCATTTCCTCCCTACACAGTCATGATTTTTAGCGACGTCAGGGGATTTTTTCAGTGCTCGACTTTTCACCACGGCTACGGCAATATAGATAATTTCTGAAGTGGGGACTTTACCATCATAAGTGCGTTTCAGGATATGGCGAAACGAAACATTTGCAACCCAAGCCAATCACGTACGGGTACTGAAATGTGCAACTATTCGTGGCTGTTGACGTGTTCAAAATATTCGTCACATGAAGGTAGCTGTACTGGTTTCCTTCCCAAAAGGGATGCGCTCATTTATTCGAGCTGAAAATGAGTCAGTGTTGTCTGCACAGATGCTCGTCAAATTCGCTGCAATGGTTATTATTACTGCCGGAACACAGACGTAGACGCAGACAAGACAGACACAGACAGAGTTACAGACAGCACGCCGGATCACTAGTCGAAAAAGTGAGTCCTTGAGCTAACTTTCAATACTATAACATTGGACGACGCACTTATGAACCAGGTAGGGTGCGAACATGCAATTCGCACCAACAGTGCGTATGAACTGACGGTACGTACGAACGAGCATACAATACGAGGCATTTGATGTCACAATCAAGTCAAAAGATAATAGCGCATTGTATGCATTCAACGTTTTAATATTTCTTCAGCATGTCCTAATAATCCTACAGCAAAAACCATGTTTTTGCATGATAGACGCTTTACGTGATGCTTGTGTATGGGCATTACGGATGGACAACGTTCGGCCAGCTAATGCTATAGACAGAACGCGTCGGCATCACTGCGTATTTTGGAACGTTAGGTTGTGCGGGTGCCCATATCTTTGTGCATTTTGGAACGTAATTTACACCACCACAAAATACCGCTATAAGTGGACTTTTACCACCTTGTTTTACGTGTTTCGGGGACTAACCCAGTTTTATGAAAAGCCGGTGCAATTGCTTGAAAAGGGGTGATTTCAAAACGCGTCAAGTGTCACTCTTACCTTAGCTGAGAAGAGGTCTCACGTTGGTTTAGAAAAGCCTGGGCGTTTAGTGTGAAATTTCCACGTTTTTGAAGTTTTCCGCACTTTGAGGAGCTCGTTTTAAAACACCATATTTTTATGATGCCTACGGATATCGGTAAAATGGCTAATGAATGTGAAAGCTCCGCGCAGATGGATTCTATTCTTGTAAATGATGTCCATGTGGCGTGTGCGGCGTGTGCTCATCTAGACTACAACGGGTGTGTTCACCCCTGCCGGATGAGGCGGCTCAGACGTTCTCCCTGCGTCTCATTGAAATCATCGTTAGGCCATTAAAATTATTGTGCCTACACTTCACGTATTTTAACGAATTTGGTCAGTTTAAATCACTATACATGCGGTAGGTCATGTGTGGTAACCTCGTGTTGGTTACGTACTGTTGGGCCGATGGCTTTGGCGAACGGGGTACATAGTTTGATGCACCTTTGCACATTGGACTGCCCGGACGACACTCGTCTGCGACATCATCTCTATCACCGATCTCGGCGCGCGTCACAGGTGTGTGTTTTAAATGTGCACAAAACGCATTGCAGTAGTTGCTGAGTACTACGTGAGCAACCAGCCGTGGTTAAAAAATGAACTCAAGTGTTGACAGTATACGATAAGTTGTGGTGTGTCTGTGAATGAGGAACTTAAATGACATCACTGCTCGTGTCTCCGCTAGGATCATTTTGGCGTGATCCCGTCATCC
The DNA here is from genome assembly GCF_011947565.3 of Pollicipes pollicipes. Taxonomy (NCBI): domain Eukaryota; kingdom Metazoa; phylum Arthropoda; class Thecostraca; order Pollicipedomorpha; family Pollicipedidae; genus Pollicipes; species Pollicipes pollicipes. The sequence continues at coordinate 22,924,493 of NW_023596225.1, read as the reverse complement.
CTTTGCACTTAAACTATCGATCCTTCTACAGCCGTATGGCTGAGACGGACTTGGTCGGCAACAATCATAGAGTTGCATCGTAGCCTCGGCGGCTCTATCTTTTTAGCAGAGATCATACGTTGTACGACAAAGCTGGAACATGGTCGGGAGCGTACGCCTACATAAATATTGATGAAGCAGCTGCATGAAGTTCCAGGGCATGGCTATCGACGTTTTACGTCTTTATTTTTACGTTTTACGTACGTTTTACCTCTTGTCTAGCGTAGCTGCTGCATTTTAAGCAGTAGCAGAGATGTCACAATGTTGTTGGTTGTCATTGCTGTCACATTTGTGCATACATTGGTGAGGGGCTTACCCACTTACCATCATATAATGTGCCTCTTGCTTACTTTCATCAAAGAGCAGTTTGTGTCCCTAATTTTTGTGCACATGGTTCGTGTACATTTGTCGCTCTATGGTTTTATGCGACATGTGTTGCAATGCACGGGTTGAGCGTGGCGAAAAGCTACCATCGGCTGATGAGATAATTAAATGGCCAGGGAAGCGCGCATAAGCTCTTGGCTCTGGCGCCAACGCCCAGGAATTTCGAGATAAAAGATCCCATTGGTATGGGTGGGGCGCGCCGTGCCCGCGCCGTCCCTCCGCGCGCGCGGCGCCAGCTCGTGATCGGTGTGATAAACCGGCGCGCCGATCGCGGCGCGCTCGGCACACATGCACGGTGGCGAGCGGCCGGGCGGGAGGGCGGCGACAGCGGCGCGCGCCCGACCAGCGGTGTTACGGCCGGCGGCTGACGGCTCTCGTCTGCCCGGCAGTGCCGGCGGCATGACCACCCGACACTACGAAGTGCCGCCTCAGCTGGAGGACCTCCTGCTGGAGTTCACCGTCAACGTGCTGGTCAACCAGCCCGAAAACTTGGTGGCGTACGCCGTCGAGTACTTCACACGGCTCAATGAGAGTAACTCAAAATACGCCACCACCACCACCACCACCACCAGCAGCAGCAGCACCAACAAGGAGGCGCCGGCCGAGCCCGAGACCAACAACGTGGAGGATGGCGCGGCTTCGGACCAGGACGACTCGATGATGTCGGACGATGAAGGTGAGTGTCGGCGGCCTAGCCGGTCGCCAGTAGCGGGCCGGCTCTCGCGCCAGCTGCAGCGCCGCTGACCGGCGGCAGCGTGACCCCGCTCTGCCGGACCGGCCATTGCGTCCAGCGGCGTCCGGACCAGCCGCTCGCAGCCGACGAATGGGGGCCCATTTGTCGGGGGATGGGGTGGCGAGGCACTGTACTGATAGGACGACCCGTACCGTTATCATGATTGAAATGGAACACTATAGCTATCGCTTTGTTGGGCAATTTCTCTTCGGCAGTCCCCACGAAGTGGGACGTTACGATGAAATGTCTTGTGCGGTGGGTTGGAGGTATAACTGTTCCCGTTCTAGGTCAGATGCTGTATTCAGCGCATTATCGTCTAGTATTCAGACTTGCCTTGATGGTAGTGTTATTTTGAGTCCTGGTGAAAGCGAGCAAATCTCTGCTCGTGCAGTTCATAGCACAGAGCGTGTTTTTACGCATGAAAATAGAGACAATCGCTCTTACCCATTTGCACCTTGAGTTACAAATGATGGAGAAGCCTTGTATGACCTTAAACATTTACCACATGCTGCACGTTTTGATCTTGACCACGCTAGAGCTGATGCTGCCACATTTCTCTGTGATCGAACAGAGAAGAAAGGAGATGGATTACACGGTAGGTGTGACTATACATTGCCGGGAGGCGGAAAGGTTTGCTCAGTGTTCCAATCGCGGAGCCCTCTGTCCGGAAATGGTAAGACCTCCTCATTGTTCAATGTCCAGGGAAATCTAATGTAGTCACCTATTCGCAAGGCGGGTAAGAACAGATTGGGTCACCCCCAATAAAGCAGGCGAGAGCTGGCGAAATTTAGGGATTTTCTTTTCACCGGAGGCCGTGCACCCCTGTTTAGCCTCCCCTCACCCAGACTAGCTGCTCCCAAGAAAGCGTGTCAGCCAGATATTCAAGTGTTGTGGTCATATGTCCATGTCCGTTAGAAATCTACACAAAGCAATACATTTTTAACTCACATCAATAATTTTTTGCTTGTTTTCGCTTTGTAGTATGGCAGAAAAGGCATGTGACGGACGATTGCGCGAGCTATGGTGAAGTAAACTCAAGAGATACAGTCCGTTTCTGAAATGATGGGTACACTCTCCCTGCCCGGGTGTCAGAAATACAACTAAAAAGTTCGAAGTGTATTGTATTATATGATATGTATTATTTCATGTGTTTAGCGTGCTCTGTCACAAGAAGTGAGAGCACCTAACACATGCACGCCCTCCCCCAAAGTGTCGCAGGCTTTAGTCTTGGACCGCTTCTCTGATGGGTTAAAATTTCGGGAACGGTGTGGTCGCCAAAGATTGCCATATAACAGATGTTGCTGAAAGCCTGATATATGAATGGGGTTAAAATTTCGGGAACGGTTTGGTTGCCAAAGATCGCCATATAACAGATTTTGCTGAAGCCCTGATATATGAATGGGGTTAAAATCTGGGGAACGGTTTGGTCGCCAAAGATTGCCATATAACAGATTTTGCTGAAAGCCTGATATATGAATTTGCCAACTTAACACTTAACGTATTGGTTTGTCGCGGTGCTCACCAAGAACTAGATGTAGAATTTAGGGTTTTAATAGCCACCAAGGCAGCATGGTTACCAAACTAAGCTGTTGGCGGCTAGGAAATACAGCGACTGTGTCCCTCCACTGACCAATGTTATAGCTGTTGGGCGCAAGTTTAACACGTGCCTGCCCAGCTGTACTCAGCATCTCCGCTCCCGTTCTTGGGGACTGAAATCGCCAGATGCTGGAGCCATGACCAAGAATAATAACGCGTGCTCTTTTATCCGCAATACATCACTTGACGTTCCCTTTTATGCTTGTCGGAGTTTATTGTGTCCTGTGGCGAAGATAGCTTATCCATTTTACGATCAATTAGGTTATCGAGGCCAGCAAGAAGAGCCTTTCTTCGATGGCGGCCAGGTAGTCGCGTACCGTGGCCTTCCCCTCGCTCCATCCGTCTCAGCTGTGGCGTTTCATGCCCGGTACTCGATCCTGGTTCGGGAGGTTGCGCTCAGGCCGCGTGCGCGCCGGCCCCCCGGACAGCGGCGCTCCTCTGCACGGCCGGGCCGCCGCCCCAACAATTGGGTCGTGCCACCGCGCCGGCCCCGTCTCACGAGCGGTGCCCATTCGCGGCGGGGCGGCGGCGCCGGCGGCGTGCACACGTGGGCGCGCCGCGCGCCGTCAGCGCGCCGCATTGATTGAGCGGCGCGGCGCGTCCGCGCGCCTGGCGCGGCGCGGCGGCTCGGCGGGGCCGCCGCCCGGTCACCGTTCAGCGCCGCCGCCCGTCCGGCGTGGCTGGGGCGAGGGTCGCGTCGTGATGGTGGCGGGCGGCGGCCGAGCGACGGTCGTGCTCCGCCGCCCTGCCCGCCGGCGTGGTCCAGACGCCGGCGACAGGTCACACGCACACACACACACCCTGGCCAGTGGCCTCACAGACCGCGCCGGGGTCAGGTGTTGTGGGGGCGCCGCCCGTCTAAGGTCCTGGACCGCGGTTGCTATATGTAAGAAACGTCGTCGATGCGCACCAAATGGACAGGCAAATTTGCGTATGGTTTCAAGTGGTATGGTCAAGTCTACAAGACATCTTCTGCAATGGTTATGATCAGAAAAAGGGGGAAAAATAGATCACGCCATCAGTGGTGCTTACACGTGTTATGTGTGGATGTGGAGAAGCGCCACAAGCATCATATTCTTGAAAAAAGATAACGCCTCACGGACGTATGTCATACTGTACCTACCGCCACCCGTCTAGTAATACCATGTTTTAAAGTTTGTCTCACTCAACATCTTAATGGCGCTGAAATCTGATGAGCGTTGGCAGCGTCGGCACGTGTACGGCGCGCTATCCATTGACCATTGACTTGCCATGACCAGAGTACGTTACGGCATAAGCGGCGAACCGAATTAAATGGTGTAGGATCGCATTTGTGAATCGCCATTGCGAGTGACATGCTGGAAATAAACCTAAAACGATTTTTTCTGGCAGTAATTGCATACCAACTCAGGAAATGTCTTTCGTAATTCGAAGAGTATTCTGAAGTGCTGTCGACATTGCTGTACAATCAGGCTTGGGTACCCTTACCTGTACCATCAGGCCTTTTTCGGTTTAAAATCAGGTACACAAGTGAAACTCTGTTGAACATTTGCTGGATGTGTGGTCCAGCGATGGCCACATTCCGCAGCTCGCCGCACGACACATGTCAGACAGGCACCTCTCCGCAAACATCTGGCGGTGGCGTGGTCTGCCCACCGCCATACCCGGATACACGGTATCAGCTCCAGTTGCCACTTAATCGCGCCGCCCGCGCCGTGTGGGAACACACCCGCGTGACGTCAGACGACGCCGCGTGGGGGCCCGGGTGCCGACCCGAGCTGGGGCGGTCGGCCGCCTGGCGGGGGGTCCGACACTCACCTGGCGCCACCCGGTCAGGCGGACGGGTGGGAGCGGACCGGACGGGGCACGGCCACCTCCTGGGGGCCCGCGCCGTGTGTCGGCTGGTTTGGTGTGTCCTCTGCGAGGTCGGCAAAGGAAGGTGGTCGACGACGCTGTAGGGCTGGGAGCTGGCCAGCTCCCCGGGGCTGCCACGGCACGGCCTCAGCCGCCCCGTAGCGGCCGTCCGCTCGGCCGTTTCTCTTCGAAAAATGGCTCCCTGTCCCCTCCCCAACCACCGCGCCATCAATGCTGATGACGCTAGGCGGAGGCTGAACTTGCGCGTGTTCAAAACCTTCCCATTTATTCTCCACGGAAGCTGGAGCTGGTGATCGTCTCGGGCGTGTAAACCGGGTCTCCACCTCCACAGTTGAAGGCGCGCTTGCGGGCACGTGGGAGTGCTGGCGATTTCACCGGCAGCCGGTCACGATTCTGCAGCAAGAAGCGCATGGGTTGGAAGTATTTCGCCAGTGGTCTTGGCGCTCATCGTCTCGCTGCCGCCGTGTCGGTGGGGTTCGTAGCGCTCCTCCACTTGATCAGCAGTTCCCCTGTCGACGCCAATCGAACGTTATCCGCACAGAGGTGTCGGAGCGTGATAAAACGCCCTCCCACCGAGAGCGCCGCCATGACTTTCACCGCGCCGTCGGCGGGTGTATCGATAGGCAGACAGGGTGCAGGTCAAGCAGTGCACGCGGGACGCCGGCGCAGACACGCCGGTATGTTGGCAATGCTGCTGATCCCGTAGCTCACGTTGGAGTGGCGACCGTCGAAATGGCGTGTACATCGACGCGGCCGCGTCTTTGCCCGCCACTCACTATCGCTGTGTGGGGCCATCTGTGCTGACGGCTTTGTCAATATCTCACTTATCTCGTAGCCCAATGCAGCCGATTTGTATCGCACACATCTGTTGAGCATTAGTACACCATGCTTTAGGACGAGGAAACATTACAGCTAATTCCAGCGATATGCGGTTGAGGGCGACGTGATTTTGGTTGCTACGGCCGTGGAGTGGAGGACGCCTTGCGAAGGCTGAGTAAGATGCTTAAGGAGTTCCAGTTGATTTTATCCCTACTAGAATATACGGTTCCGTGTTTTGGGCTAAGGCCGTGGAAATGGATGATCTTGTGCCCAATCCAGTGACATTTTTGCCTACACGGTCAAGTTAAGAAGCTCATTCGGGTCGCTGAACGGGAGTCTCTTAAGGTGAAGCCTCTGCGCTGTGCTGCTCTGAACATACTGCTGCAGGATCCAGGTGATGTTCTGGAGAGCTGCGGATGCCTAGCGCGGGAACCAGTGTGTGCCGCTGCGGGCTCCAGCTGACGGCGTGGGGAGCTAGGGGTGCCGGACGTCGTCCCACCTCCGAAAGTGAGGGGTCGGTCGGTCCCTGGTACGCCTGGCTCGTAACGAATGTGACCCGAACGGCGTTGATTGGCCCGGGAATGCGGCCAGACGCTGCCGCTCTCCGGCTGTTGGAAATGTCCCGGCTGGTCGCGGCTGGCTGCTGGACCCGTTGGCCCGGACTGCGTGCGCCTGCCCCGCCTGTTGTCCATGCACCCGTGCTGACGGGTGGGGCTGACAGTGACGGGTCTGCGCTGGACGGCCGGACCGACCCAGCCGCTCTCTCCCTCTCTGGGGCCGGCCGGCTCCGTCAACACCAGAAGCTCTCACGGAACCGTAGGGGGATGGCTCGGCATATTGACCGTGTGTTGCTCGCAGTTAGTGCCTTGCAGCGCACTGCGCCGTGCTGGTCATTGGCAGATATTTTCTCTCATTTGTTCGTGCGTCGAGTGCCATGGATTATAAAGCGACATTGTCTAGTTTTATAGTGTTGCTTTCCGTCTTTCAAAACGTGTTGATTGCTCACGCATGCCACTATAGCGAAGCAGCTGGCGTTGCGTGCTATAGCCCACTTTGTCGTTAGCTGAAACGTGAGCGGCAGCCTGCGCCATTTCTCAAAAGGTTTCGACGTGTCAATATTGTGTTTAGGGGCATATCTTGAGACTGCGACTTGGAAAATATTAAATGATTTCGGGTCCTTTTCCGTTTTGTTCCCGATGTGCCAAGTGAAAAGCTTCACGGAGACAGTGTTGCCATGAGCTGTGATCACGAGCGTCGAATCTCACTGCGTTTGCCCACGTCCAGGAGCCGCATTGCCGGCCATGTCTCGTGTCGTGGCTGCGCATGTCTGGTGCCTGCTCCAGCCAGTGGCCCTGCTGGCGGGCGACACAGGCGGGCGGCCGCCGCACCCCTGACCCCCTCCCCCTGCCGCCGCAGCGCCGCCGCAGAACTGCACCTATCGCCGGAAGTCGGTGTTCGCCGAGGCCTACAACCCGGAGGAGGACGACGACGAGGGCCAGAAGGTGAGCGCGCCAGCCGGCGCCATCCGTCACGCGACGGGAGGGAGTCACGCCGGCGGGCGGCGGCCGCGCCCCGTCCGGCGGCCCGGCGGGCCGAGTCGAGAGCTGGCGCGCGCCAGGCTTCCGTCGCGGCGCCACCCGCGGTCGGCTGCTGGCCTCGGCGAGTGCGGCGGCAAACAGTGCTGCATCGCGGCCGAGCTGATGGCCTGTTAATCGCCAGCCGTCGGCGGCACCGGCGGCCCGCGCCGCCGTGCTAGCGCCGATCCAGCCAGCGCTCCACTTGGTCTGGTTTAGATTTATCGGCGCGGCGCCCTCCACGGCACTTGTTTGGGTGCCGCCGAAGAGTTTATGTACTTTCATGGCGCGAAAGACAACTGGCCCAGCAACTGACGATACGAACGTTTCTGACACCGACGTTGTATTTCCATGCAACTTCACAGTGAGTAGTTAACTGCGCGGTTTGTGACGGGTGAAGAACCGCTAGTAAGTCCACAGCTTTTTTAAGGTGTACATCGGTTGGAATTCCAATGGCTGATTGGAATAAGTCACGAGCCGGTGACTCTCCCAATGGCAAGCCCGCGGAAAACAGACAGGCAGACAGACAGACAGACAGGACAGGTAGACAGACAGACAGGTAGACAGACAGACAGACAGACAGGTAGACAGGGGCAGACGGGCAGGCAGGTAGACAGACAGACAGACAGGGGGGCAGACGGGCAGGCAGGCAGGCTGTCCCCACCATGTTTAATTAAAAACACGCCAATAAGCTGAACGTCGGCGCCGCCTAGAGCCGCGTTAAGCCGTGCGCTGCGGGCTATGACGCTGCAATGGACCGGCCGTGGGCGTGGACTGCAGCCGGCCGGCGGCGGCGGCCTGCCCACCGAGGGCCGACGCGCAGGCCGGCGGCGGCCGCCGCGTACGCGGCCGGCGAGGGACGGAGCCGCAGCGCCGGGCGGCCGACTTGTTGGCGGCGCAGCGGCGATAGCGCCGGCTGGCGATATATACCGGCCGCCGTATCGGCGCCGGCCGCCCAAATTGCAGCGCCGGCCCGGCCTATCGGTGTGCAAACACGCTGATCCGAGCGGCACTAATCGCTGGTGGGACACGGGCCACAGCCAGGGCGCGGTCGTTGCCGGCCAGGCCCTGCCGTGTGGCTGACCCGGCTCCGTGCTGACCGTCGCCAGTGGCCGGCGCAGCTGGCCAGAAGCTTGGCATTGGGACGGAACGAGAGGTCGGGGTAACTTAACCGCGATGGCGACTGTTCCTGTGCGGCGGGCGAACCGAATGATCTGTCGTTTGAACTGACGGCTGTGTTTTCGGGATGTTCGCCCTGCTGTGGCCGTCGTCGCGTCGCGTCCGCTGGTCGCGGCTGCGTCGTCTCCCGCGTGGATGTCAGCAGACCGCGCCGTGTGGGCCTGAGCTGGCTGGCGGCCATGACTCGTCCCTCGGGGAGATGCGGCTGCGGCGTTGTCGAGTGGCAGACTCCCGGGGCCACGTCCGCCGCCTCGAGGCTGCCATCAGACGTCCCGGGCGGCGGCGGCTATCGCAGCCGATCACACAGCCAGGCGGCGAGAGACGGTCGGTCATTGTACGGCCGTCGTGACGCTGGCAGCCGGCTCCTGGTGCGGAGAGCCCCGCACCGGCCCCGCGATCCCGGCCGGCCTGCGAACTCTGGGCTGATCCGCAGCTGGGGAGCTCTCTCTCTCTCTCTCTCCTCTCTCTCTCTCATCTACCCCCCCTTCTCTCTCTCTCCTCTCAGTCTCTCCTCTCTCCTCTCTCATCTCTCTCTCTCTCTCCTCTCTCTCTCTCGCGTCGCTCGCTCTCT
>NW_023596225.1:22863802-22914744 GCF_011947565.3 Pollicipes pollicipes | reverse complement strand
AGCCTGATTGTACAGCAATGTCGACAGCACTTCAGAATACTCTTCGAATTACGAAAGACATTTCCTGAGTTGGTATGCAATTACTGCCAGAAAAAATCGTTTTAGGTTTATTTCCAGCATGTCACTCGCAATGGCGATTCACAAATGCGATCCTACACCATTTAATTCGGTTCGCCGCTTATGCCGTAACGTACTCTGGTCATGGCAAGTCAATGGTCAATGGATAGCGCGCCGTACACGTGCCGACGCTGCCAACGCTCATCAGATTTCAGCGCCATTAAGATGTTGAGTGAGACAAACTTTAAAACATGGTATTACTAGACGGGTGGCGGTAGGTACAGTATGACATACGTCCGTGAGGCGTTATCTTTTTTCAAGAATATGATGCTTGTGGCGCTTCTCCACATCCACACATAACACGTGTAAGCACCACTGATGGCGTGATCTATTTTTCCCCCTTTTTCTGATCATAACCATTGCAGAAGATGTCTTGTAGACTTGACCATACCACTTGAAACCATACGCAAATTTGCCTGTCCATTTGGTGCGCATCGACGACGTTTCTTACATATAGCAACCGCGGTCCAGGACCTTAGACGGGCGGCGCCCCCACAACACCTGACCCCGGCGCGGTCTGTGAGGCCACTGGCCAGGTGTGTGTGTGTGCGTGTGACCTGTCGCCGGCGTCTGGACCACGCCGGCGGGCAGGGCGGCGGAGCACGACCGTCGCTCGGCCGCCGCCCGCCACCATCACGACGCGACCCTCGCCCCAGCCACGCCGGACGGGCGGCGGCGCTGAACGGTGACCGGGCGGCGGCCCCGCCGAGCCGCCGCGCCGCGCCAGGCGCGCGGACGCGCCGCGCCGCTCAATCAATGCGGCGCGCTGACGGCGCGCGGCGCGCCCACGTGTGCACGCCGCCGGCGCCGCCGCCCCGCCGCGAATGGGCACCGCTCGTGAGACGGGGCCGGCGCGGTGGCACGACCCAATTGTTGGGGCGGCGGCCCGGCCGTGCAGAGGAGCGCCGCTGTCCGGGGGGCCGGCGCGCACGCGGCCTGAGCGCAACCTCCCGAACCAGGATCGAGTACCGGGCATGAAACACCACAGCTGAGACGGATGGGGCGAGGGGAAGGCCACGGTACGCGACTACCTGGCAGCCATCGAAGAAAGGCTCTTCTTGCTGGCCTCGATAACCTAATTGATCGTAAAATGGATAAGTTATCTTCGCCACAGGACACAATAAACTCCGACAAGCATAAAAGGGAACGTCAAGTGATGTATTGCGGATAAAAGAGCACGCGTTATTATTCTTGGTCATGGCTCCAGCATCTGGCGATTTCAGTCCCCAAGAACGGGAGCGGAGATGCTGAATACAGCTGGGCAGGCACGTGTTAAACTTGCGCCCAACAGCTATAACATTGGTCAGTGGAGGGACACAGTCGCTGTATTTCCTAGCCGCCAACAGCTTAGTTTGGTAACCATGCTGCCTTGGCGGCTATTAAAACCCTAAATTCTACATCTAGTTCTTGGTGAGCACCGCGACAAACCAATACGTTAAGTGTTAAGTTGGAAAATTCATATATCAGGCTTTCAGCAAAATCTGTTATATGGCAATCTTTGGCGACCAAACCGTTCCCCAGATTTTAACCCCATTCATATATCAGGGCTTCAGCAAAATCTGTTATATGGCGATCTTTGGCAACCAAACCGTTCCCGAAATTTTAACCCCATTCATATATCAGGCTTTCAGCAACATCTGTTATATGGCAATCTTTGGCGACCACACCGTTCCCGAAATTTTAACCCATCAGAGAAGCGGTCCAAGACTAAAGCCTGCGGCACTTTGGGGGAGGGCGTGCATGTGTTAGGTGCTCTCACTTCTAGTGACAGAGCACGCTAAACACATGAAACAATACATATCATATAATACAATACACTTCGAACTTTTAAGTTGTATTTCTGACACCCGGGCAGGGAGAGTGTACCCATCATTTCAGAAACGGACTGTATCTCTTGAGTTTACTTCACCATAGCTCGCGCAATCGTCCGTCACATGCCTTTTCTGCCATACTACAAAGCGAAAACAAGCAAAAAATTATTGATGTGAGTTAAAAATGTATTGCTTTGTGTAGATTTCTAACGGACATGGACATATGACCACAACACTTGAATATCTGGCTGACACGCTTTCTTGGGAGCAGCTAGTCTGGGTGAGGGGAGGCTAAACAGGGGTGCACGGCCTCCGGTGAAGAGAAAATCCCTAAATTTCGCCAGCTCTCGCCTGCTTTATTCGGGGTGACCCAATCTGTTCCTACCCGCCTTGCGAATAGGTGACTACATTAGATTTCCCTGGACATTGAACAATGAGGATGTCTTACCATTTCCGGACAGAGGGCTCCGCGATTGGAACACTGAGCAAACCTTTCCGCCTCCCGGCAACGTATAGTCACACCTACCGTGTAATCCATCTCCTTTCTTCTCTGTTCGATCACAGAGAAATGTGGTAGCATCAGCTCTAGCGTGGTCAAGATCAAAACGTGCAGCATGTGGTAAATGTTTAAGGTCATACAAGGCTTCTCCATCATTTGTAACTCAAGGTGCAAATGGGTAAGAGCGATTGTCTCTATTTTCATGCGTAAAAACACGCTCTGTGCTATGAACTGCACGAGCAGAGATTTGCTCGCTTTCACCAGGACTCAAAATAACACTACCATCAAGGCAAGTCTGAATACTAGACGATAATGCGCTGAATACAGCATCTGACCTAGAACGGGAACAGTTATACCTCCAACCCACCGCACAAGACATTTCATCGTAACGTCCCACTTCGTGGGGACTGCCGAAGAGAAATTGCCCAACAAAGCGATAGCTATAGTGTTCCATTTCAATCATGATAACGGTACGGGTCGTCCTATCAGTACAGTGCCTCGCCACCCCATCCCCCGACAAATGGGCCCCCATTCGTCGGCTGCGAGCGGCTGGTCCGGACGCCGCTGGACGCAATGGCCGGTCCGGCAGAGCGGGGTCACGCTGCCGCCGGTCAGCGGCGCTGCAGCTGGCGCGAGAGCCGGCCCGCTACTGGCGACCGGCTAGGCCGCCGACACTCACCTTCATCGTCCGACATCATCGAGTCGTCCTGGTCCGAAGCCGCGCCATCCTCCACGTTGTTGGTCTCGGGCTCGGCCGGCGCCTCCTTGGTGCTGCTGCTGCTGGTGGTGGTGGTGGTGGTGGTGGCGTATTTTGAGTTACTCTCATTGAGCCGTGTGAAGTACTCGACGGCGTACGCCACCAAGTTTTCGGGCTGGTTGACCAGCACGTTGACGGTGAACTCCAGCAGGAGGTCCTCCAGCTGAGGCGGCACTTCGTAGTGTCGGGTGGTCATTGCCGCCGGCACTGCCGGGCAGACGAGAGCCGTCAGCCGCCGGCCGTAACACCGCTGGTCGGGCGCGCGCCGCTGTCGCCGCCCTCCCGCCCGGCCGCTCGCCACCGTGCATGTGTGCCGAGCGCGCCGCGATCGGCGCGCCGGTTTATCACACCGATCACGAGCTGGCGCCGCGCGCGCGGAGGGACGGCGCGGGCACGGCGCGCCCCACCCATACCAATGGGATCTTTTATCTCGAAATTCCTGGGCGTTGGCGCCAGAGCCAAGAGCTTATGCGCGCTTCCCTGGCCATTTAATTATCTCATCAGCCGATGGTAGCTTTTCGCCACGCTCAACCCGTGCATTGCAACACATGTCGCATAAAACCATAGAGCGACAAATGTACACGAACCATGTGCACAAAAATTAGGGACACAAACTGCTCTTTGATGAAAGTAAGCAAGAGGCACATTATATGATGGTAAGTGGGTAAGCCCCTCACCAATGTATGCACAAATGTGACAGCAATGACAACCAACAACATTGTGACATCTCTGCCACTGCTTAAAATGCAGCAGCTACGCTAGACAAGAGGTAAAACGTACGTAAAACGTAAAAATAAAGACGTAAAACGTCGATAGCCATGCCCTGGAACTTCATGCAGCTGCTTCATCAATATTTATGTAGGCGTACGCTCCCGACCATGTTCCAGCTTTGTAGTACAACGTATGATCTCTGCTAAAAAGATAGAGCCGCCGAGGCTACGATGCAACTCTATGATTGTTGCCGACCAAGTCCGTCTCAGCCATGCGGCTGTAGAAGGATCGATAGTTTAAGTGCAAAGGGATGACGGGATCACGCCAAAATGATCCTAGCGGAGACACGAGCAGTGATGTCATTTAAGTTCCTCATTCACAGACACACCACAACTTATCGTATACCGTCAACACTTGAGTTCATTTTTTAACCACGGCTGGTTGCTCACGTAGTACTCAGCAACTACTGCAATGCGTTTTGTACACATTTAAAACACACACCTGTGACGCGCGCCGAGATCGGTGATAGAGATGATGTCGCAGACGAGTGTCGTCCGGGCAGTCCAATGTGCAAAGGTGCATCAAACTATGTACCCCGTTCGCCAAAGCCATCGGCCCAACAGTACGTAACCAACACGAGGTTACCACACATGACCTACCGCATGTATAGTGATTTAAACTGACCAAATTCGTTAAAATACGTGAAGTGTAGGCACAATAATTTTAATGGCCTAACGATGATTTCAATGAGACGCAGGGAGAACGTCTGAGCCGCCTCATCCGGCAGGGGTGAACACACCCGTTGTAGTCTAGATGAGCACACGCCGCACACGCCACATGGACATCATTTACAAGAATAGAATCCATCTGCGCGGAGCTTTCACATTCATTAGCCATTTTACCGATATCCGTAGGCATCATAAAAATATGGTGTTTTAAAACGAGCTCCTCAAAGTGCGGAAAACTTCAAAAACGTGGAAATTTCACACTAAACGCCCAGGCTTTTGTAAACCAACGTGAGACCTCTTCTCAGCTAAGGTAAGAGTGACACTTGACGCGTTTTGAAATCACCCCTTTTCAAGCGATTGCACCGGCTTTTCATAAAACTGGGTTAGTCCCCGAAACACGTAAAACAAGGTGGTAAAAGTCCACTTATAGCGGTATTTTGTGGTGGTGTAAATTACGTTCCAAAATGCACAAAGATATGGGCACCCGCACAACCTAACGTTCCAAAATACGCAGTGATGCCGACGCGTTCTGTCTATAGCATTAGCTGGCCGAACGTTGTCCATCCGTAATACCCATACACAAGCATCACGTAAAGCGTCTATCATGCAAAAACATGGTTTTTGCTGTAGGATTATTAGGACATGCTGAAGAAATATTAAAACGTTGAATGCATACAATGCGCTATTATCTTTTGACTTGATTGTGACATCAAATGCCTCGTATTGTATGCTCGTTCGTACGTACCGTCAGTTCATACGCACTGTTGGTGCGAATTGCATGTTCGCACCCTACCTGGTTCATAAGTGCGTCGTCCAATGTTATAGTATTGAAAGTTAGCTCAAGGACTCACTTTTTCGACTAGTGATCCGGCGTGCTGTCTGTAACTCTGTCTGTGTCTGTCTTGTCTGCGTCTACGTCTGTGTTCCGGCAGTAATAATAACCATTGCAGCGAATTTGACGAGCATCTGTGCAGACAACACTGACTCATTTTCAGCTCGAATAAATGAGCGCATCCCTTTTGGGAAGGAAACCAGTACAGCTACCTTCATGTGACGAATATTTTGAACACGTCAACAGCCACGAATAGTTGCACATTTCAGTACCCGTACGTGATTGGCTTGGGTTGCAAATGTTTCGTTTCGCCATATCCTGAAACGCACTTATGATGGTAAAGTCCCCACTTCAGAAATTATCTATATTGCCGTAGCCGTGGTGAAAAGTCAAGCACTGAAAAAATCCCCTGACGTCGCTAAAAATCATGACTGTGTAGGGAGGAAATGAGCTCGAATTAAAACACCCTAGTTCTTGACTGCCCAGGCGGTTGACTATAGCCTTCAACTAAGACAGCACACAACTGCCTGAAGTCTCCTTGGTCGACTGAATCTAGCAATAGCATCACTGCTTTTCGGCGTTCAAGAAACTTATATTCTCAAGTCAAAAACGTGTTGGGAGAAACCATGAACAAATGCGTTTGGTACTGAGTGTGCGTTAAAATTCGCCACTTATTTCGTTGTTCTCGCGCCATTACTAGGAAACACGCGATACTTCCGTCTCATTTTGCACTTTGCGGCCTAAGCACAACGCAATACAGCGATAAACTTTCAAAGTAGCTGAACATATGCACATGTAAGAGTACAAGACGGTGAAGAAAGGCCCAGCACGCAACGTAACTAAACGTATACACGGTGCTGACATGTCAATGTGTGATAGGCATTATCTAACAGCTAAAACACAGACCGACGAGTTAACTATTACACAGACAGGCAAAATATTATTTCATTACTTTAAATGCCACTCTGCCTTATTTCGCTGCGGTGACGTACAGACTCAAGACAGAGACGAGCTCGAACAACATACATCACAATATCGTCCACACCTTATCGCATATTGTCATCAAAAACTCATTACGCACAAATATGTGGACTGCACGGACAAGAATGATGGAGTACGCGACAAAAGCTACAGCTGCAAAGCACGCAGTACAGCAAACATACAGACTTGGGCTCGACTTGCATGATTCTGTTTCCTTTAGCGTAAATACACTGTCCGACGGACGGTGTTCTTTAGTTCAACATGGTGCACTGTGATGCGCGCAAATGAGACGTGAAAGCTTGGCAAAAACCCTACACACCGATGGTATCAAAAAAGTGTTGCCAAACGTCTATGGCAAAAACCGATTGGAAAGAACAGTCACCATCTGGCCCACATGCATCGGAGCAGATAGATATCCAGATCAATTACATCGCACGCGCAACAGAAGAATTGGACGAGAGGTACCGACTTCTGTAAGGGAAATCAAATAGCTGCCTAACCTTGACCTAAAATGAAGGAAGCTCGAGTTTAAAACTACCCAGGCACATGTACTTATAACGAGACAATCACAACTTAACTGACTGACGGTTGTGTTGTAGCTGTTGCTTCTTAATAGCTAGTTGTGTATATCATTTGCATTTCAGTAACTGGGCAATTTATGCGGTAAAACCCACCAAGGAAAACACACATGTGGCTTCTCCAGAGACCACACGGCAAAAAAATGCACGGCACGTTGAATACGTCCGGCGTAGCAGCGACTTCGCGGCAGCAATTCGGCGTACATACGTTGTAAAGCCGAGCGCTCAGAGTTTGGCGCAGGGTCGCCATCAATTTCTACGCATGGAAAGCTATGCTCCATAGAATTGTGGTGCTACGACGGTGATTTCTAGCAAAGATACTCAGAAAATATTTACTTAGAAAAACATGACAAGAATATTCAACGCAATTTGGCCCGTTCTGAGATCAGCGCCCACCTGCACGAGGTTCAGCGCACCACTGTTGCGTAGACAAACGGACGTTAAACAGGCCTTGGAATAATATCAGGTACCAACTACGTACGTGCATCAACTTAGGAGCATACCTGCTACCCCCACAGGTCAAACCTGCGCATCCAATCAATTTCGTTTACTTTCCCTCACTAGACCCCGAAGGTTGCACGGGCTAGGTTCTCTTAAGCACGACAGTCCCTTCGAAAGAAAACAAGACATTAACTTACCTGAGATAACGTGCGATAGATCCAAAAATTTACAGCCACGAAATGCTGGATACTGCAGCTTGAGTTTACCTCAGCTGGATGTTGTCTTCACACGCACAATAAGTACATGTAGCATGATCAGCACTCAAACTGCGAGTGTTTTCTCGGCATTGGGACGAATGCCAAAGCCAGACTGAAACGCAATAACAGTCCTGGCTACCTATTATATACACCGCTTTAGGAAAACCGTCACGTGCACATTCGACCGACTTGAGCAGAGCACACCTGCTTAATTTAAGGTCCCTGAAATGAGAGCAAAGTGCCTTTAAATCACATGCAGCAAGTGCTGAGCAGATAGTCTCGCCCACGCGCCAATCCGATCTTGCTAATGCCACGCAATATACGATGAACGCACAGACAACATGAGCCGCTAACGCCCGCCAGCGACACCTGCACAGTGCAGCAGAAGCCGGAAAGGACGCGGTTTTTGCTCGATAACACCAAGAAGTTAATAAAAAAAGGAGCTGTTTCACCACAAATAATGTTCTCTTGCTAAAAAATTGTATAAAAAATTGAAACTTCATCCTATGATGTCTTTCTGCAAATAAATTCGTGATTTACAAAATGCGAAAAATGTTTAGGAGCTACTTGTAATTATTGTGCTTAAAGTTTTCTCCCTGCCTTCCCTTTCTTTATCTACTTCATAGAGCTACAAGTATAGTAATCAGAAAACGCATAATGTAACTAGACTGATGAATCTATGTTTATTAAAGAGTTTCTCTATAAATTGTTTGGATTTGTTAATATTTGGAGTACTTCTTATTTGGTGTCAAAACGCCGTGAAGGACAAATTTATAGCTAAAGTTAACTCCACCAAATGGCGAACTGGCACAATTTGTGAGCTACACAAACTTGCGTTGGTTGTTGCTAAAACGACGCATTTGACGAGGCGATGCAGACGGGAAGATTTGCATGCAGCATACAAGAGAAAGGTAGGGCAAGTGGTGCCGCTGCGAGGCCAGTGTAAAGCACCAGTCAAGTCTGGTTAAAATGGGTTAGACTTACAAACGGACCTTACGTGTGCTGCTGTAGCTGTCTTGACAAGGGGGATGTCATATCGTTTAGGCAGGTGTTCCTTGAGCGGCTCATCAGAAGATTAGGTATCACCTACTGTCAGGACCTAAATATGATTATGTTTTGAACTACTTCAGTCATTGAGTTTTCTTTGGAGTTCTCTGACACTTTTTGCATCTTTCTAGCTGATTTACACTGGCATCAGAGTTAAGGTATGAAAGATATGGAGATAATGGTACATTTTGTTTGTACTCATGTGGGAAAAGCCAAACAGGTGTTTTGACTACTTAATTTGATATATTGCATGGGTATATCCACATAAGTGAAGCAATTTTTATTGAGATGGTGGGTTAACATAATTTGCATGTTGTTTCTTTCCACTCACTTGCAGCATTAATGTTTTGTGTTGTCTGCAGTTGGGAGTGAGTGGTGGAAGGGGGGGGGGGGGAGGTGGCAGCTAGCCCCTGCCTCATATGCCATTCCTATGTACACATCATGCCAAGTTAGGTGCTGTCAAAATTTTGCTCATGGGTCTATGGCATTGTTGAGCTTTGGAAGGTAAATATTTAAATATTGTAAAAATTAGGTAACATTTTTATGCTGGTGGATAACTTTGTCCTTTAAGCTATTAGGCCATAGCATTAAGTATGGTCATTTGCACCAGGCTAAATACAATATGTGGTAGGGCATAATCTTATGCAGGTATGTGCCTGGATCCCATGGGAATAGTCAGGTTAGTTTGGAGAAGCTTCAATGTGTAGAGAAGATAAGATGAGCAACAGGGACAAACTCCATATGTAAAAGAGTTTCTGTTATCACATTTGTTTACCATGATGCTAATTTAGGATTTTGGGAAACTGTTTGTGGTTGTTACTAGTTGGTATACAAATATGGTTTTTGGTTTATATGGCATTAATATGGTTTGTATGGCATTGTTGCATGGGGCATGCATTGTTGCATGTTGCAAATATGGTTTTATGCATTGTTGCATTTTTATGCATTGTTGCATCTTTTGATAGATTTTGGTGGTTTCAGGCACAGCTCTGTCCAAAAAGTAGAAGACATTGAGTAGTTAATAGGTGGTACACTAAATATTCAGCTTAGTTGCATATTTAATTGCCTTTTTTACAAAAGATGATAGCATACAGGCTCTGATGATGTTTTACTCATTTTTAACTGTACATGACTAGTGCCACCTGTTATTTCCCTCTCAGGAATGCTGAATGAGTGAAATTTTACTGTGCTTAGCCCCCGGGGATCTCCCTGTGTCAGGCGTCACATGACCCTGGCAGCCAGCCTGATGTCAGCTGTAGGGGGTGGGAGAAGTAATACATTTTGAGATAGCCACTGCTCTGAGTCCGCATTTCCCCAATGGTGAAAGAGTGCAAGCCATGATCCACTATGGTAGGGATGGGATGATCAAGGGTGGCATGACTTAGGTTCAGGTCACCAGGGACTTGGGTATCAATGTAGCGACGATCAGGCGCTGGCTGGCTACTGACCACTCAGGAGAGACACTTGAAAACCACACTGGTCATGGACGGAAGTCAGCCATGAGCCGAGTGGCGAAAATAGTCGAAGCAATGTCGGCCTTCAAAAGGCGCCATTCAACGAGAACCCTGGCGAGAAAACTGACGGCAATGAAGCACCCAGCTTCCAAGTTGGCTGTCTACCGGTGTCTGAAGACCAGCCTGCAACCGAAGCCACTCAAGCTCAGGCTGCAGCCAAGGCTTACCGTGGGCCAGAAGCGCCGGCGACTGGAATTCACCAAGGCCCGCGAGAAGGGGTCCGTTCAGGACTGGCGACGCGTCCTGTTCAGTGACGGATCACCCTTCGAGCTCTCCAAGGCCCTGACTGCCAGCATGACAGGGTCTGGCCAACAACAGCTCGGAGGTGCCGATGGCTGGGACGGTGAAGCAACTGCTGAAGACTCATGTCTGGGGCATGGTGAGCTGCAGGACCCTCACTGAGCTACACCAAATCCTGCGTGAGCAGACCGTGACCGCCGACTACTACGTCAGAGAGGTGCTGGAGAAGACTGCAGTCTCGACGATACAGCGGAGGAAGGAGAAACCGAGGTCAACCGAGGTCAACGTCCTTCCGGACATGTCGAAGCCGATATCCAGCAGGACGGCACTCCAGCTTGTCATGCAGGAAGACCCAGGACTGGTGCCGCGCCAACTTCCAGGGCTTCTGGGAGAAGGGCATGTGGCCAGGGAACAGCCCCGACATTTCGCCAATCGAGAATCTTTGGCGATCGGCAAGGGGAGCTCAGCAAGATGTCGCTGGCCACTTCAGAGAAGGCCCTGCTCCAAAACGTGTTAGCAGCGTGGCGAAATGTCAAGGCAGAGACTCAACAGCCTGGTGTGTGGCATGCCGGAGCACATGCTGCAGTGCATAAGACTGTGTGGGGATTACATTGGCAAATAAATCATGAACCAGTCTCATTTATTTTCTCCATTGGTTAGGATGATGCAATCACACATCAATTTCTGGATACCCTGTACATGTACCTGAATCCTGTTGCTGGCATACACCTGATCTTGTGCCATGCATTCACCTAAGCCCATTTTAGATGCTAGGTATATTGACAGCGATTTGCTGAGCATCTGTTACTTCACATAATGCTCAGCATGTCTTATGATCTCATAAACTGCCAGAACGTCTGGCTATAGTTTTTTTTTAGCGCGGTCGTCACTGAACTTGACAAGCATATCAAGGAAACAGCTGGCCTAGGGGAAGCACCATCCTAATGAGGAAAGATTATCACTGTCAGTGTGTTTACCCAGACAAATAAATTTCTGTTGTGAAATCATATGCTAATGCACGTGAATAATAGAGGAGCATTTGACCATGCAGATGGGCACTCTCCTAGCCTGCTTTCAGCATCTTAAACAGGATGGGCCCTACCATGTAGATGAAGCATGGGTGATGTAGCATATTGCATTATGCCATAACTGGCATAATGATGAAATTAGGAGTGTGATTTCAGGATTGTAAGTTAAGCGGTGAGGTAGATTCAGGCCCCTCCACACCCAAGAAAGCTGAAGGGCAATTGTGTTAGATTCATAGAAAGTCCATTTCTAAAATGCATTTTGTGGAAAAGTTTAGGTCCTTTTTCCTATCATGCTACTAAAATAAACTGTGTGAGATTATGCCCCTTGGTGTGGTGCGTTGAGTCAAAGCCCCTACCCATGCACCCCCAGCCTTGTGCGCAAATGGCAGTTGTACTCTTATCGAGGTCCTAAGCAGCATTGAACAGCCGTACTTTGCTACGTTAATTTCATCGTCATTCGGGAGCGCACAACATTGAATTGTTTTGTAGGCATGCCCTAAGTAATGCCATTTGGAGTGGCTGCTCTCCTGAAGCCCCGGCCACCACCAGACACTACCGTGGCGTCTCTGTCGCAGAGCAGCCCGCCATGGAGGTCAAGTGGTACACGGCGGGCCTGCTGGCCGCCGTGGCCGTGTTCAGCGGCACCTCCCTGCTGGTGTTCCACCACGTGTACGCCCTGCAGCCAACGCCCTTCATCGACGAGGCGTTCCACATCCCGCAGTGCCAGCAGTTCTGCGCCGGAAACTACACGCAGGTGCGGCTCGACGCCGCGTGCTGGTGTGCTAGGCCGTGGTCCGGCCGCCGCGCGACCGCGGGCGAGCTGGCGGTCGTCGCCGCGTGCCGCGCACCCGTCCCGCACTGACTCCAGCACACTTGGGGTTCTGGTCCGGTTTGCGTCCGGTCCGGTTTGAGAGCGTGTTGTTGCCAGTTGAAGTGAGGGATGCGTTGTTGGCTTCGTCTTTGTCTCATGTCGGGTTCTTCCACACATGATCTTGTGACCTTCTTCTCATATGAAGCTAAGTCTTCCCTCCCCTCCCCTCACGCCGGATTGATAAGTGTGGTCGGCCACACCAGTCACCAGTACCTCACCCCAAAGTATTTTTGACGAATTCGCTCACCTGTTCTTATGGGTGTGACACTGTGCTGGCTTGTTCGCGCTTGAACTCATAAAAGGCAGACAACGAATCAGGCGATCGGCTAGAATTATTCTGACTGTGGACTGTGTGAGAGTAGGGCAGGCGTCAGTGGGGGTGATGACCGGCTGCGGCGCGTGTGCTGACGGCGCGCGCCTACGCCTGCTCCGCCGCCGAGCGCAGTGGGACCCCAAGATCACCACGCTGCCCGGCCTGTACCTGCTGTCGGTGGGCCTGCTGGGCTACCTGTCCGGCCTCGAGCCGCCCTCCTGCACCGTCTACCTCCTGCGCATGGTCAACCTCCTCTTCTCCGTCATCACGCTGGTCGTCATCTACAGCATCCTCAAGGTGCTCAACACTGAGGTGAGGAGGGCATCGTAGCCTGCTGCCTTCTGGAGTCGATCGGTAAAGAGCTGTGGTCGCCTGGCGTTGCACTTTATGGTCCCAGGTGTATCAAAGCGAGCCGCGTTACTTGCAATATTGCTCATGCCGCAGCAAACACCAGCAACAATATCCCATCCGACGTTCGATGCCGTGCGCTGTTGTTGTATGAACTGTGGCAGAGACTGCGAAAAAGGCTGCCCGCACGACCGAACATGGGGAGTGGCTGGCTCCGTACTTGGCAGGGCGGTGCCAGTGTGTGGCCGCTGAGGGGGCTCCCGGGTGCGCGTTGGCTAGCCGGACCCTGGCGCCGGTAGGTGACGGTCGTGGGCGGGCTAGTCGGTCATCACCGCCTGACCGTGTGGCCCAGTCAGTCATCCCCGTCGGGCCGTGTGGTTCAGTCAGTCATCCCCGCCTGACCGTGTGGTCCGGTCTGCCGGCAGGAGTCGCGCGAGTGGCGCCACCTGGTGACATCGCTCACGCTGGCCTCGTTCCCTGTGCTCTACACGTTCTCGTTCCTCTACTACACGGACGTGGCGTCGACGCTGTGCGTGCTGCTCATGTACTCGCTGCACCTGCACCGGCAGCCGGGCACGGCCGCCTGCATCGGTCAGTACCGCCTCACCGGCCCGCCGCCGGACGGCCCACGCGGCCAGTCAGCACACACCTGCCAACTCACAACAGGAAGGCGGTGACTGGGTGGGGGAGATTTCCGTGCGCATTTTGCTCTGACTGGTTCCATATTATTTGCGAAGCTGAGGTGCGCAAATCTGTCCTTGTCCCCCCCCCCCCCCTATGCTCGCACGTCGTTAGTGGATGTTAACAGAGACAGTGTCTGTGCCGTTGGGTGGACTGGAGTGGTGCATTGCATGCTGTATGTTGACAAATGGTATGGTGTTGGATACTCCTCATGAGGCTGGTGACCCGAGCTCCTATGCTGCCTGTATGTAACGTGTCCTGTGCTGCTTTTGTAGCATATACGAGGGAATTTCATTGCATGTATATATATATATATATATATATATATATACACAGACATTGTTAACGATCAGGGTGTATTCACCTTTAATATGTTTTCTTTGGGTGTGCACGATCGATCTTATGTTTCGTTTAACCTTGTTTGACAGGTTATAGATCAAGGCACAGAAATTGTGTGCCATATAGTCTGTCCTAACGTTTCGGAAATATCTATTTCCATCTTCGGAATGAGTTAAAAACGGCTATCAGCACATTGCACAGAAGTATGGTGCAAGGTTTTGAAACAAGTAGATCACACTCAAACACGTGACACCTTTTCATTCGCTCTGGTCAATCGAGATGACAACTCATGAAATGACAGCAATAAATAGAACAGCTCAGTCTAGAACAAGCAACGCTCCTCTTCCCCACACCTTTACAGTTCCCATTGTCATTCCCATGTTTAAAGACCACACAACTTCATTTGCTTATTCAGGGATGGAGTGGCTTCCCTAATGTGGAGGGGTTCAAACGCCATGGGGAAACGCTGGTCACGACAGGTGCTTAAGACGTTTGCATTTTCGGTGAAGCATCTTCGGGCAACATGTCTGTTGTGTTTTGCTGCCTTGTGTTGTTGATTGACTTCATCTCTTCGGTGCATGGTTAAACGTCTGGATAGAGACGTTGTCGTAACGCCCATGTAACTTATGTTGTTAAGTCAGCAATCTTTTTCACAACAATCTTTTTCACAACCCTTGCTGCAGGCTGTTACACATGAGAAGATTACATGTGAGGGTAATGTTTCCAGATTATTCGTATCAAAATGTTAAAACATAAATCAGACAAGCCACTTAGGCCTGTAATATCGCAAGTCACTAGCCTACCATACAAGCTGGCTAAGCCATCGGTGAGTTCACCGACTTCATGCGAACGCGTCAGGCCACTGGTACATTAGCCTGTCTTAATGTGGAAAGCTTGTTTTCTAATGCTCCAATAGACGGCACAGTCGAAATAATTCTGCGCCACGTCTATAGCATTAAGATCTTGCCACCTGCTGAGCGGAGGCTTAAAAAACTGCTCATTGCTTGCCCCAAAGAAGGACCATTCCAAGGACCTGATGGCCACCTCTTCCTTCAATAGCAGGACGTTGCAATGTGCTCGCCCTTCGGGCCATTGCTTGCAAATTTCTACAGATGTCATGTTGAGAAGACTGTATTGGATGATCCTACTATCAGTCCCAACACTTTGATATATGCGTCGACGACATATTTGCTGACGTACGCGACCAGGACCACCTTATGTCATCGAAATCACAATTAGAGCAAGCTCTTCTTCACTTACGTGTTTTCACTTCAGTTCTCAAATTCACTTATATCGGTTTAGACAACACGCTTCCATTTCTTGTTGCGCTTATTGAAACCAAAGCCAACCGGTTTGTGACCTCACTGCATTGTGAGGCGGCTGGTGACAGCATTTGCTCGCATGCCGACAGTGAATGTCGCGACCGGTGAAACAGAAGTGTGGCCAGAGCCTTTATGCGCGAGTGTTTCGATACTGTTCTTCTCGGCTTATTTTCCACTCGGAGCTCGTGAGAGTGAAGCAGATCTTCAGCAGCGGATACTCGAATTTACAAGTGGACGAGGATATCCGACGTAATCTGAAGCGGGAATACGAGAGGCAAGACATTCTAAGAGACAAGAGGCACCTACAATGAATACGTCAAACTTTAAAAAATCAAGTAGTCTCTTCATATAAAGTCGACGAATGCGTCATTCGGCAAAGCGCCACCGACAGATAAGTGTTGTATAAATAAATTACGCAAGTTGTGAAATGAATACGCGAGGAACATCATGGATATAGATCAGACAGTATTATTAACTCCTCGTAGAATAATCAGGAGAATGGAGAGATAAATTTGACGTTTGGACTACGTGCCTTTATCGAAGTAATACCAGTAGTAGATCCAAAATTGCTGGCCGATCCTACGCGATTTTTCAGTGTTTTTTTTTTAAACGGCGAGACAATTTTTACAGTTCAGCGACATTCGGGGTATTAAACAAAGGCATTTGCCAGCCATTACTGTGATACAGTGCGTGTGTAAAACTTAAAATGCGCGAAAACTACGTGTACATGCAAACCAAT
This sequence comes from Pollicipes pollicipes, assembly GCF_011947565.3. NCBI lineage: Eukaryota > Metazoa > Arthropoda > Thecostraca > Pollicipedomorpha > Pollicipedidae > Pollicipes > Pollicipes pollicipes. Next base: position 22,898,590 of record NW_023596225.1, on the reverse strand, counting down.
TCAGCAAACAGACATCACGCATAACGCATCATTCATACATGCAAGCAACTTCAAGACAACGATTTCAAGTAAACAGGGATTACAGATCACGCATCACTTGGTGCATGCAAATAATCTCAATGAAAGAGGCATCACGCATCGCGCGACAGGTATCGCTCAAACATGGAAACGATCTTGTTTTGGAATCGATCACATTGGCATGATCATGGAAACGATCATGATCATGGAAACGATCACATTGGCATGATCAGCCATGATGAGTCCTGTACATTAAGGTCTGGTCGCCGACCTTGTAAGAGTAGATCCACTTATTTTCCTGTCTGGGTGCTCCTGTGCTCCGTAGATGACTTTGAGCTTGTGCAGATAGAGACCAAAATCTGAAACCTATCATTCATTATAAAAACAAAAAGATCAGCGATCTCGTCATGCGTAACAACCTGCAACTAGTCCTAGACCAACTGAAGAAAACCAATGCAATTTGACAATATGTTTGTCGTGATAAAGGTTATAGACCTAATAACATAAGTCATGTTGGCGTTACGACAACGTCTCTATCCAGACGTTTAGCCATGCGCCGAAGAGCAGGATGCATCCAACAACACTACGAAGAAAACACCACAGACTAGTTACCCGAAGAGGCATCACCGAAAACAGAAACGTCTTAAGAACGTGTCGTGAACAGCGGTTGCGTATGGTGTTTGAATCCCTCCACTTTAGGGAAGTCACTCCATCCCTCAATAACCAAACGGAGTCGTGCGGCACTTAAGCATGATGGGGATGACAGTAAAAACTATAGAAGGTGTGGGGGAGGGCAACAATTCTTGTTCTAGACTGAACTGCTGTATTTCTTGTTGCAATTTCATGAGTTGTCTTCACAAATCGGCCGAGCGAATGAAAAGGCGTCACATGTGTGAGGTTGATATGTTTGTTTAAAATACCTTGCGCCATGTTTTGGCGCGATGTGCTGACAGCCGTTTTTATACTTCTTCCGAAGATGGAAACAGGTATATCCAGCACGTTAAGATAGAGCATATGACAATCAATTTTGGCACATTGATCTTCAACCTGCGGAACGAAGTTAGCGAAACATAAAGGTGATCGAACATGCCTAAAGAAAGCTCACTGCAGCTGAATACGCCCTGGCTTTTTAACAATGTTTGTATGGAAGAAGTTTTTCCAACTTATATATATGTATATATATATATATATGTATATATATATGTATATATATATACATATGTATATATATATATGTATATATATACATGTATATATATATATATGTATATATATATATATATGTATATATATATGTATATATATATACATATAGATATATACATATATATATATATATATATATATATATACATATACATATGTATATATATATGCTTGGCTGACTGGTCAGTGCGCGTGCCCGCGGCGTATCGGAAGGCTGAGGTCAGCCCCGGACGGATCCGGTCCGCGGTAGCCAGCTGGGCGTGGTCAGTAAGCTGGCGTCATACCGTCGGACAGGTGCGGTGGCCGTGCTAGTGCGGCAGACCAACGTCATCTGGGTGGGCGTGCTGGCGGCTCTGGCCTGCTCCGACTTCATGGTCTCCACGCTGGCCGCCTCCAAGTCGGCCGGCCGCCGCAAGACGGTGGACCCGTGCTCGCCCCGGATCGTGCGGGTCAGTCACCGCCAGCGGTGCACGGCACGTGACACGTGGCACACGATACACGTGACACTGGACACACTTGACATGTGACACTGGACATACTAGACACGTATCACTGGTCACACTAGACACGTGACGCTGGACACACTAGACATGTGACACTGGACACACTAGACACAGAGGACACAGGGCACAAGAAACGTGTGGCACACGACACTCACACGGCGCAGGGTAGGCACAAGGCTGACGACACGCGCCGTAGGTCACTCTGAGCAGAGAGGATGTGTCAGGGCTTGCGTTATCACGTGAGGGACGCGTACTGCTGGTCACCAAGTGGTGTCTGTGCCAGCTGTGAGTGAGCAAGCAAATGTAGGTTTCCTTGTTGGAGTTCATGCAAACCTACTTAGACGTGAGGCTTAATGTACAAGTATGTCTTGTCTTGTCTGTCTTGTGTCCAATGTCTTGAATCCAAGGAATCGCACATTGTACTAATTTTATCATGAAACGTGAAATCCACAATGCAGCGTTATATTTCATTATGAAACGTAAAATCCACAATGCAATGTTGCTTCCTCAGATTACATTTTCAGCCAGTTGTTATAAGTAAGAATAGAGGCATGATCATTGGGAAGACAGCACTCACAATTTTATCAATGTATCATCAGAAGAACAAAAACCTGCCTGTGTCCAGGTCTTGACGCCCTAGGAAACCAATGCTGAAGCCGATTTTACTGAATGTTCTGTAATACGTCATATCCTGAATGAATTGGATACTGCTGAATGCAAGTTTAATTAATATCACCCAAACACTGGTGGGTACTTTTTACGACCGCCGCTTTGCGTTTTCTCTATTTGTTAACAGCTAGTCGTGTCAGGTTGCACTCGGTCGCAACCTGAAATGCTTGAAGTAAAAATGTAACGCAAAATCTTAACCTCATTATGTGGCCTGCGCGTATAAATTAATGCCCTAGATACGAGATGGTGTCGTATTCCAGTTCTACATCCGTAGCGGCGTTATCTCGAGTTGACGCCTGTCGCTCACGTGGCGGCCGTGGCGCCGCTCCGCCGTCAGGACGTGCTCCATTTCTACTCGGCCCACATGAAGAAGGACCCGCTGAACTTCGCCGAGGCGCTGACGGACGTGCTGTACGAGGGCGTGCAGTACGTGCTGGTGTGCGTCGGATTCGCCGCCTTCGTGGTCTGGAACGGCGGCCTGGTGGTGGGCGACCGGTCGGCGCACGAGGCCGTGCTGAACGCGCCCCAGCTGCTCTACTTCCTGGCCACGGCTGCCGGCTTCCTGGCGCCGCTAACACTCGAGTCCGCCGACGAGGTGAGGGGCCGACAGCCCGGAGGGGTGCCAGGTGAACGCCGCTTAGGAGTGGTGATGCCGATGAGGTGAGGGTGCCGACAGCCCGGAGGGGTGCCAAGTGAGCGCCGCTCAGGGGTGGTGGCGATAAGGTAAGGGTGCCGACGCTCCGGGGGGGGGGGGGGCAGGTGAACGCCGCTCAGGGGGAGGGGATGACGCCGATGAGGTGAAGGTGCCGACGCTCCCCGAGGGGGGGGGGGTACCAGGTGAACGCCGCTCAGGGGTGATGAGAGCAGCAGGACCGAGAGCAGCCAGAGAATGCGCCGGGGTGCTCCTCTAACGCGGGCGGACGGCTTGCGTGCCGCAGGTTCGGTAGCGCTCGCCAGGCAGCGTTCGGTAGGCCGGCGGCCATACCGCCGGTGAGCCCGTCTCATGTGACGCGTCACCGTCGTTCACATGGCGCGCGTGACGTGAGCTGGCCGAGGTCGGGCGGGTCAGTGCGGGCGGGCGTGACGGTGTGGGGCGGCCCGAGGCAACACCGTCTGCTGACCTGATCTAACGTGCAGACAGCTCGGTAGATGTGGCGATCGGTGTGCCGCCGACCGCTGTCGCTCGACGCTGACCTGACCTGACCTGACCTGACCTAACCTGATCTGATCTGACCCGACGGCCCGGCAGATGTGGCGGTCGTTGCGCCGGCGGCCGCTGCTCTGGGCCGGCGTGGCCGCCGCGCTGGCGCTGCTCCTGCAGTCGGCCGGGCCGGCGCACCCGTATCTCCTCGCCGACAACCGACACCTGGCCTTCTACGCGTGGCGCCGCTGGCTGGGCCACCCGAGCCGGCGGCTGGCGCTGGTGCCCGTCTCGCTGGCGGCGCTCTGCCTGATGGCGGCCGGCGGCGCGCGCCGACCCCTGCTGCAGCGCGCCGTGCTGGCGGCCGGCGCGGTTGCGGCGCTCGTGCCGCAGCGGCTGCTGGAGTTCCGCTACTTCATCCTGCCGTTTCTGCTGCTGCGCCTCCACCTGCGGCCGCCAGGGGCGCTGGCGTGCCTGGCCGAGTGCGCGCTGTACGCCACGGTGAACGCCGCCACGCTGTACCTGTTCACGGTGAAGACGTTCACGTGGGAGGACCAGCCGGGCCTGCAGCGCATCATCTGGTGAGCCCCGGACGAGCGGCGCGTCAGGCGGCGCCGCTCTGCCACGGCCTGCGGGGCGGAGCTCCCGCTCCCGCCGCCCCAGCCCACTCCACCGGCGGCTACCATGTCATACGATGGCGACTGAGAAGAGGTGGGGTGCCGCGGGAGGCAGCAGCCTCCGGTCAGCGGGGGAGGGGGAGGGGACGACCCCGGCGTGTGCGCGCTCACCGCAGCGCGTGCCGAGCTGGAGGTGCTGCTGGTACGGTCTGACCGTGCACCCCGGGCGCCCTCCGACGGCGGGTGCAGTGGTGCCAGCTGCAGGCAGGTGCACCACGCCGCTGGTGGGTGAAGCAGCTGTGACTGTTATACACGCCTGGCCTCGAACGGCTGATGAGACGGCGCAGTCTGGCCCGTACGCGCGTCTTTAGTTACAGCATTCGGTGGCATTTGGCACCGAAGAACCTGTGTTTGGCCATGGGTTTTCAGTTCTAGTCACTACTTAATGGCCACGAAAGTCTCTGTACACAAGGCCTCTGTAAACGTCGTGCGTAGTACGTCATGCATCATGCAGAATCATTCATCGTTCATCCCCTGCTTTTTGCCGTGTTTGGATGAGATTGAATATTCGTATAGCCTTAGCCCTTGCTGGAAGGCACGCCGTTGCGGAAGCATCGATGGTGGCAATACACTGCCGAAGTTGCTACATGTGTCAACGTTCCGTCCTAAAAAATACTTATCCTACCCTAATTTCCTCATATTTTAGCCCCTAGCATTTGTCATTCTGTGTCGCCTGATTACGTCAAGGTGGGATCTAAGGGGTAGGCCATCTCAGTCATCCCCCCCACACCCCAACCCCACCAAGATCGCATATTTGGAGTAAGAACAATGCTCATCAAGGCGGAGGAAAGAGAAGTGCAGATGTTTCTTTAAAAGCAGGACACCTTTATCCCCCGGATCGTGTTCTGGATCCGTCCTTGACCCACCGCATCCATTTCGACGGACACAAAAAGCATTTGTCGTGGATGTGTGAGTGTGTGTGTGTGTAAGTCAAGTAGATAAACGAACAGTCCCTTGCAGTTTGCTGTGGCGCGTGTGCCGGTCTTGTGGGTTCCCATTTGCGTGTGTTGCTGAGGGGCTTTCGGGCACTCCATTGCCCGGCCATGTAGCGCGTCTTTGTCTTTGATGGCATCGTAACAAGCCACATCTCATGTTAGAACCGGGCTGGCGGGGCGACAGTTTGCGACCTCGTCCTTCGGCGTCGGTCGGTGGAAGCCGATGTAGCGCAGCCAACCGTTCCGCTCGTCACCCGGGGTCACTCGTCGCGCTGCTGATGGTCGCCCTGTGGTAGCCCGACACCGGGGCGCGTCCGGGGGCCCGCGCAGCCCTGGCCCGTCACCAGCGCTTCCGCTGGTGCAGCTGGCTATCAGAGTGGTGCCGCGCGGCGCCGGCGCGTGTGTCCGCTGCCGCCGTTTGGTGGCGGCCGTGTGTGGCAACAGTCCTGAGCGGTGGGCAATGTATTGCGGTCGGGTTTTTCGGTGTTGGTGGCAATAAAACACCCGGTGGTATTATACTTGTGTGGCCCAGGCGAAGCACGCTGGTGTTTCGCAAACTTCACTGTGGCGGTGGACCGCCTGGGCGGTCGAAGTGTCTGCTCTGGCGTGCCCAGCGGGCGCGCCACTGCCCAGTGCCGAGCGTGCTGACAAGACCACGTGCCTCACAACCATTTATTACACGCACTGCTATTTTCGCAGTGCAGAAGCAGACACCAACAGCCATCGTTCTTGGTCCCATTAGACAAGGCATACACCACAACATTGACACATTACTGGCGAACACTTGCATCTGAGTATTACGCGGCGCGACGGCCGGGGCCACACGTCGAGAGCTACGGAAGACCATCACCACAACATGTTAGTAAAGAGACTGGCAGCGAACGATGCGGCAATGCATGCAAAGTGAGCCAGACAACTATGTCAAGTTTGAACGACACGCGACCAGACTCCGTGCTTGGGTTTTGTCGCGGCGCATGCACGAGAAGCACCAGATACTTCTCAATAGGCTTTCGAATTTTCTGAGTGAATCAGATAACATTTCAGTTCTTTGTTGGATATTGACCACCAACCCACTTCATCTTTTTTATCGAAATGGCAAGCATCGCCACATACTTCTGAAGCTTATTCTCAGTTTGCAATTCGAAGAAATGTCAAAACTGACACACTAGTGCCTTGTGCACTGCCGAAGGCCACCGTTAATTTGCAGTGGACCGGACAGAGGCCTTTGTTTCTGCACGACACTCTTGCCACGTGTTCATATCGTGCCGTAATTTTGGCCGTAAATAACATTGGCGTGCAGAGTCCATGCCCGTGACGCTACAAGCACGATGGCTGTGGCCAAGGCGCCGCCGAGAAGCAGGATGCGGCAGCAATAAAGGACTCGCGTTGGCCAACGTGGATTGTTGCTATTCGAAAGCTTGGAGTACTTTTCAAATAACAACGTAACCCGGTCGGCCGCAAAAGTGCACAGCTTTCGCATCATTGGCGGCGCAAGGAGCTACCGCAGCGATGTCTCCCACACGCTCTCCATTTAGGCACCGCCAAGCTGTGCTATAGCATCAACGAAATGCAGAATTATCAAAAAGTTGCACTCAGTGGCGGCCTCCGGCTTCGGGCCTTTCATGCGGTTATCTCCATATGCTGCATTCATATCGACGAAGACAGCGATGAAACACGTAACCCAATACGCCGCGGCGGCGGGAACAATGCCGGCCCAGGAATGGCACGAGATGCACTGTGTCGTACCATACTAACTCACTAACCTATCCCGCGAGCATGGCAAGCTGCACATTAGTCAACAGTCCAACCTTGGAAACGCGTCACCGGTTATCCCGTCTTTGCTCCTTTCGCAAATTTCTCACCCTTGTCACGTCCAACAAGCCTGTTCTATAGAGCCGGACTAAAAAAAAACAAAAAACGGCGCTACTTGTTATGGGCGGCCAAATGCATCGGACCCATTTCCAGCATCAGAAAATATAAACCAATGAACAGTCGTTGGTTCGTCCATATTGCACCATTATATGGCAGTTAATATTCGCGGAAATATTTGTCAACTTTTAACTATTCTTTCGCCCTCAACTAGCCAACACAGATCCCAAACGAAAATTGCACGTACATTGCGGGGTGTTTGCTGGACGACGTCCTTGATCGCTATCAGAGCACAGGTTATAGCACAACATGCTAAAAAATGACAGCCAAAGACGAACAGACATTAATCACTCGATCAGATCGGTCAGTATGCAGCATTCGCGTACCAAGCGAGCAGCGCATGCCACTACTGCCATATAGCGGTGCCGTGACCAACTACTCGGCGTTGATCAGCTCCGTTTTGCCCTCCTTTGTGATCAGCTGCACAAGACTGCCTGTTTTGGGGCGGTCGTCAGTCTCAGTCCACTGCGCAAACAGTCTGAAATGCCAGACAACAAACAGTCACCAACAGAACTAGTGCCTGACATGTACAATAACAACTTCAAACATCGTGCGAGCGACCACAGCAAAAAAACAATGATAAAATGCAATAAGTGATTAAGTAGACGCAAATAAAGTATTGGCCATCGAAAATAAATACGTTTTACATGGGGGAAATCCACTGAATACGCAAAACATGGAACAAAAAGTCCGATGCGTGATGAAAGAGCAACATTGCTACCACGCGCTACGCCACGGTTGGGCGACAGCTGGCAACAGGCCACAGGCGTACGAGATAAGGAGGCTGAAGGGACGGCGAGTGGGAGCAAGGAGACCAAACGAGCCGGATGAAAACAAACAAGCCGGGATAACACGTGGCCACACGCTACACGGGTGAATAAAGCAAATAGCTGGTTAATGAACAATGCACTCAAACCAACCGGGAACAGTTAACATGGGGTCAACACCACTGAAAGATGGAACCCCTTCCAATCGATTTAACGGACGGCTGCCGGGACAGCTGCGCTGTGGGCCAATCACACGCGCCGCTCGACGTCCATGCATAGTTCACAGAGCAAAGACACGCCTCCTACCGACCGATTCACCAGTCGCTTGTGGGGCATGAAAATCCCACACATCGTATGACCGTCTCCAGGTCCACAGGTCGATGAATACGCCTATGCCATCAATCACGTTCCTCGGTGACTGGCGAGCCAGCCCACGAGCCGGAGGCCCCGGGGTCCGGCGGCCCTCGCCAGCCGCCCCGGTGGGAGGGGCGGCGGCCGACGCCGACCAGGGAGGCGACTCACCCGGCCACGTAGTCCAGCGGCGTCCAGCTGGTGTGGTCGGCGTCCGGCATGAACTTGCGGTTCATGGGCGTGTCCAGCGTGACGGGCAGGATCGCCAGCGCCGTGGCGGCGGGCGGCAGGCCGCTCTCCTCGGCGCCCAGCGACCGCACCAGCTGGTGCACCGCCGCCTTCGCCATACCGTAGCCCAGCATGCCTGCGGCGACGCGGCACGCCATAGTAACGCACAGCCACCTCCGCACATGGGACGTGCGCTCGATCAGCAGCCACACGGGACGTGCACTTGGTCAGCAGCCACGCGGGACGTGCGCTCGGTTAGCAGCCACACAGCATGTGCACTCGGTCAGCAGTCACATGGGACCATGTGTCATTGGCCAGTAGCCACACATAACTGTTCTTCTTACATTGCAATACATCAAAGCTGTTTTCAGAGGACAGATTCATATTAACGAACTTTAAGACAAATCTTTTAAGTTTAGAAGAGTGTAAAAGGTATGGAAATAAGCGCCTTGCATCTGTAAATCTGGCCATGCGATAAACCAGCCATGCCGACCGCTCAGTTATCCGAAAGAACGACTGTAATCCAAAAAGCACTCCAATTTGTTGCCCGCCCTGCATTATCCGAGCACAACGCGGCAACGAAACGAAACTTTCCGCGTACGTACATAATCTATTTCCACCAATTTTACACTGACCAACGACTCACAAAATGCACAGACATAGACATAGAGACGTAGACAAAACAGGCGGAAACCATAGGGGACTCCTTCAGCCCCCTCAAGGAAACAGCTAAAGCTGAACGAACGCATCAGACGTGGTAGACCTGACCGAGTGCATCTCACTGCGCGGCGGACACGACACGTGCCAATTCACTGGCGGCCAGACCAGCGGACGCCGGTGGGAATCTCTGGCCATTGCCAGAGCATGGTGCGGACAGCAGGCGGTGAGACCGATGACCAGCTCTGACCTGGGGTGGCCCCGAGAGACGGCTTGGCGCCGGTCAGCTGCAGCAGCCCGCCCTCCTTCAGGGCGCGCGCCGCCAGGTGGGCAGAGATGGCCGAGCTCCACACGCTCTGCTTCCACATCAGGTCACAGTTCTTGACCATGTCTGCCGGCCGAGCGGCCGGGTCAGGGAGAGTCGGGCAGCGGGCAGCCAGCGACCGCCGGTTCGCATCATCCAATGAACGTGATTCGGATCATTACTCTCACATAAAATACAGAAATCCATCCAATAAAACCTAAGAGGTAGAGTGTATTTTCAACAGAACTTAAGTCTATCCCTGACTTCAATATTTTCTTATAGTTAACCGTCAACCGCAATCGTCAACTTAGGAAAGTCCATATGTTCCGATAACTATTCACGATAAAGTGATTGCATGGGTCACGAAAGCGTCGGTGAAAGTATTTCGCTTTATAATAGTAATGTATGTTCGTGACATGACGAAATGGGAAAATATCACGGAATACAGCTGTAAAGGCAAAAAAGGATTCCATTACAAACCCATCACACAATGACAAAGCTTCCGGCACACCCATATCAGGGGCGGATAAAACAGAAAACCCTTGCGGGCGAACCAAGCCCGTGAGACATGTCCACTGCGCTGTAGAACCCCAGCAGCTTGGGTAAAAAAGGCACGAATCCCAAGGAGTAATGGTCATAAAATAGGTCCACCCGATGCGAGATCCGAACACAATTATTAGGGTTCAAAGCACATTTTTGGTACGAAAGAACCTGACGTTATCAGTAACATAAAAGTGGCATGGGGAAATGCTTGGTAGTGAAGTAGTTTGCTGAGGCATCTGAGTTGAGACTAGAATCCGGCATCACAAAATTTCGTGCAGGGGTCAGCGGAAGCTCTTCGGCCCTCGAAAACTAATCACCTCCCACCTCGGCGAAATCCTGGACCCCCACCCCATACATGCCGATATGTACAACTAATGCAGCGCACAACTGATGCCACACACCGTCTGGCTACGCGAACGACACCAGCGCCGTCATACGTCAGTCATTCCACTGCAGACCATCGGCGCAGCTTCACCAACTGGGTCTCAAGGCTGAGGCCGCGGCCATCCCATCCTCAGTCCGCGTCACGCCTCCCACCGATGACGGGAGGTCACCCCTCCTCCCCAAGCTCTACTAGCGTCACCCCTCACACCACCACTGGGGTCCCCCCCCCCCTCGTCTCGCCAACATCACGCCTCCCACCGCCGCCAGGGACTCACTCTTGGCCTTGGCATTGCCGCCGGCCCAGCCGCCAGCCAAGCAGAAGATGGCGTCCAGCTTCTCGCCGGCCAGCGCGCCCTCGACGCCATCCAGCACGGCCGTCATTTGCTCCTCCCACGAATCGGTCGGCTTCACCAGCACGTTCACATCCGCTTCCTCGTTGGGTGCCAGGTCCACACAGCCCACCCACTGCCCGAGAGTCACGTGTCAGGCCATCGGCAGCGGACAAATGTGAACTGGGCCCACCTACCGAGCTAGCCTCTATATCAGCTCAAACTCTGCAGAGAATAGTGTTTACTTCTTACCAGTTGCATCCGACAAAATACATCTTTCCTTAAGCAACACAAGGTCATGGGGGCCAAGGCCAGACAATATTGATGAGCATAATACTGTTGACTATTATCTTGTTCACAATTTTGCTGTCAATATTGCTGAATTGATATCTTTACAGATGAGACTGGTTCCTACAGCATTACACCAGACATGACCTCTTGTATCTAGCCTTACCCAGTTCTTGGACTTGAAAGTGCTGACACAGGTAGAGCCAAGAGCTCCCTTTCCACCATACACCAGCACTTTTTTTACCGACCCCATGTTTAAATCCTGGAAAAACAAACCATTATCAGCTATCCTGGCTGGAATAGATAATGTTCATAATAAACAATAAATGCAGTGATAATCTAGCACTCTTCCAGAAGCAATCTGGTTATGAATGATCCAAATAAACATTCTGTCATCCTTTGCCAGTTTAAGTGGCTCAGTTTAATGGCCTGTCATGATGGCTTATTTAGGTAAGGAAACTATCTTTCCAATTTGCTGGTGCTGTATGGGTGAATTATTGTTTTCTTTTTGCCCACCACAGATTTTAGCTCAAGCCCCAAGCTTTGATGTAATTCTTCAGAACCCAGTGTAGGTATACATTGGTACCTAATGTTAGAAAAGAACATTGTATATCATTTGTCATCAAAGGCAGAACATGTTGTAAATAATCACAAAACAGATAGATTCATGCCCCAACCTTCAAATTTCAATAACTATGATAGCAAGCTTCTGAACACTGCACACACTCCACCTCCTCGACCCCCCGCCCCCCAGCCGGCCATCACTACTACCATAGTTACCGTTGCCTGGTTGCAACATAACTTCTGATCAAAAACCATACAAAATGTAGGGGGCCAAGGTAACAATAATAGTGCGATGAAATACGTTTCTTATTGCGTGCAGGTATGTTTGTGCTAATCTAACCTAACCTAACCTAACCTAACCTAACCTAACCTCCCCACCCTATCCCCTTCAACCCAGTGTCCCATTAGCATCCATGTTCCATGCAATATATATGCACCATATTAAGAAGTTTCATCTAGCCACCATATTCTCATTTTGCTTTTCATTCCCCACCCAAAGACATCATATTTACCCACCATGTCAACCAATCTACAAATAGTGTGAAAGACTGCTTGGATATGCAAGAAACATATTTCATTGGATTCTTGTTACCTTGGTCCCACACATTATGGTTCTTGATATGCAGTAATGTTCTGATCATGTGTAGCAATGGCTCCGGGGTTGCAGTTGCCACATGTTTGCAGTGCTTGGATGTCTGCTATCATAGTTATTTAAGTTCCAAGGTAAGAGTTGAGATGACCTGTTTTACCATTATGTACAATATGTTCTGCCTTAAAAACAACTATCAATGTACAATGCTCTTTTTTAACATGAGGTAGCAAGGTATACCATGACCAAGAACCCTGGGTTTTTGAAAACCTGCTCAGAGCAAATGTGGGCAAGATGCTGTCTGTTTACCAGCTATGAAGAGCTGCAATTTCATTAACCTACAAAATTGTGCTTTTGGAAGATTATCAGTTTACAGCTATTTGACATGCATGCAACAGTCTAAGCTGGTGTATTTCTTGCTTCAAAACACAACCACTGGGCTGCAAATTTACATGTCAAAGCACTTGCCTTAGAGCATACATTCATGAAACTCAGGCAGGGGCAGACTGTTAATTTTCAAATCATTTTTAGTAGGAAACATCTTCATGGAAAATTTGTTGTCAACATAACCATCATAATTCCTTGAAACATTAGCTCTTAATACCATGAAACTGGTATCAACCTCTCACCAATTTAGGGCACACCAAGTACCAGCCTGCACACATTGAAAATTACATACATTAATGCTATGCAACATATGTCCTACCTGGCACTAAACCTCTCCTGCTTGCTGCAGGCCTAAAATTCTCCAAGCTTCAAACAGCTCCATCCTAACAAAGATGAAGGAAAAGGGAAAAGTACACAAACCACGCCAATTACCGTCACCGATCGGATTCATAACTGGGAAGTGGCCCAAGCGCAACTTAGCATTTCCTCCAGACACGACTCTTACACGTGACGTCTTTCTTGTAAAAAATCATCAAAATTCACCTTTTTTAATACCGTCAGCAAGAAATCTTCCACCGCTATCTTCCTCGACCCAGCCCGTCGATCGCAGAATCTACGTGCCTCAATCCGATGCCCGTACCGCCAAAAGCTGCCGCATGCAGTCGTTACGCGCGGCGTTTTCAGATACGGTGCGCCGCGAATGAAAGCCAACTGGCATCATGGAAGAGCTATGCGAGGCTGACTGAGGTTTTAAGATCTGAGTGATATCGGTCCAGTATTGCATGCCTTAAGTATCATAAATCAGCTCAAGTTAAGGAAATATTGTCATAATATGAACATGAAAGTAACACCTGAATGTTTTTTGTAACACAGCCTGCTATATATTTGGGCGTCCCAAAAATATACTACATCTACGCCTAAATGCACCGCATCATGTTTTATGTGAGTAGTGCTGGGCAATGATTTGTCGGATATTATGTCATTACGCTATTATACACAATAAGGCCATTTACATGCTAGTGACTTTTCTTTATTTGGTTGTTTCCTTTGTATAAGCCAAAGGATTTGTATTTTTCTCTACCTATAAGTGTGATGCATCAGTAAGATAGACATGAGTTATTTGATTCTCTGATGCTTGCGACCCCCGCATTTCATTGCATGCTGGGTGCTTGCATTCATAAGTCAGCTGTTGGGAACGGCAGGGTATGGGTGGTGTGCGAATTACAGAACCCTTTATATTAAGGTTTCTTGTGCAATAGGCGGAAAACTGTAGAACACCACTACAGTTTAACCGGTCCTTGCTAGGACTGGAGTAAAAAGATAGGTCGAAGATGTCGAGGCACGAAGGTTTGTATCACCAACATCGCGAACAACAGCGAATCGTGCTGTGCCCATGGCTGATGCTGTTGCTGGTTTTTATGCGAAGGGAAGGCTGTCTATATTGTTTTCTTGGATTTTTTCGAAGTTCAGAAGCATGTAGACCGGAATTGATAACCCATGGACTTAAATAAAATGTGTGAAATCAGCTAAGGCCTACCAAGGCAGATCAAAATAAATAAATGAAACTCATCTTTTACATGAGAAAACATGCAGTAAAAATGTTTGGCTACTGAACAGTTATTTTCTTACATACTAACCATCAACGTTAGGTCTCATGCACGTTCAGTACCAGAGGTTAAGTATTGTCAAATAAGTGTGGGGTTATGGAGGAAGTAATGACCAAATCTGCCATAAACCCAAATAGTGTCTTCCTCCTACTTTAATATCCCTGGCCCACTTTCTTCCCAATGCTTGGTGGCTGGAGCCTCCCTTACCTCCCCACCCATGGCTTATGCATATTACACCCCTGTTGCATTTAAAAAGCAGGTCCTGTATTACAATGTGAAGTGGAACACAAATGTGAGTAATGAGTTAGTTAATATCTCTCTTTTAATGGAATTAAAGTGGTGACAGCTCTTGTCATATGCTGCTTGTTGCACAGTGATTGGTCACATCTGGGTGGGTCAAGCTTGGCTTGGTTTGCATGTGACACCATGTAATAATTGATGATTTTCCCCATATAATACATGGCTTTTGTAGCTTCCTTTTAAATATTTGTTTTACATATCTGGTTGCCATCCTGTATCTGAGTTTTACCTTTCTAATCCTCAATTTCTCTGCCCTTATCTCCATCAATCTTGGAGATTTGATTGTGCTTGTGGACCAATATGCAGTGTTATAGAGAAGATTATCCATCCAACATATGTTTAGATATCAGGGTAATTTTGTTTTGGTATGGCAATGCACTGTCATGACTTTATTTTACATTGTTGAAATGTTACAAAAGTGGATTGGCCCTCCTGGTCCCAAGGCAGGTCCTGTAGCAACATCAGTTTAAGCAATGCATGGATATAATGAAATATGATGCCTGGGTGATAAAAGTAGCTAATTATTCCACCATGCACAAAAATATGTTTATAAAACAATTTTGTGAGACATGTCTTAGTGAAAGGTTTTTAGGTTGCCCAAGTTTAGCCTATCATTTGGTTGTTCAGCTCATTCGAAATATAATTGTTGGACATTTATAGATTGTTTCCCTTGTGTCAATCCTATATGTGAATCTTGGGAGCAAAGAAGTGGTGAGGGTCATGAGGATAGCCTGGTATCGGTCCTAACCAAATCCACTAACAAAGCACATATTAATGATAAATGGTCTTTGAGACCAATTTTAGAGAGGCTCAGTCTGCTGGGCTGCTAGTTCATAGATGCAATATAAAAAACAGCCCTGTCACTCCAAAAGAAGGTGATACCCAGACACCACTCAATGTGGTGATGACTTTGTCCATGCCTGACTTACCCTAATTTCAATATGGGTCAACCATATTTCTGTTAAGAAATATTTGAACATTTAGATAGCAGTAACATCCCATGGCTCCTTCATCCTTTATTAATCCTTTTTAACAACAATGTCAACTGTTGTACTTGTGTTGGTGTATGGTATTCACACTTCTAATGATATATCATCACTGTTATCAAACGCACTGCCAATAAACACCTGTCTTAGTCTGCTGTAGCCTCACACCTTAGCAAACAAATTCTGAGCGGCATTGGACCATTGCCATTGGTTCTTGGTGAGCTTAGGACAGTGTGCACGAATGTCTTTTGTTGTAAATACATGTGTGCTGTCCATGCCCTGGAACTAGGATCAATGTGAAGGCAAAATTCCAGTTAGGTGTCTGTGCCAAGACCTCATTTGGTTACAGTTTTTGTATGTGTTTTCTGAGTTTTCAACCTGTGGTGAGGTGGGTTTGACTTACTTTGTGTGCTCACTTTTTGTGTCTGATGGAGTGGCCTGCAATTGGTGACAGTAGCACACTACATAAAGTTCAGGTAATGTCAGAAAGCATGACTGACCATGAAAAGTGTTACAGTATGTTTAAATTTGATGCAAAATTTTGTTGTTGAGCCAAAATTTCTCGGTGGAATGATGGAGTCTGTTCATATAGGCACTGCTTAGTGCAGGTACTGATACCAGAACTCCATCCAGTCAAAAATATGGGTCTGCATCTTAAAAAGCACTACTTTGCCCAGCTGCTTCATTGGTGGGTGTGCTTTCTGATTCAAACTGTCAGGTCAGGCCAGGTCCCTCTCAAAAGTGTGTCCTGCAGCATGACATCTTGTGTGTTGTATTGCACATCACATGTGCTGGATGGGATGTCACATCATCATGAGCACATCCATCATTGAACCTGAGCAAGGCTGTCCACAATCTGGTGACATGAAGACATGGCCTGTCTGGTTGTGCGTGTCGGCGCCGCCTGCTGTACCGGCAGCGTCTCCGTCCCTGAGGGGATGTATTTTTCTTTGGGGGGGGGGGGGGGGGAGGGGGGATGACCGATTGTCAGCGGACCGAGGCACGACAGCTGGCCTGCTCGACATGAGGAATGATACTGTCCTGTGCCAATCCTGGTTAGGGGTCAGTGGCATGCTCGTCTTGGACAGAACCATCCTGGTGAGCAGCAAACCATGCAGTTCATGCAGTCAGTGGAGGTAAATTTGCAAATGTTCGTCGTGAGATCGTTTTACGGATCTCATTGGTGGTCATCATTTTTGTTGACAAACCAAGCGCCGTGTGTTGGCGCATGAGTGAGCAACTTAATGTAGTGCTGATGTACACAATGAAAGGTAAAATATGCCATTGCACTGTACTTTATTTACCTGGCAAACACTCCACTTTAGACCACTGTGAACATAAGGTGTTACGCCCAGAGATAATTAGATGTAATGAAACAGGGAAAAAGTGCATTGAAAGCAGGCATTGTCGGTCATGGTGACCTGATTGGGCCTGCATGCACTCTTGGAAGCACAGTCAGTCATAGCTGCAGTGCTGGTGCGGCGGTACGTTTAAATTCAGCCACATCCAGATGTTTTGTGCTTTCCGGGAAAGGCGTTGTAAGTAGAAGCTGCCCTCTAGCTAAGCAGCTTTTGGCCCGTTGTTGTATGCGCTGGCCTGGGCCGCGGAGCGGTGCGTCGCCCCATCACCCATTCGTTATCACGCGCCGCCGGAGAGGGCCCGAGCACAGAGGAGGGACTTGCCGACGTATCGTGCACACAGGCGTTGTCGGAGGTGTTAATGCTCGGACATCGCGTCATCTCTCACCATCACGTCGCGCTGATGTTCTGTCGCAGCCCGATCATGTTTCTCGCCGATCCGTCACCATCTGCTGCGACGCGGCATCGTCTCTGTGGGGTGACGAAACCGCCAGCGACGGTGGGGGTGGATGTTGTGACAGGCTGTCACGTTCGGGGAAGTCTGACCACAACGCCGGGGCACGTCTGGACCACTCGGCTTTCGTGCTGGCTCCAGGAAAGGCGTCGCAACATGAGCCCAGCGCCGGCCCGCTCCTCCCCATCCCGCTGGCTCCCTGCTGTCGGGGTTTGGTGAGCAGGCGCTCGCTGTCTGTCTCTCACCGCCGCGTGCGCTCGGCAGGCGTGAGCTGCGACGCCTGCCTGCGGAGCAACTTCCGCGGCCGCCGCTACAAGTGCCTGGTGTGCTACGACTACGACCTGTGCGCCGGCTGCCGCGAGGCCGGCTCCACCACCACGCGGCACACGGCCGACCACCCCATGCAGTGCATCCTCACCAGGGCCGACGCCGGTGAGAGGCCGCCCGGGTTGGCTGGCGCGTCCGCCCCCCCCCCCCCCTCCCCCCGAGCTCCCTCAGCTCGGCGCTCGCTCCTCAGCCGCCGGCCGGCCGGCCGGCAGGTTAACTTCCCAGCACTGGGAATGCATGCGCTGGCGTTAGCGGTCGTCCTTCCCCTTGGGGCGGTGCGCCAGATCTGACTTTGTCTGGTTCCGCCGGCCCCGGAGGGCGGGGGGGGGGGGGGGGGGGGGGGGCGGTCGATGGCAGATGGGCTGTTTATCATACGCTAACCGTCGGCACGTTGTCGGTGCTTGTTGTGGCACGAATGTGGGAGTTTCAACATGTCTGTCTGCCACGTGTCGCCAGGTAAACGGATCAAACAGAGTTGTTCGTTTAATTTTTGCAATTCGGCTATGATTTGGATATCTGATGCAGCTGATTCGTGAAGCGGACGGTTGTTACGACCGACCACTATGTGCGCGCCATCACCTGAGAAACGATATGAGTGCTTCGCGTTGTCATTGTCCCTGGAGGCCATCCATAACGCGTCTGAGACCCTGGTGACAGTAACGCTCATCCCTGAACGGTCGCACCTCTCAGAAAAGTTTCGTATTTCGAACGCTGTTGGGAGGACTGCTCCAAATGTCTGCGAGCATCAGGCTCGTCAACGCCAGGCAGGTGCCATGTGTTTGGTCAGTCGCACCGCGACAAACATGGTGGATAACCATGTAACATTACCTTCGAATGTGTGACGACCACGCTGTCTCATGTTTCGAGATGCGACCGGACTTTGAAAGCCCCCGCCCCAACAGTCGAAGGGATGTCGCGGAGCGTTTCCCAGGTGGCCTCCAGCCAGCGCCTGCTCCGGCGTGTCGCGGTGCAGCGCGCAGTCTCATGCGTCGGTCGGCGCCCGGCCAGAGCTGGCGTCTGCCGCGCCGTCAGACCGCTCACGCTCACGTGCCGCTCACGGTCGACAGAGCTCTTCTACGGCAGCGAGGCGCTGTCGGCCGAGCAGCCGCAGTCGTTCGTGTGCCCACACTGCGGCAAGATGGGCCTCACCGAGCTGACGCTGGCCGACCACGTGACCGCCCAGCACTCGGACACCACCACCCAGGTGGTACGTAGCCGGCGGCGCGGGACGCGTGTCGAGCGCGTCCTCGTCTGAGATCCGCTACGCGGCCCGGCGGCACGGCGCTTGGTAGGCGTGCGTCGACTGCAGTGGTCATTTTGCAGCCACCGAACGGATAACATGTGACGTGCTGGCGGTGCGCCGTCCCGCACTTTCCCACGCCATACCGCCGTCATGTATCGCTGTGCTCATTGGGGTTTAATGATGTCGTGCTGCACGCCTCTAGACACATGGGGGCACGTCAGGTGGCGTCCGTCTGGACCCGTACCTCGGAGGCGGCAGGGCACCGCTGTCTAGCGCGTCGGCCGCCTGACCCTCGCCGCGTGCTGCAGGTGTGCCCCGTGTGCGCGTCGGTGCCCAACGGCGAGCCCAACCACGTGACGGAGGACCTGACGGCCCACCTGAGCATGGACCACCGCGGCGGCGGCGGCGGAGGAGGCGGCGGCAGTGGCGGCATCGGGGTGGGCAGCGGCGGCGGTGGCGGCGGCTCCGGCGGGTCGCGCGATCTGATCTCGTTCGGTGACGAGCCGTCTGCCGGCTCGCGCCATACGGCCCGCCGCATGCCACATCCCGGACGGGGCGTCAGCGGGCCGCGCATCCGCCGCTTCAACATGCACTTCAGGTAGGCAGGCCCGTCTGACTGGAGTCGGCAGGTACAGAGGCCAGTATGACTGGAGTCCTCTGGTACAGAGGCCGGTCTGACTCGAGTCCTCTGGTACGTAGGCCGGCCTGACTGGAGTCCTCAGGCACGGAGGCCGGTCTGACTGGAGTCCTCAGGTACGGAGGCCGGTCTGGCTTGAGTCCTCAGGTACGTAGGCCGGTCTGACTGGAGTCATCAGGTACGTGGGCTGGTCTGACAGGAGTCCTCAGGTACGTAAGCCGGTCTGACTGGAGTCATCAGGTACGTAGGCTGGTCTGACTGGAGTCCTCAGGTACGTAGGCCAGTCTGACAGGAGTCCTCTGGTACGGAGGCCGGTCTGACTGGAGTTCTCAGGTACGTAAGCCGGTCTGACTGGAGTCCTCAGGTACGTAGGCTGGTCTGACAGGAGTCCTCAGGTACGTAGGCCGGTCTGACTGGAGTCATCAGGTACATAGGCTGGTCTGACTGGAGTCCTCGGGTACGTAGGCCGATCTGATCGGAGTCCTCAGGTCCAGAGACCGGTCTGACAGCAGGCACGGAGACTGGAAATTGGCTCACTTTCCTTATGGTGTGGAGCGTTGTTGGCCTCGGCAGGCACGACTCCTGGCCTTTTTCCAGGACCGTGCCTGCCTGCTGGGGCGGTTCATAGGTTGATGTACCTTACTGTGTCTGCGACGTGGCCGGCGTCAGCAGGGGACGGGTACTGCGCGCCGCTGTCCTGCGGGACAGATGCTGTGGGTGTGGATATGTGCCCCGCACGCTGGCTGAGCGGCGCCGTCCTCGCCCTCCGTCGCCAGGGAGTCGATGGACCCGATCACAGAGCTGTTGTCGCAGCTGTCGGGAGTGCGGCGCGCCGCCGCCTCCACCTCCTCCGCCTCGTCCACCAACGCCAGCTCGGTGGCCAGCTCGGCCAGCACCGCCTCGCAGCTGCAGCAGCTGCAGATGCACCTGCAGCTGGAACGGCAGCAGTATGTGAGTAGCTCACCGCTTGACCCTCCCTGCTAACGGCCAGAGGAGAGGAGGGGGCAGAGGAATGAAGGTGGGGCTGGTGCGGTGTGCATGCTTATGGCATATTAAGTCCTTTTGGTTTGAGGTGAAGTCAAAACCAAATGTCTGTCATGCGACCCATCCAAAATACCCAGGATTGTTATCGGCCACCGTCGCTATGATGCAGCTGAGAACTACACTGCACCCTCAGGGCATCTGATAACCATGCAAAGGCACTGGCGTCAGAAAATGGGGGATGATGTTAGGTTCCTTTTGTCATTTCTTTGGTTGATTTGCAGTTGAACATCCAAATGAAGTCTGAAGTAAGTTCTAAGGTATGAGTTTTATGTAAAAAAAAAATTTGTCGTCGGAAGTTTATCTAAGGGACTATTTTGAGCTTGCTGAAGTTGCAGACATCTTCTGCCTTAGTGTTGTACTAGGTCACTATATCCAAAGCCGCAATGTCACTAGTTAAGAATATCAGTAATCGAATAGTTCGAAATGTAGAAGTGATGTATGAAATCATTTGGAGTTAAACGTATCCGGTTTCTTACCATTCATATTGTTTTCGCTTGGGTTCACCACTGAAACCTGCAATGTGTATTGAACAACCGGGTAATACCCAAGTCTGTAGGGCGGTCCTCACTGCTCTGACGAAACTAAGGCTGCAGGGACGGATTTTGTGCATCACCTGGCCCTGAGGACTAATCGCATCCAAATCTGTGAGATGATGGTGTTACGCACCGACCTGCCCGTGACGGGCTCTTCCCGCTTCGGCGACTGCATACGCTTGCTTCAGCCGTGTTGGCTTCGCTGCTGATGTGTAGATGTACGCCACATACCCCCTGCGGGGTGCGGATAGTGTAGTGGTTACAGTGCCCGCGTTAGCCACTGCGCGTCTGGGAAACCAGAGGTGCGGGGTGCGATTCCCCGCGGTGCCCGCCCCTCCTACCAAGGTGGGAGGCAGGCGACGCCATAAAGCGTCAGTAGCTGAGTATGGTGTAAGGCCCCAGTGACGACGACGACGGTATCACACTTCCTGCTCGGAATGGGATGGCTCCAGGGGGTGCTCCCACGCGGTCGGGCTATCTTCTGCATGCGCGCTTCCTCCGTGCGCTGGGACTCGACGAGACGGGCGTCTAGCCAGATGCCGGGGAGGGGGGGGGGGGGGGGGAGGACATGTGTGATGGGGTGCCGCTCCCCGTTCGACAGGATTTTTCAGTGGCCGGCTTTTGAATAGTAACACTGTACTAACTTGCTATTGATGTTTCAATATTTTGCTTCCTTTTCCCCGCCCAAGATTGATTCTGGTGTTGATGCTTTCCATGTGGGCTTTAATCGCCAGAAACATCAGCCAACGCTTTGCCATCTATCAGCCGCTCCCATCAGCTCATTGACTGATCATTCCCTCTTGAATTGTTTGCTTTTTGCACTGCCGTGGAGCTGTATTTGCGACGGTTTATTAGAATATCACCTTTGTCATTGTCGTCAACCTGTGCCGTGTTGTGCGGCGCGCGCGTGCGTCAGCGGCCGGGCGGAGGACGCCAGCTTGACGCCCGGCCCGGGGGGAGCGCCGCCAGCGCCGTCGCTGACCGTCCAGCGGCCGCCGTGTCCGTCGCAGGCGCAGGTGGTGCGGCAACACACGGAGCGTGTGCCCCGCCGACAGGCGGGCCGCCGCGGCCGGCGCCGGCGGCCTGGCGGCGAACACGACCGGAGCGGCCGCCAACGCCGCCGCCGCCGCCGCCGCTTCCGCCGCTGCCGCCGCCGCCGCGCCGGCGAGAGCGCCAGAGACGACCGAGACGGCCGAGGCCGGCGCCGCCGCCACGGCTCGCTCGCAGTTCCTGCTGGCCAGGTCAGCACTGTCGGGGGCTGTCGCACGGTCGGGAGACGCGGGACGTGGCAGAGAACCCCCGTGGTCCTGGGTGATAAACTGACGGGGTCGTTATCTCTGGCAGGCGTTGATCAGGGGTCCGAAAACGTTTTTTGTATTGTTTTTGCGCACACCTTTTTCAGGCTCAGCGCGAAATTTTCGCATGATTTCAAGGGAGATTTCTGACATGCGTGTGTTTTTGCGACGCTCAGTTCGGTATTTAGCTGCTGACCGTTGATTGGCGGTGTGCCTGCAGCAGGCCCGTCTCGGTTGTGTGTATGGGGGGGGGGGGGGGGGGACCAATTCTTTCCGGTACATGAAATCAGTGCGCCAAATACCACTCTGTGCCACTGGGCCATGGGACCCTGGAGGAATGGGACAGGGAAGGAACGAGCAGCCATCCAGGAAAATAGCACGCCGCCTCACACGTTCAAGGAGACCGGAGGAGGACTAAAACCACGCCTAAGGAAGGTGGTTGGCCATTTGGTCAGTGTGGAGCGGGCACCTTGCCACAGTCCACGACTCTGAAGTCGCCAGATTCTCACATTGGAGATACGTAAAGCTTACAGCGTACGAAAACAAACTAAAACCATATCTGGGCTGAAACAGTAACCATGGAGGAAGTAGGCACCATCTTCGCAGCAAGCTGTGAGCGTGTGCTGAGAAAATGCGTTTAGTTCAGCCCATCCGTGCCTGCGTGGTACACCCAAAGACGGGGAAGACGCCCTGGTCACATTGATCCTCTGCTCCAGAGCTGTGCCAGCAGAATGTGTAGAACTTTACATCGTATATACCAGCATGTCAGTGGTGTTATTTTCTTCCGAAATTCGGGAGCACGCCAAAGGAAAAATGACGCACAGAAAACGGCTTTCTGAGTTTCTGACAAAATTGTGTTCTTCACAAACCGCTAACGTCACGTTGAAATGTATTAAGCTGATGTGAAACCAGACGGTTGAGACACGCCGAAATTTGCATGCATGTTTGCAAGAAAGTTTAGCAAGTTGTACAGCGGATACTGAAAAAGCAGGTTTCGTGTATTGGAACACACTGTATACTGTTTGTCTTTGTAAGTGCCTAGCTCGAAGGTGGGCTTACTGACGCTGCCGCGCGCGCGTGTACCGCTGCTGGACGTACCGTGTATGGCCGAAGCCCAGTGCCGTTGTTCCCGTCTTGTGACGAGTGCCGGTGCTTTGCAGGATGCGGGACGAGGAGGATTCGGAGGTGGACCGGACCCAGCAGCTGGTGGACCGGGCCGACAAGAGTCTGTTCGCACAGGTGGGGCCGAACAGCGTACGGGCGCGCCGGTAACGCCTTGACTGCGGTGTGCAGGCTTCGTATCGATGCGTCGGATTGACATTTTAAAGCTGTTTTTTAAAGAAGCACATGCAAACTGTAATGATTGCGGTGAACTTGTGAGAAATGAAACTGAATTGCGTTTTTCTACTTTCAGGAAATAGTGTTGTCTTCTCTCACCAAGTCGCTGGAGGAGTGTATAGCCATGTGTGAGGTCGGGGCCAGTGCCAATACGGGCGGGATGGTGACGAGGTCCGCGCCAGAGTGCTCCGGCGCCGAGTCGGCGCCGCCGCGGCCGGCGGGAGGCGCGGCGCCCCCGGCCGCGGCTGCCGCCGCCAGCCGGCCGGCAGCAGCCGCAGCCGCCGCCGCGCCTCCCGCCGGAGCGCGGCCCGCGAGTGAGGCGGCAGCGGCGGCGGCGGCAGCGCGCGGCGCCGCCGCGGCCGGCCGCGGCGGCCGCGCCGCTGCGCCGCGGCCGGCTGGCCTGGTGGGCGTGCCGGCGCCGGTGGCGCTGGGCACGCGGGTGGTGCCGGTGCGGGGTCGCCGGAAGCCGGCGCGGCCGGCCGCCGGCGCCGCGGCCGCCGGCGCCGCGGCCGCCGCCGCCGGCGGCCGCTCACTGCCGGGCTCCGAGCCGCCGCCGCCTCACTAGCGCCGGGACGGCCGTGACGGGTCGCGGTCTGGCCTTGCAGCGCGCCGCTGCCGCCGCCCACGGCTTTCGTGCCTTGTTCCGCTGGGAGGTGCACCTGCTAGGCACGTATACACAGCCTACACGTATTCTTTCAGCTCTCGGGTTGAGTGCGGCCTCGGGCTATCTCGCCTTTTACTGTGTACATAGGGCCTGGATTATCGCCGTGTCGCAACTTGAGCGCTATTCTATTTGACGTGGAGTATACTAACTGCATTTTCGGGCCAGGTACTTCATATATTATATCATTGTTCTTTTCACGCTCAGCGTCCGGCCGCAAGTAAGCATACTGCAGTGTGATTGCCGATGTAACTTCGTTGATTTTGAGGATGTCAAAGTTTACCTTACGTTTGGTTTGTTTGGTAACATGTTTAGTTTGTTGGGAGATCTAGTCCTGTCATTGATAATGTAAACCCCATTGTTGTGATTAAATTGAAGTGTAGCGAGGATCGCGATTGTTATGCCTATCGAATAGCGCTGGCCAACTAACTGGTTTTTAAGTTGTGTATATTACCTGGCTCTCTCGAAGGAATGATATAAATAAAGATTGTTGTGATAAGCGCCGGACTCTGGACAAACATTTGGGGGCCACACGAGCCCTGGCGTGCACCACAGGCGCGCGCGCGCACACGCTGTCTCACACTTGCACACGCGTACAGAGGCGGCTCACACCGACACGCGCCCGGCGTTTGGCTCTACAATGACTAGATGGGAAGCTCTCACACGCTCCAGCAGCCAGCCGCGCCGCCAATCACATCCACGCGCTGCGGCCGGGCCGGCCGGTCCGTCCGGGTGTCCGGCGCCGCTCCTCTGGCGCGGCCGCCCCGCGGCACCTCGTCTCAGCCGGGCGTCGGCGGGACGGCGGTTCAAGTCTGCGCGGCACGCCCCGGTGCCCATGTCCCGTGTCCCCGGCGGTGACTCCGCCGCCGCCTCGCTCACACCACGTCCAGGTGCCGGAACTGCCGGTAGTCGTAGGGTGCCGGCGGTGGCACGCCGTGCGCCCGCGGCGCGCCGGCGCTGGCGCCGTCCGCGCACGCGCGCCCCGGCGGCATCAGCACTGTCCGCAGCGCCCTGTCGCCGTCGCCCGGGTACCGCTGCGACAAGTGCTCCGGCCGAGCGCCGCCCGGCGGCGCCAGCTGCACCTGCTGTTTACTCTTGTCGTCGCTAGGTGGCGGCAGCGTCTTGCGTCTCCGGTGCAGGCAGCAGATAGCACCCAGGATAAAGCCGACGACGGCGACGGCGGGCAGCGCTATCAGGAGCGCCTGCATGGAGTTCGGTGGCGCTGGAATGAAAGCGAACGAGCGTCATGGACGGGCGCGGGGCATAGCGTGCTTAGCAGGAGTTCCCGTCTGCAGAAGCGCGTGGATCTTCAATCAATCGCCAGTTACGTGGTCTCTGGACCCACAAACCGAGGCGAAGTATGTACATCCAAACATCAGTTAATCAAGAGCGAGAGCGTGGGCCGGGCACGTATTACCTGAAGTTCTGAAGAATAACATCGCAGATGCGATTGATTCCTCGTTATCAATCACATATACGACGTATGACGACAGACAAAACAGTTTGCTGCCCCACCGGGCCGCTACCCACCAGGCACCACGTGCAGGAAGGCCTCCCGTTTATCAAAGTCGTTGTCGTTGGCGGCCATGCAGACGAAGACGCCCTCCTGGCTGGGCACGACGTCCGGCAAGGTCAGCTTGGTGAAGTAGCTGTCGCCGTCCTGCACGGTCGGCGCGCCCGAGATGACTACGTATCGCGAGCCCTGGATCTCCACCTCGGTCTGGTTGAACGTCTGGCTGTCTCCCGGGCGGACTCGGCGCAGCCACTGGGGACGGTGGGTCGGTCAGCGGATGCGACCGCGCCGCACACGACACACGGGCCGCCCTGCAACGGTCCGGTCCGCCGCTGCGACACCCGCCCGCTCTGGGACACCGCTCGGCGGTCAGTAGCTGCTGGTGCCCCTGAAAACAGTGCGTTACGCCTGGCGCTTGGCGAACGTGACGTGACGTGACGTGACGGTCGCCGTCCGGTCACGTGACACGGGAGCTGGTCAGGGCTTCTCGTCACCGGCCCCGGGGCGACAGCGCAGGGCAATATGGGACACGACACACTGCAGTGCGATTCACAGCTGAAGGGATGACCAACAACATCGGAAACACACCCAGTGTTCCTAAAGAACTGAGCAACCGGAAGCCTCCGTTGATGGCTTCTGGACGTTTTCTCTGAAGTCGAAGGTTTGGTGGTGTGTCGCGCAAACAATGTGCAGTGTAAACGGTCCGACGAGGGGCTAGCGTGGCGAGGCACGTGTTATCCGTCGGTCGGCGGGCGCAGTGGCGCAGCGACGGAGCTCATGGGCGGGGGGGGGGGGTCGGGCCCATTCCCCTATCGGGTTTGAGCGTAGTTTTTCACCACGACGCTACTGAATACAACGCCCGAATCGGATGATCAGGAACACTATTTCGGCTTAAAATCTCTTCGACATGACCATGGGCGGCGACCAGTAAAGCCCAACAGCCGTAATTTAGTAACAAGACCAACGGATAGCCGTGTGTCCGCGTATAGCGCGCAGAAACAATGGTTTAGGGTTCCAAGGCCGATCAACATCGAAAGCCCATTGACGCAGTATACACTGCACACATCAGCGTTAGCAGGGTCTGTAAGTCAGCGCGCAGTGCGTAGGTACTGTCAATGGGGCTGGGACTTGCTCGTAAAAAAAGCACCCCCCCCCCCCCCGTTGCAAATTATCGCGGCCCTCCCTTCGCAAGTTCTGGCTGCGCCCGTGGCCTGGCATGGCCAGCGCACGAGCAACAGCCTCGAACAAGGCAGCCAGCTATGCCGTTCCCACAAGGCGGCGACTGTCTTGGTGGCGCTGATGAAAGTACGCAGTTTGGTAACGGGGCCCAGACGGTGGAGGTTTGTTGAGCAAATACACAGTGTTGTCACTCCCAATGACAGCTTTGCTTTTGCAAACCCCCTTGGATAGGCACGGACAAAAAGGGGTCTTTGTAAGAGCTTTGCAAGAATTTCCTCACGAAAAGTTGAAAAAGCTCTCGACTCTTGACCCGGTGACATTCTCACGAAAAGTTAAAAAGTTCTTAGCATTGCAACATCGCAACGGTTGGATGTCGGGGATCACTTAGCCAGTTTTCTGTCACCGGTTTATGGGTCCACGTCTAGTGTTCTAATTTAAGAACGATACGGGAGAAGGTGACGTTCGTAACAACTCAGACTTGCTTTTGGTTTATGAGGTGGAAGTGCAACCGCATAGCCGCACAGCTGATTTAGTTGACGTTGCAAGGCCAACTAAAGGAAGGATGGAGTCATGCTACTTTCTTAGCACACATTGCACATAGTTACATTGCGCATAGTTGCACTTACGAGTTAAACTTGACGAGTTACCACACTCATTACGAGAAGGTGACATTGGAGATGAAGGTGAAGTGGGTGAAGAAGGTAAAGAATGTGAACCTTTTAGAAGTGGCAGTGCTGTCATCAAACACGGAAAATAGTACGTTGTCAAGGACCACATCTCAAACGGCTTTGTGTCAACATCGCGACCGCACACACTGCTTCTATTTTATTTTTGAAGTCCTTGATCTGGCAGGCACTGTGCATTTCTCGTCACGTGACGCGTTGTACGGCTGCCTGGCTGCCAGATTCATTATGATTCTGAGGATAAAATACCCTTCCCACTTAAATCAAGACTGGAGACAAATTGAAAGTAAACAAACAAAGGTATATAAGAAATGCAAATGTATCCTTAACCGCCTTACGTACACAGCCGGCGAGAACAAACTAAAAACGCTATGCTTAGCTCGATGACTCCCAATGCTTAGTGTGGCGTTTGGCCAAAGTTGACCAACCTCTGCAGCAAGCGCAAACCCCTGGTAAAACGACTGGTGGTTATATGCCGACCACAATCTGTTTCCTTACTGAAACCACCGGGCCAGCCATGCACTTTATATCATACCATCTCAGTGCGAGTGATGCCACGTCTGACCTGAGCGAACCGGGGCTCAGCGGTGTTAGCCACGCCCGGTGTCACGGTGGAATGCTGGATTCAGACAGATCTAGACGCATGGGTCAGGACTTCGCGTGCCCCAGGCCGCCTCGTTAAAGTTCCCCACTAATTTGACACCACCTGCGACACCGACATACGTCTTCGAAGCGCAACGCGCAAACAAATTTTGACAGCGCCGCGTCGGTGCCGGCTCATCTGGGTCAAGCGATGGGCCGCCGGCCGGCGGCGGCGCCTCCTCACCTTGATGTGCGCCTTGGAGATGCTCTGTACGCGACATTGCAGCACGGCCGTCTCGCCTTCGTAGACGGTGGTGTTGCTCGGCGCCCCAACGAACACGGGATCGTGCGAAATCGGCTCTGCGAACGCAGAGGTCAGGGTTCAGCGGACCTGCGCGCGGCCGCCGATACGGCGCTGGCCCTCGTGCCACGCGCAGATAGGCTGCTCATTCGACGCCCCTGTTCTCAATATTAATGTATAGCCCGCAGCTGATACATGCGTCCATGAGAGGTCATCAGTCAAGTCCGGGATGGCAAATCAATATGGCGCCGCGGCCTGGACATCGGTAGGGGTTGATAAGGCCACCGACGGCGCTGGTGCCGGAAGAGTCGCTGAGTCCCTGGCAGCGATTTTAGCTGAACTCAGTCGTCGCCGGCCCGATCCAGACTACATCCGGAAAAGAGACGCCTCGCACAATGACCCGAATTACGAATATTTGTCGTGATTGAAAGACGGGAAGCTGTTTCTCAAAAAGATCGGGAACTTATCAGGGAAAATGACCAAATTTAGCTCCAAAATGCACTACAAAAGGTTTGCCACCCGACAAGACTCAATTTCCATCCAAACATGATGCGCTGGAACGACCCAACTGAAAGCCAAACTAGCCGCTGTTGGCTGGTGTCGACGTCCCATTTTATGCGCGGTTCGAAAGGGCGTCACGATCGTCAGCAGCCGACCGACAGCGCGCTGACACGCAGCCGACCCGCTCACAATAGCCGTGCTGGGCTGGCCCGGCACGCTGCGACCCCAGACGCCGACCAGCCTGAGCGGCGCGGCGCGGCGCGGCGCGGCCGGCACCCACCTGTCGTCCGCAGACTGAAGCTGTGGTTGGCGGAGCCGAATATGTTGGCTGCCACGCAGATGAAGACGCCCTCGTCCGAGCGCAGCAGCTGCGTGAAGGTCAGCTGGCCGCCCTTGACCTGGACCCGGGTCGAGGGCAGCACGACGCGGCCCTCCTGCGAACGGACCCGACTGTCAGACGCTTGGGGGGGGGGGGGGGGTCGGCCCCTGTCGCGCACATGACACTCTTTCGAGCCGCTGTGGGCGGCGCACGGGAGCCGTCTTTGCTGGCCACCGCCGACTGGCCGGTTGATGGAGGGACGGCTAGAAGTCCCGCTTCTTGGGGCTGCCTTTTTGAGTTTTGCTTTTCAGCTGCGGCCAGTGGCTCCCAACTCTCCATGCTCAACTCTCAACGCTCCCAATTCCCATGTCACCGACGAATAGAACTCAGTACATGTGGTAACCAATCGATTCATGGCATGCAACAAGCAAACTGTGGTGTGCTGGTCGTTGGACTAGTAACAATCTCGTGCCACTATCTCTTTTCAGCAATTCCAGTTGCAGAAGGCTGCCTTTGCTTAACCGCATAATGCGTTCGTTAACGCACTGAGAACAAATGCTCAGTTTTCTGAACAGTAATTGAGTTGCCATTTTGTCCCAACACAAAACTCAGGTGGTTCAACTACAGTGCAGTCCGAATTCAAACATGCTTCAGATGCAACTCACTAGCAAGTGACCGATCCATAAGTAGTGTAATGCGTTTGTGAATAGCACACGGGCCCGACTTCAGCACGGAAGACCCAGTCCCGTCTCGCCCCACGGCTCCGCGCGTGACGACCGGACCACCGGAGGGGTGTCGGCCGAGCCGCTGCGTCAGCCTCACCTTGTACCACTTGACCTCGGGCTCCGGGTAGCCGGAGGAGACGCAGCTCAGCTGGAGCCGGGAGCCGAGCGGGCCGCGCACGCGCTGGCTACCCCGCTCCTTGGGCAGCAGGATGACTGGCGGCCGGCCGCGGGACGTCACCAGGTTGTCGGCCGGACCCTGGCCGCCCGACAAATTGTCGTAGAGCCCGGAGGCGTCCGGGCCTGCCGGCAGACGCGGCGTGTCACGGCCAGCCGAGCCCACCGGCGCCGGCGTCTGATTGGTCACGTCACGGCCTCACAGCCAGCCCAGCCCACCGGCGGCGGCGGCTGATTGGTCACTGCTCATCAGCCGGGGTCAAAGTCCTTCCATGCACGGAAATAGACGTCGAGTAATCAGGGGCGACGCACGCACTGCACCGCAGTCCGCACAGACAGTAAACACGATTCCTCTGAATGACGTGCAGATCTAAGTCGGTTCACTTCCAAACAGCACATTATTAAGTCAACATGACTGCGCCGCCGCGCCCAACTTTGCCTGAAGACCGCTCTCCCCCTGTTTACATCTCAAACACACACTCGTGGGCAATCAGCCGGGAGCCATTGTCGTATTTACCAGTCAATAAATAATATATCCTGCCTCGGGACAAAATGCAATATAAGTTCCCGAAACTTTATAAGGAAAGAGAAAGCCATTTGCAGTTTCGCACTGTCCCGCAGAAAGCACGCTGGGGAGAGTGAAACTGCCCGCTGGCTTTTCAGCGGAAATTGCCTTCATCTAAGGCACGCCGCCGGGTCCTTTCGCTCTCAGACATCAAAGAAATGTGACGCCGTATCCCGGCCCAAAGCACCGGGCCAGTTTCCCATTCCTTTCCATTTTGATCTAGCCCCTGGCGGTGCGGACATGGTGAGTGGTTTGGGAGCTCCCCGTGCTTCTAAGCGGATCAATGCGACCGGCATCTCTTGTTTTAATGAACGCCGCGATTACGGCCCCAGCTCGCGCAGTGTTTCTGCTGCACTCGCGTCTCTCAGCCAATCAGCAGTGAGAGCTGACGCGATTGCACGGTTTGCGCTGACGCCACGGCGGCCGCCCGAGCGGCGTTGCTTACGGTGCGCATCTGGAGGGCTGGCGCGGTCACGGGCCGCGGCCGGCCCAAGTCAAAACAGCGCGCCACCGGCCGCGCCGCGGCGCGCGCCCTGTTGTGATTGGAGCGTGGGCGTGTCGGCGGGCGTGGGATGAGAGCGGCAGCGTGCCGGGCCGCGCCCGCGCCTACCGGGCCTGCGCTGTCAGCGCGCGCTGGTCAGAGCTGCGCGAGCGGGTGGCCGGGGCCATGGGTAACGTCTTATTCGGAGAGAAATTGACGCCGGGTGGTTCCAGTGAGATGTGGTGTTGTCCCAATCGCACACACAGATTCAGAAACTCCGTTAACTTGCCGGATGCATCAACTCCAGAACGACTGAGTCCCGGCCACTCACGTATCCCCAACAACTTGATGTTCGCCATGCCGATGACAAGGAGCCCGTTCACCGATGACGAGGAGTCCCACTCACCGATGACGAGGAGTCACATCCACCAATGACGACGAGTCCCATTCACCAATGACGAGAAACCCCACCCACCGATGATGAGAAGTATTTCCACCGACGGCGAAGAGCCCCACTCACCTGGATGGGGAGGAGCCCCACTTTCCCACTCACCGATGACGAAGAGCCCCACTCTCCCACTCACCGATGGCGAGAAGTCCCACTCACCAATGACGTAGAGCTCGGTGGTGACGCGCTTGGTGCCGAAGCCGTTGACGGCGTCGCAGACGTAGACGCCGGCGTCGTCGGCGGTGACGCGCGCCACGTGCAGCGTCTGACCGTCGACGCTGAAGCGCTCCCAGGACGGCCGCACGTGGGCGCCGTCCTTGCGCCACTCGAGCATGGGCGGCGGTGTACCGGCCACCGGACAGCTGATGCGCACAGAGCCGCCCAGCCGCGCCACCAGGTGGGGCGACACGCGCTGCCGCAGCTCCGGCGGCCCTGCCGGCCGAGCGGAGCGTCAGCAGGCCGCTGCACCAGCGGTCACAGGGCGCACAGCGGGCCACACCAGCGGTCACAGGGGGCCGCACCAGCGGTCACAGAGGGGCCACACCACCTGTCACAGGGGGCCACACTAGCGGTCACAGAGGACCGCCCAGCGGTCGTTGCGGTAGTAGGGCAGACGACACAACATTCGCTGAGCCGAGCGTTCCGGGTGACGGCGGCAGGGCAGACCAGAACACCGAAGAGAAAGTCAATCTGGCGCGCCTTTCGAGCCGATCCAGTCCTCCAGATCGGATGCGCATCATGTTTAAAAAGGTGTTTATTACATATTGGGATTTAATTTCAAACCGGACTTTCAATACCGTCTTTGATAATTTGGTCCAGTTTGATGTAATTTGTTTTTGCTTTCTGAATACTTGCTACTGGTATGGTTTTCAAGCACAAGAAACGACGCTAACTCGAAAGTGCGGTGGTGTCGCGGGACATGTATCGAAAACGTCTGTCACTCCCAAACTAGCGACAGTTCCGTTCATAGCGCTCTCCTACAATCACGTCGAACGGATACGTGGTGCTCTAAAATAAGTCCAGCCGGCGCATCCTTCCCAATCTATCCTCACTCGCAATTCCCGTCCATCTTCACATCGGCCTGCCGCGCAGCCCCCCCCCCCCCCCCCCGCTTCCCGGTCAGATCACGCGCTCGGCATCAGTGACGCGGGGAACGTTTTTCTTTTTCCACCGCGGCACCGGCCAGAATAGCAAGCGGGCCGGGCCGACGGCGCGGTGTCACTATCACCCCCGCGGCGACACGGCCAAGGAGAGGCGTCGCCGCCGCCCACGCCGCCCAGATAGAGCTGGACAATTGAATTACGGCGACGTCGTCGCCGTGTGTCGAAGTTATCGGTCCGCCGGTCTGAATGGCTCTCTGCAGCTTTCAGCTGTCAAGCGCGCTGACGGAGGCCAAACATCCGTGGGATTACCACCGCACCCAGCGAGCACGGAGCGCCCTACAACAAACGGGGTTACGGCGCGCCTGAGGCTCCACCCGGCCCGTCAAATAGCCGGACCTGGCGCGAGCGGCGGCGGCAGATACACCGCACCGTCACGTGACGGTGCGGCGGTGACGGCGCGGCCCGGCTCGGCAGGCTGCGGGCTGGCGGAGCCTCCCTCTGCCGACGTGCGGCGAGCCGGTGCCGCATACTGCGCCGCAAGACACTGCCACCAGACCGCGGCACCGCGCACGGCATCACCGCCCGGCACCACCGCTCCATCCGTTCCACATGGAGACACCAGGCCCGCTCCGGTGAGCCAGGGGGGCAGTGCGGAGCGGAGCCTGATTGGCGCCGGCGGCAGGGAAGGGACAGGCGACAAACGCGCATGTCTCACGAGATTCGTGAAACGAGACAGAAGATGACGTCACAAAGGATATTCACACTGGTGGTTGCCGACATCCCCACTTATAACACGTTACAGCGGGCTTAGTGTGGTACACTCGCCGATGGTGACCAAGACGGTCTCTAGCGCGCCGCTAAGCGGCCGGATGTCCGAGGGTCGGCAGGCGGCCGCCGGCGACCGCAGACCTGTTGCTCGCTCCTCGCCGGCGGGAGGCGCCCTGCGGCAGCTGCGGGTGGACCGCACCAGCGGCGCCGCGACACCCCGTCCGGCCATGACATCATGCCGTCCTGGCTCGGGGCGGAGACGAGGCGGGCTGGCGAGCAGCCGTGATCAATGGCCGATTAACGCGTCAGACCCGGCCCGGCCGTCGCAGATGGAGCGACGGCGACAGCTCCATCTGATAAGTCGACGGCCGGCCCAGCACAACAAAAAGCGGCCGCGCGTCTCCCGGCGCCACCAGAGTGATGGCGACAAGGCCTCGGCCGCGGGGCCGCGGCGGCGTCGCCTGGCGTCCCTCCTCCAGCCGGGGTCGCCAGCCCGGGGCGTGGGAGCCCGGCGGCGGCGTCTCTCGCGCGTGGCTCGCCCTCGGCGCTGACCGGACGCGCCAGCCTCGCCGGCGCGTCAGTGGTGCGAGGTTCCAGCGGGCGGCTGCCATTACCGCCGGCTGATGGCCGGCTTCGGCCGGCGGTGGAGACAGGCCGCTGCCCGCCGGAGATCGGGCAGCTGCCGTTCCGGCAACGGTCATTTGTTGGAAGCCCATGCTCCCGCCATTCAATGACAGCGTCGAGCGCGCGCACGCACAACTTACCACGCCGTGAAACGGGCTTTAACAAAACTGCTGTTCG
The DNA here is from genome assembly GCF_011947565.3 of Pollicipes pollicipes. NCBI lineage: Eukaryota > Metazoa > Arthropoda > Thecostraca > Pollicipedomorpha > Pollicipedidae > Pollicipes > Pollicipes pollicipes. Next base: position 22,864,195 of record NW_023596225.1, on the reverse strand, counting down.
ATGCAATAAAGAAAACTGGCGCTTTAATCCAAAATGCAATAAGCCGAGGCGATAAAGTGTAATCTGACTTGACTTAAGTTAAGGAGGACTGGTAGTCCAAAACCTCGCCAGTCACGCCAGTGGTTTGGGTCACGTCAGTGGCTTCAGTAATGAGCGTGACGCCAGTGACCCAAGTGACGCCGGTCGCCGGTCGCCGGTCCGGTACGGGCGGTGACGGCCGCCCGGCGCCTCGTGCACGGCACCTCCCGTGGCGGGGCAGGGCCAAGTCGACCGTGCAGCCGGTGGGCCGCCCGCCGCGCGCGCCGCGCCGCCGCCCGGCCGCCCGCCGGCTACGATAAAAAGCCCCGCCCGGCCAGGCCCGGTGACATTTACGCCGGCCGGCGAGCGGCACCC
>NW_023596225.1:22821302-22858802 GCF_011947565.3 Pollicipes pollicipes | reverse complement strand
GGCTATCTAATTTCATATATTCATGGTTTGGCACATCAAAGCGCCTTTTATTTTACACCGAGTGGATCATTTCCTGGAAGCGCATTCATTCAACATGGCAATAAGCTTTCTGGACTAATTTGTTAGTGGCGGGCGACTGGCGTGGCCGCCCTCAGCCTGGACTCAAAAGCGGCCGTGGTTGCCGAGTCTGGACGGGAGGGGTCGTGGGTGTCGGGTCTGAGCGGGAGCGGCCGTGGGTGCCGAGTCTGGACGGGAGGGGCAGTGGTTCCCGGGCCTGAGCGGGAGCGGCCGTGGGTGTCGGGTCTGAACGGGAGGGGCCGTGGGTGTCGGGTCTGAGCGGGAGCGGCCGTGGGTGCCGAGTCTGGACGAGAGGGACCGTGGGTGCCGGGTCTGGAGGGGAGCGGCTTGGGTGCCGGGTCTGAACGGGAGGGGCCGTGGGTGTCGGGTCTGAACGGGAGGGGTCGTGGGTGCCGGGTCTAAGCGGGAGCGGCTTGGGTGCCGGGTCTGGACGGGAGGGGCCGTGGGTGCCGGGTCTGAGCGGGAGCGGCCGCGGGTCTGGGGTCTAGACGGAAGCGGCCGTGGGTGCCGTGTCTGCTGCACAGAGGCTGGGCCCGGCGACAGCGCTGCCTGGGGAGCGCGCCAGCCGTCTGCCGCTCACCGGGAGCCCGGTGGCCGGCCATCGACATACTCACAAACACCCACACACACAGAGGTGCTCACACACAGACACTCTCACTCTGTCGGCAGCATGGATCATTACCACTCGTTCCGGACCCGACACTGTAATGTAACCCAGAAGCGTCTACACAGCACAGGGCTCACAAGTGGTGTCAGCGCCGCGCTGCGGCTCCATGAGGCGGTGGACCGTTCCGGTCCGAGCGTGCGGCTCGACCCTACGGTAAGCCGGCCCGGTCCGGGCTGGTCACCACCACTGCCGCACCAGCACCCCGCCCACATCGCGCCCCGTCCGTGGGTAGGCGAGCGCGGAGGGTCGCTGATGGGCTGGTACAGCGAGGGAGGAAGGGGGATGGGTGCGTGACGGGACGGTGCAGGTAGCGTGGCCTGCAGAAGTGGGTGGGATATGTTGTTTTTCAGGACACCATGACTCACAACTCGGGGCGCCTCGCCCCTGAAGAAGCCGCTGGTCCTGTGGTTTATGATGCATATACTAACACAACTCCCAGTGATGCAGCGCGATAAAGACACTTATCTTCAGTTGGTCTATTTACGAGTGACGATCAGTAATCACCCTTACTGATGCTATCTGTGCATCTTTACAGCCGCCGAGTGCAGCGGTCTGCGCGCTTGATCCTCGCTCGCGGGGAGGCAGCCTATAGCTTGGCTCCCGTGATACCATCTGCAATACGGCTAAATGGTCTGCACCGCAGATGAGCTGTAAATGCGACTGGCCGCTTGCGAGCGCCGCCGGCCGCCATAAGAAGCGGCGGAGTTGATGCTGCTCCGAAAGAGAAGCGGCCGGTCGGCAGCGCCGCCGCCGCCGCCCCCGCCCCGCCCCGCAGGACGCTGTTGCGCCGGAGGTCCGGCTGTCGGTGCCCCCCCCCCCCCCCACAAGCGTCAGCTGCAGATGGCCTGCGGTGGCCTGCCGCCTGTCCCTCCCGCTGGATGTGTTGCCTGCGCGGCTCGGACGGCACGGCCACCGCTCGCAAGTGGCGGCGTATCGGCGCCGCTGCAGCTGCCATCGTTATCGGCCTTATTTATGGCGCCATAAAGCTATAATTCGCGGCGGCGTCACGCCTGTGCATGTCACTGATACAGCGGGGCGGCGCCGCGCCCGGGCCGGCCGGGCCCAGCGGTCAGCGCTCTGCGGGAGCGGTCCGGCTCGCACTGGCCAGGGCGGCCGCCGGCGCGAGCAGCAGTGGAGCCGCCGGCCCTGTCGGCACCCCTCTCTGATGAGGGCTTCACAACAGGTGGCAGCTCAGACTCTGCATTCGTGTCAACTGGCTCCAACTGGCGCTAAATGCCCGTGTCACGATGTCATCCCACGTAAGCCCGTGAACGTAGCTCGTAATTCATACACATGATTGCTTGATTCTTATGAGCACTCACCCTGCTCTCACTAACACTGACATGACATCCTCCCCTGGGCACGGGCAGTCGGCTGCTCAGCAAAGTGCCGCGTTCATCCGAAACTTTGGAATGGAAATCAAACCTAAGGCATTTGACTCTTCAAAAAAGATGACAAGAAAGAAACGGTATTTGGATGACGCAGTTTTTCCAAAGCGACACATTAATGTGTGTGGAACACCTCGCGTTCACTTCGGCTTGGTCTGAAGCTGCGGGCCGGGTCTGGTTCTGCCGGCGACAGCTGTGCCCGGCGGACACGGGATGGCGACTTTCAACCGGCCTGCCGTAACCAGCTACGACCTGTCGTGTCCAGCTACGACCTGTCGTGTCCAGCTCCGGCCTGTCGTGTCCAGCCCCGGCCTGTCGTGTCTAGCTCCGGCCTGTCGTGTTCAGGCACGACCTGTCGTCTCCAGCTCCGGCCTGCCGTGTCCAGATACGACCTGTCGTGTCCAGCTACAAACTGTACTGTCCAGCTCCGGCCCGTCGTGTCCAGCTACGACCCGTCGTGTCTAGCCCGGCTCGTGGGGGCGATGAAGTGGACGCTGATGCAGTACGCAATCATGTCGATGCAGTCCGCCCACCGGTGGTTCTGAGAGGCGCCGGGTGACAGCGTGATTGCTGGAGTAGCTGCCGGCCACATGCATGCAATGCACGGACGCCAAACGGGCGCTCAGCTCGTTCGGTGGCAGGAGGCGGGCGCCGGTGAAGAGTTAGCTTCGACGACGGTGTCTACCGCGGACGCCGCGGGCTTAACAGTGATGACAGGATTAGGTTTACACAATACTGGCTGATGGAAGGAAGACAGCACAGAAACGTCTGAAGGGCGGAAAGGAAAACAGTGCGATGTCTGGCGATAGCAGAGTTAAGCAGCAATGTTTGCAGGGAGCTGAGGGAAACAGTTACGTATGTAGAGAGGAGGGCTGAACAAACATGTAGGACGGGAAAGAGGATATGCGGCAATGTTTGAGGGACTCGTGTTCAAACTGTGTTAATAAGCTAAATAGCAACGTCTGGCTTAGGCATGTTGTGCGCCCGTATCTGGCAAAACTGGAAACGGATTAAAACTGTGACGACAAAAATAGCAGTCACCGGACGGCTGAAGGGCAGGAGGACCGAGGAAGGAGCGACGGCCTTCGTCCTCACCCAGCCAGACCACGGCGGCTGCCAGATTCCTTGTGCATGTGAACAAGCAGGTGAGAGAGCGCGCCGGAAAAGTCGGAACTGGCCCGCGGTCTGCATGAGTCAGCGCATTACCGCCGTGGGTTACCATGTCCACCTGCATAGGACGGCCCATTGCTGAGGGCTAAACTGTTTCACAACCTGTGAGCTCACATTCCGCACGGTATCACCCAGGTGGGCCAACCTCTCCAAACACGGGGAACACGCATTGTAATGAAACGCCGTGTCTAATATCCCCTCGAAGCGGCGCCGACAGTGCGTGAGGCTCGCTATCGGCGCGAAACATCGGTGTTCGCGGCTAATTACCCCGGCGTTCCGGCCGACCTCGAAGCTGAGCCGGGCCGGACCGGGCACCGGCCGGCCCCCGCAGGCGCGGCTCGGGAGGGTGTTAATGAGCTGACCACAGCGGCGACACCTCGGCGGCGCACGTCGTGTCGCGTTTCACGGCGGCCGCACCGCAGCCGGCCGGCGGAGCGGCTGTGGCCGCCGCACGCCAGCCTGTTCTCGGAATCTGGAGGCGCCCGGCCGGCCGCGGCAGCGAGACTCGCCGTTTTTGACGGCTGGTCGCGCCCGGCGCTGTCACCTTCCGCCTGTCCGAACGATTCGGGGGTGACACGGCGCCGCTGCACCGGCCGGACCGGACCGGACCGGACCGGGGGCGCCCGGCCGGCCGCGGCCGCTGACACTCGGGCTCCGACAGGGCACCAGGCCTGCAGACGTGAGCTTTTTAGGCTGCTTTTTTGCCGGAGCGGGCGAGTTGTTCCCCTCCACTGTCGTTAGCGGCAAAGTGCTGCCAATCCTCAGCTGCTCCAGCGAATAAAGAGGGACCGAGCTGAGTTCTGATTATTTCAAAGGGCCTCTAATTGAGCCGGCAATGGAATAAAGGGGGGGGGGGGGGGCAGCTGGAGGCGAGCGAAGGGAGACAGCGGCTCTGTGGGATTCCTTTCAGATCCTTGATCATGAGAGGATCGCATGTGAACGTTGGGATTGCCCCCAAATTGCACTAATGGTATAACTGTAAATGGGTTCTCTTTCGTTCCTTTTGGGGTAGTATGCAATCAAATGCAAGCTTGTGTTTCACAAGACTTGATAAGACGTCAGGGTGGTCATTTCGACCAGAGACGATGCTCTTTTTTAAACGAGAAATAAGACGGCTCCGAGCCGCTGCTGGGAACCCAACAGGTGTCGTTCACATCAAGCAGGCGGACGCATCAAACACGGCAGCACTGCGCGTTTCGTTGCATTCGTGTCCACCGTACCAGACGCGGCTCTCTGGGCGGCGTCTGGGCTTCAGAGCCCCCGTCCTTGCCCGATGCGGGCGCTGGCTCGTCGCGCCTGGAGCCGTCCACACCCGATAGGAGGAGCTGTCGCCGACCGGCCCCCCGCTCGCCGTCGGCCGTCGACGGCGACGACGGCGGCACGACGGCCCGCCTGTGACTCATGGGGCCTGTCGGACGGGGAGCGGCGGCAGGAGCGCGGCCGCCGGCTGAGCCAGAGTCGACGTGCTAGCCTGTCGCGGCCGCCGACAACGCTCGACAAGCAGCCGGCAGCGGCGCCGTCTCACGGACACCGGCCCACGCTCCGCAGAACTGGACTGCAGCACGCACGGAGGCCCACACGGCCCTGCGGGGGCCTTCTCGCTGTGCTCGGCCGCGCTGGCGGCTCGGCGACACACATGCGGTGGCGCCACCCCGCGCCCACCGGACGCCCGCCTCTCACGCGGCGCCGCCGTCACCCGCGGCCGTCACGTCGGGTGACGTCGGCGCGCGGCGGCGCGGCCGACCGACTGCAGCCTGGACCGGCCATAAATCAGTGGTGGAACTGGGAGCGGCGCCGGACCTTGCAGGTGACATTCCGGCCGCCGCCGACGCCGCCGCCGCCGCCGCCGCCGCCGCCGCACTGGTCTCAATGTGGTCCTAGTCGGCTCCTGTCCAGGCCCGGCCGACCGACGGCTGCTGAGGCCAGGCGTACGGGGGCGAGGGCTCGCTGAGGACGCCACGGGGCCCGGCCGGGACTGTCTGGGCCACCGCGGCTGAATCTGCGGGGGCCCAACCGCCACCACAGACCGCGTGACATCGAACGCAGCGCCCGGCGCGATACGGCAACGCATCTCACATAATGACAGCCATCAGTTGCGCTCCCCTTCCCATCGCAAGACAAACTATCCATCAACTGGCGGCCGGCCGTGGCCGGGCCGGGGGTGTCGAGCCTCCGAGCCCCATGGCGTCATCAGTGAGCCCTCGCCCCCCCCCCCCCCCCCATACGCCCCCATACGCCTGTCAGACACGCCGGCGGCGCGGCGGGGAACGGTCGAGACGGACTCCAGCCGGCGGAAAAACGCGTCGCCCACACTCAGCGCCGGCTGATCGATGGAGGCTAACCGGAGGGCATGAGGCACAAAGCAGGCAACGATCAGTTGCGTCGCGCGGCCGGGGTTGGCGATCAGGCGGGCTGGGACGTCACCTTGTCACTTCGCCGGCGCTATCGCCGGCGCTATCGCCGCCTGCACGACCGGTGGAGGCCGACGAGCGCAGGTTGGGAGTTTTTCGGTCAGACACGTCGTTTGCCGTGTCGTGACGAGGGAAAGCCTGCGCCTTCCGTCAGACTCGCCGAGCCCGGGCACGACGCGGGCGTCTGTCGGCGCCCGGGCGGGGCGGGACCGCACGCCTCTGATGAGGGCGGTCCTCACGCCGCCCAAGCGAGCGACGGCATCGTTTGCCGCCGGCCGCGCTGCGCTATTGATGACGCGCCGGTCGCGCTGGGGCGGCATGAGCGATGATGTGTCGGGCCGCGCTCGGCCGGCCGGCGGCCGCCGCTGATGCCGACCGACGCACGGGTCGCGCGGGTGGCGGTGATCCTCGAGACGCGGGCGGCGGCGACCCTCGAGAACCGGGCGGCGGTGACCCTCGAGAACCGGGCGGCGGTGACCCTCGAGGCGCGGGCGGCGGTCCTCGAGACCCAGGCGGCGGTGATTCTCGAGACGCAAGCGGCGTTGACCCTCGAGAGGCGGGCGGCGGTGACCCTCGAGGAGCGGGCGGCGGTGATCCTCGAAACGCGGGCGACGGTGACCCTCAAGACACAGGCGACGGCGATTCTCGAGACGCATGCGACGGCAACCCTCAAGACACGGGCGGCGGCGACCCTCAAGACACAGGCGACGGCGATTCTCGAGACGCAGGCGACGGCGACCCTCGAGACGCATGCGACGGCGACCCTCGAGACGCAGGCGACGGTGACAGTCAGCCGTGAGCGACGGTGACAGTCAGCCGTGAGCGACAACGGTAGCCGTCGGGTGTGAGCACTGATCGACGGCCGCCGCCGTCCACCGCCGCGCCAGCTGGCTAAGCGAGCGCCGCCCGCCGCCGGCCGACTTGAGCGGCGGCTGATAAGCGACCGTGTTTGCCATGCTAATGGCGCCGTCGCCGCCGTGCCCATCCGAAGCGAGCCGCATGCCTCGGCGGCCGGCGTCGGCCTCGGAGAAGGGCGGGGGAAGGGGGGGGGGGGTGCTGCGGACCTGCACCAGCATCCGGAAATCCTGGACGGCGACAGGTCGGCAAATCATCAGCCCGCCGTCTCGGCCAGGCGAGCGGAGCAAAGCACCCGCAACATCCAACTCGTAAGCCATAATGCCAGGGAGGGGAGCGAGACGAACGCCACCTGGGCGTGACAGCAGCGCGCGAGCGCTGTGCGATCACAACATCGCGCGCTGCCGAACAGGCACAACCAAACAGGAGCGGGTACACGCACCCGGCGAAGTCGAGTAACCTCTGTGTGGCGGCCAGCCTCCGTGGTCACTGGCAGCCAACCTCACTGGCGCAGGTGTGGTGGTGTGTGCATGAGACTGCGCACGTGCCTCGTGTTCCGCGCCGTTCGCCGAATGTGTGGTCATATCTATTTACAATCACCGGAGCAAAACTGACGAGAAATGACGCACCACTCCGCTTTCGGCGCAGCAAAGACAGTTAATGAGTGTGTTTGTGTTAATGTGTTTATGTAAACGACGTGCTGAACACGACAGTTGAAACGGACACCGTGGCAGTGACATAACCCACGCTACTTCCATGTCCGTCCACCGTTGTGATCATGCCATCGAGGTTCATGAATAAACTCAGCCGGTGCCTTCCGCTTGGACACAAGGAGTGGCATGTCGGGACATTCCAGGATCACATTAGCGAGCGCCCTGCTGACGTCACCGTCACCAGGGCGTCGCGCAAGCATTCGGATTTGCTCGCGGCGGGTTCTCCGAGGAGATGGGGCAGCGCGCTCCGAGGAGCTGGGGGCAGCCGCTCCGCTCGCGGAGGGCTCTCCGAGGAGATGGGGCAGCCGCTTCGCTCGCGGCGGGTTCTCCGAAGACCTGTGGCGGCCGCTTCGCTCGCGGCGGGCTCTCCGAGGAGATGGGGCAGCCGCTCCGCTCGCGGCGGGTTCTCCGGGCAGCTGGGGCAGCCTCTTTGCTCGAGGCGGGTTCTCCGAGCAGCTGTGGCGGACGCTTCGCTCGCGGTGGGTTCTCCGAGCAGCTGTGGCGGACGCTTCGCTCGCGGTGGGTTCTCCGAGCAGCTGGGGGCAGCCGCTCCGCTCGCGGCGGGTTCTCCGAGCAGCTGGGGCGGCCGCTTCACTCGCGGCGGGGTCTCCGAGCAGCTGGGGCGGCGGCTTTGCTCGCGGCGGGTTCTCCGAGGAGCTGGGGCAGCGCGCTCCGAGGAGCTGGGGACAGCCGCTCCGCTCGCGGCGGGTTCTACGGGGAGCTGCGGCAGCCGCTCCGCTCGTGGCGGGTTCTCCGGGCAGCTGGAAGCAGCCGCAGCTCAGTTTGTTCTTTTCCAATCACCGCTGCAGCTTTATTGCGAGGTCTTACCGTGACAATTAATGGTCCTAGCGCCAAGAGTTGCTGGTTTAACACTGGTTTAACATCAACAATAATATGCAGTGCAACTATGGGCGTTCTCACCATACTGGAGATCCTTGCAATCGAAATGCTCGAACCACGTTTTTTAATCTATGACGCGGCGGTTGCTTCTTACTTTCCTTTAACCAGCGCACCAGGTACGCGGGGATTGGTGATCTTCAGCGAAAGAAATCAGAACGCTTAAAATAAGATGAAGACATATGTTCCTGTCACCATCGGGGTGTGCTGCGTAAAATTTGCCGAAGATTGGCGTGGTTGCTCATGCATCCTTCTTATCCGTTGACAAATGCGCCAATTCTTCCAACGCCTTTTCGAAGTTGGTGTTTGCTTAGCTTCTACCAAAAACGTAACAAGGAGGCCGGCGAGATGAGTGACCCCCTCCTACCATTTCGCCATCCCGCCTTGATAAGTTGGTGGCCCCCTGGACTCTTCTCTGGGAGGGCCAGAGGGTCTCCTCCAGGTATCTGAAGAACTCCCAAATCTACATTTCATACAGACCTCTGTTGAGGAATTGAAATAAAGCAGTGAAGACTGAGTTTAGACGACCTTTCCAGACGCGCTCCCGGTCTCCCGGCTTGGCTAAGGGACCCTTGCTGGTCTAAAGTGGGATCCCTGTGTAAAAGGATTGGCTGGATCCGACATGAAATAACGAACCTATGAGCGGTGGCCTTCCAGCGAGACCACACGGGCCTCCAGAACACGGTATCCCTCCGACACAAGCTTCCTCCCCTCCCTTGGACACATCCTGACTACGCGCCCGGTCTCCAGCCCACATGCTTCGGGGCGTTTGCCGTCCTGCCGCCCCCACAGGACCGGTGCTCTGCTGCGGGGCCGGCCTCCAGCCCACATGCCTCGGGGCGTTTGCCGTCCTGCCGTCCCCACAGGACCGGTGCTCTGCTGCGGGGCCGGCCTCCAGCTCACATGCCTCGGGGCGTTTGCCGTCTTGCCGTCCCCACAGGACCGGTGCTCTGCTGCGGGGCCGGCCCGCTCCCACGGCACTCCCCGCGCGCCGCGCCGGAGGCCCCTCGGCCGAATGGTCGCGCACGACACGCGCCCAGCATGCCGTCCGGCCGTTCCAAGCGCTCCGATGCAGCGGGCATTTGTAAATCACCTGGTGCTGCCGTCGGCGGCCGCCAGGCGTCGTCGCGTCCGCCGCGAGCGGCCGCAACGCCCGCCGTCGAGCCGTCGAGAACAGGGCGGGACAACGGCCGGCTGCGATCGTGCGGTGGACGTACAGGACTCAGGGCAGCCGAGGAGAGACAACGCCACGCATGGCAGGCGCCTAGACGCCAGCCGAAATCACGTCGATGGGAGAAACTATATCGATACATGCACGCTTTATATATATATATATATATATATATATATATATATATATATATATATATATATATATATATGATATCCAAGTTTCAGTCCAGCGCACACCGCAAATTGTCGCTGGATGGAAACAAAGCCACAACCGAGGTGAAAGCTTTCATGCCACTACCTAAATGTTTATAACCATTTGTAGCGCATTACAAATAGCGGCATACTTGTGTGCGCATAAAATATCGAACCATGATTTATTCGAAACCGGGACAATTCAGCACTCACCGCGACGACAGAGGCTCAGCTAAGTAATTACAGATCTTTGGAAACACTACATCATGGTACGGCTGCATTCGCACGGTAACTTCATTATTAGAACGTTCTTAGCCATCTTCTACCTGATTGTTTGTATCATAATTCCAGTTAATTCCTGACTGTACCATTGCACCGGTCGGGAAAGGGACGTTGCCAAACAGGAAGCATTAAAAGATGCGCCAACTTCTTTCTGAAAAAACACGCGGGAATCTCAACCGCATGATGGCTGCCGCAAATAATGAACCACCGCCGCCATGCGCGCAGCATTGATCCAACTCAGTGCTGATGTAATGTCTCAGTATTGATGTAATGTCTCCGTTAGACCAGCCTGTAACAGCCATCAGAGCACATACTGAGTGACAATGCGCACTGCATTTCGCGGAGTTCGATACGCCGCGGGAGCCGGACGCGTGGCGCGGCGCGCAGGAGGTGCGCGTGCTCGGGCCCGCACGCAGCCGGATGAAGACATAATTTATGCGGCTCGCCCCAGGGCGTCTTTGAGAGGGCCTGAGCCTCTCGTCGGCCGCCGCCGTTCTGATGGATGGGGTGGGGGACATTGTCGGACAACAATGGCGGCTGTGAGCCGACGGCCGGCCGGCGCCCGGGCGCCGCCGATAGCGTGCCAAATGTTCCGGGTCAGACCGTTCTCACGCCGCTTGTCGCCGCGCCCGCATCTGCAGAGGCGGCCGCCTGCCCGGCCCGGCCGCGTGACAGAAACGACCCTCCGACGCCGCCGGAGAGCGGCGCGCTCCCGGCCTCGTCGCACCCATGGCCACGCAAGTGGTCACAGCGGACGGCGAACGTTCGGTGGCGATTTGTGCCTGGCGGCAGGCGCTCACGTTGGGAGAGTCCGTGCACGCCAACAGTTGCAAATAGGATCAGCCGGCTACCGCGACTGTTGCCTCGCTCTAATTGGCTCCGAGCGGGGCACCGTCGGCCAACACGGAAAATCACTTACCATCTGACACGCCGTCGGCAAAATCAATAGCACGTTATCTCGACCGATTATCTGTGTTCAAATACAAGAGGTTCAGGCGCTGCGAGTGCACCGTTAAGTACGCTGAACAGCAGTCGCACTGTGTTGACGTGTGTTGGCCGCATCCCCGACTGGACAGCCCGACACCACGCGAGCATGCTGAAGTGTTGCTTACACACACCCCCCGCCGGCACAGTGCTCGGCCAACACGAACAGGCACGCAAGCCGGTGTGAGGCACGCGCCCATCGCATGCTGGCCCAATCAGACCCCGGCCAATGGACAAGGAGCTGGACGCAGCTCGGGCTTAAACATTCGCATCAAATGAGAGCAGGACAAGACATGACGTGAGAGACACCGGCGCGGCCCGGTGACTGAAATGTGATAAGAAGCTATCTAAATCCTGCTGGGCTGCAGTTGTGTGTTGTTTCTAAGTAGCATTCTAACATCTCAGCTAATGCAAATAACGCAAAATACTAAGTTGTCATAAGGGCAAGCTTAGGTTACCATTCTTTCGCACATGCCTGAATCAGCATAATCAGATGTGTGAGCGAGGAGGCGCTAAAATAAGAAAAGGTCAAATGAGAAGGAAAATGAGAAAATGACAAAAACTGAATGTAATACAAAAAGCTTTTGAACTGCCAATGGGACCTTCGCGATCTCTCCAGTGGGTACACTCAGATATTAGTATGTGCGCTGTTTTCCTTCCCCGTGCGCGCACCTTAGTGTTCCGTTCGTAAGCATCATAGTTATGACCACGGAACCACCCGGCAAGAGCGTCAACTGCTCACCAGTGAGCTTCACAAAAAGCAAACAAAGCAGTGACGTCGGGTGACAGATGGCACTAGTCAACAATAAAAACGATGGGTCTTGTCAAAGCGAGTCTATATCGAGCACTGAGTAAGCATGGCGAACACCCAGGGACGTCGGAAACGAACGAACTCATAAACCAAGATGTCCTAAAGCGAAAGGAAGGAACTAAAATGACAGCTCCATGAGGAAATCGGGTAATCTCATTCAGCGCTGTGCTGCCGAGATGTTCCAAACTAGCCAGACTTACCCCCACAAAAAACTCGTGGAAATTTGCCATTGCAATACTGAAAGCGACAAGCAAAACCTCACGCCACAGAGAAAAAAGGGTCGCAAACTACAAATGTGACCGAATGAGAAGGGGCGTCACACAGCGATCAGAGTAAACATCAGTGATTATGGATGATGGAGCATAGCTCCGATTGAAGGATGTCATACTGAACAAGACCAGATTATGTTACGCTGACGGCAAGGAGAACACTGAACACTCAGTGCAATGTGACTACAAGACAGAAGTTCCCACCCAAGGTCGCGAAGTGAATCGCACTCTCCGAGAAAGAAACAAGCAATCCGTCCTTCGCCCAAACAAGTGTCATGAATCTAAATGCTTGCGGAGATGAGTGCCCATCGCCGCTTACGCTTCATCTAACAACGCCATACTCATGAGAACAAAACTTTTTTAACCGGGCCCTACATGAGTGCATCATGTACTGGGAGATTGAGGTGACCTGAGACAAATAGAAATGTCATTTGTGGAGAAAGACGGCAATCTCCAGCGGTTCCAGAACTGAAACCCATTGAATAGCTCTTCGGTGCCTCGAAGAATCAAGTGTACACGTACAGTGATGGTTGCAAAGCTCCAAGCAAAGCAGCTATGATAAGGCAAGTACAAGCTCAACTTCGCTCTGAATTTCAATAATAGTGTCCAAGCTTGATGAAGGATGTTAAGAAGAAGGTGTAAGTGAAAGTAAAAAAGGGAAACCAGCCATGCTGAAAATGTATTAGTTCGTCAGGCATGAAGTTAGCACGGAAATCATACCGCTTCTTTTGCGCTTTTAATATTATGTGCCATCATTAAAAGGCGTCTTCTCAGTCTTCCATACAGGAAAAACACAGGTCTTCAAACTTATTCTTGCTGGCGCCGAAAATTACTCAAGGTATTGCGAGGCCGCTTGACCAAGAAGACTCCTCCTCGTGCGCTTTATAGCATGAGTGGAAACACAGAAAATGCGTGGGACATGGTTAAGCGACGAAATTCAGTCACTACGTGGTTAGCCGGGTAGGGATACGTTCCAATCTACACCCGGCTCAAACTGGGCCGATGCTGGCAACTGGTACGTGATTCAGCGCGGTCGCATTCTCCCCCGCCTGAGATGGCGTTACCTTAAAGTGCACGGCACTGCCGTAATTCGGACTCGGTGCCAGTCACCGTATGTGTTCTAGGCTGAATCCGATCATGCGGGATCAGGCACAGAGCTGTGGTCTGATGGGCCCCAGCTCGCGCCTGCTTTTGGCAGAACATGACACCATATCACGCAAAGAGAGAGCGAAGTTGTGTTTTATTTTCCGGTGATATCCTCCTGAACCCCCGGTCCAAATACGGCACGCGACCCCCGTCGGATCAGTCGGATTCAATGGGGCTGCAGTGTAGCCCTGAGGAAAATGGATTCACAAAAAAACGAGCGAATTACGAATAAGGTGAACTCTGTAACGCATTAATGCAGGACACTGAAAAATAGAGTCGTGGATTGGTATGGAGCATTTAACTGGGTTACGCGGCAAAAAGCTTGAAGACCTCTGTCTTCAACTATGCTGGCCACTTGTCCTCCCTCCTCTGCCCGTCGGAGGACACCTGCGAGTGAGTCAGTGCTTGGCTGCGGCGACGGAGCAGCCCTGGCCTCTGAAGCCGACCGCCGAGCCGGGGTCGGGCCGCGCCGGGCCGCGGGGGCACGCTCGGCACTGAGTGTTGGCAGTGCCGGCCGCGCTTGACACCAGAGGTGACACTGCGCAGCTCCGGCTGACACGACGCAGACCCGGCGGTGACGCGTCCGCCGGCGGCTGCTCGGCGCGCGCTGACGGACGCGGCTTGGTCTGCAGTGGCCGGCGGTCACCAGAGCGGCGGGTACGGCCGCTCGCGCCGCGCCACGCCGCCAGCCGGCCGCTCAGAGTTTGGATCTGCGGTGCGGGCGCAGCGCACCGCGAGCGCGGCCCGGGACGAAACAGGGCCGAGGAGGCCTGGGACGGTTCTTTTGCTCCGAAAAACACGACCCAATGGAGTCTCCATGTGTTTCTTTATCCGATGTATTTGTATTGCAACACGTCTTTACGGATGGGATCATTGGAGCCGAAATCGCAAACATTCGAAGCGCGTCGTCACGCACCGATCCAAACGTGCATATCCACATTAGGCGCTTTTCACGAAGCTTTCAAAGTATATGACGTTGTGATATTCGCTATGACGACATTTTTCAAGGGATGGAAGCCGCGGCTATGGTAGTTTTGCGCGTTTTCATGGAACCTGCAACCTTTGTGACATCGTGACATTGCGCCATGACGACATTTTTCGGGGATGGAAACCTCGGCTGTGGTGATTTTTGCACTAAAGTTGTCTTCATTAAGGCGTAGTATCACAAAGGTACAGAAAAAACTGGCATGAATATGCAAATATTGAAGTTTTCAGATTATTTGTCTACACATGCTTCTAAGTGCTAGAGTTGTCAGGCAGCCTAGTCCTCCGCTGAAATGTTTCGAACATTACAAAACATAACATTTATCAGTGCATCGTTTGTGCCACTGCCTGCCATAATTTCGAAGTGGCAGCTTTTTTATCTAGCAAGGTGCAAACATCTTGCCACTGACCATATTTCACCAGCCCTAATGCATGAAAATACCGTGCATGAAAATGCGTTATTTTTGAAGGACTGTAAAGATACCACCAGGTGAGACATCGGATAGACACAGATTCAGGAGTGTGGTACAGACAATGGGATCCGTCTCCCACCTATTTGTACAGACAATGGGATCCGTCTCCCACCTATTTGAAAAAGGAAGTGAATTTAAATCGCAGGTACCAAAAAAGAGCAGGAGCACGCAAATGTCCCCATGCCTGCGACATAACAACCGGTAGATCCAAATACGAGACCTAACCTAACAATGTTAAGGCTATTGGCCAGCGTGACATGCTACCAATGTTACACGGAAGGTGGAAAATTTTGTGAAAACAGATATCACGCGCCTTAGAGGTTCACTGCGTTTGCTGATCCCGCTGCAGGAGGCGTCTGCACCAAAGTGAATCAAAACATCAATGTCAGTCTGTTGCCAACCTGCTGGTTCAGACGATATGGCAACAATAGGTATCACATGTCACAGTGTGATCTAAAGCAGAGGCAATCGACTGTACGTGGAATAGGCTACAGGACAACGCTGCAGGATGGGGCAACTGCGCGCTCATGCAGTCAGACAAGTTGCTGCAGCCGAAATAGCCCAGCAGAGAAGCTCGAGAACCGGCGGTGCGACATGAAATACCTTGCGTCGTTGGATCGTGGCGCGATGGCGGGTCCCGCTGACGCCTGCGGCGGCGTGTCAGTGGCGGGACCCACCGATATCGGTGGTGGTGTGTCAGTGGTGGGACCCGCCGCCGTCTGTGGTGGTGTGTCAGTGGCGGGACCCACCGATATCGGTGGTGGTGTGTCAGTGGCGGGACCCACCGATATCGGTGGTGGTGTGTCAGTGGTGGGACCCGCCGACGCCTGCGGCGGCGTGTCAGTGGCGGGACCCACCGATATCGGTGGTGGTGTGTCAGTGGTGGCATCCGCCGCCGTCTGTGGTGGTGTTTCAGTGGTGGGGCCCGCCGCCGTCTGTGGTGGTGTGTCAGTGGCGGGACCCACCGATATCGGTGGTGGTGTGTCAGCGGTGGGACCCGCCGCCGTCTGTGGTGGTGTGTCAGTGGTGGGTCTGTGGTGGTGTGTCAGTGGTGGCATCCGCCGCCGTCTGTGGTGGTGTTTCAGTGGTGGGACCCGCCTCCGTCTGTGGTGGTGTGTCAGTGGCGGGTCCTACCGACGTCTGTGGTGGTGTGTCAGTGGTGGCATCCGCTGCCGTCTGTGGTAGTGTTTCAGTGGTGGGACCCGCCGCCGTCTGTGGTGGTGTGTCAGCGGCGGGTCCTACCGACGTCTGTGGTGGCGTTTCAGTGGTGGGACCCGCCGCCGTCTGTGGTGGTGTGTCAGTGGCGGGTCCTACCGACGTCTGTGGTGGTGCGTCAGTAGTGGGTCCCGCTGACGCCTGCGGCGGTGTGTCAGTGGTGGGACCCGCCCCCGTCTGTGGTGGTGTGTCAGTGGCGGGTCCTACCGACGTCTGTGGTGGCGTTTGAGTGGTGGGACCCGCCGCCGTCTGCGGTGGCGTGTCAATGGCGGTTTTTTGACCGTCTGTCGCCGCCGCGAGTAACACGATCGCCTCACACGGCCGGGGGTGACAGCACCGGCCGGCGGCAGCCGATAAGCCGCACCTCGGGCCGGCCCTCTGGGCGGGGCGGCGGCGCGTTCAGAGGCGCGCCTATCAGCCGTGGCCGCAGCCGCCAGTCGCAGGTCGTCGCCAGGCCCAAACAGCCGGCCCCGGCCGGCCCGTGCGGGCGGCGCTGGGACCAGGCCCGCCGCCGCGCAGGCCGCCATCGCGGCCCCGCGGGAGCGGTGACGTCAGTGACGGGGACACGCGATAGCGCCTCTGGGTCGGCCAGGGGTGCACATGGTGGCGCGTGACAGCCGGGAGCGGAGCAGCGCAGGGGGGGGGACGTTTGTTTGCAGTCATTGGTTGCGACGCCTCGGTTGAACACGTCGCGAAACGTTTGGGTGGTATGTGTATGGTTCAGTAAAGAACGTGAAGAAAGAAACCCAATTGAAAGTACCGAAAAGTCTTATCACTGCACTGGAGTATGTGCCTCTCACGAATTTCCTAGGCGGAGGTGCAGCGGTGTTAGCCCTGTGCGCACAACTTAACGAAAAAACATGACTTGAAGAATAATTTACTTACAGTCTGGTAAGGCGTAACAGTTGTAATTGTCAAAATTACAAATTGGCATTAGCTTGAAATTTTGGCGACTGCGGCTAAAATAATGCAAAAGCATACAAATAAAGTGTATGTTGGTAACGGTAAGCTGTGCTATTTGCTTAAGGCCAGTTTCCATGGCCCCATCTTCCTCAGTTTCGGCCGAAGCGCGTTGCATTTGAACCTGGTTTCATAATAGGTGACACTGGTGGAAAAGCGGTCGATCATTGGCGGCCCGTAGGCTGGATGGTATTCAAAATCGCTAAAGTTGTGTAGATGCTACATTTACCAGCACCACGCATCTGGTGTCACGTCTTTGCTGTGTTGTGGACATATGGCATCAGCCGATGAATGCCTCCTAAAGGGCGGGCGCAGGGTTTGCGCTCGAAACACTTGACCAGATGCTCGTAACAACCCTCACTTCCGACAGTACCAATATCCTTTCTCCTCTCCTATAGTGTGCCTCTTGTCGAAGCGTAGCCGAGTTCACGAGGCGTGGGCCCGGTTACGACCCACAGTCTACAATTTCTTGCCGACGCACAAAACGTTCGTTTCCTAAGTTCACCAAACGAGCAAGGATATACTTTTCCTCAAACTGCATTGTTGCAATAAAATCAAGGCTGGTCAAATATATGATGGGCAAACGTTTGCAAAGTTGTACGGGATAAACGGCAAATAACTACTCGTCTTATTACCGAAATAAGCAACGAGCATCAAACAGTGGTGACAAAGTCATCCAGTTTCTTAAGAGCGGGATGGCCGGGCCGGGCAGGGCCGCTCAAATGAGAAGCGTTCTCATAACTCAAGTGCGACTCGGTTGGCCTGCGGCACCTCTCGCAATGACGCAACACGCCGCCAGGGATTTATGAGGTCGGCCATCCTTCTGCTGTCGGGCGGACTGACTCCCCTGACCAACAGGGGAGTCAGTCCGCCCGAGTTTCTGATTTCATGGTGGAATGCTTTGAAAAGCTGTGGGCTGAGCTGAGCTGTTATGAAGTCGCGTGACTGGGCGGCTGGCGCGGCTAGCGCACATGTGCGCCGACCACTGAGGGCGGAGAGGGGTGGGGGGGGGGCCTGCGATCTGTCACTCATCGCGGTCCAGGGCGGCCGGCCGGCACGGCCGGGGCGTCAACAAACAGGTGGCGACGGGGGCGACGCACCGGGCACCCTCCTGACGAGGGACTGACGGACGCTGGAGCCACGGCCGTCCTGACGAGGGTCTGACGGACGCTGGGCCACGGCCGTCCGCCTGACGAGGGTCTGACGGACGCTGGAGCCACGGCCGTCCTCCTGACGAGGGACTGGCGGACGCTGGGGCCGCGGCCGTCCTCCTGACAAGGATCTGACCGACGCTGGGCCACGGCCGTTCTCCTGACGAGGGACTGACGGACGTTGGGGCCACGGCCGTCCTCCCTGACAAGGGACTGACGGACGCTGGGGCCACGGCCGTCCTCCTGACGGGGGACTGACGGACGCTGGGGCCACGGCCGTCCTCCTGACGAGGGTCTGACGGACGCTGGGGCTACGGCCGTCCTCCTGACGACGGACGCTGGGGCCGCGGCCGTGCTCCTGACGAGGGACTGACGGACACTGGGGCCACGGCCGTGCTCCTGACGAGGGACTGAGGGACGCTGGGGCCACGGCCGTCCTCCTGACGAGGGTCTGACGGACACTGCGGGCACAGCCGTCCTCCTGACAAGGAACTGACGGACGCTGGGCCACGGCCGTCCTCCAGACGAGGGTCTGACGGACGCTGGGCCACGGTCGTCCTGACGAGGGACTAACGGACGATGGAGTCACGGCCGTTCTCCTGACGAGGGACTGACGGACACTGCGGCCACAGCCGTTCTCCTGACAAGGAACTGACAGACGCTGGGCCACGGCCGTCCCTCTGACGAGGGACTGACGGACGCTGGGGCCACGGCCGTTCGCCTGACGGGCGGCTGGCGCACACTGGGGCCACGACCGTCTTCCTGACGGGTGACTGACGAACGATAGAGTCAGGGCCGTCATCCTGTCAGTCCTGCCAGAGCCAGGGCCTGGCAGGACTGACAGGCCGCGGAGTAATCCTGCGCTCGAAAGGCGATAATCCAGGGCCGACCCCCAAATTCCGCTATGAATCAGAGCCACAGGTGCGATACCGAAGGAATAGAGGTAAGGATGGGGCGCAGGCGTGAGCATCAGGCGAGCGTTACACGAAACAGCTGTGCACTCGATGTGAATCGAGAATCAATCGCATTATGTTTCAGCAGTGGCAGCATTCATGGTATGTCCTTATCGCCCTGTGATCTATATAACGAACCCTATGCGACAAGCAGCCCACCAACCTTAATGGTCAATACATTCGGTCTTAGTCGCGGGGCTGTGCACATATACTACAATTCAATAGGATTACCTTGATATAGTGTGTAAACCAGTTCCAGATCATGGTCTCGACGAGCTCTAATCCGCTGACAGCTGAGTGGTGAACCTTACATAAGCAGATTATGTGCATGAGGTAAAGGTAATGTTGTAGACTTTACCGCATTTACTGAATTCCGTGCCGACCAGGCATGAGCGCAACCCCGAGGCTCTGACAGAGGGTGACGTCACCGATACAGCGGGCAAGTCCGCGGTCCATTCAGACTCGCTGTACAACGTCAGGAGTTTATGTGGCCGCTCCGTCCACACACTGGGGAATGCACGGCGACAGGCAGGTCCGGCTGCACACGGGAAGCCGGAGCCGCACACGCAAGGGAGCCGTGTCGAGCCACGTCGAGCGAGGCTACGTGGCCCGGCGCGACACAGGCAAGGCCAGGGAAGCCCCGCGCGGCACGGAACAGGGCCCAGGACGGCCGTGCGCCGGCGTCGGCCGTCCGCCAGGTGCCGCTTCTGCATGCGGCCCGCTGAATGGACCGAGAATCCGCCGCGACCGCCCACCGGCCCGGAATAAATCCAGCGATGATCCTTCAGTGCCGGTCGTAAACTGGTGTCACCGGACGGCCGGGCCCGGTGCCGGACACACGGCGACAGACGGCCGGCTTTACGACTCACGAACGCGATGTTAATCGCTCGCCCATTAGGGTCATAATTATTTATCTGGCGGCGGCGCGGGCGTCCCTGGGCGCGACAGAGCGCACGTAGTCGGCGCGCGGCCGGCCCTGGCGGTGACACGACGGCGGCGGCTCGGCCGGCCGTGCACCGAGCACGGACGCCGCTGCAGCCGGGCGCGCGGCCATAAATTGTCGGATTACCGGCGCCGTCACCTCGGCCGGCACCGGTCGCGGCGCGGCCGCTAATGGCCGTCCGGACCGGACTGCGACGGAGCGGCCGCAGCCGATCCCCTCCGTCAGATGTTGGTCTGGCTGTGTTGAAGGCGTTGGCCTTCACCAATCGCTTGAGTCCCTCGTGAGCAAAGGCGGCGCGCCAAACGCAGAATAGGAAAATTATTTTGCAAAACCTTCGGCCAGGTGTATGGGCAAGGCAATGCAATGAATTGCAATAAAAGTTGCGAACGCATTTATGTAGAAATCGCGTAAACCTTGCGCATATGTGCGGCAGTCATTGTTCCAGATCAGGGCCTGTGGCGGTGCAAAGGCCCGTTCTTTACTCAGTCTTATCGAGTCTGTCCGCGTGTAATTCACTCGGCTTCGTACGCGGGGAAATGCTATGCGAGTTCGGAATTCAATTTTCGTTGGACGCAGGCCTCAACTGGCCACGTGCTGACGGAGTAAAATCCGCACAAGGTGGCTGGCATTTCTGCGGGATAAACGCTAGGAAAAGGCAGTGGTGCAGACTGCTGTGCACTTCTTGCCGAGTCTTTGGTCTGGATACACTCAGGTACTGGCCCCGTGACAGCTCCTGAAAGATGTTCTTGAGAATAAATGTTTATTGGTTGTCTAGAATCTCGCAAAGTTTTGTTGTGATGCATCCTTGTCCCAAATGCATTCACCGTGCTTCTAACATCGAGGGCGCACGGCACGGAGTCTGAGCGAATGTGGGAAACGGCAAGGCTCCTCCATATGCCTTGCGCCTCGGCGCTGGCTCTTTTCAATCAGTTCTTCCTCTAACGAATTGAAGAAAACAGCTGTGTTCGGCACAGCCGCACAACAGAAGCGGAGCGCGGGTATGTGGGCAGAAGCGGGAGCTATGGACAGGGAACCGTGGCCGGTGGACCGACACACTCCATCCCTTCAGCGAGCCTCTGATGAGCCCAGCACCTGGACCGACTTTACGGCGTCTGCTGGCAACATCATGGGCGCCATCCTATATACCTGCTGCGTGCCCTATAATCCCGCCGCGTCGCTGCCCAGCCACTAGCGCCCGTTCGCAGGTCGGACCGGGGCGGCTTCAGACCCAGGCGGCCGCCGCACGCGGCTCAGACTAGCCCTGCAGTCTGTCAGAAAACAAACCAGGCCTCTGGCGCGTCCGGTCGGCCATATTTTTGCCATGCCCGCTTCGGTGCTGCGGTTGCTGTTGGTGCCATCGAAGCGACACACTGATCATTCGCGGACGCCGGGGTTGACCGGTAAAATGATGGCGCACGTGGGACATGCCGTTCTTCCCATTCCAGGTTGGTGATATCAAACGTGTGCTAAGCCTGATGCAATACACAGTCAAAGCTATGTCATCATTCAGACGAATCAGTGACATAATACGACTAGGTTTAGTCAGGGCATAGCCTGGGGAAAGGGTACGGGGTAATGATCCGTCTACGAGATAAACGCTTCACACAGGATATTGAGCGATTCCGCACAAAAATGTTAGAATGGCAGCATTTGACATGTGTATCCTCGCTGACAAAACTATGACTACTTGTCTAGTTTTAATCATAGCATTTCCAGTGTAGTGATGTACGTATGCATATACACCTACTTAGATTATGATTATATACTTCATCATACTTTTATAGCGCATTATTCATTTGAGTGAATGTCGGGGACCAATGAGTGTATATAACTGTACGACGTCAAACATGCAGTCCATCCTGTTAAGTTGGCGCCAGGAACGACCGCATCACTCCTCCAACTGAGCACAGTGCTGACAGTCGGCACACCGCCACTTCTGAGTGACTGACAGTCAGTACACTGCCGCTTCGAGGTGTCTGACAGTCAGTTAACAGCCGATTTGGAGCGTATGACAGTCAGTACACAGCCGCTCCGGAGTGCCTGACAATCAGTACACAGCTGCTCCGGAGCGTCTGACAGTTAGTTCATCGCCACTCCGGAGTGCCTGACAGTCAGAACACAGCTGCTCCGTAGCGCCTGAAAGCCAGTACACCGCCGCTCCTGAGTGCCTGACCCCACTGGCCGGTCGGTGGCGGTTGGGCGGCCGTACATGGGTTACACTGGCGGGCCCGGGGACTACAAATCTCCGGGGCCCGGGGACTACAAATCCGGGGACTACAAATGTCCACTGCACCGTCCGGACAGCAGTCTCTCAACAATCGACCATCTCCGCTTCCGACAGGTCACACAGCAAAAAAAAATAAAAAATAAAAAATCCGCTGTTTGCATGGCAGTTTCACCCTGCACGGAGGGCGCCCCGTCTTGACTCGACACAGCCGTCTCCCGACGGAGGCGTCCCCTCTCCCGAGCAGTCACCCCCCGCCGAGCCTGACAGCTTGGTGACGCCTCTCACCTGCGAGTGGCAGTCAGTCGGCGTCCCGCTGTGGCAGCCGCCTGCCGCCGGGGCTGCTCGCGACGGAAGCACCTGTTCGGCTGCAGCTCTCGCCCCGCGCCGCACCCTCCCCGCAGCTCCCGCCACCGACCACTGCCGGCCGGCGCCCGCCGGGAGGCGGGCGCGCGACGAGCCGCCGCTGCCCGCCGCAGGGCGGCGCTGGCGGCGCCGGGCCGGGTCATGCCGGTCGCCCCCACCGGACAAGGTGCCCGTTCGCTGCCTGTGGTGAGTGGAGCTTAGGTCAGCGCCCCTCACAGTTTGATCAGGGGACGAGGGATTCACTGCCACAAAGTGAGTTTAGAAGCGGGCGCGAGGTAGCTAGGGAAGGGCACTGTAAAGCACTTTATCGGCCTCATTTAGGAGAAATACGCACGACGTAAGTACATTACCTACTCTCAACAACAAGCACTGGCCACACCATGAAACTCCAGCCTGCAGCAAGCCAAATTTGATTACACGCCGTAAATGAACCGTAATGGCATTTGATTGACGCAATGAATTCGGTCGCGCTAATCTCATTATTTAATCCCATTTGTCTGAGTTCTGTTCGATTGCTCCACTTGGCCGGGCGTCCGTCAAACTCGTGGCGTGGCGCCCGGCCGCTGATGGTGATGGCGACCGGGCGGCGAGCAGTCCGGCCGACAGCCGGCGGCTGCCGCCCCTCTCCGCCGTCCTCACGGCGAACGCTGCGACAATATCGGCCCCGCCAAAACCAACGGCGCGCCCGAGCGGCCGATGATGAACGGCTGTTTTCGCGGCAGGCGCGGTGTTTCAATTAATCAGCATCATTAGCGCAGCTGTTGCCGGAGGTGACGGCAGGCGGCGGTGACGGCGCGGCCGGCCGGGCCCGTAATGAGTCACCGACTCTCACAACAATCCCGGAGAGGCGGGCCCGGCGGCCGGCCGGCGCGCTGAAGCCCCTGTCATAACTGGGGGCGCTCGAGAGGGTCGGCCGGCCAGGCTGTCGACACGTGCCGGCCGCGGGCGGCGCGCGCCGGCCAGCCCCCCCCCCCCCCCACACACACACACTCCCGGCCGCCTACCAGCCAGACGTACCGACAGCTGTGCCGACAGTCATGCACGATGACAGGTGTGTACACGGAAAGGCAGGCACCCAGGTACGCGCGCGACGCGCGTAACGGGCCAACACGAGTGCTTCGGCGGAAACACACGCGGTCCGCGGAAACCTGCACATGTGCTGGAGATGGATCACGGAAAACCCGCGGGCACAAACCGCAGAGATTGGTGCGGTCTGTAAACGGACAGGGCAGCAGATTGATCGAGCAAGTGCGGGAAAAAATATCAGCAAGCGACGGGAGCCCGTTATTGAGAACGCTACTTCTGTGAATGGCATAGCAGCGTGCACGTTAAAAATTGGAATATCGACGAGAAAACAACATTAAGCTGCAGTGCAAAACATGGGGTGCTGGCTGATATTTGAAAGCGTGAGTCACAAGAGCCATTGCATCACGTATCGACCCGCACAAGGCGAAAAGGACCCTTGCATGGGTCCCCTGGGTCCAGCACCACTTTGGACCGCCCCAAACGCCCCAAAATTTTAGGTTTCCCAGGGACCGGGAGGAGTTCTGGATCCCGAACCCGACAGGATCTCTAGCCATGTAGCAGGGCTGTCTGCACTATTCAACCTTTATGGTCTTGCAAACCAGGAAATTCCGTTCCAGCTGGTTTTATAGTTCTGTGCATCTAATGAAGTATGAGCTTCTCCACATCGCACCGGACGTAATGGAGAAGTCTGGATGGAGGCATCTCTATGCTAGACGTACATCTCAGCCCATTGGCGTAATCTATGAGCTCCATGGCACAGGCGGGTATTGGTGAGTTTTGGTCAATATCCCAGTCTCCTTCCGCGACAAATCGTTCGTTCTCCGCCACTGATACGTTGTGTACACTCTGGCTACGTTCAGTAGCCATTTACACTGTTTTTATCGCCTTTTAACGGCAAAGGCATCATCATCGGTAAGCGCAAAAACACTCAGAGCAACGTCTCTGTGTTCCGAATAGAAGCCTCAAATCGGACGATGTGTTTGCGAGCGCCTCGCGAGAACGCCCAGCCTCATAGAGCAGCAAGCCTCTTACGAGTGGCGGAGTGCAGCCTCTCCCCCCCCCCCCCCCGCATCCCTCGGGACCTCTGGCGTGCTGAGCTGCCGACAAAATCCCGGCGATCTAATGAGAGTGCGAGTCAGCGCCGATAAACTGGATCCTCTGCTGATCAAACACTCGCGCCCAGCAATATCCAGCGCTATTTGGTCAGTCTGTAATTGGACCCCGGTTGCGCGTGTGATTGGACGTGAGTTTGGCGATTCGAGACCAAAATCGCGTCCCCCATTTTGAGCTGCTCTGGTGACAGTAAAAACTGGCGGCATCAATGGCCATTCCTCGACGTGAACGCTCCATCGCGCGCGACCGGCCACTGACGAAGTACGACCCGTTTCACATGTGCTGCAGACGACTGGGCAACACACAATGGGCAGTAGCGCGTGATGAAGAAACGCCGCTCTCGGCAAATGCGAGGCACAGTAACTTAGAACAGCCTGACACCTTGAAATGACCATGATAAAATTTGAGGGCCATGTGGCGTATGTTTGGGCACCTCGTCGCTAAATGAAGTACTGCTTCGCAGATCAGCCGTCGCAATCTCCCGGGATACTGCATCGTTCCAGTCGGTGCATAATTCCAGATAAAACCTACCGTGAGCGAAGAACCGATGTCGATAACGCTGTAGCGAGTGAAGGGAATCGTGTAGAAAGAACCATCGAGAGTCATTTGGAAAGTGACCCGATAAAGGATCCTATTTGTAATGAAGGATCTACCCTTATTACAGAATAGCCATCTGCCCTAATAACAAAATACAAATAGTTTCAATCACTTTTTTAGCGGGTCCCTCATTTCGAAATTATCCACCACATATAGAACTGATGAAGATGATGAATCTGGAACCCGGACGGGGTAGCTCTGACCGCGCGAGTCGATACCCCTAGTTGTCAGGCTGAGATGCATGCATGCAGTTATGCCAGCAAGACAACATTACGGGCCCAGTCGGGGCCAGTGGCAGCCGCCAAAGCATGACTCTCTCCGAGTGTTATGTGCTATCCATACATGTGGCTAAGTAATTAGTTATGCGATACCATCGTGAGTTGTGTGACGTGTCTGAATGTTAACATCAGAGACAACGAGCTCCATGGTAAGCAGCGTTTATTTGTACTCAACTCAGCATCAGTAATGCACCATAGGTCGGTAACCGGCTCAAACTGAGTGTTAATTTAATCTTAATGCAACCCTACTCCTAAATCCGATTGCATTTCGAGGAGTATGTCTAGAAAAAACGGCCTAATTTCTCAAGACTGGCTTATTCACCACAGCCAGCTTCAAACCCACGAAACAGCACCTAGAAAACAGGCCGACACAATCGGCCGGATGATACGGCGTTACTGTCAGTAACGTCAACGTACTTCATCAGGATGTTACTGCCAGGCCGCAGTGGCCGGCTCAATGCCGACATCAACGAAACGAAGCAATTTAGGTCCGTCAATCACTCCCGCTGACTTACACTGGTGGTACAGATGCTGTCCCTGCGTGCTAAAACAGAGTCCTCAAAAGGTTAAGTAAAGCAGTTTGTTACCTTCGCACAGTGCAGACTTACGACACCATGTGGTTTAAGATAAAAGCGCGTCACGTGTTCACAAGTTATACTGTCTGGCTCTCCCGCACCGCAAAGCTCCGGAGGCTACGGCTAAAAAAACTTCAAGACGCAGCCCGTAAAGCCGTGCCAAATAACGCGTACCTCAAACACCCCGAAAACATGTTTGTGACCATGATAGCCAGCCAAGGGCGGCGCAGCAGAGGGCGGAGGAGGCAGGTACCCCCCCCCCCCCCACCCCCACCCACCCAGCAGGCGGGAGAGGCAACTCATGTTTTCGCTCCTCTGAATTTGTGCGGGGCCCGTTTTTTCCAAGCTTAAGGCATGGTAGCTAACCATAGATTACAAACATTCAAATAAAGAAAGCTGAGCTAAAGGTAATATAACATGACTGAGCTGGAAAGTCGGGCTCAGAAGACCCATTTCTACATGAAAAAATCGTTATCTGGATGATGAGGCCTCCTTGATGAAAACAGGTAGTTGATGCTCTAGGTTAGCAGGTCTAAAGTTATGTTAAGGAGGCCCCTTGTTGGCTGGCGAGGCTCCTGTTCTGGGTCAGAAGGCACTCTCTGTATCTAGGAGGCCCCAATCATAAAAACAGAAAGCCTCTTTCATGCATCAGATGGCCTCGTCTCCGGGTCAGGATGCCTTTTGGGATAACGAGGCCCGTTAGCTAGATTTGGAGGTCTCTTCGCGAATCGGAGGCATACTGCTCTGGATTAGGTCTCTTTATGCATCAGAAAATCGTTTCTTGAAACAGGAACTGAAACTAATTTCCTTTTTAGTGTAGAAAACTCTTCGCTGGTTATCAGAAGCCCCCATTTTGAAATTTTGATTTTCAATGCCTATTTGCTTGGATTTGATGCACGTGGCAATTTCATAAGATGGCGAACGCCCTTGATGCAATTCACCCTTAAATGCAACGCTGCCCTGGAGGGCCCCCGTCAGGAGGTCCCTTTTTGTTCAGGAAGCCCCCCGAAAAATCTTGCCCCAGCTCGAAATCCGTGGCGCCCTCCCTGTAACCAGCAACAAGAAGGTGGTGCGAAAGGAGGCAGGGGAGAGGATTCTTGCTGCTAGGAACTGAGGCTGGTGCAACATTTTTGTCTTTCGTATTTCGGAGCTGATCTGGGCGCGTGATTCTACCCTGGCATGATCACGTGAACAAGACAACTCACTGAGCCACCAACTACGGGGCAATGGTCAGTCTGGGCTATAAACAACACGCAAGATAAACTTCTGGACCGAAATTCCATGCCATTTCCAAGCCGTCGAAAGACACGCGGAATTCGTCGCGGAGGTCTTACGATCCGTTGAGCCAGAAATTCCTGCGCGCCTTAATTGTTTTACGCTTGGCAACAAGAACATCCAATAAGTCCTGTTTAAAAATATTTCCCACAGACTGGTATATGCACGCCGTAACATACTAATGTTTATGTTCGCTTGCTCGCTAGACGTAGTTTCACAGGATTAGCACGCGCTCGGGTGGGCGTCAAATTGGCCCCCTTCGAAGGTTTCTCCAGAATGGTTTGCGAACGGCGCGGCGTAGCCGCGCCAAATTTTGCATAGCTGTAGAAAATTGAATGGCAGATCGTTTTGCACAAAAATTTATATGTACCTTGTAAGGTCGCTGACTTATAGCAGGTCAAAGTCAGGCCATGGTTTCAGCGAAGTCAATTTCCAGGAAATCGTTCATTCTGATGCAACGACAGAGTGTTGGACAAAGCTACACATCTCTGAGATGCTTTCTTAGGCAACACAAATATTGATTGAGCAAATTACGTTGGCCTAAGGTCAGGTATGAAGGTCGGACCAAGGCCAAAACCGACCTGGTTTATTGCTCTAGGGTTTGCTGTGTGTTGCTGGTGCTCATTTCGAATTTATTGATAGCAGGAAGCACAATATACATCTTCCATAGACTTCTTAAAGGTCAGAAAAGGTCGTTAACCCAAAATGACCCAGGTCAACATTTTGTGTTTAGAAACATTTTGTTTAGCGTTTTCTTTGTCGCTTATTCAGGTGCAAAACTCAGAGCAGTTTTGTGTGATTTTGATCACTATGACCTTCAAAAGGTCAAAAAAATGGTACTGACTTTAAATGAGCGTGTGAACTTTTGTTTAGAAACAGTTATCTAGGTTCTGGGTGCACTTTAGAGACTAATCTAGACTTTGACCTTGTTTGACTCTATTTGTCCCGAAAGTCATGGCCTAGGGACCTTATAATTTGGCCTAAGTGGATTCACATATAGATCAATGCACCCTGTGAATTTGGTGTCTCTAGCTCTCTTAGTTCCCGAGATATCAGGGGGTCAAATTAACCCCCCCGAGCGAGGGGTATCCAGTCGGCCGCCCGAGCGCGTGTTAAGACTGCCCGGTGAACTGGTCCGTCAGATTTTACCAATCCATATTTCTCGAACCATATTTCTCAAATCTACCGTGTCATGTAACCCGAGGCTTGAATTAAGACTTGTCCGAGCCGAGTTCGGGCAGACTCGCTATGACATGGTGTCAGCAAATGTGCCATCATGTGGCATGATATCACATGACAATCTGAGGAAGTACCTTTTTGAAGGATGCATGCACGACAACGAGCAGGCCCCTAATTTCGCTTTGCCTGAAAAGGACTACATGCATTGCAACCCTACAGTCGACGACACATCTGGTGGGGGGTTATGAGATCATGGCTGCTCCGTCGAGTTAAACTATTCGCGTACATAAGGTGACCATTTAAGTAGCGTATTATATATATATATATATATATATATATATATATATATATATATATATACATATCAATATGTGTATGTCAGCCATGTGTATTTATATCAAATGTCTCAAAATTGGGGGGCCTCTAAAATAAAGTAGCCGCAACATCGGGCTGCTTTGGTTTTATACTAAGTTCGCAGGTCGCCCGGCGTTCCCAACGTGGCCGCTCATCGCGCCAGATCCTAAATTAACTTTGGATCTTCCCTCCATGGCGACATCCCGGGTCCATCACCGCCTAGCACGCCGTTGATATTACCTCCACGCGCGTTTCGCGAGCCAACACGCTTCGTATTGCGTTCAGCACAGGCTACAGCGGCCCGGCACCGACGGAGGCTGCAACGTTTAATGGACGTAGCAGGGGTCCATTTAGCGCTGAGGTGCACACACCCACAATTATGGGATAAGTCTCGAATTTTGCACACGTTGATTTAAATGCGTGCGGCGATTTTTAAAAAAAATAGTTGTGCGCCGCAGTGTCAAAAATAGTATTTATTCTCCCTATCCTAATAATCGAAGACCGAACTCCGTAGTTACAAGCAGCCGCCGGTTTGTGTGAGTCACCGCTGCCTGTAATAGCCACTGCTGGGCTGTGATAGTCACTGCCGGGCGGTGATAGCCATTGCTGACTTTTGATAGCCACCACTGACCTGCAGTAGCCACTGCTGACCTGTCATAGCCACTGTTAACCTGTGACAGCCACCACTGACCTGTGATAGCCACTGCTGACTTGTAATAGCCACTGTTGACCTGTGATAGCCACTGCTGACCTGTGACAGCCACTGTTGACCTGTGATAGCCACTGTTGACCTGGGCCGACCACTGCTGACCTGGGCCAACCACTGCTAACTTATGCCGGCCGCTGCTGACCTGCGTCAGCCGCTGCTGACCTGTGTCGGTCGCTGCTGACCTGTGTCGGCCGCTGCTGGCTTGTGGTCGCCGCTGCTGACCTGTGTCGGCCTCTGCTGACATGTGTCAGCCGCTGCTGACCTTTGTCGGCCGCTGCTAACCTATGTCGGCCGCTGCTGACCTGTGCCAGCCGCTGCCGACCCATGTCGACCGCTGCTGGCATGTGGCCGCCGGTGCACCCTGCCCATCCTACGCGCCATTAGTTTCAATCGACGTCGCTGCGAGTGCGCCCTGCCGCTCCCCGGTGCCCGCTCGCGCTGCGTGGCTTCATTAGCGGACCGGGCCGGCTGTCGGCGTGTTATGACGGAGACGCCGTCAGTCGGAGGAGCGTCGGCCGCCGCGCCGGGACGCGCCGCAGGTGCGCCGCGGTTGTACGCGTGGCTTGGTACCCCTCCCCCTTCCTTCCGCCATTCGTCGAAATCTTGTTCGTGGTCGGCCAGACAGTCGTTATGTTTTGAAATGCTGGCCCACTAGCCATCCATGATCTCACTCCGTGGATCTGTGGTTTTATCCCCATTTTTCTATATTGGTCTTTTGACACATGCTTGTTTTTAACGCGACGGATGCGCGTCGGAGGTGCGTCAAAGCAGATAATGTCATGAGAAAAGTATGACGTATAATGCATATCCGACAGCGCCGAATAAGATATTCAAGATGGCATGCTCGTCGCAAATGCGGCCTTTAACATAATACGAATGCTAAAAAGTAGCATTCAGATATGCAAATGGAGGTTTGCAAAGATGCGCTAAGCCCACATGCCGCCTTCCTTTCCGTACAACACTTATACCACACTCACCAATAAAGTTCATAATCGATAGTTGTTGTTGACTGCCATCCTCTTCTGTCTGTTCCCCGCCCCTACCATGCTGACGTCACGCCGCGGTGATGGGATTGGCCGACGTCGGCTGATGTGCAGAGAAAGTTGGCGAATCGGTACAGAACTCCTGCACGCATCCAGGTGAACGCTGCCCGATGAAACGTGCTTCATGGGATTTCGCCACGGCTATTTCATGGATCATTTTTCCGCTGCGTTAGGCTGAGCTACCTAACCAAAATTATCAAAACTTCGTACGGGAAAGAATAGCCGCCAGTTCTTGGTCCTGCAGCATCATGAGCAATCTCTGCACATATTTCATAATAATATATGGTATTGTTATGTCGCATTTCATTAAGTTGTTATCTATGAGCATTGCTATTAAGTGTCGTCTACAGTGGGTGGGCGCTGAAGGGAGCATGCCATCTTTTGTTCTATTTGTTGTTAGATCAGACGCGTCGAATTTGATTATTGGTATAACCAGTTTTCTCAAAATCCCTCGAAATAGTTCAAAATTTATATTTCAAGTAGCCGCTCCTGCGGGAGAAATCTCGCTGCTCTTCCTTACATGAGAGCAGTGTCTTCAACTCTCATGTCATTTCAGTTACTTTAATCTTACTTTATTTCGGTGAATTGTATTATATGCATTCCATTTGCCTTTCTTTATAACGTTGTGTGTTTTGAAATATTTCCAACACAGTAATTTCTCAAAATGCTTGTGTAATAAATGCTACGAAAGCTGGGAACGCTCTTTTTAGAGAGAAAATATGCAAGTATCAGACTATCAACGCAATATTACATTATGACTTTTGTCTATATCACGTGCGCCCCTATCACCTAGTCTATAATGACGCCCTATCAATGTGCTTCTCGGTAACTGGTCCTTGCCACCCGCTGTGCTAATTACAAGCGTTCATTTGCATTGACGTCATGCGTACCGGTGGAGGTGCCACTTTTAAACTCACAGGCCCGCAATGTGCGGGTCAAAACAGCTCAAATGGGGATGTTTCTTTTATTGACTTCGAAACTATCTCAGATATGCGTGGCTTCTATGTTGGCACATCAGATTGAACGAATGCTTAGAAATTACCGTCGCGGACAGCATGGCTTGACTTTGATCTGCGATATATCAGCAACCATACCAGGCAAATCCATTTTTGGACACAAAAAATGTGCTATTCAATTGCTTGCTGCTTTACAGAGTTTGGCGCGCCTACGCCGTGCCGTTCAGGCAATATTATGTAAATTTGACACCTTTAGGTGTCAAATTGACTCCCGCTCCACCGAGCTCGTGTTGAATTGCGCATTAGTTCGGGGTTGACCTGAGTGAATCTGCGCCTGAAATCTACCAGACCAAGACTTGATACCTGAACATATATACCATGCTTGAACGTAAAACAGCCTAGCCACCACCAAAGGCCATTTTGGGAATCATTGTGACGTGGCTTCAGAGTGTGACCCGAAATTTGAATACAACCATCGTGATCTCCCAGCACTTACCAGGGGTCAAAAGCGAGCAGCCAGCCCTGACGTATGGCCAGAGGCTGGCTGGGCGAACCTGGTGGCGTCCAACGCAAACACGGCGGCGGCGACGGCGACCGATGGCGACAGCCGTCCGACGCCGCCGCCCTGACGGACGGCGCCGGTGCCGGCGCGGGCGCGTGTGGGCGCCGGCGGCCGCTCGGCTCGCGGGCGGGGACGATGACTGGCCGGGCGCCACACCCTCGCAGGTCTGCCTCGCCGCAGCCGGAGACACGGAACCGGCTGAACAATGGGCCCGCCGATGCCGCCTCCGCAGCATCGAGGCGCCATTGTTCGGCACCTTCACAGAGGTCCGGGGAGGGAGGAAAATGCCCACCGTCCAGGCAGCGGCAGTTCTATTCCTCCGCCTCGGGTCCAGCTCCTCCCGCTTCGGGTCCAGCTCCTCCGCCTCGTGTCCAGCTCCTCCGCCTCGGGTCCAGCTCCTACCGCCTCGGGTCCAGCTCCTCCGCCTCGGGTCCAGCTCCTCCCGCCTCGGGTCCAGCTCCTCCGCCTCGGGTCCAGCTCCTCCCGCCTCGGGTCCAGCTCCCCCCCCGCCTCGGGTCCAGCTCCTCCGCCTCGGGTCCAGCTCCTCCCGCCTCGGGTCCAGCTCCTCCGCCTCGGGTCCAGCTCCTCCCGCCTCGGGTCCAGCTCCTCCGCCTCGGGTCCAGCTCCTCCCGCCTCGGGTCCAGCTCCCCCCCCCCCCCGCCTCGGGTCCAGCTCCTCCGCCTCGGGTCCAGCTCTTCTGCGTCCGGTCCAGCTAATGTCACCGCGTTTCTGGACCATCAGCCTTGTATCCGAATCCTCTCGCCCGGTGCCCAGCACCTCTCCCCTAATGTCAAGCTCCTCGCCTTCGGTCCGGATCCTCCTGTCACAATGCAGGGCCTTCACGCGGCGGGGCTGGATCCACCCGCCACGAATCCGGGGCGAGGGTTTGCTTGACATAGTACCAAAAGCAAGGCAAGTTTTCACGGGATACCGACCATGCATGCCAAAAAAATTATACCGACCGCCTTAATTTAGCGTACCGACCGCATGCTCAATGTCCATTCACAGAGTTGGCTCTGATCTTTTTGTACACTCCAGACAGGCATCGCATAACACATTACCCTTCGATACTTCTGACAAGACAGGTAAAGTACCATATAAGTGGCACACGGTGGCATCAGAGAGGTAATATCGCAAGTAGAAATATGCAAGATCATCTCTAAAGTATAATGCACGTCCCTGTGTAGATACCTCTCTAGGTTTCAAGCAAGGCACCCAAGCACGTCTGGGTAGTTGTGGTGGTGGATATTCTTTTTGTGAGGGTCCTTCCCGCAATATCGATATGGGAGCCACCAATGTTGGTTTTGGGCCCGATTTGCGATGTTAGTTAAGTATCACCACGCTGAGATAAAATGGTTATTAACCCTCAAAGCTAGTCGCTGTTCTGAATAATTGCATGGCCTTGATTGCTCTGGTACTCAGATTAAGGTAATGTTTAACCAAAGAATCCGAAAGTAAACAAAGCTAAGCTTGTCATTCGTGAAAATAAAATGAAGTAAGTCATTTGAGAAACACATTTGGGAGAGGTTGACCGTCACCCCTGCGGATTCAATTTGGAATAAAAGGATATACGTCGCATGAGTTTTGTTTTTGTATAACCATCCAGTGGCTTGGGTGCAAGCAAACTCTGCGACAAGCCGCTCCACGTCACGGCTCTATCCCCGCCTCACAGGCCGGCGATCCAGCGGGAGGCGGCCAGCCGGCCTGCTGAGCCCGGAGAGGGAGAGCCGCGTCCGGCTGGGCCACGCTGGTCCTCCGGGAAGGCCCACAAAGGTCAGTGACAGCCATGGATCAGCCCCAGCGGGACGCTCGGCGAGAGGGGCCGTCCCGCCGTCCCGCCGCCGTCGGCCGGCTGGGCCGGACGGCCCGTTTGAGGCCTGTACCGGCGGCCCGCGCTGCGAGCGCCGTCGACCCGAGAGCGCGGCGCCCGAGAATTCCCGAGAATTCCAAGAACCACCGGCGAGTTCGCACCCGGCCGGGAGACATTGCACGAAAACGGTGCGTAGTACGGGCCGGACGGGATCAAATCATGGCTCACGCGGCGCCGCCACAGCCAGCGTCGCAGCTGCTGCTGAGCTCAACACGAGGCTGAAAGCTTTGCACATGTGCCGGGGAAAACCGGAGGATACAGATGCGCCGCTGGAGGTAACGCAGAGGCACTGCTTCTTTAAATCGATGTAGTCGCAGTATGCGGTCAAAATTGGTATGTATCTTGTAAGACGTGTTAGTGGTCGGTGATGCATTCAAAACGTCCTAGTTGGCGCCGGCGCTCCTTGATCACACCGGCTATTGAGCACCCTCAGCGCTGCACGTGTCGGCGCAGCGCCGGTGTCTTGCAGAACGAACACGAAAAGCCTCTCACATATTTATTTTGCGCAGCGGCTGACGAGTTCCGCCTTTGAACAAAAACCGCGCGCCGTTGAGTTATCACGCCCGGCGACAGAGGTGGCGCACCACGCGATGGTCGTCGCGCCATTGTTACGGGGGCATCACATATTCAAGGCCTCCGACCGGCAAAAACCTGCTGATCAGGTGCGGCCGAATCAGCCCACATGCATCAGCCATAGGAGCGTACCGCACCGGAATAGGAGGATCAGAACATCAGCGCAGCGCGGCGTCACGCGAACGGATCGGGGGTCACCAAACGCTCTTTCGGCGCAGGAATCCGTGCCGTTAGCTGCTTGCGAGTCCACAAAACTGCGTACGGCTTCTCAGAAGGCACACCGCGTGGACGTGTTCGTGGTTGTAACTATAAGACATGGTCGTCAGCAGTCTCTATGGACTCTCCCGCTAGCGAGTAGCTGTTTCGCTCATAGAATCGAGCATCCGAAGGGGTTAGCGTCGGAGCGGGCAGGCACGGAGCGAGCGCCGCGGCAGGTGGGGAGAGAACGTCCTGCGTCCCATCAGGTGACAGCGGCGCGGTGCTCATCAGCAGTCGGTTCGGCGCCCGGGCCGTCACACGTGACGGATGAGCCGAGGAGGTCCGCTCCGTCACGGCGGCCGGCCGAGGTCAGGTGAGCGGAGCGAGCGGCACCCCGCCCGGCGACCCGGCCCGACCGCGGCGACACCGATTCATCGCCGGCCGACGCGGACGCGGGCCCCCGGACGGTCAACAATGCGCCGAGATCTCGGCATCGGGCCCGCGCCATAGCGGGGGGTGCGGCCGTGACCAGCGGCCGGGCAGCGTCCCGTGTGTGAGGCGGGCCCGCCGGCCGCGGCACTGGCCATTGTCGCCGCGCGCGCCATAACTCTGCACGTCAGGCAGCGCGGCGCGGCGCGGCCTCCCGGCCGGCTGTCTCCGGCGGCAGCCTGATAGAGTGCCGGCCGCGCCGCTCGGCCGGAGCCGGCCGGCTGCGCCGCGCCGGAGCCGAGCTGTTTACGGCCGCCGACCGGCCCGCACAGCGCCGGCCCACAGCCGCCTGCGCGAGATTTACCCAGCTGACGCCCGGTTTTTAGCCGCGACAGAGATCTCCAGTCTGCGGGAAGTGATTGCCCTTTCACAACGGCCCGGCTGTGCGGCGGGTGAGTGTCGTATTTTTAGTGGTTTTCACCGAGGATCACAAAGCATCACAGACGAAGCCAGCGGAGATGTTTACGGGTTTGGCGGCTGCTGCAAATGGAACCCTGTTAGCCACGTTTTTCTGTGTACCGCTGCGATAAATATTATGCATCCAGATTACCCCAAATTTACACAGAGTTGGCAGCACGCGCAGTGGGGGGCGGCATCCATTTCCAATTGATTTTGAGGCGTCTCTCCGACTGAGGCGTGTTTATCGCGCGTAGAGACCGTCCGAAGCGTCACCGGCTCACAGGAGGGGCGCCCTTCTCCTTAGGCCCGGTGACCGCCGCAGGGATCGCTGGGGGCGCAGCGCGGGCGTCTCGACGCGCGGGCCCGCCTGCAGACGCAACAATACCCCGGCGCGGTAATCATCTGCCGCATTAGAGCCTTTGACAGGCACCGCCACCAGATCAGGCGCCTGGTACACACAGGAGCGCCGCGCCCCCTCCGAAAACTGCGCCGGCGCTGGGCGGCGGCCGGCTCAGACGGAAGGGGACGCCGTGGGGACGCGGCGCGGCGATCACAACAAAAGGCTGCCAGTTCCGCCGCTGCCGGCTGCCGTCTTTAGACGGAGGGGCGCGTCCCCGGGGCATCGGAAGCCCCTCCGGCCACCGGCCGACACGCAAATCCTTTCAGAGGAGCCGGGTAAAGCAGTGCCGACCGGCGCCATCAGGCTCTGAGCGGACCGTGATGGGTGCAGGTGGCGCGGCCGCCGCCGAACAGCCGGCTCATTTTCAGGGCCACTGAGCGCGGACTGAGCCGTCGTCGAGCGGACTCGAGGCGGAACGGACCTCGCGTGCCCGGGCTCGTCTGCCCACCGCTGGTACCGTACGCGTGCGGGCCGAGACCGCCACCCGCTCATTCTCTGGGGAGGCGGATCCCGCCAATTTAGACGTAATTTGTCTGAAACTGGTTGAGTTTGAAGTTTCAGGCGGTGGATGCGGCGCGAAACGTTCGAAGGCAGTCAGAGAGAGCATGTCTGTTCTTCATGCGTGAAAATCCGGGACTGTTGCGGGCACTTTATTGCAAGCAAAGCGCTGTCGGAAATATCCATGCAACAGAAGGAAAGGAGGTGAGGAGTGAAGGCGGGCGTTACTGGGGGATGTCAGAATGCTCGCCACTCTCAGTCCAAAAGCTCGCCATACTCAATGTCAGGGCCACCTTCATGCGACCGAGGAACAGCTTTTAAGATTCATCCTAAAGATGCATGCGAAGGAGTCACCCTTAACGAGAAAATAGGTCAGCTCTACGTAGCGCGACTGGCTCCTGGGACATCAGAAGGAGTCTTCAGATAACCCACGAATCCAAACGAAGATGGGCTCATGACGTGAAGAACACGAGTTCACAACGAGCCCAGACATCATTGCAGGCCATCTAGCTGCATCCCTGGGGATCTGGAGCTCTTTTTGGGGCCACAAGGAGGGCACCCGGCATGCAGGTCATTCCTCCTGCTTGTGCTAACGGGGCATTCCTCCCGTTCGTGCAAGGTTTTGGTATTCACAACCAATAAAGTTTTACCGTCATATGAAAGCCTCCGGGAAACTGGTCAACGCTTCGTGTGAAAGCCGCTGGATAACTGGTTAATGCATCGTTCTCAGATGTGGGGCGTCGAAGAGCCCGCGGGTTTGCTGCAGACAGTGCAATCTCATGGAGTCGACGTGCATTGAGGACCTCCAGAAGAGCTTCGTAAGCATTGTAAACGTTGTCATGAGCGTGCGGGCGTTTAACAATACAATAGGGCGGTATGGTTGCCTTGAAGGAGAACATTTTTGTCTGAGCCCATTTCGGGCTTTGGCGGAACCGCGACCCAACGACAAAGAAGCTCAGCTAGCAGCGTCAGTACTGCTGGACCGGTGTGGTGCTGTCGCCAACGAAGACCTCAAAGTGTTTTATGCAAACTTTCGTAGGTTTTCTGCTGGGCTGCCGAACACAAAGTTCTGGTAAACACGGCGCCCGCTGGGAACATGCT
>NW_023596225.1:22804207-22820401 GCF_011947565.3 Pollicipes pollicipes | reverse complement strand
TAGCCGGGTAGGGATACGTTCCAATCTACACCCGGCTCAAACTGGGCCGATGCTGGCAACTGGTACGTGATTCAGCGCGGTCGCATTCTCCCCCGCCTGAGATGGCGTTACCTTAAAGTGCACGGCACTGCCGTAATTCGGACTCGGTGCCAGTCACCGTATGTGTTCTAGGCTGAATCCGATCATGCGGGATCAGGCACAGAGCTGTGGTCTGATGGGCCCCAGCTCGCGCCTGCTTTTGGCAGAACATGACACCATATCACGCAAAGAGAGAGCGAAGTTGTGTTTTATTTTCCGGTGATATCCTCCTGAACCCCCGGTCCAAATACGGCACGCGACCCCCGTCGGATCAGTCGGATTCAATGGGGCTGCAGTGTAGCCCTGAGGAAAATGGATTCAAAAAAAACGAGCGAATTACGAATAGGTGAACTCTGTAACGCATTAATGCAGGACACTGAAAAAATAGAGTCGTGGATTGGTATGGAGCATTTAACTGGGTTACGCGGCAAAAAGCTTGAAGACCTCTGTCTTCAACTATGCTGGCCACTTGTCCTCCTCCTCTGCCCGTCGGAGGACACCTGCGAGTGAGTCAGTGCTTGGCTGCGGCGACGGAGCAGCCCTGGCCTCTGAAGCCGACCGCCGAGCCGGGTTCGGGCCGCGCCGGGCCGCGGGGGCACGCTCGGCACTGAGTGTTGGCAGTGCCGGCCGCGCTTGACACCAGAGGTGACACTGCGCAGCTCCGGCTGAACGACGCCAGACCCGGCGGTGACGCGTCCGCCGGCGGCTGCTCGGCGCGCGCTGACGGACGCGGCTTGGTCTGCAGTGGCCGGCGGTCACCAGAGCGGCGGGTACGGCCGCTCGCGCCGCGCCACGCCGCCAGCCGGCCGCTCAGAGTTTGGATCTGCGGTGGGGCGCAGCGCACCGCGAGCGCGGCCCGGGACGAAACAGGGCCGAGGAGGCCTGGGACGGTTCTTTTGCTCCGAAAACACGACCCAATGGAGTCTCCATGTGTTTCTTTATCCGATGTATTGTATGCAACACGTCTTTACGGATGGGATCATTGGAGCCGAAATCGCAAACATTCGGAGCGCGTCGTCACGCACCAATCCAAACGTGCATATCCACATTAGGCGCTTTTCACGACGCTTTCAAAGTATATGACGTTGTGATATTCGCTATGACGACATTTTTCAAGGGATGGAAGCCGCGGCTATGGTAGTTTTGCGCGTTTTCATGGAACCTGCAACCTTTGTGACATCGTGACATTGCGCCATGACGACATTTTCGGGGATGGAAACCTCGGCTGTGGTGATTTTGCACTAAAGTTGTCTTCATTAAGGCGTAGTATCACAAAGGTACAGAAAAAACTGGCATGAATATGCAAATATTGAAGTTTTCAGATTATTTGTCTACATGCTTCTAAGCGCTAGAGTTGTCAGGCAGCCTAGTCCTCCGCGAATGTTTCGAACATTACAAAACATAACATTTATCAGTGCATCGTTTGTGCCACTGCCTGCCATAATTTCGAAGTGGCAGCTTTTTATCTAGCAAGGTGCAAACATCTTGCCACTGACCATATTTCACCAGCCCTAATGCATGAAAATACCGGCATGAAAATGCGTTATTTTTGAAGGACTGTAAAGATACCACCAGGTGAGACATCGGATAGACACAGATTCAGGAGTGTGGTACAGACAATGGGATCCGTCTCCCACCTATTTGTACAGACAATGGGATCCGTCTCCCACCTATTTGAAAAAGGAAGTGAATTTAAATCGCAGGTACCAAAAAAGAGCAGGAGCACGCAAATGTCCCATGCCTGCGACATAACAACCGGTAGATCCAAATACGAGACCTAACCTAACAATGTTAAGGCTATTGGCCAG
The DNA here is from genome assembly GCF_011947565.3 of Pollicipes pollicipes. NCBI lineage: Eukaryota > Metazoa > Arthropoda > Thecostraca > Pollicipedomorpha > Pollicipedidae > Pollicipes > Pollicipes pollicipes. The sequence goes on along the minus strand of NW_023596225.1, from coordinate 22,818,515 downwards.
CGTGACATGCTACCAATGTTACACGGAAGGTGGAAAATTTTGTGAAAACGATATCACGCGCCTTAGAGTTCACTGCGTTTGCTGATCCCGCTGCAGGAGGCGTCTGCACCAAAGTGAATCAAACATCAATGTCAGTCTGTTGCCAACCTGCTGGTTCAGACGATATGGCAACAATAGGTATCACATGTCACAGTTGTGATCTAAAGCAGAGGCAATCGACTGTACGTGGAAAGGCTACAGGACAACGCTGCAGGATGGGGCAACTGCGCGCTCATGCAGTCAGACAAGTTGCTGCAGCCGAAATAGCCAGCAGAGAAGCTCGAGAACCGGCGGGTGCGACATGAAATACCTTGCGTCGTTGGATCGTGGCGCGATGGCGGGTCCCGCGACGCCTGCGGCGGCGTGTCAGTGGCGGGACCCACCGATATCGGTGGTGGGTGTCAGTGTGGGACCCGCCGCCGTCTGTGGTGGTGGTCAGTGGCGGGACCCACCGATATCGGTGGTGGTGTGTCAGTGGCGGGACCCACCGATATCGGTGGTGGTGTGTCAGTGGTGGGACCCGCCGACGCCTGCGGCGGCGTTGTCAGTGGCGGGACCCACCGATATCGGTGGTGGTGTGTCAGTGGTGGATCCGCCGCCGTCTGTGGTGGTGTGTCAGTGGCGGGACCCGCCGCCGTCTGTGGTGGTGTGTCAGTGGCGGGACCCACCGATATCGGTGGTGGTGTGTCAGTGGTGGGACCCGCCGACGCCTGTGGTGGTGTTTCAGTGGTGGGACCCGCCGCCGTCTGTGGTGGTGTGTCAGTGGTGGGCCCTACCGACGTCTGTGGTGGTGTTTCAGTGGTGGGACCCGCCGCCGTCTGTGGTGGTGTGTCAGTGGTGGGTCCTACCGACGTCTGTGGTGGTGTGTCAGTGGTGGCATCCGCCGCCGTCTGTGGTGGTGTTTCAGTGGTGGGACCCGCCTCCGTCTGTGGTGGCGTGTCAGTGGCGGGTCCTACCGACGTCTGTGGTGGTGTGTCAGTGGTGGCATCCGCTGCCGTCTGTGGTAGTGTTTCAGTGGTGGGACCCGCCGCCGTCTGTGGTGGTGTGTCAGTGGCGGGTCCTACCGACGTCTGTGGTGGCGTTTCAGTGGTCGGACCCGCCGCCGTCTGTGGTGGTGTCAGTGGCGGGTCCTACCGACGTCTGTGGTGGTGCGTCAGTAGTGGGTCCCGCTGACGCCTGCCGGCGGTGTGTCAGTGGTGGGACCCGCCCCCGTCTGTGGTGGTGTGTCAGTGGCGGGTCCTACCGACGTCTGTGGTGGCGTTTCAGTGGTGGGACCCGCCGCCGTCTGCGGTGGCGTGTCAATGGCGGTTTTTTGGCCAGTCTGTCGCCGGCCGCGAGTAACACGATCGCCTCACACGGCCGGGGGGTGACAGCACCGGCCGGCGGCAGCCGATAAGCCGCACCTCGGGCCGGCCCTCTGGGCGGGGCGGCGGCGCGTTCAGAGGCGCGCCTATCAGCCGTGGCCGCAGCCGCCAGTCGCAGGTCGTCGCCAGGCCAAACAAGCCGGCCCCGGCCGGCCGTGCGGGCGGCGCTGGGACCAGGCCCGCCGCCGCGCAGGGCCGCCATCGCGGGCCCCGCGGGAGCGGTTGACGTCAGTGACGGGGACACGCGATAGCGCCTCTGGGTCGGCCAGGGGTGCACATGGTGGGCGCGTGACAGCCGGGAGCGGAGCAGCGCAGGGGGGGGGGGACGTTTGTTTGCAGTCATTGGTTTGCGACGCCTCGGTTGAACACGTCGCGAAACGTTTGGGTGGTATGTGTATGGTTCAGTAAAGAACGTGAAGAAAGAAACCCAATTGAAAGTACCGAAAAGTCTTATCACTGCACTGGAGTATGTGCCTCTCACGAATTCCTAGGCGGAGGTGCAGCGGTGTTAGCCCTGTGCGCACAACTTAAACGAAAAAACATGACTTGAAGAATAATTTACTTACAGTCTGGTAAGGCGTAACAGTTGTAATTGTCAAAATTACAAATTGGCATTAGCTTGAAATTTTGGCGACTGCGGCTAAAATAATGCAAAAGCATACAAATAAAGTGTATGTTGGTAACGGTAAGCTGTGCTATTTGCTTAAGGCCAGTTTCCATGGCCCCATCTTCCTCAGTTTCGGCCGAAGCGCGTTGCATTTGAACCTGGTTTCATAATAGGTGACACTGGTGGAAAAGCGGTCGATCATTGGCGGCCCGTAGGCTGGATGGTATTCAAAATCGCTAAAGTGTGTGTAGATGCTACATTTACCAGCACCACGCATCTGGTGTCCACGTCTTTGCTGTGTTGTGGACATATGGCATCAGCCGATGAATGCCTCCTAAAGGGCGGGGCGCAGGGTTTGCGCTCGAAACACTTGACCAGATGCTCGTAACAACCCTCACTTCCGACAGTACCAATATCCTTTCTCCTCTCCTATAGTGTGCCTCTTGTCGAAGCGTAGCCGAGTTCACGAGGCGTGGGCCCGGTTACGACCCACAGTCTACTACATTTCTTGCCGACGCACAAACGTTCGTTTCCTAAGTTCACCAAACGAGCAAGGATATACTTTTCCTCAAACTGCATTGTTGCAATAAAATCAAGGCTGGTCAAATATATGATGGGCAAACGTTTGCAAAGTTGTACGGGATAAACGGCAAATAACTACTTCGTCTTATTACCGAAATAAGCAACGAGCATCAAACAGTGGTGACAAAGTCATCCAGTTTCTTAAGAGCGGGGATGGCCGGGCCGGGCAGGGCCGCTCAAATGAGAAGCGTTCTCATAACTCAAGTGCGACTCGGTTGGCCTGCGGCACCTCTCGCAATGACGCAACACGCCGCCAGGGATTTATGAGGTCGGCCATCCTTCTGCTGTCGGGCGGACTGACTCCCCTGACCAACAGGGGAGTCAGTCCGCCCGAGTTTCTGATTTCATGTGGAATGCTTTGAAAAGCTGTGGGCTGAGCTGAGCTGTTATGAAGTCGCGTGACTGGGCGGCTGGCGCGGCTAGCGCACATGTGCGCCGACCACTGAGGGCGGAGAGGGGTGGGGGAGGCCTGCGATCTGTCACTCATCGCGGTCCAGGGCGGCCGGCCGGCACGGCCGGGGCGTCAACAAACAGGTGGCGACGGGGGCGACGCACCGGGCACCCTCCTGACGAGGGACTGACGGACGCTGGAGCCACGGCCGTCCTGACGAGGGTCTGACGGACGCTGGGCCACGGCCGTCCGCCTGACGAGGGTCTGACGGACGCTGGAGCCACGGCCGTCCTCCTGACGAGGGACTGGCGGACGCTGGGGCCGCGGCCGTCCTCCTGACAAGGATCTGACCGACGCTGGGCCACGGCCGGTTCTCCTGACGAGGGACTGACGGACGTTGGGGCACGGCCGTCCTCCCTGACAAGGGACTGACGGACGCTGGGCCACGGCCGTCCTCCTGACGGGGGACTGACGGACGCTGGGGCCACGGCCGTCCTCCTGACGAGGGTCTGACGGACGCTGGGGCTACGGCCGTCCTCCTGACGACGGACGCTGGGGCCGCGGCCGTGCTCCTGACGAGGGACTGAACGGACACTGGGGCCACGGCCGTGCTCCTGACGAGGGACTGAGGGACTCTGGGGCCACGGCCGTCCTCCTGACGAGGGTCTGACGGACACTGCGGGCACAGCCGTCCTCCTGACAAGGAACTGACGGACGCTGGGCCACGGCCGTCCTCCAGACGAGGGTCTGACGGACGCTGGGCCACGGTCCGTCCTGACGAGGGACTAACGGACGATGGAGTCACGGCCGTTCTCCTGACGAGGGACTGACGGACACTGCGGCCACAAGCCGTTCTCCTGACAAGGAACTGACAGACGCTGGGCCACGGCCGTCCCTCTGACGAGGGACTGACGGGACGCTGGGGCCACGGCCGTTCGCCTGACGGGCGGCTGGCGCACACTGGGGCCACGACCGTCTTCCTGACGGGTGACTGACGAACGATAGAGTCAGGGCCGTCATCCTGTCAGTCCTGCCAGAGCCAGGGGCCTGGCAGGACTGACAGGCCGCGGAGTAATCCTGCGCTCGAAAGGCGATAATCCAGGGCCGACCCCCAAATTCCGCTATGAATCAGAAGCCACAGGTGCGATACCGAGGAATAGAGGTAAGGATGGGCGCAGGCGTGAGCATCAGGCGAGCGTTACACAAAACAGCTGTGCACTCGATGTGAATCGAGAATCAATCGCATTATGTTTCAGCAGTGGCAGCATTCATGGTATTCCTTATCGCCCTGTGATCTATATAACGAACCTATGCGACAAGCAGCCCACCAACCTTAATGGTCAATACATTCGGTCTTAGTCGCGGGCTGTGCACATATACTACAATTCAATAGATTACCTTGATATAGTGTGTTAAACCAGTTCCAGATCATGGTTCTCGACGAGCTCTAATCCGCTGACAGCTGAGTGGTGAACCTTACATAGCAGATTATGTGCATGAGGTAAAGGGTATGTTGTAGACTTTACCGCATTTACTGATTCCGGGCCGACCAGGCATGAGCGCAACCCCGAGGCTCTGACAGAGGGTGACGTCACCGATACAGCGGGCAAGTCCCGCGGTCCATTCAGACTCGCTGTACAACGTCAGGAGTTTATGTGGCCGCTCCGTCCACACACTGGGGAATGCACGGCGACAGGCAGGTCCGGCTGCCACAACGGGAAGCCGGAGCCGCACACGCAAGGGAGCCGTGTCGAGCCACGTCGAGCGAGGCTACGTGGCCCGGCGCGACACAGGCAAGGCCAGGGAAGCCCCGCGCGGCACGGAACAGGGCCCAGGACGGCCGTGCGCCGGCGTCGGCCGTCCGCCAGGTGCCGCTTCTTGCATGCGGCCCGCTGAATGGACCGAGAATCCGCCGCGACCGCCCACCGGCCCGGAATAATCCAGCGATGATCCTTCAGTGCCGGTCGTAAACTGGTGTCACCGGACGGCCGGGCCCGGTGCCGGACACACACGGCGACAGACGGCCGGCTTTACGACTCACGAACGCGATGTTAATCGCTCGCCCATTAGGGTCATAATTATTTATCTGGCGGCGGCGCGGGCGTCCCTGGGCGCGACAGAGCGCACGTAGTCGGCGCGCGGCCGGGCCCTGGCGGTGACACGACGGCGGCGGCTCGGCCGGCCGTGCACCGAGCACGGACGCCGCTGCAGCCGGGCGCGCGGCCATAAATTGTCGGATTACCGGCGCCGTCACCTCGGCCGGCACCGGTCGCGGCGCGGCCGCTAATGGCCGTCCGGACCCGACTGCGACGGAGCGGCCGCAGCCGATCCCCTCCGTCAGATGTTGGTCTGGCTGTGTTGAAGGCGTTGGCCTTCACCAATCGCTTGAGTCCCTCGTGAGCAAAGGCGGCGCGCCAAACGCAGAATAGGAAAATTATTTTGCAAAACCTTCGGCCAGGTGTATGGGCAAGGCAATGCAATGAATTGCAATAAAAGTTGCGAAACGCATTTATGTAGAAATCGCGTAAACCTTGCGCATATGTGCGGCAGTCATTGTTCCAGATCAGGGCCTGTGGCGGTGCAAAGGCCCGTTCTTTACTCAGTCTTATCGAGTCTGTCCGCGTGTAATTCACTCGGCTTCGTACGCGGGGAAATGCTATGCGAGTTCGGAATTCAATTTTCGTTGGACGCAGGCCTCAACTGGCCACGTGCTGACGGAGTAAAATCCGCACAAGGTGGCTGGCATTTTCTGCGGGATAAACGCTAGGAAAAAGGCAGTGGTGCAGACTGGCTGTGCACTTCTTGCCGAGTCTTTGGTCTGGATACACTCAGGTACTGGCCCCGTGACAGCTCCTGAAAGATGTTCTTGAGAATAAATGTTTATTGGTTGTCTAGAATCTCGCAAAGTTTTGTGTGATGCATCCTTGTCCCAAATGCATTCACCGTGCTTCTAACATCGAGGGCGCACGGCACGGAGTCTGAGCGAATGTGGGGAAACGGCAAGGCTCCTCCATATGCCTTGCGCCTCGGCGCTGGCTCTTTTCAATCAGTTCTTCCTCTAACGAATTGAAGAAAACAGCTGTGTTCGGCACAGCCGCACAACAGAAGCGGAGCGCGGGTATGTGGGCAGAAGCGGGAGCTATGGACAGGGAACCGTGGCCGGTGGACCGACACACTCCATCCCTTCAGCGAGCCTCTGATGAGCCCAGCACCTGGACCGACTTTACGGCGTCTGCTGGCAACATCATGGGCGCCATCCTATATACCTGCTGCGTGCCCTATAATCCCGCCGCGTCGCTGCCCAGCCACTAGCGCCCGTTCGCAGGTCGGACCGGGGCGGCTTCAGACCCAGGCGGCCGCCGCACGCGGCTCAGACTAGCCCTGCAGTCTGTCAGAAAACAAACCAGGCCTCTGGCGCGTCCGTCGGCCATATTTTTTGCCATGCCCGCTTCGGTGCTGCGGTTGCTGTTGGTGCCATCGAAGCGACACACTGATCATTCGCGGACGCCGGGGTTGACCGGTAAAATGATTGCGCACGTGGGGACATGCCGTTCTTTTCTTCCCATTCCAGGTTGGTGATTCAAACGTGTGCTAAGCCTGATGCAATACACAGTCAAAGCTATGTCATCATTCAGACGAATCAGTGACATAATACGACTAGGTTTAGTCAGGGCATAGCCTGGGGGAAAGGGTACGGGGTAATGATCCGTCTACGAGATAAACGCTTCACACAGGAGTATTGAGCGATTCCGCACAAAAAATGTTAGAATGGCAGCATTTGACATGTGCATCCTCGCTGACAAAACTATGACTACTTGTCCTAGTTTTAATCATAGCATTTCCAGTGTAGTGATGTACGTACGCATATACACCTACTTAGATTATGATTATATACTTCATCATACTTTTATAGCGCATTATTCATTTGAGTGAATGTCGGGGACCAGATGAGTGTATATAACTGCACGACGTCAAACATGCAGTCCATCCTGTTAAGTTGGCGCCAGGAACGACCGCATCACTCCTCCAACTGAGTCACAGTGCTGACAAGTCGGCACACCGCCACTTCTGAGTGACTGACAGTCAGTACACTGCCGCTTTCGGAGGTGTCTGACAGTCAGTTAACAGCCGATTTGGAGCGTATGACAGTCAGTACACAGCCGCTCCGGAGTGCCTGACAATCAGTACACAGCTGCTCCGGAGCGTCTGACAGTTAGTTCATCGCCACTCCGGAGTGCCTGACAGTCAGAACACAGCGCTCGTTAGCGCCTGCCTGAAAGCCAGTTACACCGCCCGTCCTGAGTGCCTGACCCCGCTGGCCGATCGGTGGCGGTTGGGCGGCCGGACATGGGTTACACTGGCGGGCCCGGGGACTACAAATCTCCGGGGCCCGGGGACTACAAATGTCCCGCTGCACCGTCCGCGACAGCAGGTCTCTCAACAATCTGACCATCTCCGCTTCCGACCAGGTCACACAGCAAAAAAAAATAATAAAAAAATCCGCTGTTTGCATGGCAGTTTCACCCTGCACGGAGGCGCCCCCGTCTTGACTCGACACAAGCCGTCTCCCGACGGAGGGCGTACCCTCTCCCGAGCAGTCACCCCCCGCCGAGCCTGACGGGCTTGGTGACGCCTCTCACCTGCGAGTGGCAGTCAGTCGGCGTCCCGCTGTGGCGGCCGCCTGCCGCCGGGGCTGCTCGCGACGGAAGCACCTGTTCGGCTGCAGCTCTCGCCCCGCCGCCCGCGCCCCTCCCCGCCAGCTCCCGCCACCGACCACTGCCGGGCCGGCGCCCGCCGGGAGGCGGGCGCGCGACGAGCCGCCGCTGCCCGCCGCAGGGGCGGCGCTGGCGGCGCCGGGCCGGGTCATGCCGGTCGCCCCCACCGGACAAGGTGCCCGTTCGCTGCCTGTGGTGAGTGGAGCTTAGGTCAGCGCCCCTCACAGTTTGATCAGGGGACGGAGGGATTCACTGCCACAAAGTGAGTTTAGAAGCGGGCGCGAGGGTAGCTAGGGAAGGGCACTGTAAAGCACTTTATCGGCCTCGTTTAGGAGAAATACGCAACGGACGTAAGTACATTACCAACTCTCAACAACAAGCACTGGCCACACCATGAAACTCCAGCCTGCAGCAAGCCAAATTTGATTACACGCCGTAAATGAACCGTAATGGCATTTGATTGACGCAATGAATTCGGTCGCGCTAATCTCATTATTTAATCCCATTTGTCTGAGTTCTGTTCGATTGCTCCACTTGGCCGGGCGTCCGTCAAACTCGTGGCGTGGCGCCCGGGCGCTGATGGTGATGGCGACCGGGCGGCGAGCAGTCCGGCCGACAGCCGGCGGCTGCCGCCCCTCTCCGCCGTCCTCACGGCGAACGCTGCGACAATATCGGCCCCGCCAAAACCAACGGCGCGCCCAAGCGGCCGATGATGAACGGGCTGTTTTCGCGGCAGGCGCGGTGTTTTCAATTAATCAGCATCATTAGCGCAGCTGTTGCCGGAGGTGACGGCAGGCGGCGGTGACGGCGCGGCCGACCGGGCCCGTAATGAGTCACCGACTCTCACAACCAATCCCGGAGAGGCGGGTCCGGCGGCCGGCCGGCGCGCTGAAGCCCCCTGTCATAACTGGGGGCGCTCGAGAGGATCGGCCGGCCAGGCTGTCGACACGTGCCCAGCCGCGAGCGGCGCGCGCCGGCCAGCCCTCCCCCCCCCCCCCCCCCCACACACACACTCCCGGCCGCCTACCAGCCAGACGCACCGACAGCTGTGCCGACAGTCATGCACGATGACAGGTGTGTACACGGGAAGGCAGGCACCCAGGTACGCGCGCGACGCGCGTAACGGGCCAACACGAGTGCTTCGGCGGAAACACACGCGGTCCGCGGAAACCTGCACATGTGCTGGAGATGGATCACGGAAAACCCGCGGGCACAAACCGCAGAGATTGGTGCGGTCTGTAAACGGACAGGGCAGCAGATTGATCGAGCAAGTGCGGGAAAAATATCAGCAAGCGACGGGAGCCCGTTATTGAACGCTACTTCTGTGAATGGCATAGCAGCGTGCACGTTAAAAATTGGAATATCGACGAGAAAACAACATTAAGCTGCAGCGCAAAACATGGGGTGCTGGTTGATATTTGAAAGCGTGAGTCACAAGAGCCATTGCATCACGTATCGACCCGCACAAGGCGAAAAGGACCCTTGCATGGGTCCCCTGGGTCCAGCACCACTTTGGACCGCCCCAAACGCCCCAAAATTTTAGGTTTCCCAGGGACCGGGAGGAGTTCTGGATCCCGAACCCGACAGGATCTCTAGCCATGTAGCAGGGCTGTCTGCACCATTCAACCTTTATGGTCTTGCAAACCAGGAAATTCCGTTCCAGCTGGTTTTATAGTTCTGTGCATCTAATGAAGTATGAGCTTCTCCACATCGCACCGGACGTAATGGAGAAGTCTGGATGGAGGCATCTCTATGCTAGACGTACATCTCAGCCCATTGGCGTAATCTATGAGCTCCATGGCACAGGCGGGTATTGGTGAGTTTTGGTCAATATCCCAGTCTCCTTCCGCGACAAATCGTTCGTTCTCCGCCACTGATACGTTGTGTACACTCTGGCTACGTTCAGTAGCCATTTACACTGTTTTTATCGCCTTTTAACGGTAAAGGCATCATCATCGGTAAGCGCAAAAACACTCAGAGCAACGTCTCTGTGTTCCGAATAGAAGCCTCAAATCGGACGATGTGTTTGCGAGCGCCTCGCGAGAACGCCCAGCCTCATAGAGCAGTAAGCCTCTTACGAGTGGCGGAGTGCAGCCTCCCCCCCCCCCCCGCATCCCTCGGGACCTCTGGCGCGCTGAGCTGCCGACAAAATCCCGGCGATCTAATGAGAGTGCGAGTCAGCGCCGATAAACTGGATCCTCTGCTGATCAAACACTCGCACCCAGCAATATCCAGCGCTATTTGGTCAGTCTGTAATTGGACCCCGGTTGCGCGTGTGATTGGACGTGAGTTTGGCGATTCGAGACCAAAATCGCGTCCCCCATTTTGAGCTGCTCTGGTGACAGTAAAACTGGCGGCATCAATGGCCATTCCTCGACGTGAACGCTCCATCGCGCGCGACCGGCCACTGACGAAGTACGACCCGTTTCACATGTGCTGCAGACGACTGGGCAACACACAATGGGCAGTAGCGCGTGATGAAGAAACGCCGCTCTCGGCAAATGCGAGGCACAGTAACTTAGAACAGCCTGACACCTTGAAATGACCATGATAAAATTTGAGGGCCATGTGGCGTATGTTTGGGCACCTCGTCGCTAAATGAAGTACTGCTTCGCAGATCAGCCGTCGCAATCTCCCGGGATACTGCATCGTTCCAGTCGGTGCATAATTCCAGATAAAACCTACCGTGAGCGAAGAACCGATGTCGATAACGCTGTAGCGAGTGAAGGGAATCGTGCAGAAAGAACCATCGAGAGTCATTTGGAAAGTGACCCGATAAAGGATCCTATTTGTAATGAAGGATCTACCCTTATTACAGAATAGCCATCTGCCCTAATAACAAAATACAAATAGTTTCAATCACTTTTTTAGCGGGTCCCTCATTTCGAAATTATCCACCACATATAGAACTGATGAAGATGATGAATCTGGAACCCGGACGGGGTAGCTCTGACCGCGCGAGTCGATACCCCAAGTTGTCAGGCTGAGATGCATGCATGCAGTTATGCCAGCAAGACAACATTACGGGCCCAGTCGGGGCCAGTGGCAGCCGCCAAAGCATGACTCTCTCCGAGTGTTATGTGCTATCCATACATGTGGCTAAGTAATTAGTTATGCGATACCATCGTGAGTTGTGTGACGTGTCTGAATGTTAACATCAGAGACAACGAGCTCCATGGTAAGCAGCGTTTATTTGTACTCAACTCAGCATCAGTAATGCACCATAGGTCGGTAACTGGCTCAAACTGAGTTTTAATTTAATCTTAATGCAACCCTACTCCTAAATCCGATTGCATTTCGAGGAGTATGTCTAGAAAAAACGGCCTAATTTCTCAAGACTGGCTTATTCACCACAGCCAGCTTCAAACCCACGAAACAGCACCTAGAAAACAGGCCGACACAATCGGCCGGATGATACGGCGTTACTGTCAGTAACGTCAACGTACTTCATCAGGATGTTACTGCCAGGCCGCAGTGGCCGGCTCAATGCCGACATCAACGAAACGAAGCAATTTAGGTCCGTCAATCACTCCCGCTGACTTACACTGGTGGTACAGATGCTGTCCCTGCGTGCTAAAACAGAGTCCTCAAAAGGTTAAGTAAAGCAGTTTGTTACCTTCGCACAGCGCAGTTACGACACCATGTGGTTTAAGATAAAAGCGCGTCACGTGTTCACAAGTTATACTGTCTGGCTCTCCCGCACCGCAAAGCTCCGGAGGCTACGGCTAAAAAAACTTCAAGACGCAGCCCGTAAAGCCGTGCCAAATAACGCGTACTTCAAACACCCCGAAAACATTTTGTGACCATGATAGCCAGCCAAGGGCGGCGCAGCAGAGGGCGGAGGAGGCAGGTACCCCCCCCCCCCCCCACCCCCACCCACCCAGCAGGCGGGAGAGGCAACTCATGTTTTCGCTCCTCTGAATTTGTGCGGGGCCCGTTTTTTCCAAACTTAAGGCATGGTAGCTAACCATAGATTACAAACATTCAGATAAAGAAAGCTGAGCTAAAGGTAATATAACATGACTGAGCTGGAAAGTCGGGCTCAGAAGACCCATTTCTACATGAAAAAATCGTTATCTGGATGATGAGGCCTCCTTGATGAAAACAGGTAGTTGATGCTCTAGGTTAGCAGGTCTAAAGTTATGTTAAGGAGGCCCCTTGTTGGCTGGCGAGGCTCCTGTTCTGGGTCAGAAGGCACTCTCTGTATCTAGGAGGCCCCAATCATAAAAACAGAAAGCCTCTTTCATGCATCAGATGGCCTCGTCTCCGGGTCAGGATGCCTTTTTGGGATAACGAGGCCCGTTAGCTAGATTTGGAGGTCTCTTCGCGAATCGGAGGCATACTGCTCTGGATTAGGTCTCTTTATGCATCAGAAAATCGTTTCTTGAAACAGGAACTGAAACTAATTTCCTTTTTAGTGTAGAAAACTCTTCGCTGGTTATCAGAAGCCCCCATTTTGAAATTTTGATTTTCAATGCCTATTTGCTTGGATTTGATGCACGTGGCAATTTCATAAGATGGCGAACGCCCTTGATGCAATTCACCCTTAAATGCAACGCTGCCCTGGAGGGCCCCCGTCAGGAGGTCCCTTTTTGTTCAGGAAGCCCCCCGAAAAATCTTGCCCCAGCTCGAAATCCGTGGCGCCCTCCCTGTAACCAGCAACAAGAAGGTGGTGCGAAAGGAGGCGGGGGAGAGGATTCTTGCTGCTAGGAACTGAGGCTGGTGCAACATTTTTGTCTTTCGTATTTCGGAGCTGATCTGGGCGCGTGATTCTACCCTGGCATGATCACGTGAACAAGACAACTCACTGAGCCACCAACTACGGGGCAATGGTCAGTCTGGGCTATAAACAACACGCAAGATAAACTTCTGGACCGAAATTCCATGCCATTTCCAAGCCGTCGAAAGACACGCGGAATTCGTCGCGGAGGTCTTACGATCCGTTGAGCCAGAAATTCCTGCGCGCCTTAATTGTTTTACGCTTGGCAACAAGAACATCCAATAAGTCCTGTTTAAAAATATTTCCCACAGACTGGTATATGCACGCCGTAACATACTAATGTTTATGTTCGCTTGCTCGCTAGACGTAGTTTCACAGGATTAGCACGCGCTCGGGTGGGCGTCAAATTGGCCCCCTTCGAAGGTTTCTCCAGAATGGTTTCCGAACGGCGCGGCGTAGCCGCGCCAAATTTTGCATAGCTGTAGAAAATTGAATGGCAGATCGTTTTGCACAAAAATTTATATGTACCTTGTAAGGTCGCTGACTTATAGCAGGTCAAAGTCAGGCCATGGTTTCAGCGAAGTCAATTTCCAGGAAATCGTTCATTCTGATGCAACGACAGAGTGTTGGACAAAGCTACACATCTCTGAGATGCTTTCTTAGGCAACACAAATATTGATTGAGCAAATTACGTTGGCCTAAGGTCAGGTATGAAGGTCGGACCAAGGCCAAAACCGACCTGGTTTATTGCTCTAGGGTTTGCTGTGTGTTGCTGGTGCTCATTTCGAATTTATTGATAGCAGGAAGCACAATATACATCTTCCATAGACTTCTTAAAGGTCAGAAAAGGTCGTTAACCCAAAATGACCCAGGTCAACATTTTGTGTTTAGAAACATTTTGTTTAGCGTTTTCTTTGTCGCTTATTCAGGTGCAAAACTCAGAGCAGTTTTGTGTGATTTTGATCACTATGACCTTCAAAAGGTCAAAAAAATGGTACTGACTTTAAATGAGCGTGTGAACTTTTGTTTAGAAACAGTTATCTAGGTTCTGGGTGCACTTTAGAGACTAATCTAGACTTTGACCTTGTTTGACTCTATTTGTCCCGAAAGTCATGGCCTAGGGACCTTATAATTTGGCCTAAGTGGATTCACATATAGATCAATGCACCCTGTGAATTTGGTGTCTCTAGCTCTCTTAGTTCCCGAGATATCAGGGGGTCAAATTAACCCCCCCGAGCGAGGGGTATCCAGTCGGCCGCCCGAGCGCGTGTTAAGACTGCCCGGTGAACTGGTCCGTCAGATTTTACCAATCCATATTTCTCGAACCATATTTCTCAAATCTACCGTGTCATGTAACCCGAGGCTTGAATTAAGACTTGTCCGAGCCGAGTTCGGGCAGACTCGCTATGACATGGTGTCAGCAAATGTGCCATCATGTGGCATGATATCACATGACAATCTGAGGAAGTACCTTTTTGAAGGATGCATGCACGACAACGAGCAGGCCCCTAATTTCGCTTTGCCTGAAAAGGACTACATGCATTGCAACCCTACAGTCGACGACACATCTGGTGGGGGGTTATGAGATCATGGCTGCTCCGTCGAGTTAAACTATTCGCGTACATAAGGTGACCATTTAAGTAGCGTATTATATATATACGCTATATATATATATATATATATATATATATATATATACATATCATATGTGTATGTCAGCCATGTGTATTTATATCAAATGTCTCAAAATTGGGGGGCCTCTAAAATAAAGTAGCCGCAACATCGGGCTGCTTTGGTTTTATACTAAGTTCGCAGGTCGCCCGGCGTTCCCAACGTGGCCGCTCATCGCGCCAGATCCTAAATTAATTTGGATCTTCCCTCCATGGCGAC
>NW_023596225.1:22774755-22803245 GCF_011947565.3 Pollicipes pollicipes | reverse complement strand
TAGTCCATCCTGTTAAGTTGGCGCCAGGAACGACCGCATCACTCCTCCAACTGAGCACAGTGCTGACAGTCGGCACACCGCCACTTCTGAGTGACTGACAGTCAGTACACTGCCGCTTCGAGGTGTCTGACAGTCAGTTAACAGCCGATTTGGAGCGTATGACAGTCAGTACACAGCCGCTCCGGAGTGCCTGACAATCAGTACACAGCTGCTCCGGAGCGTCTGACAGTTAGTTCATCGCCACTCCGGAGTGCCTGACAGTCAGAACACAGCTGCTCCGTAGCGCCTGAAAGTCAGTACACCGCCGCTCCTGAGTGCCTGACCCCACTGGCCGGTCGGTGGCGGTTGGGCGGCCGTACATGGGTTACACTGGCGGGCCCGGGGACTACAAATCTCCGGGGCCCGGGGACTACAAATCCGGGGACTACAAATGTCCACTGCACCGTCCGGACAGCAGTCTCTCAACAATCGACCATCTCCGCTTCCGACAGGTCACACAGCAAAAAAAAAAAATAAAAATAAAAAATCCGCTGTTTGCATGGCAGTTTCACCCTGCACGGAGGGCGCCCCGTCTTGACTCGACACAGCCGTCTCCCGACGGAGGCGTCCCCTCTCCCGAGCAGTCACCCCCCGCCGAGCCTGACAGCTTGGTGACGCCTCTCACCTGCGAGTGGCAGTCAGTCGGCGTCCCGCTGTGGCAGCCGCCTGCCGCCGGGGCTGCTCGCGACGGAAGCACCTGTTCGGCTGCAGCTCTCGCCCCGCGCCGCACCCTCCCCGCAGCTCCCGCCACCGACCACTGCCGGCCGGCGCCCGCCGGGAGGCGGGCGCGCGACGAGCCGCCGCTGCCCGCCGCAGGGCGGCGCTGGCGCGCCGGGCCGGGTCATGCCGGTCGCCCCCACCGGACAAGGTGCCCGTTCGCTGCCTGTGGTGAGTGGAGCTTAGGTCAGCGCCCCTCACAGTTTGATCAGGGGACGAGGGATTCACTGCCACAAAGTGAGTTTAGAAGCGGGCGCGAGGTAGCTAGGGAAGGGCACTGTAAAGCACTTTATCGGCCTCATTTAGGAGAAATACGCACGACGTAAGTACATTACCTACTCTCAACAACAAGCACTGGCCACACCATGAAACTCCAGCCTGCAGCAAGCCAAATTTGATTACACGCCGTAAATGAACCGTAATGGCATTTGATTGACGCAATGAATTCGGTCGCGCTAATCTCATTATTTAATCCCATTTGTCTGAGTTCTGTTCGATTGCTCCACTTGGCCGGGCGTCCGTCAAACTCGTGGCGTGGCGCCCGGCCGCTGATGGTGATGGCGACCGGGCGGCGAGCAGTCCGGCCGACAGCCGGCGGCTGCCGCCCCTCTCCGCCGTCCTCACGGCGAACGCTGCGACAATATCGGCCCCGCCAAAACCAACGGCGCGCCCGAGCGGCCGATGATGAACGGCTGTTTTCGCGGCAGGCGCGGTGTTTCAATTAATCAGCATCATTAGCGCAGCTGTTGCCGGAGGTGACGGCAGGCGGCGGTGACGGCGCGGCCGACCGGGCCCGTAATGAGTCACCGACTCTCACAACAATCCCGGAGAGGCGGGTCCGGCGGCCGGCCGGCGCGCTGAAGCCCCTGTCATAACTGGGGGCGCTCGAGAGGATCCGGCCAGGCTGTCGACACGTGCCGGCCGCGGCGGCGCGCGCCGGCCAGCCCCCCCCCCCCCCACACACACACTCCCGGCCGCCTACCAGCCAGACGCACCGACAGCTGTGCCGACAGTCATGCACGATGACAGGTGTGTACACGGGAAGGCAGGCACCCAGGTACGCGCGCGACGCGCGTAACGGGCCAACACGAGTGCTTCGGCGGAAACACACGCGGTCCGCGGAAACCTGCACATGTGCTGGAGATGGATCACGGAAAACCCGCGGGCACAAACCGCAGAGATTGGTGCGGTCTGTAAACGGACAGGGCAGCAGATTGATCGAGCAAGTGCGGGGAAAAATATCAGCAAGCGACGGGAGCCCGTTATTGAGAGCGCTACTTCTGTGAATGGCATAGCAGCGTGCACGTTAAAAATTGGAATATCGACGAGAAAACAACATTAAGCTGCAGCGCAAAACATGGGGTGCTGGTTGATATTTGAAAGCGTGAGTCACAAGAGCCATTGCATCACGTATCGACCCGCACAAGGCGAAAAGGATCCTTGCATGGGTCCCCTGGGTCCAGCACCACTTTGGACCGCCCCAAACGCCCCAAAATTTTAGGTTTCCCAGGGACCGGGAGGAGTTCTGGATCCCGAACCCGACAGGATCTCTAGCCATGTAGCAGGGCTGTCTGCACCATTCAACCTTTATGGTCTTGCAAACCAGGAAATTCCGTTCCAGCTGGTTTTATAGTTCTGTGCATCTAATGAAGTATGAGCTTCTCCACATCGCACCGGACGTAATGGAGAAGTCTGGATGGAGGCATCTCTATGCTAGACGTACATCTCAGCCCATTGGCGTAATCTATGAGCTCCCATGGCACAGGCGGGTATTGGTGAGTTTTTGGTCATATCCCAGTCTCCTTCCGCGACAAATCGTTCGTTTCTCCGCCACTGATACGTTGTGTACACTCTGGCTACGTTCAGTAGCCATTTACACTGTTTTTATCGCCTTTTAACGGCAAAGGCATCATCATCGGTAAGCGCAAAAACACTCAGAGCAACGTCTCTGTGTTCCGAATAGAAGCCTCAAATCGGACGATGTGTTTGCGAGCGCCTCGCGAGAACGCCCAGCCTCATAGAGCAGCAAGCCTCTTACGAGTGGCGGAGTGCAGCCTCTCCCCCCCCCCCCGCATCCCTCGGGACCTCTGGCGTGCTGAGCTGCCGACAAAATCCCGGCGATCTAATGAGAGTGCGAGTCAGCGCCGATAAACTGGATCCTCTGCTGATCAAACACTCGCGCCCAGCAATATCCAGCGCTATTTGGTCAGTCTGTAATTGGACCCCGGTTGCGCGTGTGATTGGACGTGAGTTTGGCGATTCGAGACCAAAATCGCGTCCCCCATTTGAGCTGCTCTGGTGACAGTAAAACTGGCGGCATCAATGGCCATTCCTCGACGTGAACGCTCCATCGCGCGCGACCGGCCACTGACGAAGTACGAACCCGTTTCACATGTGCTGCAGACGACTGGGCAACACACAATGGGCAGTAGCGCGTGATGAAGAAACGCCGCTCTCGGCAAATGCGAGGCACAGTAACTTAGAACAGCCTGACACCTTGAATGACCATGATAAAATTTGAGGGCCATGTGGCGTATGTTTGGGCACCTCGTCGCTAAATGAAGTACTGCTTCGCAGATCAGCCGTCGCAATCTCCCGGGATACTGCATCGTTCCAGTCGGTGCATAATTCCAGATAAAACCTACCGTGAGCGAAGAACCGATGTCGATAACGCTGTAGCGAGTGAAGGGAATCGTGTAGAAAGAACCATCGAGAGTCATTTGGAAAGTGACCCGATAAAGGATCCTATTTGTAATGAAGGATCTACCCTTATTACAGAATAGCCATCTGCCCTAATAACAAAATACAAATAGTTTCAATCACTTTTTTAGCGGGTCCCTCATTTCGAAATTATCCACCACATATAGAACTGATGAAGATGATGAATCTGGAACCCGGACGGGGTAGCTCTGACCGCGCGAGTCGATACCCCTAGTTGTCAGGCTGAGATGCATGCATGCAGTTATGCCAGCAAGACAACATTACGGGCCCAGTCGGGGCCAGTGGCAGCCGCCAAAGCATGACTCTCTCCGAGTGTTATGTGCTATCCATACATGTGGCTAAGTAATTAGTTATGCGATACCATCGTGAGTTGTGTGACGTGTCTGAATGTTAACATCAGAGACAACGAGCTCCATGGTAAGCAGCGTTTATTTGTACTCAACTCAGCATCAGTAATGCACCATAGGTCGGTAACCGGCTCAAACTGAGTGTTAATTTTAATCTTAATGCAACCCTACTCCTAAATCCGATTGCATTTCGAGGAGTATGTCTAGAAAAAACGGCCTAATTTCTCAAGACTGGCTTATTCACCACAGCCAGCTTCAAACCCACGAAACAGCACCTAGAAAACAGGCCGACACAATCGGCCGGATGATACGGCGTTACTGTCAGTAACGTCAACGTACTTCATCAGGATGTTACTGCCAGGCCGCAGTGGCCGGCTCAATGCCGACATCAACGAAACGAAGCATTTAGGTCCGTCAATCACTCCCGCTGACTTACACTGGTGGTACAGATGCTGTCCCTGCGTGCTAAAACAGAGTCCTCAAAAGGTTAAGTAAAGCAGTTTGTTACCTTCGCACAGTGCAGACTTACGACACCATGTGGTTTAAGATAAAAGCGCGTCACGTGTTCACAAGTTATACTGTCTGGCTCTCCCGCACCGCAAAGCTTCCGGAGGCTACGGCTAAAAAAACTTCAAGACGCAGCCCGTAAAGCCGTGCCAAATAACGCGTACCTCAAACACCCCCGAAAACATGTTTGTGACCATGATAGCCAGCCAAGGGCGGCGCAGCAGAGGGCGGAGGAGGCAGGTACCCCCCCCCCCCCCCCCCCACCCCCACCCACCCAGCAGGCGGGAGAGGCAACTCATGTTTTCGCTCCTCTGAATTTGTGCGGGGCCCGTTTTTTTCCAAAGCTTAAGGCATGGTAGCTAACCATAGATTACAAACATTCAATAAAGAAAGCTGAGCTAAAGGTAATATAACATGACTGAGCTGGAAAGTCGGGCTCAGAAGACCCATTTCTACATGAAAAAATCGTTATCTGGATGATGAGGCCTCCTTGATGAAAACAGGTAGTTGATGCTCTAGGTTAGCAGGTCTAAAGTTATGTTAAGGAGGCCCCTTGTTGGCTGGCGAGGCTCCTGTTCTGGGTCAGAAGGCACTCTCTGTATCTAGGAGGCCCCAATCATAAAAACAGAAAGCCTCTTTCATGCATCAGATGGCCTCGTCTCCGGGTCAGGATGCCTTTTTTGGGATAACGAGGCCCGTTAGCTAGATTTGGAGGTCTCTTCGCGAATCGGAGGCATACTGCTCTGGATTAGGTCTCTTTATGCATCAGAAAATCGTTTCTTGAAACAGGAACTGAAACTAATTTCCTTTTTAGTGTAGAAAACTCTTCGCTGGTTATCAGAAGCCCCCATTTTGAAATTTTGATTTTCAATGCCTATTTGCTTGGATTTGATGCACGTGGCAATTTCATAAGATGGCGAACGCCCTTGATGCAATTCACCCTTAAATGCAACGCTGCCCTGGAGGGCCCCCGTCAGGAGGTCCCTTTTGTTCAGGAAGCCCCCCGAAAAATCTTGCCCCAGCTCGAAATCCGTGGCGCCCTCCCTGTAACCAGCAACAAGAAGGTGGTGCGAAAGGAGGCAGGGGAGAGGATTCTTGCTGCTAGGAACTGAGGCTGGTGCAACATTTTTGTCTTTCGTATTTCGGAGCTGATCTGGGCGCGTGATTCTACCCTGGCATGATCACGTGAACAAGACAACTCACTGAGCCACCAACTACGGGGCAATGGTCAGTCTGGGCTATAAACAACACGCAAGATAAACTTCTGGACCGAAATTCCATGCCATTTCCAAGCCGTCGAAAGACACGCGGAATTCGTCGCGGAGGTCTTACGATCCGTTGAGCCAGAAATTCCTGCGCGCCTTAATTGTTTTACGCTTGGCAACAAGAACATCCAATAAGTCCTGTTTAAAAATATTTCCCACAGACTGGTATATGCACGCCGTAACATACTAATGTTTATGTTCGCTTGCTCGCTAGACGTAGTTTCACAGGATTAGCACGCGCTCGGGTGGGCGTCAAATTGGCCCCCTTCGAAGGTTTCTCCAGAATGGTTTCCGAACGGCGCGGCGTAGCCGCGCCAAATTTTGCATAGCTGTAGAAAATTGAATGGCAGATCGTTTTGCACAAAAATTTATATGTACCTTGTAAGGTCGCTGACTTATAGCAGGTCAAAGTCAGGCCATGGTTTCAGCGAAGTCAATTTCCAGGAAATCGTTCATTCTGATGCAACGACAGAGTGTTGGACAAAGCTACACATCTCTGAGATGCTTTCTTAGGCAACACAAATATTGATTGAGCAAATTACGTTGGCCTAAGGTCAGGTATGAAGGTCGGACCAAGGCCAAAACCGACCTGGTTTATTGCTCTAGGGTTTGCTGTGTGTTGCTGGTGCTCATTTCGAATTTATTGATAGCAGGAAGCACAATATACATCTTCCATAGACTTCTTAAAGGTCAGAAAAGGTCGTTAACCCAAAATGACCCAGGTCAACATTTTGTGTTTAGAAACATTTTGTTTAGCGTTTTCTTTGTCGCTTATTCAGGTGCAAAACTCAGAGCAGTTTTGTGTGATTTTGATCACTATGACCTTCAAAAGGTCAAAAAAATGGTACTGACTTTAAATGAGCGTGTGAACTTTTGTTTAGAAACAGTTATCTAGGTTCTGGGTGCACTTTAGAGACTAATCTAGACTTTGACCTTGTTTGACTCTATTTGTCCCGAAAGTCATGGCCTAGGGACCTTATAATTTGGCCTAAGTGGATTCACATATAGATCAATGCACCCTGTGAATTTGGTGTCTCTAGCTCTCTTAGTTCCCGAGATATCAGGGGGTCAAATTAACCCCCCCGAGCGAGGGGTATCCAGTCGGCCGCCCGAGCGCGTGTTAAGACTGCCCGGTGAACTGGTCCGTCAGATTTTACCAATCCATATTTCTCGAACCATATTTCTCAAATCTACCGTGTCATGTAACCCGAGGCTTGAATTAAGACTTGTCCGAGCCGAGTTCGGGCAGACTCGCTATGACATGGTGTCAGCAAATGTGCCATCATGTGGCATGATATCACATGACAATCTGAGGAAGTACCTTTTTGAAGGATGCATGCACGACAACGAGCAGGCCCCTAATTTCGCTTTGCCTGAAAAGGACTACATGCATTGCAACCCTACAGTCGACGACACATCTGGTGGGGGGTTATGAGATCATGGCTGCTCCGTCGAGTTAAACTATTCGCGTACATAAGGTGACCATTTAAGTAGCGTATTATATATATACGCTATATATATATATATATATATATATATATATACATATCCATATGTGTATGTCAGCCATGTGTATTTATATCAAATGTCTCAAAATTGGGGGGCCTCTAAAATAAAGTAGCCGCAACATCGGGCTGCTTTGGTTTTATACTAAGTTCGCAGGTCGCCCGGCGTTCCCAACGTGGCCGCTCATCGCGCCAGATCCTAAATTAATTTGGATCTTCCCTCCATGGCGACATCCCGGGTCCATCACCGCCTAGCACGCCGTTGATATTACCTCCACGCGCGTTTCGCGAGCCAACACGCTTCGTATTGCGTTCAGCACAGGCTACAGCGGCCCGGCACCGACGGAGGCTGCAACGTTTAATGGACGTAGCAGGGGTCCATTTAGCGCTGAGGTGCACACACCCACAATTATGGGATAAGTCTCGAATTTTGCACACGTTGATTTAAATGCGTGCGGCGATTTTTAAAAAAAATAGTTGTGCGCCGCAGTGTCAAAAATAGTATTTATTCTCCCTATCCTAATATCGAAGACCGAACTCCGTAGTTACAAGCAGCCGCCGGTTTGTGTGAGTCACCGCTGCCTGTAATAGCCACTGCTGGGCTGTGATAGTCACTGCCGGGCGGTGATAGCCATTGCTGACTTTTGATAGCCACCACTGACCTGCAGTAGCCACTGCTGACCTGTCATAGCCACTGTTAACCTGTGACAGCCACCACTGACCTGTGATAGCCACTGCTGACTTGTAATAGCCACTGTTGACCTGTGATAGCCACTGCTGACCTGTGACAGCCACTGTTGACCTGTGATAGCCACTGTTGACCTGGGCCGACCACTGCTGACCTGGGCCAACCACTGCTAACTTATGCCGGCCGCTGCTGACCTGCGTCAGCCGCTGCTGACCTGTGTCGGTCGCTGCTGACCTGTGTCGGCCGCTGCTGGCTTGTGGTCGCCGCTGCTGACCTGTGTCGGCCTCTGCTGACATGTGTCAGCCGCTGCTGACCTTTGTCGGCCGCTGCTAACCTATGTCGGCCGCTGCTGACCTGTGCCAGCCGCTGCCGACCCATGTCGACCGCTGCTGGCATGTGGCCGCCGGTGCACCCTGCCCATCCTACGCGCCATTAGTTTCAATCGACGTCGCTGCGAGTGCGCCCTGCCGCTCCCCGGTGCCCGCTCGCGCTGCGTGGCTTCATTAGCGGACCGGGCCGGCTGTCGGCGTGTTATGACGGAGACGCCGTCAGTCGGAGGAGCGTCGGCCGCCGCGCCGGGACGCGCCGCAGGTGCGCCGCGGTTGTACGCGTGGCTTGGTACCCCTCCCCTTCCTTCCGCCATTCGTCGAAATCTTGTTCGTGGTCGGCCAGACAGTCGTTATGTTTTGAAATGCTGGCCCACTAGCCATCCATGATCTCACTCCGTGGATCTGTGGTTTTATCCCCATTTTTCTATATTGGTCTTTTGACACATGCTTGTTTTTAACGCGACGGATGCGCGTCGGAGGTGCGTCAAAGCAGATAATGTCATGAGAAAAGTATGACGTATAATGCATATCCGACAGCGCCGAATAAGATATTCAAGATGGCATGCTCGTCGCAAATGCGGCCTTTAACATAATACGAATGCTAAAAAGTAGCATTCAGATATGCAAATGGAGGTTTGCAAAGATGCGCTAAGCCCACATGCCGCCTTCCTTTCCGTACAACACTTATACCACACTCACCAATAAAGTTCATAATCGATAGTTGTTGTTGACTGCCATCCTCTTCTGTCTGTTCCCCGCCCCTACCATGCTGACGTCACGCCGCGGTGATGGGATTGGCCGACGTCGGCTGATGTGCAGAGAAAGTTGGCGAATCGGTACAGAACTCCTGCACGCATCCAGGTGAACGCTGCCCGATGAAACGTGCTTCATGGGATTTCGCCACGGCTATTTCATGGATCATTTTTCCGCTGCGTTAGGCTGAGCTACCTAACCAAAATTATCAAAACTTCGTACGGGAAAGAATAGCCGCCAGTTCTTGGTCCTGCAGCATCATGAGCAATCTCTGCACATATTTCATAATAATATATGGTATTGTTATGTCGCATTTCATTAAGTTGTTATCTATGAGCATTGCTATTAAGTGTCGTCTACAGTGGGTGGGCGCTGAAGGGAGCATGCCATCTTTTGTTCTATTTGTTGTTAGATCAGACGCGTCGAATTTGATTATTGGTATAACCAGTTTTCTCAAAATCCCTCGAAATAGTTCAAAATTTATATTTCAAGTAGCCGCTCCTGCGGGAGAAATCTCGCTGCTCTTCCTTACATGAGAGCAGTGTCTTCAACTCTCATGTCATTTCAGTTACTTTAATCTTACTTTATTTCGGTGAATTGTATTATATGCATTCCATTTGCCTTTCTTTATAACGTTGTGTGTTTTGAAATATTTCCAACACAGTAATTTCTCAAAATGCTTGTGTAATAAATGCTACGAAAGCTGGGAACGCTCTTTTTAGAGAGAAAATATGCAAGTATCAGACTATCAACGCAATATTACATTATGACTTTTGTCTATATCACGTGCGCCCCTATCACCTAGTCTATAATGACGCCCTATCAATGTGCTTCTCGGTAACTGGTCCTTGCCACCCGCTGTGCTAATTACAAGCGTTCATTTGCATTGACGTCATGCGTACCGGTGGAGGTGCCACTTTTAAACTCACAGGCCCGCAATGTGCGGGTCAAAACAGCTCAAATGGGATGTTTCTTTTATTGACTTCGAAACTATCTCAGATATGCGTGGCTTCTATGTTGGCACATCAGATTGAACGAATGCTTAGAAATTACCGTCGCGGACAGCAATGGCTTGACTTTGATCTGCGATATATCAGCAACCATACCAGGCAAATCCATTTTTGGACACAAAAAATGTGCTATTCAATTGCTTGCTGCTTTACAGAGTTTGGCGCGCCTACGCCGTGCCGTTCAGGCAATATTATGTAAATTTGACACCTTTAGGTGTCAAATTGACTCCCGCTCCACCGAGCTCGTGTTGAATTGCGCATTAGTTCGGGGTTGACCTGAGTGAATCTGCGCCTGAAATCTACCAGACCAAGACTTGATACCTGAACATATATACCATGCTTGAACGTAAAACAGCCTAGCCACCACCAAAGGCCATTTTGGGAATCATTGTGACGTGGCTTCAGAGTGTGACCCGAAATTTGAATACAACCATCGTGATCTCCCAGCACTTACCAGGGGTCAAAAGCGAGCAGCCAGCCCTGACGTATGGCCAGAGGCTGGCTGGGCGAACCTGGTGGCGTCCAACGCAAACACGGCGGCGGCGACGGCGACCGATGGCGACAGCCGTCCGACGCCGCCGCCCTGACGGACGGCGCCGGTGCCGGCGCGGGCGCGTGTGGGCGCCGGCGGCCGCTCGGCTCGCGGGCGGGGACGATGACTGGCCGGGCGCCACACCCTCGCAGGTCTGCCTCGCCGCAGCCGGAGACACGGAACCGGCTGAACAATGGGCCCGCCGATGCCGCCTCCGCAGCATCGAGGCGCCATTGTTCGGCACCTTCACAGAGGTCCGGGGAGGGAGGAAAATGCCCACCGTCCAGGCAGCGGCAGTTCTATTCCTCCGCCTCGGGTCCAGCTCCTCCCGCTTCGGGTCCAGCTCCTCCGCCTCGTGTCCAGCTCCTCCGCCTCGGGTCCAGCTCCTACCGCCTCGGGTCCAGCTCCTCCGCCTCGGGTCCAGCTCCTCCCGCCTCGGGTCCAGCTCCTCCGCCTCGGGTCCAGCTCCTCCCGCCTCGGGTCCAGCTCCCCCCCCCGCCTCGGGTCCAGCTCCTCCGCCTCGGGTCCAGCTCCTCCCGCCTCGGGTCCAGCTCCTCCGCCTCGGGTCCAGCTCCTCCCGCCTCGGGTCCAGCTCCTCCGCCTCGGGTCCAGCTCCTCCCGCCTCGGGTCCAGCTCCCCCCCCCCCCCGCCTCGGGTCCAGCTCCTCCGCCTCGGGTCCAGCTCTTCTGCGTCCGGTCCAGCTAATGTCACCGCGTTTCTGGACCATCAGCCTTGTATCCGAATCCTCTCGCCCGGTGCCCAGCACCTCTCCCCTAATGTCAAGCTCCTCGCCTTCGGTCCGGATCCTCCTGTCACAATGCAGGGCCTTCACGCGGCGGGGCTGGATCCACCCGCCACGAATCCGGGGCGAGGGTTTGCTTGACATAGTACCAAAAGCAAGGCAAGTTTTCACGGGATACCGACCATGCATGCCAAAAAAATTATACCGACCGCCTTAATTTAGCGTACCGACCGCATGCTCAATGTCCATTCACAGAGTTGGCTCTGATCTTTTTGTACACTCCAGACAGGCATCGCATAACACATTACCCTTCGATACTTCTGACAAGACAGGTAAAGTACCATATAAGTGGCACACGGTGGCATCAGAGAGGTAATATCGCAAGTAGAAATATGCAAGATCATCTCTAAAGTATAATGCACGTCCCTGTGTAGATACCTCTCTAGGTTTCAAGCAAGGCACCCAAGCACGTCTGGGTAGTTGTGGTGGTGGATATTCTTTTGTGAGGGTCCTTCCCGCAATATCGATATGGGAGCCACCAATGTTGGTTTTGGGCCCGATTTGCGATGTTAGTTAAGTATCACCACGCTGAGATAAAATGGTTATTAACCCTCAAAGCTAGTCGCTGTTCTGAATAATTGCATGGCCTTGATTGCTCTGGTACTCAGATTAGGTAATGTTTAACCAAAGAATCCGAAAGTAAACAAAGCTAAGCTTGTCATTCGTGAAAATAAAATGAAGTAAGTCATTTGAGAAACACATTTGGGAGAGGTTGACCGTCACCCCTGCGGATTCAATTTTGGAATAAAAGGATATACGTCGCATGAGTTTTGTTTTTGTATAACATCCAGCGGCTTGGGTGCACGCAAACTCTGCGACAGCCGCTCCACGTCACGGCTCTATCCCCGCCTCACAGGCCGGCGATCCAGCGGGAGGCGGCCAGCCGGCCTGCTGAGCCCGGAGAGGGAGAGCCGCGTCCGGCTGGGCCACGCTGGTCCTCCGGGAAGGCCCACAAAGGTCAGTGACAAGCCATGGATCAGCCCCAGCGGGACGCTCGGCGAGAGGGGCCGTCCCGCCGTCCCGCCGCCGTCGGCCGGCTGGGCCGGACGGCCCGTTTGAGGCCTGTACCGGCGGCCCGCGCTGCGAGCGCCGTCGACCCGAGAGCGCGGCGCCCGAGAATTCCCGAGAATTCCCAAGAACCACCGGCGAGTTCGCACCCGGCCGGGAGACATTGCACGAAAACGGTGCGTAGTACGGGCCGGACGGGATCAAATCATGGCTCACGCGGCGCCGCCACAGCCAGCGTCGCAGCTGCTGCTGAGCTCAACACGAGGCTGAAAGCTTTGCACATGTGCCGGGGAAAACCGGAGGATACAGATGCGCCGCTGGAGGTAACGCAGAGGCACTGCTTCTTTAAATCGATGTAGTCGCAGTATGCGGTCAAAATTGGTATGTATCTTGTAAGACGTGTTAGTGGTCGGTGATGCATTCAAAACGTCCTAGTTGGCGCCGGCGCTCCTTGATCACACCGGCTATTGAGCACCCTCAGCGCTGCACGGGTCGGCGCAGCGCCGGTGTCTTGCAGAACGAACACGAAAAGCCTCTCACATATTTATTTTGCGCAGCGGCTGGACGAGTTCCGCCTTTGAACAAAAACCGCGCGCCGTTGAGTTATCACGCCCGGCGACAGAGGTGGCGCACCACGCGATGGTCGTCGCGCCATTGTTACGGGGGCATCACATATTCAAGGCCTCCGACCGGCAAAAACCTGCTGATCAGGTGCGGCCGAATCAGCCCACATGCATCAGCCATAGGAGCGTACCGCACCGGAATAGGAGGATCAGAACATCAGCGCAGCGCGGCGTCACGCGAACGGATCGGGGGTCACCAAACGCTCTTTCGGCGCAGGAATCCGTGCCGTTAGCTGCTTGCGAGTCCACAAAACTGCGTACGGCTTCTCAGAAGGCACACCGCGTGGACGTGTTCGTGGTTGTAACTATAAGACATGGTCGTCAGCAGTCTCTATGGACTCTCCCGCTAGCGAGTAGCTGTTTCGCTCATAGAATCGAGCATCCGAAGGGGTTAGCGTCGGAGCGGGCAGGCACGGAGCGAGCGCCGCGGCAGGTGGGGAGAGAACGTCCTGCGTCCCATCAGGTGACAGCGGCGCGGTGCTCATCAGCAGTCGGTTCGGCGCCCGGGCCGTCACACGTGACGGATGAGCCGAGGAGGTCCGCTCCGTCACGGCGGCCGGCCGAGGTCAGGTGAGCGGAGCGAGCGGCACCCCGCCCGGCGACCCGGCCCGACCGCGGCGACACCGATTCATCGCCGGCCGACGCGGACGCGGGCCCCCGGACGGTCAACAATGCGCCGAGATCTCGGCATCGGGCCCGCGCCATAGCGGGGGGTGCGGCCGTGACCAGCGGCCGGGCAGCGTCCCGTGTGTGAGGCGGGCCCGCCGGCCGCGGCACTGGCCATTGTCGCCGCGCGCGCCATAACTCTGCACGTCAGGCAGCGCGGCGCGGCGCGGCCTCCCGGCCGGCTGTCTCCGGCGGCAGCCTGATAGAGTGCCGGCCGCGCCGCTCGGCCGGAGCCGGCCGGCTGCGCCGCGGCCGGAGCCGAGCTGTTTACGGCCGCCGACCGGCCCGCACAGCGCCGGCCCACAGCCGCCTGCGCGAGATTTACCCAGCTGACGCCCGGTTTTTAGCCGCGACAGAGATCTCCAGTCTGCGGGAAGTGATTGCCCTTTCACAACGGCCCGGCTGTGCGGCGGGTGAGTGTCGTATTTTTAGTGGTTTTCACCGAGGATCACAAAGCATCACAGACGAAGCCAGCGGAGATGTTTACGGGTTTGGCGGCTGCTGCAAATGGAACCCTGTTAGCCACGTTTTTCTGTGTACCGCTGCGATAAATATTATGCATCCAGATTACCCCAAATTTACACAGAGTTGGCAGCACGCGCAGTGGGGGGCGGCATCCATTTCCAATTGATTTTGAGGCGTCTCTCCGACTGAGGCGTGTTTATCGCGCGTAGAGACCGTCCGAAGCGTCACCGGCTCACAGGAGGGGCGCCCTTCTCCTTAGGCCCGGTGACCGCCGCAGGGATCGCTGGGGGCGCAGCGCGGGCGTCTCGACGCGCGGGCCCGCCTGCAGACGCAACAATACCCCGGCGCGGTAATCATCTGCCGCATTAGAGCCTTTGACAGGCACCGCCACCAGATCAGGCGCCTGGTACACACAGGAGCGCCGCGCCCCCTCCGAAAACTGCGCCGGCGCTGGGCGGCGGCCGGCTCAGACGGAAGGGGACGCCGTGGGGACGCGGCGCGGCGATCACAACAAAAGGCTGCCAGTTCCGCCGCTGCCGGCTGCCGTCTTTAGACGGAGGGGCGCGTCCCCGGGGCATCGGAAGCCCCTCCGGCCACCGGCCGACACGCAAATCCTTTCAGAGGAGCCGGGTAAAGCAGTGCCGACCGGCGCCATCAGGCTCTGAGCGGACCGTGATGGGTGCAGGTGGCGCGGCCGCCGCCGAACAGCCGGCTCATTTTCAGGGCCACTGAGCGCGGACTGAGCCGTCGTCGAGCGGACTCGAGGCGGAACGGACCTCGCGTGCCCGGGCTCGTCTGCCCACCGCTGGTACCGTACGCGTGCGGGCCGAGACCGCCACCCGCTCATTCTCTGGGGAGGCGGATCCCGCCAATTTAGACGTAATTTGTCTGAAACTGGTTGAGTTTGAAGTTTTCAGGCGGTGGATGCGGCGCGAAACGTTCGAAGGCAGTCAGAGAGAGCATGTCTGTTCTTCATGCGTGAAAATCCGGGACTGTTGCGGGCACTTTATTGCAAGCAAAGCGCTGTCGGAAATATCCATGCAACAGAAGGAAAGGAGGTGAGGAGTGAAGGCGGGCGTTACTGGGGGATGTCAGAATGCTCGCCACTCTCAGTCCAAAAGCTCGCCATACTCAATGTCAGGGCCACCTTCATGCGACCGAGGAACAGCTTTTAAGATTCATCCTAAAGATGCATGCGAAGGAGTCACCCTTAACGAGAAAATAGGTCAGCTCTACGTAGCGCGACTGGCTCCTGGGACATCAGAAGGAGTCTTCAGATAACCCACGAATCCAAACGAAGATGGGCTCATGACGTGAAGAACACGAGTTCACAACGAGCCCAGACATCATTGCAGGCCATCTAGCTGCATCCCTGGGGATCTGGAGCTCTTTTTGGAGCCACAAGGAGGGCACCCGGCATGCAGGTCATTCCTCCTGCTTGTGCTAACGGGGCATTCCTCCCGTTCGTGCAAGGTTTTGGTATTCACAACCAATAAAGTTTTACCGTCATATGAAAGCCTCCGGGAAACTGGTCAACGCTTCGTGTGAAAGCCGCTGGATAACTGGTTAATGCATCGTTCTCAGATGTGGGGCGTCGAATAGCCCGCGGGTTTGCTGCAGACAGTGCAATCTCATGGAGTCGACGTGCATTGAGGACCTCCAGAAGAGCTTCGTAAGCATTGTAAACGTTGTCATGAGCGTGCGGGCGTTTAACAATACAATAGGGCGGTATGGTTGCCTTGAAGGAGAACATTTTTGTCTGAGCCCATTTCGGGCTTTGGCGGAACCGCGACCCAACGACAAAGAAGCTCAGCTAGCAGCGTCAGTACTGCTGGACCGGTGTGGTGCTGTCGCCAACGAAGACCTCAAAGTGTTTTATGCAAACTTTCGTAGGTTTTCTGCTGGGCTGCCGAACACAAAGTTCTGGTAAACACGGCGCCCGCTGGGAACATGCTCAGCTGTCGCAGGCGCTTGAGCGCTATCCGCGATGCCGGCTGAGGCAAGAGAGGAAATCGGTGTGAGTTGACGCGAGCGTAGACGAGGAATAATTCTCAGCCTCACCGACACTACCAGCCCCACCGAAAGTGAGCTTATCAAACGCTCCGTCGACTGTCTTCGAATGACCGCATTCAACGGCGCCGTATGGGGTGTTCTTGAGTCGCAAGCAGCTCATGCCGTATGCCTCAACTTACGTCACCTTGCTTGCGAGCTGTTTCAGCTTAGTCGTTTTATCTCTGCGTGTTTTGCAGAAGGAATCGTGACAACAGCACCAAGCTGGATTAAACGTGATCATGCTGAATAAGGTAAACGGCGGATCTTATCAAACAGCATTACATGTAAGACGTTGCAACGTTTGGTTGAGATGTTAACCAAGACAGAAGCTTATCATCAGATAAACCTTACCCGGGTTTCGACGACTTTCCAGGTACTGGTGTCACCTGTGGATTTTGCACGTCGTTGCTCCAGGAGGGAGCAAAAGCGACGTACTTCACAATAAGTTGCACAACCGTGGTCACCGCGCGATGTGTTTGCGCACCGGAGCTTAGGATTTGTCGGCACGACACGAAATCCGACTGTCCCAGTTTAAAACCATTTAAAACTAGAAAAATTTGTTATTATTTCTGCATTATGGCTATGAGAACTGACTGCGAAAAGATATCGAAAACAATCTTTTATTTTTCGTTACCATGAACCACTAGCCATGTTTCCCTTTTGGTCGTGGGTAGTGACGACCAGGAGCTCACTTGCTGCCGTAATGCATACCTCGGAAAAAAACGCAAGCATCGTTTGTCAAGACTCGATGTTTGTCAATATTATGAACGACTGAAGGCTTTAAGGGAGTGTTCCACATTTATACAGGGTTTTAAACTCGAAAAGCCATCTTGAAGATCATTCAGTGCAGCTCACAATCCTGCCCTTCTTAAGACCTGAGCCCCTCTAGTTTCTGAGCTACACGCCCACGGCAATGGATAAAGGTACATCGGGAGAGTATTTCAAAGTCACCTTGACATTCATGACGTTATTAGACGTCATTCAAGTCTTGCCACACCATAAGCCATGCGGCGATCGGGGCCAAGAAAAATACAATCGTTGAGGCGCTCATATCTGGCGTTCGTCAGCGCGCTTTCCAGATATAACGGCAGTCAATTGGCTCTCAACCAAAGTTGTACAAGGCACGATGACATAATCAAACCACGACGGATTGGAGAGCATATTTAGTAAACAGCTAATTGCGCTGTCTAGGGCAGTCTTTTTCACATAAAAAGTACACCATTAATTATAATTGGGCTTGCTCCATCATATCTGATACGTGCTTCAATATCTTCAAATTGGAAACATTCCCTTTAATGGTACCGTAGATAAAGAAATAAAAGACATGACAAATGGGCTTATTTTGTTGCTGTGCATTATCGCCGGCCCGCTCCGAGTCAGTCGGCAGTGGTGCTGCTCTGCGAGGCGGGACATTGCCGCGAGTCGGGCGGCGGACCCGCTCCGAGTCAGCCGGCAGTGGCGCTGCCCTGCGAGGCAGGACAGTACCGCGAGTCAGGCGGCGGACCCGCTCCGAGTCAGCAGGCAATAGTGCTGCCCTGCGAGGCCGGACAGTACCGCGAGTCAGGCGGCGGACCCGCTCCGAGTCAGCCGGCAGTGGTGCTGCCCTGCGAGGCAGGACAGAGCCGCAAGTCGGGCGGCGAAGCAGTCTGTACCCGACGGGACAACATACGCGCCGTTCGGACAGATGGTCCGGCCGACCGGCGCGGAGACCGCGATAGAGCATCGGGGGAGAAGGGGGGGGGGGGGGGGGAGGGCGAGGAATGCCGCTGGTCGGCTGGTTGTGAAGACCAGACCTGGTGTGTTATCAGTCCTGGTCAAGAGGACGCTGCCAGGGCCCACAACAGCTGACAGACCTGGCTCACACATAGCGCTGTTCTGCTTTCTATGTTCTACAATTTCTAATGTCGTCGATTTATTTCGGTACATTCCATTTATGCTGGCAATTCTGGGATGCCCGATGGCATCTCAGAATATCCCCGAGCGCAGACAATCCCCGAACGCCAGTAAAAACGCAAAATATTTTCCGCTCTGCAAAAAGCAGGAGCCAACGGTAGGCTGACTTAAAAGCCATATCTGCCATGCTCGGCCGTGGAACTGGCGTATGCAGATTGAAAAGCAGCCCGTCTGACAGTGAGGGCCGCCCAGCCAACATCAGCAGGCGCTCTTACCACCACTTTTATCTCAAGAGAGAAACTCTAATTAGATTACCCCGCTTCAACTTTAAATAAAGAGCAAGAACTTCGCACGGTGCCGTAAGTTACGACTCTTTTACGAAGTTCGTCGCTTCGTGCTTCTGCTGTTATCTCGCTTCAGAAGTGCGACAGTCGTTCTCTACAGACGCGTAGGGCGGCTCAGTGCTGCAGGCTTTGTAGCGTTAGTCTGTAGGACACATCTGTCACTCACTTTCCCGCCCTTTACCCTCCCCCAGTCGAACACACATCCACACAAGCGAACAAATACACACACACACACACACACACACACACACACACACACACACACACACACACACACACACACACACACACACACACACACACACACACACACACACACACACACACACACACACACACACACACACACACACACGCACACACACGCGGTCGGATCGTCTTGACACTCCATCGCTCACAGACACAGTGGCACACATCCACTATTATCGATCACTCATCCACATAGCCACACATCTCTTCCGTTAATCATTCGCCTCTCCCGCTGTCTCCCTCCCCTCCATTACCATAATCTGTCTCTCGCTTCCTTTGGCCTTGCTTCGCTTCTGCTCGTGAGGTCTGCTACGTTCCTTCATCACTGCCATCTGGCTGCGGGATGGCAGCCCATGACGGCACCAGCCCATGTCTCACAGCCCGCCCGATACCATGTGGGGAGACACACTTCTGCGATCGCCTTCCGAACTGACGGCCACCTGCTACCGGCCACCTGCGGCTGACACGTGTCCTGCAGTCTGCAGGACCGAACCATGCATCATTCGCATCTGCTCTGTCTCTCTGACATCTCTGACGTCGTGTTGGATGGCCAGGTTGTGTCACGTTCTTGTCACGGACGACCGCGGAGTTGCCGAGTCGTGCGATGCCGAGACGCTTGAGCAGGTCTTCACTTTGAAGCCGTGTTGATACGTTCTGCGCACGTCCGGTGTTTAACGCGCAGGGCAGGGATCACCCGCTTTCCTTGTTTCCAATCACCGCTACCGCTGTAGCAATAACGTCACGCAGGATGAACGGGGGAATATGATAAAATGAGCTGCATGATTTGTGGATGATCGACAGAGCCACTGCTTTGTGGATTCCATCTCTCAACATAGTGACAGCACACCTGCACGCGGGTGTGTCCAGACGCCAAAAACGAACCGAAATAAGTCATCGTCTGACACGGTGCGCAGATAGGCACTTGTCATTCACCGGCTTTAGAGTTGGATTTTGATTTCATATTATGGTTGATTATGGCTGATATCGCAATGGTCATCATTACATCACGTGCCTGTATCGCTACGTGATAGCGGACGATTTATTTGCAGTGTATTTGTAATGAGTGGCGGTATTCAAGCGTCATGACAAAACCGTGAGGATCTGTATGCGATCGCGATCAAATTTACCTAAATTATTGGCCCATTGAGCTCATATCATGCAGGAGACAGGCGCTCTTCTTGCCCAATATGGGAGCGGAAGGGAGAGGCCGACGCCGACGGCTCCAACAGGAGACAGTGACACATGTCCCGGCTGACCGGGGCTCGTCACTGGCCTCTTGTCACAGGGGGCGCCGGCGGCCCATCATGAGACGGTGGTGCATGTTCCAGCCAACCGGCACTCGTCACTGGCCTCCGGCCACAAGGGGCGTCGGTGGCATCACTCGGAGCCGCGGTTGCCCGTCACCTCATGGCAACCGAGGGGGTCCGGTCCGCACGCCGCCGCCGGCCGCTGCTCGATCGACCCGCCCCGGCCGGCAATTATCAATCACCAGTATGGTGCTCGTCAATCATTAACGCGTCTGTAGAGCGATGCATTAGCGGTAGGCGCGCCACGCCCCCCCCCCCCCCTCCCCCACCCACAGGCCCACTCGACGTTCTCCCTTTACATTCTGCGGCCTGTTCGACCTCGCCTGACCTGACCTGACCCAGCCCAGTTTGACATAACCTTGATCTGACAAAAGCGAGCCTAATTCGGCGTAGTCTGCCAGACGTGACCTTGACCAATCCGCGAAGGTCAGCCTCAGGCTGTGCTGGCCTGGGATTGACGGACGCTCATCAACTTGGTGCAGGGACATTGCACAACAAATGTTCTCAAGGAGGTCTTGTTCGCACACATGCTCACACGTAAATATTCGTAAGCGCAGATGTTTGTACGCTGATTTTCGGGAGCGCCGATGTTTGAATGGTGCGCGTTCGCGAGATCTAACGTTCGCAACAGCAACGTTATGTGCTGTACGCAGTATGTGTAATATGTGCTGCGGCAATGTGTGCTATGCTCGAAAACGCTTATATTTATAAGCACACGCGTTTGTTTCCCCCGTGGGTGCTAATTTTCGTATAACACATGTTCACACAGCACATGTTCGTAGGTGCAAACCCTGGCTCTGCAGGCATAGTGAGTTAACACCGGCCCGGGTGGCCGGTTGGATGCGCTTCGGTCGGGCGGGGAGGTCAGTTTGACCCTCTGAGATCTCAGAAACTAAGAGAGCTAGAGACACCAAATTCACAGGGTGTATCGGCCTGTATGTGGTCTCACTTAAGTCAAAGTTTGAGGTTTCAAATATGATATTCGGGCCAAATAAGGTCAACCAAGATCAAACTTGAGGCTGGTATCCAAAGTGCCCCACAACTTAGACACCACTTCTTAGCCACATGCTCATTTAAGGTCAGCGGCCTTGCTTGACTTTTTGAGAGTCATGGTGACCAAAGTCATACAAGACTCATTTTAGTTTTACATTTGGATAACCGACAAACATCATTCTAGAAAGCATGTTTCTGAAAACAAAACGTTGGCCTGGATTATTTTAGGTCAGTGACGTATCCTGACTTTTAAGAAGTCCATGTAAGATATGTCATGCAGTTTTTGTTATCAGTAAATTCGAAATAAGCATTAGAAACTACCCCGCACAGAAAACCATAGAGTAATAAAAGAGGTTGGTTTTAGCGTTGGTCTGACCTTCATACCTGACACTAGGTCAATGGATCTGTTGGTTCAATTTTTGTGCTGCCTAAGAAACTACCTCAGAAGTATGCGCCCCGTCTACTACTCCGTTGTTGCATCAGATTAAGGGATTCACTAGAAACTGACTTCGCTGCATCCATGGCCTGACTTTGACCTGTCGTAGGTCTGAGATCTTACAAGGTACATATAAATTTCTTACACCAGTTCCACTATTTATATGTCTACAGCTACGCAAAATCTGGTGCGGCTACGCCGCGCCTTCCAACACAAACAACCCCTTACAGTTGACGCTATCACAGCCTGCCAGCTTGAAATAGATCGCTTCCGTGTGAAGATTGATCCATTTGTTCACACAAACATTCAGATCGTGTTGCACTGCTTTTGGGCCAGGGTAGCTCACATTAGCCATTCAAGTCCTTGGCAAACAGCATGTTTGAACACCATCAACGTGTTGTCCGATTGTTATGTCTGTATACGAGGACCATATTATGCTTGCAAATTGAGTTGTCATACGTTTAACTGAATGCTAAGAGGGGATAGAAGTGTGCGTGGAGATGCAGCTTTCGACTAAAATATTTGAGGGATTCGCCAACTCCACCACACACTGTACACAACTTCACAGAGCACAGTCATGTGCTGTGTTTACCTGGGTACGACTGTTGAAATGTTTAACAGGTGGGCTAGTATACAGACAGCACATGCCTTATGCTATACCCATCGATCGTCATAGTAGTTCCTGCAGCGTGGAGTGATCGTCGGCGAGCGCTGGAGCTCATGCTATTGGTTTCCTCCGTCAGGTGCCTGACTTGTTATTTATGACAGATCACGGTCAAGGCCAAGGCAGAAACGTCCATCCCAGTAATGACTGCATTCTAGGAGTTTTCCGCCATACACCCAAACAAACCCGCTACAACCCCAAACCAAATCAAATCACCAAATCCCAAACAGCCTCGGGTAATAGACCGAAACAATATAGCACTCACGGCCGACCGCTCGTTTTCAAACGTTCAAGGTCTGGCTCCAAAGATGAGCTTTGCTTGTTTGAGCTGGGTCTGCTTTGAAGGAGAACAAAAATGTGTGGCAAACACCATCACGGTTTTCCCCCCGTCCATGGACCTTTCTGGCTCTTCTCACCTGTTGTATCCACCACATTTCCTCAGATCTCCCTAGTCCCAAGACCAAAAAAGCCAGCACTGCCGCACTTAGCGCGGCTGTGCAGTGGCTATGTCGGCCACCTTACACTCGGTCACTCTCGTGGGTGAAACTGGCGAGAGGTGCTCTGTTCCGGTTGTTGCAAGCGGGTCTCCCGTTACGCCAAAATCGCAATCACTATCTTCGGGGCTGTAGTGAACCGAATGGGTTTCCACGTCCTTCAGTGTGTCATTCTTGCTTCAAACACCCTCTGGAGACACATAAACACATTCATGTTCGTCTTATTCGTTTCTCATTCTTTGCTTTTGTTTCTACTTCTTCTATCTATCTTTCGGGCTCAGACCAGCTCTTTTCTTGCTTTTCCACTCCTTTCCTCTCTAGGTTTTGGGCTTCCCTTCTGTGGATATCGGAGGTCTTTAGCTTTCTACCTTGCCTCCAACCTCTCAGAAATGCTTATTTGAGAGTGAAACCTTCTGCTCACTCCCGAAAAATACTGCCGCCTAGTGTACTTCACCGACACGAGCAGACATGAAGCAGCGTGTTCGGCGAGTCTGATGAAACCACGTGTTCATCGAGTCTGGCCGATTCGTTTCAGCCTTGACGTGTTTGTCGCCCCTTCTGTGCATTGGCAGCTTCAACAGCTTCAACAGCTGACATTCCCTTTGCACGGCGGCTCGCACTCTCTTGACCGTACATTGCAAGCTTATAACAAGCAGATTCGTCCTATCCTTTCTTCTTATGCTTCCCTAGAGAGCGAACGAACTTCGCCACAGACGATGCCACCTGGCGACAGGTAATGCTTGGATTGCCCGAGCGTAGTGCATGCCATTCGTAGTAGTTTTCGTATTTAGTAACAGTAGTAAGAGTTCATTCGTAGTAGTAAGAGTAGTAAAATCCTGCCTCCAGTGGCAAGCATTTTCCACTAAGCACCGCGTCGTCCGTAACCGAAGTTGAGGTATTTGCCAACTTGCTACCCTTCCATGATATTTGCCAAGTATATGCGTTTCCTTCCAAGGCAAACAAAGCTGAAACAAAGGTCAAGCTAAGAAAAAAATTAGCAACTGGAAAAAACTCGGCCACTGTTGGTGTTAGCCGTATTATTTCTTCGTTGCGACTGTGGCAATTGAACTTGGTATGATGAATTTTTATTGATATAGTGCGTTTCAGATTTGGGGCTTGCAGCGCTCTTTTCGCTTCCGCGCTGTTATAATGGCAGAAAGGGAGAACATTTTCTTGAATAGGCCATTGCTGGAGTACATTTGTCTGCTTGAACGTTGGCCATATTCCGTCACAATTTACGACTTAGCCACCTGATAAAGTAAACTAAGCGCATGAACTTAGGCGTTTTCCAACGAACTCCCTGCAATGGAAGGTGGCTGCGTAACCCCGTTAAAGAGGACCTGCTGCTATGACGCTCGATGAACATAAATTGAAGCATGTACTCTTTGTATGCTATACGACCTGCTAGAGACGTCGAAAGCAGTGCCCAGGCAATGACAGCAGCGAGTGATGGCTCCATGAACTTATGTAATATGTGGAGGGAGTTGGTGATTGTCAGCAAAGCTACTTCACGCAGAGGTTGCAAATCTAACATGTTTTAAGCACTTAGTTGAGCGTTCGACGATTTTATTTGATAGCATAATATGACTCTCGTATGCAGACGTAACCATAAGATAGCGCGGGATGGTCTTTAAAACCTACCATTTCAGAATTACTTACGTCATTGAAGTGACCTGCCCCGACCCAGAAGCACCACCCGCAGGGTGGCATCAACGAATCTGTCAAGTTGGAAAGAGACCAATTTGAAGTTGTCTGTGGCGACACCGTCGAATGTAACGCTTTATTGGCGCTAAAACCTCTGATCCCGCCCACTAATGCGTTGGTGACTGCAACGCCCCAAATCCTCCTGCGGAGATAATTATGGCTGAAAAGCGCTGCCCCTAGCTGTTATCCCAGAAAGATACTTTTTGGCATGGGGTAACCTCAAGGATTCGTGCGAGCTTGGCGCTAGTTACTGGAATTACCTGAGAGAAAAAATGTGTTTTTTCGGCCCACCTGAACTGGTGGTGATTACGAAGGACGGAGGCTGTTGGTAGCCTGACGTGAGGCTGGGTACAGAGAAGCACAGTACTGAGCAGTGAAAAGCTCAGCTGCAAAGAAGGCAAGCGCAAAATGTGGTAGCCACGCTGTCACCATGGTTATATTGACATCATCGTTCCTTTCAATCGCGCAGCTTTCTCTAACTTTTCTGCGTGACTCCATCTTACATTTTTGGGGCGAGGTCTTAAAAGCATATGCACTAAGAACACCTGCCATAAGAACGCTGGCGGTGGTGAACATCTGCGACACTAACATGCGAGACAACAGCTGCGGCACTAACGTACGACACAACAGCTGCGGCACTAACGTGCGACAAAACAGCTGCGACACTAACATGCGACACATCAGCTGCGACGCGAACGTGCTGGCAACTGACACAGACAACTGGTGTAGCCACATTGTAATATTCAAACATTTGCAGCCATGAACATCGGCGATGCCACCATCTTCAACACCAACATCATGACTCGCAAAAATTACCTTTTACGAACACTTGCGTGCGAATACTGGAATACTTGCCCACGAACACCTGTGATACCTTGCAAGTATTTGTCCGGTTACCAATGCTGGGGCGTTGTCGAGGTATCCAGCGTTGTTGAGGCGAGCCAGTGCCGTCTGCGCTAGTCCAGCCGATGCAGCGTTGACGTGCGCCACTTCCGGATCCAGCTGTGCGACGAGCCAGTGTCGTCTGCGCGGGTCCAGCCGGTGCGATGCTGGACGGCGCGCGCCACATCCAGACGCGCTGCGCGTCCGCTGGGTGTCGGGTGTTGGGTATTGTTTGGTGACCCCTCATTACAAACTGGCAATTGTTGGAGAGAGGTCAAGAACAGCGCACTCTGCCGCAGCAACCATGCGCAGAACAGCCCGCACTGACGCAACACATATGATGGGTATGGTGCATCCGAGAAACGTACATTCGCCGATTGTGCTGATGATCTGGTGGTGGATGAACACTGGTGCCATTTATACAATATAACCTATTTAAAGCGGTGGATCAAATCCGTGAACAAATCCGTAATATTCTCCTCTCTCTATTTTTTGTTCTCTCTCTTTCTCTCTTTCTCTCCCTCTGTCGCACTCTCTCCCTCTCTCTCCCCTCTTTCTCTTCCTCTCACTCTCTCTCTCTTCGGACAATTGGAGGCTTGACCGTGAGTCAAAAGACATTAGATGCATTTTCCTTGCATCTGTTGAAAATGTAAAATGTGACGAGCACTTCATGTAATCCAATGATTAAATGAACCGCCAGTTCATCGGAGACACCAGAGACAAAGAGTGAAATTCAGAGAAGATTAAAGTGCTGTCAAGCGTAACAAACCATGCTTCTCTGGGATGGGATTAAACCACAATGAGATGGCACGATGACACGTCTTTGTGAGCGGTTGCTTCGATGAGAGCATTTGCGTTGATCTGATAACGAACACCACAATAATTCCCAGCATCTGCCACGATGCGGTTCCTGTGAAATATGTGAGATGGTCGAAGTGAGCTGAACCAAAACGGTTTTTTCGGTGTGCGAGAAATGAGTGCACTGATTCACCGAGCGAACTCGATCTTTTCGGCTTTGATAATCCACGACTTTTCGAAGCAAGAAACACCACCCGTAATGACATACGCGTAAAATCACGCCATAAGGCAGACTGCATGCAACAAGTAGCATGAGGCCAATCTGAAGTAAAACAAGATCACTGTCTCTGGTGGAATCTCTTATGCTGAAACCCACGAAAAGTGACCTGTGTGCTTGTGGGCCATCGTTGCATATTGACTTTATGACCACACGTACTATACACTGTCAACAACAGCAACCGAACAAGCATTTGCAGCACAAATGCTGAGGCAATTGTGCTGCGATTTTCCGCAATGTTTCAGCGAGGTTTCAGCACGGTTTCAGCGAGTTTGTGATAGCTCAGCGTCCTGATGAAACCTGGGTGTTATGGGCTTAACTTAGCGTGCGTGATAACTATCACCGTTGACGACAAATTTGGCAAGGTAATTGCGATGCATCGCCTTTCTTGGTCACATAGACACATCGCTTGAGGCACATCCATGCATGCTCATATGAATTTTGCGATACATTTGGGCGATGCAGAAAAATATAGCTTGGTGCTTCCTTCTTCCTCAGAGATAAGGCAAGGTGGCAAGGATCGGAAATGCTGGGCATGTGTAAACATACCAGTGTACAAACATACCCGCTGAGGGCTGAGCTGTTTTAATTAGATGACATTTTAAGTGTGGAGTAAATGGCACAACTGACAGTCGCTTGAGGTCACGCTGCGATGCGTTGTAAAGCTCAAGTGCGTGGGAGCAAATTGCGAACAAAACCATGACAGGAATTATGTGCAAAATAATCACACGAAGTTTTGCGCATCCGAAAATGTGTTAGCACACTTTCTTTCACAAGCGTTGCTCCACATTTGTACGGGGTTTTGGACTGAAATAGCAAGCTGGAAGAGCATCTGGTGCAGCGCACAGTTCTGCCCTCCCTAAGGCGTAAGCCCCTCCAGTGTCTGAGCTAAACGCCCGCGAAGATGTGCATTTAATTTCATGCAGACTATTTCATGATCGCCCAAATATCCGTGACGTCACAACTACGTTGTTCAAATCCTGCTAGTCTATTGGCTATGCGTCGATGAAGGCTAATAAAAAAATAATCGTCGAGTCATTCATATTTGGCGTACGCGAGCACGATTCCCAGATATAGCGGCCGTCAGTTGGTTCTCTATCAATGTTGCGCAATGTACGATGCCGCAATCAAACAGTGACGTATTGAGGAGATATTTACTAATCAGAGAAATTGTGTTGTGTAGAGCATTTTTCCGCTTAAGAGTATACCAGTAGTTATAACTGGCGTTATCTCACCATATCTGATGTTTGCCTCAATATCGCCAAATGTGGAACATTCGCCCTAAGCACACGCAATTTGGCAGGTAGGGATGTTTGCCTACACAATTTTGTATGCACGCGTTATGGAAATGTGCATGGCGCGGACGTAGTTGTGCACACCAAAGAATACGCTGTAAATATTTGTTTAAAAACGAATGCTTTACATATTTAGTGTCCAGCAACGGCTACTCAACCATGGTCTGGGCACGGAATATACCAAGCTTTACTATGGTTATTGCCAAATACGAAAAACGATGGGCGGCTTGGAAACGCTCAGCTCTCCGGAGCACTTTCACAAGCCGGCCGAGCCGATCCCCAAGCACGGCAGATCGTTGTCTGGGCACGAGTGTCGGCAAAACTAGAGGGCCGTGCGTCGAGCCGAGGACGGGTGTTCCGAAGCCTCAGCCGACAATCTCGCTATCTCTCTGGTTCACGCTGGAGCGGTTTATCGGCTGGCACGACAGGCGATAACGGAGCCTGTCAAAATGTTGGAAAACAGTGTGATCGCCGCGCATCCGGCGGGTTCAGCGAGAGCGCGGGGAGCGCGAGACACTTGAGTTTATCTTTTCCAGCTTGCCCATCATGAGGCATGAGGTGAGGCTTAAAAGAAAATGAATGGTCTATAACCTTCATTTGGTGTGTCGTAACTTTGATGCCGTGCAATGAATTTGCACCACGCACCGTCTGTGTAAATTGAGGTCTCCCAATCTCTCCTTTTTGGCAATCACGGGAATGTCCTTGAATTATTTCAGGCTCCGAAATTGCCCAGGTTTTTTAATTGGCTCACCGATAAATGTTTCGTATTTTACGTTCACAAATGACTAAGAACGAAGATCCGGACTGAATTTATTGGAAAACATTGCAAAGCCAGAAATTAAATCAATAAGCAATGGGTGCAAATGTAACCGCTGTTTTTTTTTAGAAAGCTTATCTTCGTTTCATCACGAATGTTTCTGGAAGCCATTTGGAGTTTACTTAGGATATGCATACGATGGGTGCAATATTATCTAATTTCTTCTGGTGCCTCTCTAAAGTAATACATCCTAACGGATAACCCGTTGGAGTTAAAGTAAGCAATGCATCGGTATGCACCTTCATGAAAATAGTACGCGGTTACAGGGGAGTACGGTCAGGCGCAGAAAACGTCAAGAGACTAATTCC
>NW_023596225.1:22769406-22774745 GCF_011947565.3 Pollicipes pollicipes | reverse complement strand
GGACGGAGGCTGTTGGTAGCCTGACGTGAGGCTGGGTACAGAGAAGCACAGTACTGAGCAGTGAAAAGCTCAGCTGCAAAGAAGGCAAGCGCAAAATGTGGTAGCCACGCTGTCACCATGGTTATATTGACATCATCGTTCCTTTCAATCGCGCAGCTTTCTCTAACTTTTCTGCGTGACTCCATCTTACATTTTTGGGGCGAGGTCTTAAAAGCATATGCACTAAGAACACCTGCCATAAGAACGCTGGCGGTGGTGAACATCTGCGACACTAACATGCGAGACAACAGCTGCGGCACTAACGTACGACACAACAGCTGCGGCACTAACGTGCGACAAAACAGCTGCGACACTAACATGCGACACATCAGCTGCGACGCGAACGTGCTGGCAACTGACACAGACAACTGGTGTAGCCACATTGTAATATTCAAACATTTGCAGCCATGAACATCGGCGATGCCACCATCTTCAACACCAACATCATGACTCGCAAAAATTACCTTTTACGAACACTTGCGTGCGAATACTGGAATACTTGCCCACGAACACCTGTGATACCTTGCAAGTATTTGTCCGGTTACCAATGCTGGGGCGTTGTCGAGGTATCCAGCGTTGTTGAGGCGAGCCAGTGCCGTCTGCGCTAGTCCAGCCGATGCAGCGTTGACGTGCGCCACTTCCGGATCCAGCTGTGCGACGAGCCAGTGTCGTCTGCGCGGGTCCAGCCGGTGCGATGCTGGACGGCGCGCGCCACATCCAGACGCGCTGCGCGTCCGCTGGGTGTCGGGTGTTGGGTATTGTTTGGTGACCCCTCATTACAAACTGCCAATTGTTGGAGAGAGGTCAAGAACAGCGCACTCTGCCGCAGCAACCATGCGCAGAACAGCCCGCACTGACGCAACACATATGATGGGTATGGTGCATCCGAGAAACGTACATTCGCCGATTGTGCTGATGATCTGGTGGTGGATGAACACTGGTGCCATTTATACAATATAACCTATTTAAAGCGGTGGATCAAATCCGTGAACAAATCCGTAATATTCTCCTCTCTCTATTTTTTGTTCTCTCTCTTTCTCTCTTTCTCTCCCTCTGTCGCACTCTCTCCCTCTCTCTCCCCTCTTTCTCTTCCTCTCACTCTCTCTCTCTTCGGACAATTGGAGGCTTGACCGTGAGTCAAAAGACATTAGATGCATTTTCCTTGCATCTGTTGAAAATGTAAAATGTGACGAGCACTTCATGTAATCCAATGATTAAATGAACCGCCAGTTCATCGGAGACACCAGAGACAAAGAGTGAAATTCAGAGAAGATTA
This sequence comes from Pollicipes pollicipes, assembly GCF_011947565.3. Lineage (NCBI taxonomy): Eukaryota > Metazoa > Arthropoda > Thecostraca > Pollicipedomorpha > Pollicipedidae > Pollicipes > Pollicipes pollicipes. The sequence continues at coordinate 22,773,430 of NW_023596225.1, read as the reverse complement.
AAGTGCTGTCAAGCGTAACAAACCATGCTTCTCTGGGATGGGATTAAACCACAATGAGATGGCACGATGACACGTCTTTGTGAGCGGTTGCTTCGATGAGAGCATTTGCGTTGATCTGATAACGAACACCACAATAATTCCCAGCATCTGCCACGATGCGGTTCCTGTGAAATATGTGAGATGGTCGAAGTGAGCTGAACCAAAACGGTTTTTTCGGTGTGCGAGAAATGAGTGCACTGATTCACCGAGCGAACTCGATCTTTTCGGCTTTGATAATCCACGACTTTTCGAAGCAAGAAACACCACCCGTAATGACATACGCGTAAAATCACGCCATAAGGCAGACTGCATGCAACAAGTAGCATGAGGCCAATCTGAAGTAAAACAAGATCACTGTCTCTGGTGGAATCTCTTATGCTGAAACCCACGAAAAGTGACCTGTGTGCTTGTGGGCCATCGTTGCATATTGACTTTATGACCACACGTACTATACACTGTCAACAACAGCAACCGAACAAGCATTTGCAGCACAAATGCTGAGGCAATTGTGCTGCGATTTTCCGCAATGTTTCAGCGAGGTTTCAGCACGGTTTCAGCGAGTTTGTGATAGCTCAGCGTCCTGATGAAACCTGGGTGTTATGGGCTTAACTTAGCGTGCGTGATAACTATCACCGTTGACGACAAATTTGGCAAGGTAATTGCGATGCATCGCCTTTCTTGGTCACATAGACACATCGCTTGAGGCACATCCATGCATGCTCATATGAATTTTGCGATACATTTGGGCGATGCAGAAAAATATAGCTTGGTGCTTCCTTCTTCCTCAGAGATAAGGCAAGGTGGCAAGGATCGGAAATGCTGGGCATGTGTAAACATACCAGTGTACAAACATACCCGCTGAGGGCTGAGCTGTTTTAATTAGATGACATTTTAAGTGTGGAGTAAATGGCACAACTGACAGTCGCTTGAGGTCACGCTGCGATGCGTTGTAAAGCTCAAGTGCGTGGGAGCAAATTGCGAACAAAACCATGACAGGAATTATGTGCAAAATAATCACACGAAGTTTTGCGCATCCGAAAATGTGTTAGCACACTTTCTTTCACAAGCGTTGCTCCACATTTGTACGGGGTTTTGGACTGAAATAGCAAGCTGGAAGAGCATCTGGTGCAGCGCACAGTTCTGCCCTCCCTAAGGCGTAAGCCCCTCCAGTGTCTGAGCTAAACGCCCGCGAAGATGTGCATTTAATTTCATGCAGACTATTTCATGATCGCCCAAATATCCGTGACGTCACAACTACGTTGTTCAAATCCTGCTAGTCTATTGGCTATGCGTCGATGAAGGCTAATAAAAAAATAATCGTCGAGTCATTCATATTTGGCGTACGCGAGCACGATTCCCAGATATAGCGGCCGTCAGTTGGTTCTCTATCAATGTTGCGCAATGTACGATGCCGCAATCAAACAGTGACGTATTGAGGAGATATTTACTAATCAGAGAAATTGTGTTGTGTAGAGCATTTTTCCGCTTAAGAGTATACCAGTAGTTATAACTGGCGTTATCTCACCATATCTGATGTTTGCCTCAATATCGCCAAATGTGGAACATTCGCCCTAAGCACACGCAATTTGGCAGGTAGGGATGTTTGCCTACACAATTTTGTATGCACGCGTTATGGAAATGTGCATGGCGCGGACGTAGTTGTGCACACCAAAGAATACGCTGTAAATATTTGTTTAAAAACGAATGCTTTACATATTTAGTGTCCAGCAACGGCTACTCAACCATGGTCTGGGCACGGAATATACCAAGCTTTACTATGGTTATTGCCAAATACGAAAAACGATGGGCGGCTTGGAAACGCTCAGCTCTCCGGAGCACTTTCACAAGCCGGCCGAGCCGATCCCCAAGCACGGCAGATCGTTGTCTGGGCACGAGTGTCGGCAAAACTAGAGGGCCGTGCGTCGAGCCGAGGACGGGTGTTCCGAAGCCTCAGCCGACAATCTCGCTATCTCTCTGGTTCACGCTGGAGCGGTTTATCGGCTGGCACGACAGGCGATAACGGAGCCTGTCAAAATGTTGGAAAACAGTGTGATCGCCGCGCATCCGGCGGGTTCAGCGAGAGCGCGGGGAGCGCGAGACACTTGAGTTTATCTTTTCCAGCTTGCCCATCATGAGGCATGAGGTGAGGCTTAAAAGAAAATGAATGGTCTATAACCTTCATTTGGTGTGTCGTAACTTTGATGCCGTGCAATGAATTTGCACCACGCACCGTCTGTGTAAATTGAGGTCTCCCAATCTCTCCTTTTTGGCAATCACGGGAATGTCCTTGAATTATTTCAGGCTCCGAAATTGCCCAGGTTTTTTAATTGGCTCACCGATAAATGTTTCGTATTTTACGTTCACAAATGACTAAGAACGAAGATCCGGACTGAATTTATTGGAAAACATTGCAAAGCCAGAAATTAAATCAATAAGCAATGGGTGCAAATGTAACCGCTGTTTTTTTTTAGAAAGCTTATCTTCGTTTCATCACGAATGTTTCTGGAAGCCATTTGGAGTTTACTTAGGATATGCATACGATGGGTGCAATATTATCTAATTTCTTCTGGTGCCTCTCTAAAGTAATACATCCTAACGGATAACCCGTTGGAGTTAAAGTAAGCAATGCATCGGTATGCACCTTCATGAAAATAGTACGCGGTTACAGGGGAGTACGGTCAGGCGCAGAAAACGTCAAGAGACTAATTCCGCAAAGGCTGCGAGTTTTGAAAAATCATAACATTCGTTGTGAAAATTTTATGATTTTAAATGAATAACCCTGATAATATGGTAGGATGGCATGCCTTATTTTAACGACAGCATTCAGTCACATTCCATGAGAATCTTTGATGTTCCATAACGTGCAGCTAAATGATCCGGATATATGCAATTTCTGTATCTGTGAATTCATCATGATGCGAGAAAGCTCTTGGCGTTTTCAGTTTTCTTAAAACTTTTTGACCACATTGCCTCGTAACCTTTTATTACCTCTCGTGACCTTTCTTGACATGTGCCATATAAAAGTTGTGTTTAAACTCAAGAGCAATCAAGATTAGCAGTTAATTTGACGATAGAAAACTGATAGTTTCTTCCTACAAATGCCCTTTTTTACCTCCAACAAAACACTTGTAGATGGCGCTGGGAAAGCTACCTCTCTATGTGTCTGACCGAGAGCAGTTTCAACATCATATTACAGCTGAAATCCAGATTACTGGACGAATTTTTATTTGCATTCCATCATCACAATTTAGGAGTCACATGCACAAAAAAACTAGCTGATCGCTTCAAGAGTGACCTGCGGTTAAGCTGAACACAAGTTTCTATTTCTAATATGTGACTGGAGCACGGGCGGATTCAGGATTTCGTCAAGCGAGAACGCAATAACATGGACCTCTGGAGTTTGGGGTCCCTGTAAAAATAAGTGTCTCACGCCCAATAAAATGACCCCAGGTGAAGGCCTGGATCACCAATGGGTTCCTTCATTCCGGCCTTGGTCAAAAACAACAACATACTGCTGTTTGGAAGGGCATGACAGAACGACTCTATAAACAGTAAATGTAGCGAAAAATAACTGCCTAAATCGCAAACATTTGCCTAGATTCTGGGATCTCTCAGAGAAGAATAGTGACGTTACGGATTTCATTTTTCGTTCACAACAACAGACAGAACAAAGCTGCTCTATAGCAAGGTGCCAGTGACGTTCCACAACCTGCAGCGACGGGAAAAGGTCAGCCAAGCGTCCTGAAACCGGTTAGATCCGGATATACAGCCCCTATCGTGGCTCCGAAACGAAAAAAGCTGCGTAAACCTCGTCATATGCGTTAAGTTTATCAATGGCCTCTGTTCCTCAACGACTATTGCATTTACAAACCTGTTCCGCAAGTCATAAGTTGTGTTCCATTGTGACTCACAACCGCAAGAAGATACTTCACACAAAACAGTACAGTTCTTTGAGCGTATATAGCTGTGCCATTCATAATTTCAC
>NW_023596225.1:22749406-22764406 GCF_011947565.3 Pollicipes pollicipes | reverse complement strand
GACTATTTAACTACTTGAATTGAAAAGTTAAGTTCTCTAAGCCCTACGCAATGCACTGAACGATTTTGCAAGATTTGTTGGTCGAATTTCGCAGGATTTCGGAGGAAAATTGACAATTGGCTCTCGTGAGAGATTTTGATACGTACCTGAGGATATGGTGCTAAAATTTTCGTGGGCATTAAAACGCTTCATCTTCACGCTGGGCTGGAAAATCTCTACAGGGACTGCGCCACATTTGAAAATATCGGGGCAAGCATTATATTTGATGGAAAAAGCTCGTTTGTAGCCATCACAATATTTTAAGAGCAAAAGACTACCCTGAACAACAAAACTGCACTCAAGGGTAAATATGGGCCTAACTACGTCATCATTTAATTACGTTAAGGCACGTTTCTATGACGACAGAGTCGCTGCCAGAGTGGCTGCGTCAGAGTGGCTGCTGTAGCGGACGGCACGGCACGCGCGCGAGAGTTCTGCGCGCCACAAGGGGGCTTGTTCATTCATGCGTGTGAATTCGATGAACAGCGTTGTGTGCGTGTATTTTGTCTTTTTCTCGAGGAGTCCTTGCATTTTTTGCTGTGATGCTATGCACCTTAGCTGCATTTGCATATTTGGTTACGGCGCCAGTCCTAAGTTATTCGATTATCAGTCTCACGTCAGTCATATCTGGTAGTTGCCCAAATCCCCGTGTTAGTTATGGCGAAACGCGGTTCGTGATCGAGACATGCAATCAGCAGCGCAATCTGACTGTTCGCCAACTGCCCTCTATCTTTCGGACGCCCGGTGCTGAATCATCGCAAACACGAATGTTTCAATCAAGCACGTTTATATGTTTATTCCCGATCGTAGATAATGCGTGCGGTTTCAGCTCCCATATCTCACGGCGACAGCATCGCGTGCAGGTACGTCTTGATACGGCCTGCTGAGCCCAGTGCCATCGCTATTGGCGCGTGCCGCGTGCACACCACCGCACGCTCCGCTACTCTCGGTTCCGTGTCTCCCGCTGGCGCGGTGATCGCTAACACAGCTGTATGCCCCTGCTGCCGGTAGTGGTGCAGAATATTGCGTTATCGGTCGCTGCGAGGGGCCGCCGGTCCCCGCTCCGTCGGCCTGCCTCCGAGGCCGCCCGCCGCCCGCCGATCCCATCAAATGCTTGTTACGTTTGAATCACACTAATCCGATTCGTCAGCAGCTCGGGGATGACGCAGAGAAGAGGGCGAGAACAGGGGGAGACGCCGGCGGCTAGGAGCAGGCAGGCAGCGAGCGAGGCCAAACGAGCCAGCTCGTGCGACCCACCCAGACTGGCTGAGGACCGCTGGTTACTGAGCGTGACCACACGCATCAAAGCGCAGCTTGCACCGCACAACCGCATGCACTCCTACATGGACATGGACGATCAAAGTATGACTTGCTTCTAGGCAAATAAATGCACCTCCTTCACCAGCGAACCTTCCAAAGATGTCTAAAATTCCGCACACCCGGCAGAATTAACCCTGCAACCAAGTCCTGTCACGTGGCCATGTATATGTGGCGACCAGTAAGCAAAGGGATCTGCCTGGATATTGCCCTGTGGCACAGACCAAACTGGAGGGGCCTACCGCCTGCACAGCCTAGAGCAGCCAGCTGTAGCCCACCGACCCAGCGCACGAGACCGGACGGCCCGTCTTTACTGTCTTACTGTACCCGATAGCACCATCTGGCGGGAGCTGGGAGTCGTGATCAGTCGGACGGACACCTCTCCGGAGATGGGAGTCAGGTGAGTCAGAAAGCTCCCCTCTCTGCGAGCGGAATCAGATGAGCCAGACGGCTTCCCTCCGGGAGATCGGGGCCAGAGGGTAAGTCAAACTCACCTCCGGGAGATCGGAGCCAGGGGGTGAGTCAGGGGCTTCCCTCCGAGAGATCGGAGTCAGAGGGTAAGCCAAAGGCTCCCTCCGGGAGATCGGAGCCAGAGGGTGAGTAAGAGGCTTCCCTCCGAGAGATCGGAGCCAGAGGGCAAGTCAGACTCCCCTCCGGGAGATTGGAGCCAGAGGGTGAGTCAAAGGCTTCCCTCCTGGAGATCGGAGCCAGAGGGTGAGTCAAAGGCTCCCCTCCTGGAGATCGGAGCCAGAGGGTGAGTCAGGGGCTTCCCTCCAGGGAGATCGGAATCAAACGATACGTCAGAGGCCCTCTCCGGGACATCGAAGTCAGGATGAGCCAGAGGCCCGAGATCGCCTGGTGATCTGGTTATCTCGTGATGCGGGCCCGAGTTTGAGGACCTGCCTGATTACTTGATCAGTGATCCGGTCCGCCTACAGGGAGTCTAATCATGCCAAGACATGCCAAGACATGCCAAACTCCACTGCCAAAGTATTTCAGCCACAAATCCTATTCATTTGCGTTGGCCATGTACAACGCGGCTGCGCTCCTCGGACGGTCGGAGAGGAGAGGGCGGTGGCGGACGACAGGTCGCCGCAGATGGCGCCAGCGACGCCGCGAAAGGTGGCGAAGCCATCGCCAGTGCCACGCGCAGCCAGCGGACGAGGGCTGTCACGCAAAGCACGCGACTTTCGGGGCTTCGCTTAAAACGAGACTAGGATAATGTCGAGGATAATGCAGTTTATTCCATAGCATCGTTACTTATGTACAGTACGCACGCTCTCGCACGCACGCCAACACACGCAGTTATACACGGGCACCCCCACAAACGGGCTGCCATGTACCGACAGCAGCCGGTAAACAAATCGAAAAGCCCGCCCTCCGATAACTGGTGCGCGCTCTGTATATCGACGCCTCTGCACGCTGCGCCCCATGGCGGTGACGGCTGTCACCGAGGCGCGTCCGCCGGCAGCGCGCGCCCCGAGCTGCGAGCCGGCGCCGGCCGCCCGGGAGGAGCGCAGTCCCGGGCCGGGCCGGCGCCGGCCGGAGAGCCGCCACACCGTCCGCCTCACTCCGCAGCCCGTCAGGCCGCCCCCCCCCCCCCTCCCGGCACACGCTCCACACCCCACTGGAGTGAAAGCGCGATTACCACAAAATAGCGTGCGGAAGATAAACTTGCACGGAAGTAAACGTTTCCAGATAACAACAAAAAGCATCGATACGCCTTGACAAATTTGACCTGAAAATAAAACTCAAGAAATGAAACAACGAAGCAAACGGAAGCCGCCGACTGGTCAGGACTCACGATATGAGGGAGACGCGGGGATCTTCACACCTGGAGCCGCTCGCAGCATGCATACAACGGCGTAACTATGGCGCTGCGCGGGCCGGGCCACCCCGCTCCGCGGTCAGCACGATACAAAACACTACCGAGTGCGGCAGCCGGCCTGGGGCGCGGCCTCGCGCCGGAATGTGTGGCGGCCGCCGGTCCGTCCCGCCCCGCCGTCGGCTCTAGTCGTGCTCCTCGTTGGTGGACTCGGTTGGCGAGGTGAGGTCGGTGTCGGCGCCGGCTTGCGATCCGACCGCGCCGCTCGCCGCCTCGCCCGCCTCCGACGGCGTCTGTGGGCTCTGCCGGCCGGCCGCCGGCCCACGTCAGACACGCGCAGCGGCGCCCGGCACTCACAACAGCACAGCACAGCACAACACAGTGCAGCGCAGCACAGCACAACACAGCAAAGTACGGCATAGCGGCGTCGTCCGCCCGCCGGACACACAGCGGCGTCGGCGTCCGCCTTCAAAACACATACGGCCACTAAAAACTCACGGACGACAAATATTGGACACGGGGAATTTCATCAGTTATCATTCAGCCGGCCATCAAGCCGGCCAACATACGACGCAGCAGTGAGACCGCGCACACCTGTTGCTCCGCCAAACTACGACAGCGTATGGCGCAGCATAGTGAGCCCGCGCACACGTGCTGCTCAGCCTGACCACGGCAACGTACGGCGCAACATAGTGAGCCCGCGCACACCTGCTGCTCAGCCAGACCACGGCAACGTACGGCGCAACATAGTGAGCCCGCGCACACGTGCTACCCAGCCAGACCACGGCAACGTACGGCGCAGCATAGTGAGCCCGCGCACACCTGCTGCTCAGCCAGACCACGGCAACGTACGGCGCAGCATAGTGAGCCCGCGCACACCTGCTGCTCAGCCAGACCACAGCGAGTCCGCGCATGCGTGTTGCTCAGCCTGACCACGCGTTTGCCTCGGAGGTCGTATGAACTGAAGCAGGTTCCAGCGTGTGTAACCGTGGACCGGGCGGGTCCCAGGGGTGTGCTGCTGTGGTCATGGTGGGACCGGTGATGTGATACCCAGCGCGCAATGGGTCCTGACGCGATGGCTATTGCATAGGCTTTAGCATGCTTCAAATGCATAGTTATGCACCAAAATCAGCGTCCAAAACCAGCGACGGCGGCACCATGTTGGCCCGTTTCGAAGCCGTCCCCTCGCGATCCGATTCGTAACAAGTGTAAAGGGTTGGCCAAGATCAGCAGAAGCAGCCTCCACGTGTAGCTGAGGATGTCCTGTTCACCTTTACGTGTTGCGGATAACTACCACAACCAATGGCCTGGGATGGTTGGCCCATTCCGATCCCGACCCCTACCACCAGCGGTTGCATACAAAACGGCGGCAGCAGGGCATCATCGCATCGCCGAGCACGATTTTGACGGCAAGTGTGTCACCGTGGGGGACGCAACCCGCCATGCATCACCGCCAGCGAGGAGTGTCAGCGTCGACGGGGTGTCGCCGCTGGAAAGACGTGATATCCTGCGGCTGGCTGTGTGCCACTGTGGGGTGTTGAATGGTGCGCGCTACCGCGGGCGTGGTAGGTACTGCAGTGGGCAGCATGTGCCACGGCCACTAACGCACGTGTAATGTGGCCTTTCGTGTACGGAGTGTTTGTATTGCCAACAAGGTGCGTTGCCGTGGGCAGGGTAGATGTTACCACGGGCCGTGTATGTTACCGTGGCAGCAGACGGGCCCGTGGTATGGTATCGTGGGTCTGGCCCATGTTACGGTGGACGGGGCGAGCAGCAGCAGACGGGCCGGTGGACATGCTATTGTGGCCCTGGCCCATGTTACGGTGAACAGGGCGTGCACCAGCAGACGGGCCGGTGGTACAGTGGACAGGGCGTGCACCAGCGGGCGGCGCGTTACCGTGGGCAGTGTGGTGGGCCGCTGCTGGATGTTGCCCTCGGCCAGCTGCTGCTGGATGCTGTTGATGGTGAGCGGCGTCTTGGGCTCGTCGGCCATCGCCTGGTCGGCCGTCGAGCGTCGCGCCCGCTCTCCCTTCCGCCAGAGCGTGATCTCCTGCCGGAGCCAGCCGACCCGCCGCGTCAGCACGCACGCACGCCGCGCCAGGCCGGCGACCACACAACGCCGGGTCGACAGGGATTGCAGCGCACGTTCTACCGTAATGCAGAACGACCACGGTTAACATTATGACCCTTTGTACACAGGCACCACCGTTGGAGTCGCGATGTATATATGCACATAGGTCAAAGAGACAAGACTTTATGGCATTTACAAGAGGGCTTGATACATGCTGCTATAGTTGACTGATATCAGTCAGGCCAATTCCAACCAATAATTTTCACCAGCAAGTGACTATCACACGGCACAGGCGGCCCATTGTTTTCCGATGACAATAACCGCAGCTTTTGTGGCGCTCAATAGCCACATCTACTGATGCCACAATACCCCGCACATCACCATGGTCCTTTCATAGTCTGCCCACAGACATGCCAAGCACAATGTGTTCAGGACTTAATGCGGCAAGACCCCGCCCGCGTAAACGTCCGATGCATATGGCAGCGGGTGTGCAAGATACCATAGCACGGGCCGTCAGCGCCCACGCACAGCTGGGCGGGTGCCAGGCTCTGACGGCCGCCGGCCGCCGGCGGTGTGTCACCTGCTGTTTGAAGTAGCGCCGGTCCTCCTCGTCGACGAGCACCAGGTTCAGGTAGTAGCGCACCGAGAACTTCTTGTTGATGTCGCGCATTGTGGGCGTGAGGTCGTAGCCGGCCAGGAAGACCCGGATCGGAATGCTCTCGCCCCGCACCGGCGCGCCGTCCATGATCTCGTACTTGGCGATCGTCTCGTTCTCGTTGAACGTGTTGGGACCTGCCCGGGCGTACGCGTGAGGCGGGGCCCACAGCCGGCGCGGCGGCGGTGCACTGTGCTCGGGTGGACGGCACGCGGCCGGAGCGCGCGCCGCCGCCCAGCCGGTGCTGAGTCCTTCTCGGGGCGTGCGTTCAGCGGCTGATGCCAAGCTGAATTGGCGAAGAAGACGTCGCCGCCGGCCCTCCTTCTCCTCCGCCCGTTGGGGCACGCGGTTACGAGTACCCAGCCGCCTTGCCCAGCCAATATGGGGCATTCGGGACCCAGTTACACCGGCGCGGTGCGCCGCGGAACAGCTGCACTGAGCCTGCTACACGCTCGTCTCTGGCAGTGGGAGAACCGAGCGGAACCACGGTCCTCTCAGGAGAAACAAAGAACATTCATGACAATGTCCAGAGAAACAAAGGATATTCATGGCAATGTTCAAACTAGATATGGAAGTACGTGAATAAGGAGCGACACATACCAACATCGCGACACATCACTGAGCAGAAAACACACGGTCATGCGCAGGCTCACCTGATCCGGTCGTTTCTCGTTTCATGATTGCCACTTCCATGTGTTTGATCTTTATTCGCACGAGGAGGAAATATATTTTCCCCACGATGACGTCCTTTAAGTGATACCTAAAGGAGACAGCAACGTCACTGCAAGCAAGGCTGACTGGTTGCAGTAACAAACACTCCCCAAGGTCTCGTGCAAACCCATATTTTACAGCAAGAGTAGAGTCCTTCAAATCCAAGTCGATCAGCATCAGCGCGGTACAGCCTCAGACAGCGCGAGTCTTCATACATTGGAGTGTGGTAGCCGGCGAACATGCTAACACGGCGTCGGGCGAACCAACAAAAATGAACTCAAGCCTGTAAAGCCTCAATCCTCTCGACTCGATCAAAGTTAACACTCCCATCAGACACCACACCAGAAATTTCACCCTGCCCCGCCGTTCCGACCGCCACCCGCCGCGCTCACTTGGACTTGTTGTACTCGAACTCGATGTGAAGGCAGTCCTCGATGCCGACCTCCATCTTGATGCTGGTGTTCATGTCCGGGTACTGGGAGAGCGTGTGCACGGCGATGTCCATCTCGCGCACCAGGTCCGACAGGCGGCGCACGATCGTCACGCGCAGGAAGTACCTGTCGTCACATCACGCGCGTGACACGTGACGCCTAACGGAGAGTGACGCGTGACAGCGGAGAGACGTCAAGGGCAGCGGTCACACGACCGCAGGCAGGGGTGCACCGCGCGTCGCGTAAACGGACAGCGTAGCACGGGAGTGGGGGCGGGACGAAGAGACAGTGCATAACGCAATTAGCATCAGGGATGCAGAGAATGCGGCACTGGATCCGGACAAGACACGCGTAAATCAACGTCACGCAACGCTGGCCGGTACACGACGTCTGTACCGAAGATTATGCGTGAGCGTTGCCACCTCGGGCGCAACAGGGTCCGCCATCAGGTCTCCCCCCCCCCCCCCATCGCTGCAGGCCGTCTGAGGACCTGGATTCGCGCAGGGGGTCGGGACTCGGCCGGCACCTCCCTGAGTCCCGGACTCCAGTCGACCGATCAGCTCGCAGGCGGTGCTCACGATTTCTCGCGGTCTTTTCTACGCAATGACAACTTGAACAAATACGGCGTCAATGACAGCACCCATCAAATGATAGACAAATGGTTGGGATCATACCAATCACATACCTCGTGACAACCTACAGGACAATGAACAGCTTACGATGGCAATCATTGGTCCATATTTTCAGCTCGGCATTCTAACGGAATTTCCGCATGTTTCAAATATGAGCTTTCACATTCTCAAATAAACGCAATTTCCTCAACCTGTTATTTTGGTTACCAAAGGTGTGTCATTTGTAGTTTCAAAGTGCCACTCACGTACAATTCATATGCTACTGTGTGCAACACCTGAAGGCAGGATCATATAGACGTCTTGCATCGAAGCATCTAAACTATTTCATGCTTATTGGTAGCGCCCGGAAATACATAAGATTCATGTAACAGGCTTTCCAAACCCACCACGGAACTGTGATTGGTATATTATGAATTGCAGTTAAGTGGGCATATATAGGACACCAAGTCTAATCTTGTGTTGGAGCTTCACTACCGAAATGACATCCCACGGTCACCCACAAAACCAGTTGGTACTGAGCTGCCATCTGAACTGCCACGCTCATACCATCGTAGTCGCACGCGTCATAAAATATATAGAACGAGCAATTATTCAACAACATGGTCTAGAGACTACAGCACCAGGAGCATGAGGGACCCTTCCAGTCCCTCCCACACTGGAAACAGCTTAGCAGCCTGAAGATGTCTCGTTCCCACGCCAAACGGCACTCCTAAACGTCACTGCAGCTCGTGGAATAATTTGGCCCGGGCACACCCAAGGACTTCTGCTAAATACATTGGACATATCAAAACTGCTTCCCCAATTTCTTTCCTCTGAGTTGAACCATTTGCAAGGTGCATAAAGTTGGTTGCATAGAGACGTTTCTGTAGCTTGTGGAACACTTTTGCTTGGATACATCCCAACACCTGCTGTTAAACACATTTAATTTATGATCATGGCTAAAGTCATTACAGCTTTCTGACATTCTTTTCCAAGATGTCAAAGCCATGATCTAAAAACATAGGTTTCGGCCCAAACTGCTGCAAAACAATAATTATCCCCTAATATTCCTATCAAAGAAAAAATACCACTTTTGGAACATTTTGCTCACAGACCACATTCATATGGAGCCTTGCTACAAGCAATGACCATGTGAAACTATCACTGGTGCCATAGGATCCAATGCTAAATACGAAGCTCTGCATTTACTACAAGAGCGACGGCCGGGAGAGGGTCGCGCGACTTTCCACGCACCGGCTCCCAAATGATCTTTTGGTGGCTCAAAACCCTTTGAGCCAGGCTAAGACTACCAGACTTTGACAACCAGACTCAGGCAATTTTGTACCAAGCTGAAAGTACCGAAGTTTGAATACACGTGCTCAGACCACACAGCGATACCAAGGACGTTATTTTGTCGGGCCTGAGTATGGCCACGGCTGCAGCTTCCGCACGCACCTGAGCCGGACGTTGGAGCCCGTGTAGGACTCGTACGGCTTCTCCACTTGGTTGAAGTCGAAGGGGTAGCTGACGTTCTGCTGCAGCTCGCCCGGCCTGGCCAGCTCCTTGACCAGCGACAGGAACTCGTGGTGGTTGCCGCGGTCGTAGTACATCTCGATCTGGCCGATGAACTCGATCTTGACGCCGTGGTGCTCCAGCTTGGAGCCGGCCTTCTTCAGCGTGATGTTCACCTGAGGTGAGCCCGGGCGTCATCAATGCATGAGTCGGACCCAACACGGAGGAGGTGGGCCTCCGGGAACCACACACCGCACACCGCACCGCACCGCATACGGATGGCTAACCTCGAGGAAGAGGCTGCTATGCTCCTGGGTCATAAAAGAGGTCATATAAAGGAAATCATTAAAACAGTTTCATATAACACATTTTGAAGATGCCAAAACACCACAGCATGATGAAGCAAGACATTTCATATACATTCCGGTTGACGAATAATGAACATTACACATTTCACCATTCAGACAGTGGCACGAGGCCGGAGTCATCACACACCGCTAACTGCCAGGTGCGTGGCCGCTGATGACCTCTGTGACTGACCTTTCCGGCCACAGTCTCGCCGTCGTAGAAGAGGTAGTATCGGTCCTTCTTGCCATCCTCAGTCTTGACTTCAGCCATCTTGCGCGTGTCGGCGCCATCCAGCACGATGTCGATGTCGGCGCTCTGGCCGAATCCGAAGAAGCTCTGCAAGAGAGCAGAACATCATCAGCAGAGGGCACAGGGCAACGCACAGGGGCTCTGGCCGAATCTGATGAAGCTCTGCACAAAGGCAGAGGAATGTCAGTAGAGGGCACAAGGGCCACACAACTCCACGCATGCATGCTTGACTGCTGACACAGAGAACAATCCAACTGCATCAGTGACATATGGAGTTTAATATAGCAACATATAAGATGTGCTTACATTAGTAGCATACCCACACTACAGTATACATAGCATTCATAACATAATATACACGGTTATACCCTCTGATAGAGCAATCAGGCACAACTAACCATCGCTGTTGACATACACTACCCAATAACTAATGACCGGCCAAAGACAACAGATTTAGCAACCCTATCGCCAAAAGCAAGTCACAGTAACTTCAGTTGAAATTCTTGGACAGGTCAAAACCATCACCCCTGGTCATTGGCGTCAATGCTGCAAGGCCTCAGCACAACACTGCATTGATGATGTGAAGACTCAGTGCACTGCAAGCCACCAAACCATGCAATGGCACCTGGGTACAATATTGTCACATATTTTATCTGTTTAAATGATGGTGTTCCCTGAGAGAATCTCTGTACCCCATATATAACTGTATGATTATGTTTGCTTATGTGACATTGTTACAACACACAAATGCATTCAGTACCTTTATGCTGCTACATCACTTACTTCTTAGTGTCTTGTTGCTAGTATGCTTTTTTGCCTTAACCATGCTATCAAGAACACCCATTAAACTATTTATCATAATGCTTTATTTGGTGATCAGCTAAGGCTAGACTAGCACCAGCTATAGCCACAGCTTTGTGATTTGGGAGGGTGCAGGAGATTTGGATGGTCTATTCAGATTAAATAACAACTTGACATTCCCTCTTATCTTTGCCCTCCTGATCGCTTGTGATTTCACTGATTTCAGTGCAGTACTAACTTAATCCAGGTCACAAGCTTTCAGTTCAGAACTCATTCACAAAAAAATGATCCATAAGGTTCCCAGACCTTGGTATTTACAGATTCCAGAGCAGCATGTGCTCCAGGTGCTTTACATGTATTTCAAGGCCAAATGGCACTTTTGAATATCAGGTAAACTTTAAATTCACACCAGAGCTGGAACCATTTTTCTTTTTAATAGTACCTTCACAATAACCTGACAATAATCACAACCGCCCCATGCTTTATTCCAAACAAAAGATAATCAAGATTGATATTTTATTTACAATCGGGCTGCTCTGCAGCAGTTGTCAAAGCTGCCTCTATTACCTAATGGCACGACCTTAACTTGTGAAAACAAATATTTGCTCCAGTTTTGCCCTTCACAACACATATATACAACACAAACAAATCCTATGGATGGTGCCATGCACATACAAACTAGCAAAAAGAAACAAAAAGTACTATTTATCTTATCAAGGACATACATGGAATGTGTGGAACAAACACCACATCATCAAATTTAGCTCTACACTCTGTTGATGTGATCCACAGCTGTGCATGCATTCTGACTAAGCAGGTACACCACAATTTCAAATACTGAGGCCAGAAATCCTCTCATTAAATTGGTTCCTACTAGCCTACTGAGAAAATCTGTACATGACTAGCATCAATGAGAAAATTTCATCTGGGTCACCCAGACTTTCAAAGAATTATTGCATTAAAATATGTTACAACCCAAACCCACTCCTGCTTGATGAGGTTTTGAGGCGTAGTTCTGTTCGCTAACAGTTTTTAGGTATCTGGTTTCAGAAACACATCACATTACCTTATGCCTTTTCATATCACATAATACATTTGAAAGGGTGAAATCCCTCCATCCTGAAAGAGAATCTACAGCTGATGCACCAGCATCTCACTTGAGTGTTTTATGTAGTGGAATAATGGCAACTGGTGATAATGCTTTACTCAACAAAAATTTGCGTTTTGTAAAAGAAAACTTAACAAAATGCCCATCAATCTTGCGCTGAATGCAGAGCTATGAAATTCTGATAGTCATCTGACTCAATTAGCCAAATCCTGACTATTGTACAATTCAGCATGAAATGATCTAACACAAATAGCACAACACTTTTCTGAATAGCTCGCATCACAGTGTCAAGCAAAACAGTAAAACTTGCCATATGCATAGTGCAACTGACATGTTTCAGCTGTCAAATAACACACATACATACCATTTTGAACACGTAGCGACGGTTTCAACACACGATGTTTATGGCGGGACAATACAATGTGCAAATGCAACAGCACTAACATAGGCTGTTTTCCGGTCACTCAACTACCATGCTTCTTGGATGAATTATAATGCATAAACGTTCTCTGTTAACAATCCAACCCAACCCCTCCGGCCCACTGACGCATAATAACCTCCGGCTTCCCCGCTGATGGCACGACCGAGGGGCCACCAAAAGGAAGGAGACATAAACGGAGAATGTGAGACAGCGACGCATCCATTCTTTACAGCTGACTTTGTCACAGTGGAACAATGGACGAAATTCAAGCAGTGAGCGGGCCAACAACAATGTTAGGGCCATGGGCGTCTTTTTGATACGCTCTGAGAGTCTGAGCACAACCCCATGCTGACTAGAGCTCCCCAGTGCTCTTCTGAGCCCCTCCACCAGTGATGGAACCAAAGGGATAACTGATGGTAACCGCTATTTTCCAGAGTCCCTTATTCTCCAGGAGGCATCAAAAGGCAGTGTTGGAACTTCTTGCTGTTCATTTGGGGAATGGGGGACGAACCCATAAAGCTTACCCGTCTTAGTACCTAGATGAGCATAAGACAGGAAGTGCGCTTAGTTATTTTCTTGTGTTTGTTCATAGACGTCTCATGGATACCGAAAATGTAATGAAACAGTGTTCATCTTGTTTTGGTTTAAAGACGGTTTATTTGCTGGAGAAAAACCAGCCACTACTGGGCCACAGCACTTCACTGTCAAAGAAGGCACCGAACGTGCCCAAAAATGGTGCCGTTTTTTAGGCCGTTCCAGGAGGCTGTGGGAAAGGAGTGATTTTCATTAACTGCTGGGCTCCTCCCGGAAGAACCAGCCACTGGAACAAAAGACAATCTTCATTGAATGGCACAATGGCAACGCTCTAGCACTGCTGAAATTTAATTGTCTCGATCTTCTCTTGGCAATCAAACGATGTTATTCAGCGGGTTGTGGATCCCGAAAAAGGGAGAGGCATGCCATCCACCTCCTTTGACCACTCATGAGCTTTTGATGCCATGAAAGGGGACCAAAACCTTGTGGTAAAGGGATGCCAAAACGTTTATTTTGGGGCGCCATTGGCTATATTTTCAAGGATAATTTTCAAGAGAATTCATAACCTTTATTTTCCGGAGGCACCCAGTTCCAGGGGGCATCATAAAAGGTCTAATATATTCATTTTCAACACAACAAACTTTACCGGGCACCGCAACTGGAGCGGATCCAGAGCGGGGAGGCACGGGCCCATGGCCCCTCCCTTGGGGCGGAAAGGGGCGGACAAGCCCTGTATTAGTCAAAAGCTCCAGTACCGAACGAGGGGTCACCCGTACCGTTTCAGCCAGGGGCCGTTAAGCCGAATCGGTGTCTCGACACCAAAAACTGGACTCCCTGCGCCGACCTGGGATCCGTTGGCATGAGAGAAGGCCCCGCGTCGATTCGGTGCCAGTTGTCCCTGTCAGAAGGCCTGCCTCTTGGCTGGACTTCGGTGTTCCGCCTTCTTTTGAGCCTCGCCTAAGGTACTGAAAGCTCCACCTATTCGAGGGCAGAGTATCGGGCTTTGTTCAAGGCGCCGGGGCCTTGCAATTTTTTCTAAAAATCGGACTGACTGACATGACTAACAATTGAAATAGTTTGCCATACATGCAGGACTGTCTCAAGAAGAGAGTGATAATTTTCGTAGAATGCTTTATAATAAAATGCAAGAAAGTGCCCCTACGTCAATAAATCAATGGTCCAATCAAGCAAAAAATGTATGTTGCTGGTCTCTGCCATAATGGTGCCTATGAGTTTTTTCATCCCGCTCAGCTGTTAATTTTATAAATATGTTCAGTGCTAGCCACACCTTCTATAAATACTTGTTGATCGTGACCTTACGAGATAATTTTTAAAAAAAACATAGAACGCCTGTTGAAAATAATTTAACGGATCTTTTTATGCAATGCCCAAAGATCTCGGCC
This sequence comes from Pollicipes pollicipes, assembly GCF_011947565.3. Taxonomy (NCBI): domain Eukaryota; kingdom Metazoa; phylum Arthropoda; class Thecostraca; order Pollicipedomorpha; family Pollicipedidae; genus Pollicipes; species Pollicipes pollicipes. The sequence continues at coordinate 22,750,370 of NW_023596225.1, read as the reverse complement.
AGTTTAAAGGGAATGCTCCATATTTGAAGATATCAAAGCAGGCATCAGACATAATAAAATAAGCTCACTTATAGTTGTTGCCATGTATTTAACACACGCCCGGGCGGCCGGTTGGATGCGTTTCGCTCGGATGGACGTCAATTTGACTCCTCTGAGATCTCGGAATCTAAGAGAGCTAGAGACACCAAATCCACAGAGCATCTTGACCTGTACGTAAACTCTCTTAGGTCAAAGTTTGAGGTTCCTAGGTCATGATCTTTGGGTCAAATAAGGTCAAACGAGGTATAATTCCAGATTGGTCTTCAAAGAGCCCCTAGAATCTACGCAATTGTTCTAAGAAAAATGTTACACTGTCAGTTAAGGCCAGTGACCTTGTTAGACCTTTTAACACGCGCCCGGGTGGCCGGTTGGATAGCTTTCGCTCGGGTGGAGGGGGTCAATCTGATCCCTGAGATCTCAGGAACTAGGAGAGCTATACACCATATCCACAGGGTGTATTGACCTGTACGTGAACTCACTTTGGTCAAAGTCTGAGGTTTCTAGCTCATGACCTTCAGTTCAGCTAAGGTCAAACAAGGTATAATTCCAGATTGGTCTCCAAAGGGCCCCTAGAACCTAGGCAACTGTTCTAAGCAAGATGTCACACGCCCAGTTAAGATCAGGGACCTTGTTTGACCTTTCAAAGGCCATAAGAACCAAAATGATATAAGGCTGTTTTGAGTTTTGCATTTGGATAAGCGACAAAACAAAATGTTGACCCCGGTCATTTTAGGTCGATGACCTATTCTAACCTATAATAGGTCCTCGGAAGGTGTATACTATGGTTCCTGCTATCAATATATTCGAAATGGGCACCAGAAACTAGCTCAAACAGCAAGCTCGAGAGTAATAAGACAGGTTAGTTTTGACCCTGGTCTGACCTTCATGCCTGACTCTAGGTCAGTGCTATTTGTTTATTCGATTG
>NW_023596225.1:22730732-22748406 GCF_011947565.3 Pollicipes pollicipes | reverse complement strand
GCTTATGTGACATTGTTACAACACACAAATGCATTCAGTACCTTTATGCTGCTACATCACTTATTTCTTAGTGTCTTGTTGCTAGTATGCTTTTTTGCCTTAACCATGCTATCTAGAACACCCATTAACTATCTATCATAATCCTTTATTTGGCGATCAGCTAAGGCTAGACTAGCACCAGCTATAGCCACAGCTTTGTGATTTGGGAGGGCGCAGGAGATTTGGATGGTCTATTCAGATTAAATAACAACTTGACATTCCCTCTTATCTCTGCCCTCCTGATCACTTGTGATTTCACTGATTTCAGTGCAGTACAAACTTAATCCAAGTCACAAGCTTTCAGTTTAGAACTCATTCATAAAAAAATGATCCATAAGGCTTCCAGACCTTGGTATTTACAGATTCCAGAGCAGCATGTGCTCCACATGCTTTACATGTATTTCAAGGCCAAATAGTGCTTTTGAATATCAGGCAAACTTTAAATTCACACCAGAGCTGGAACAATTTTTCTTTTTAATAATACCTTCACAATAACCTGACAATAATCACAACCACCCCATGCTTTATTCCAAACAAAAGACAATCAAGATTTATATTTTATTTAGAATCAGGCTGCTCTGCATCAGTTGTCAAAGCTGCCTCTATTACTGAATGGCACGACCTTAACTTGTGAAAACAAATATTTGCTCCAGTTTTGCCCTTCACAACATGTATATACAACACAAACAAATCCTACAGATGGTGCCATGCATATACAAACTAGAAAAGAAAAACAAAAAGTACTATTTATCTTATCAAGTACATACATGGAATGTGTGGAACAAACACCACATCATCAACTTTAGCTTTACACTCTGTTGATGTGATCCACAGCTGTGCATGCATTCTGACTACGCGGGTACACCACAATTTCAAATACTGAGGCCAGAAATCCTTTCATTAAATTGGTTCCTACTAGCCTACTAAATAAATTTGCACATGAATAGCATCACTGAGAAAATTTCATCTGGGTCACCCAGACTTCCAAAGAATTATTGCATTAAAACATGTTACAACCCAAACCCACTCCTGCTTGATGAGGTTTTGAGGCATAGTTCTGTTTGCTGACAGTTTTTAGGTATCTGGTTTCAGAAACAAATCACATTACCTCATACCTTTCCATATCACATAATGCATTTGAAAGGGTGAAATCCCACCATCCTGAAAGAGAATCTACAGCTGATGCACCAGCATCTCACTTGAGTGTTTTATGTAGTGGAATGATGGCAACTGGTGATAATGCTTTACTCAACAAAAAGTTGTGTTTTGTAAAAGAAAACTTAACAAAATGCCCATCAATCCTGCGCTGAATGCAGAGCTATGAAATTCTGATAGTCATCTGACTCAATTAGCCAAATCCTGGCTATTGTACAATTCAGCATGAAATGATGTAACACAAATAGCACAACACTTTTCTGAATAGCTCGCATCACGGTGTCAAGCAAAACAGTAAAACTTGCCATATGCATAGTGCAACTGACATGTTTCAGCTGTCAAATAACACACATACATACCATTTTGAACACGTAGCGACGGTTTCAACACACAATGTTTATGGCGGGACAATACAATGTGCAAATGCAACAGCACTAACATAGGCTGTTTTCCGGTCACTCAACTACCATGCTTCTTGGATGAATTATAATGCATAAACGTTCTCTGTTAACAATCCAACCCAACCCCTCCGGCCCACTGACGCATAATAACCTCCGGCTTCCCCGCTGATGGCACGACCGAGGGGCCACCAAAAGGAAGGAGACATAAACGGAGAATGTGAGACAGCGACGCATCCATTCTTTACAGCTGACTTTGTCACAGTGGAACAATGGACGAAATTCAAGCAGTGAGCGGGCCAACAACAATGTTAGGGCCATGGGCGTCTTTTTGATACGCTCTGAGAGTCTGAGCACAACCCCATGCTGACTAGAGCTCCCCCAGTGCTCTTCTGAGCCCCTCCACCAGTGATGGAACCAAAGGGATAACTGATGGTAACCGCTATTTTCCAGAGTCCCTTATTCTCCAGGAGGCATCAAAAGGCAGTGTTGGAACTTCTTGTTGTTCATTTGGGGAATGGGGGACGAACCCATAAAGCTTACCCGTCTTAGTACCTAGATGAGCATAAGACAGCAAGTGCGCTTAGTTATGTTCTTGTGTTTGTTCACAGACGTCTCATGGATACCGAAAATGTAATGAAACAGTGTTCATCTTGTTTTGGTTTAAAGACGGTTTATTTGCTGGAGAAAAACCGGTCACTACTGGGCCACAGCACTTCACTGTCAAAGAAGGCACCGAACGTGCCCAAAAATGGTGCCGTTTTTTAGGCCGTTCCAGGAGGCTGTGGGAAAGGAGTGATTTTCATTAACTGCTGGGCTCCTCCCGGAAGAACCAGCCACTGGAACAAAAGACAATCTTCATTGAATGGCACAATGGCAACGCTCTAGCACTGCTGAAATTTAATTGTCTCGATCTTTTCTTGGCAATCAAACGATGTTATTCGGCGGGTTGTGGATCCCGAAAAAGGGAGAGGCATGCCATCCACCTCCTTTGGCCATTCATGAGTTTTTGATGCCATGAAAGGGGACCAAAACCTTGTGGTAAAGGGATGCCAAAACGTTTATTTTGGGGCGCCATTGGCTATATTTTGCAAGGAAAATTTTCAAGGGAATTCATAACCTTTATTTTCCGGAGGCACCCAGTTCCAGGGGGCATCATAAAAGGTCTAATATCATTTCCAACACAACAAACTTTACCGGGCACCGCAACTGGGGCGGATCCAGAGAGGGGAGGCACGGGCCCATGACCCCTCCCTTGGGGCGGAAAGGGGCGGACAAGCCCTGTATCAGTCAAAAGCTCCAGTACCGAATGAGGGGTCACCCGTACCGTTTCAGCCAGGGGCCGTTAAGCCGAATCGGTGTCTCGACACCAAAAACTGGACTCCCTGCGCCGGCCAGGGATCCGTTGGCATGAGAGAAGGTCCCGCGTCGATTCGGTGCCAGTTGTCCCTGTCAGAAGGCCTGCCTCTTGGCTGGACTTCGGTGTTCCGCCTTCTTTTGAGCCTCGCCTAAGGTACTGAAAGCTCCACCTATTCGAGGGCAGAGTATCGGGCTTTGTTCAAGGCGCTGGGGCCTTGCGATTTTTTCTAAAAATCGAACAATTGAAATAGTTTGCCATACATGCAGTACTGTCTCAAGAAGAGAGTGATAATTTTCGTAGAATGCTTTATAATAAAATGCAAGGGAGTGCCCCTACGTCAATAAATCAATGGTCCAATCAAGCAAAAAATTATCTTGCTGGTCTGTGCCATAATGGTGCCTATGAGTTTTTTCATCCCGCTCAGCTGTTAATTTTATAAATATGTTCAGTGCTAGCCACACCTTCTAAAAATAATTGTTGATCGTGACCTTGCGAGAGTTTTTTAAAAAAAATAGAACGCCTGTTCAAAATAATTTGACAGATATTTTCATGCAATGCCCAAAGACCTCTGCCAGTTTAAAGGGAATGCTCCATATTTGAAGATATCGAAGCAGGCATCAGATATCATGAAATAAGCTCACTTATAGTTGTTGCCATGTATTTAACACACGCCCGGGTGGCCGGTTGGATGCACTTCGCTTGGATGGACGTCAATTTGACTCCTCTGAGATCTCGGAATCTAAGAGAGCTAGAGACACTAAATCCACAGAGCGTCTTGACCTGCACGTAAACTCTCTTAGGTCAAACTTTGAGGTTCCTAGGTCATGATCTTTGGGTCGAATAAGGTCAAACGAGGTATACTTCCAGTTTGGTCTCCAAAGAGCCCCTAGAATCTACGCAACTGTTCTAAGAAAAGTGTCACACGCTCAGTTAAGGTCAGTGACCTTGTTAGACCTTTTAACACGCGCCCGGGTGGCCGGTTGGATAGCCTTCGCTCGGGTGGAGGGAGTCAATCTGACCCCTGATATCTCAGGAACTAGGAAAGCTATACACCATATCCACAGGGTGTATTGACCTGTACGTGAACTCACTTTAGTCAAAGTCTAAGGTTTCTAGCTCATGACCCTCAGTTCAGCTAAGGTCAAACAAGGTATAATTCCAGATTGGTCTCCAAAGGGCCCCTAGAACCTAGGCAACTGTTCAAAGCAAGATGTCACACGCCCAGTTAAGATCAGGGACCTTGTTTGACCTTTCAAAGGCCATAAGAACCAAAATGATATCAGGCTGTTTTGGGTTTTGCATTTGGATAAGCGACAAAGAGTACGCTAGGCAGTATGTTCCTAAAAACAAAATGTTGACCTCGGTCATTTTAGGTCAATGACCTATTCTAACCTATAATAGGTCCTCGGAAGGTGTATACTATCGTTCCTGCTATCAATACATTCGAAATGGGCACCAGAAACTAGCTCAAACAGCAAGCTCGAGAGTAATAAAACAGGTTGGTTTTGACCCTGGTCTGACCTTCATGCCTGACTCTAGGTCAGAGCTATTTGTTTATTAGATTGTTGTGTTGCCTGAGAAAGTATATCAGAGATGTCTGGCTTCGTCTAACACCTCGTTGTTTGATCGGATTGCACGATTCCATACAACGTGCCTTCGCTGAAACAATGCCTGACTTTGACCTACCATAGGTCAGCGACCTTACAAGGTACATCTAAATGTTTAATGTCAGACGATCTGCTATTCAATTGTCTACAGCTATGCAAAATTTGGCGCGGCTCCACCGCGCCGTTAGGAAACCATTCCGGGAAAGCCTTCGGAGGGGGTCAATTTGACCCTCACCCGAGCGCGTGTTAAGTGGAGAAGACTGCTCCAGACAATAAAAATATCTTTGTAGTAAACATGCTCCTCGATGCGTTATTGCTTTCTTTTACGCCATCGTCCCACACACAACATTGAGTGAGGGGGAATTGACGGCTGTTGTATCTGGAAATCATGCTAACAAACGCCAAACATGGACAACTTGACAATCATATTTTTGGCTTTCATCGCCGTATGGTCAATGAAATGGCAGGATTTGGATGACGTTATTATGGCGTCATGGATGCCTGAATGGCTTTCAGATAGTCTCCACAAAATAGTGTGCACATCTTCACGGACGTGTAGCTCAGAAACTGAAGGGTTTTGTGTCTTAAGAGAGGCAGGGCTGTGACCTGCACTAAATGATCTTGAAGATGGCTCTTTCGGTTCAAAACCCCGAACGCATGTGAAACACTCCCAACAAGGTGCAAAACTTCGCGGTTCTAAGCCAAGCCTGACATGTTGAAAGATTCACACTTCAAGGTGGAATTTTGAGCTCCGTTCAAGGCTTTGAAACCTTCACAAATTTGCTCTCAAAATTTACCGACTGACTTACATTTTTTATATTGTTTGTTCAAAACCCACCAAGAGTATGCCATACATACAGCACAATCTGAGGGAGAGGTGGGACCCCTTATCGCATTATCCTTTATCACTTGACGGAGGCGACCATCAGTAAGCAGAAAACAAGACAATCGATCCATTCATTAATGCGGAGAGATATGTGATAATTTTAAAACCCATGTCAACACTGATGATGATTCAGACTTTTACCTATGAAACAGAATGTAGGAGCGGCTTTCTTGTGTACCGAAGGTTAACCGACATTCAGCGCAGATTCAGGCCAACCCGATCTGTCAGCACTAGTGGAGAAAATTCCCTTTACGGACAGATATCTCCCCTCGGACGCCGAAATCCTCTACGGACGAACCAGTACTTAAGGGCCCTCTTAAATCCACAGAAAACATTACACAGAAAATATATCTATGCTGTTTATGGGGAGAGCCACACACGATCGAAAAAATACATATAGATGAGGCAGCTCCTATGGTTTTCTTCAAAATTGCCTCATCTAATTAAAGACCAATGCCCATCAATCTGGCTTAAGAAACCTTAGTGGCTATTAATATCTAATGGGTCAAATCTCCATAGGCGAATATGTAACGGGATTTTTCACCTACTGACAAACATATGCCAAATTGCATATCGTATGAAAACATTTGTCAACCCAAATACAAAAATCCAAACACGAATCGCCTGCCTATCTTGTCTATGGTGAGGTTATGAGAGATCAACATGCACATGCTTATGGGAGGGCCCTACGATTTTCTTAAAAAATCTTAACAGAATACCGCCAGAACACTCCCGCCACAGACGGTCTGCGCCCTGCTGCTCCCGCCACGGCTGGTAAATATCCTTCTGCTCCTGCCACAGCTGGTAAACATCCTACTGCTCCTGCCACGACTGGTAAACATACCACTGCTCCTGCCAACGCCTGGTGTAAACAAGCCCAGTGCTCCTGCCATGGTTAGTAAACAACCCACTGCTCCTGCCACGACTGGTAAACATACCACTGCTCCTGCCACGGGTGGGAAACAGTCTAATGCTCCTGCCATGGTTAGTAAACAACCTACTGCTCCCGCCATGGCTGGTTAACATCCCACTGCTCCTGCCATGGCTAGCAAACAACCCACTGCCCCTGCCACGACCGGTAAACATCCCACTGCTCCTGCCACGGCTGGTAAACATCCTACTGCTCCTGCCACGGCTGGTAAACATCCCACTGCTCCTGCCACGGCTAGTAAACATCCCACTGCTCCTGCCACGGCTGGTAAACATCCCACTGCCCCTGCCACGGCTGGTAAACATCCCACTGCTCCTGCCACGGCTTGTAAACATCCTACTGCTCCTGCCACGGCTGGTAAGCATCCCACTGCTTCTGCCACGGCTGGTAAACATCTCACTGCTCCCTCCACGGCTGGTAAACATCCCACTGCTCCTGCCACAGCTAGTAACCATCCCACTGCTCCTGCCACGGCTAGTAAACATCCCACTGCTCCTGCCACGGCTAGTAAACATCCCACTGCTCCTGCCACGGCTGGTAAACATCCCACTGCTCCTGCCACGGCTGGTAAACATCCCACTGCTCATGCCACAGCTGGTAAACATCCCACTGCTCCTGCCACAGCTGGTAAACATCCCACTGCTCCTGCCACGGCTGGTTAACATCCCACTGCTCCTGCCACGGCTGGTAAACATCCCACTGCTCCTGCCACGGCTGGTAAACATCCCACTGCTCCTGCCACGGCTGGTAAACATCCCACTGCTCCTGCCACGGCTGGTAAACATCCCACTGCTCCTGCCACGGCTCGTAAACGCCGTGCATCTCCCGCCACAGCCTGGTCAGCGCGCTGCCGACAACGTCCGCCGTGCCATCGAGGTGAAATGGGCTTTAGAACCTGTCCTAAGTGTCGACTGGCTAACGACCTTTCGGTGGATCTGTTCAGCGGTGCAGTGGCTTCACCTCCGGCACTGCCTGTCGGTACATTGAAACGAGAGCGTGAAGCGCGCTTGTCATCGTTGCATTCTTCAGCTTTTATAGCTTTTCCCTGACACCATTCCAGTGCGCCGGTGCGAGAGCTTGCAGTGCATGGTGTGTGGATTCCTCCCCGAGCCTCTACCTCGACGCTGGGTCCCCATGAAGGTCAGAAAGTACCTGGCCGTGATGCACCGGTGCAGTATGCGGATAAATGCTTATATTTGTTGTTTTGTGCGTTTGCTGTCTCTTATATATTAGGGGAGGGGCGGGAGAATTGGGACACTTTTGCAACTTCAACTTTGATACGTCATTGCAGCAAAAGTATGAAAGCTAGGTAGCATTGCACCATACTAACAAATAAATTGGATATTTATTTACATCATACTAATAAGTAAGTTTCGCTTTGTGGTAGGATACGAGACGCGTGGAGCAAAAACAAAGACCTTCATTTACAGGAGAATCGGGACGCACGCAGGAGAGTCGGGACAGACGTGAATATGAATTGGTACATACTAAGGAGCATTGGGACAACATTTCTACTTGGCTACTGTTTCTATAATTAAATTGCAAATGGTAAAATGAGTGCACTGCATTGCCATCTACCTGCGTTCAGGAGCTTGTCAATGGTCGTGGCAACGTTTCCTTCCGCTGAAAATGGTAGCATATCAGATTAATTTATCTCGTGCTAAAACTGAGACACAACATTTTAGAACGTGAATTCAGAATATATTTTCAGCCTCCAAATAACCATTCTGCTTTTGGCAGAAGAAGCCCAACAACGGGAAGGTATTTCTAACATAAGTTCCGGCTAGTAGTAATGCCGGCAGTCTACACAACAACCAGACGACACCGCCACACAACCTGCAGTTGTAATAATCACGTTAAATCATCACAGCCAATGCGCTACTTGCGGCACAGCGGATCACATGGCTTTCAACCTTGGCAGTCTAGGCACATGCTAGGCAACGACAACGGTCGAAAACTCCCTACACATCGCATAATCACGAATCAGCACAGTCAATGCGATACTTGTAGCACAGCGGATCGTAGGACTTACAATCTCGGCAATCTAAGCACAAAACAGGCAACGCGACTGTCACAAAACTTCCTGAATATTGTGCTATTGACGTTGAATCTGCACAGGCAATGCGTTAATGGCAACACGGCGGATCATATGACTAACAATATCGGTACCTGTCCTAGGCACCCATTTAACAACGTGCATAGTCGCAAAACTTCCTACACATCGCACTAATCACGTTAAATCAGCACAGCCAATGCGGTACCCGCGACACAGCGTATCATGTCGGATCATAGCGGATGAGCGGATAATCAGCCTCGGCAGTCGTGACATACAAACTGTGCCTGACAAACTGTGACTGTTGCTCCTGGCATCGAACAGTCGCTTTGACACACGCTCGTTTCTGGCTTGCGACTTTCGGGTCTTTTTCTCCCCTTCCTCTTTTTTTCTTTGCAGCTCCGGTGTACTCGTAGCTATTATGGTCTTTCCTTCTTTCCGCCCTCGACGACTCGGCTCCACGTTGGGTCCTACCCTAAAAGATGGAGGACCAGGAAGTGCAAGGATACGGTTATGGAATATAGGCATAGGCATTGGACAACATGGCTCATTGGAGGAGCCTTGGGATACAAAATTCTTCATTAGAAAAACTATATTTTGACGGAATTACAACATAATTAACAAACATAGGAAAGGTGAAATTGAAAGGAAATTTATAATAACGAAAATATGAGGCAGTTCAATAATGAACAATATTTTCTTAAGGATCGTATGGGTGATCTGAGGTCTGTTTAATGTCACTTTGTCGTTGCTGCTTTATCGGTTTAAGAAAGTAATTGGGATAAAAAGAACTCACTTTCGGATATCCCCGAAATTCCTGCGGTGAGACAAGCCGGACTGCGGGAGATGCTGGGCTGAGTGGGCCACCTCCTTGGACCTCAGCTGGAGCCCGTGACGGCCGAGGAACTGCATCCGGTTTGTTGCTTGCAAATGGTGGCCTTTTCAGCTCCAGGTCAACCGGATCAGTCGGCCTCCTTGACAGGGATGGAGGCTCCGGACTCTCGACGCGGTCCTCTTCGTGTGTGTCCGCTTCGTGTATGTCATCTTCGTGTGCGCCCGCTTCATGTGCGTTTGCATCGTGTGTGTCCGCTTCCTGTGTGTCCGCTTCGCGTGTGTGGTCTTCAGCCACCCCGGGCGCTCCTGCAGTCGCTGAGGGAGCTGGTCTGTCGGTCACGTCTGCAGAAAGGAAGTCATCCTTGGTGAAGACTTCAGTGTCCAGTGGCCAAATTTCTGTCGTTCGAAAGCCGGACAGGATGTTGGCTGGGGTGGCCGAACGGTTCAGCGCCTGCCCCATGAGCTTTCCCATGTTCAGAAGCTTGATGGACTTCCCCGCGTTTTGGAGCATTCAGCTGTCTACCTGTTTGTTGAAGCTTGTCTTCATCGGACCGAAGACGGTGACATCGAGTAGTTGGAGCCTGTGACTCGTGTGAGGAGGTAGAGTCACGATATGGGCCAACGTCGACACCTTCAGGCTGACATGGCTGACGTGACTGTCGAGCACCAAGACGACTGGATTGTCCTTGCTTGCCCCCGTGTGCTTCACAATGTGCTGCATCACCTTCTCAAAGTTTTCAGGCGTCATCCACCTTCTGCTGTGACACAGTTGCAGCGATCCTTCCGGACTGCCTTCCTTCTACCTCAGTTAACCTCAGTACCTCAGATTATCCCGAGGGTATTCCTTGGGAAGACGAAGGCAGGGGGAAGGTATGCCCCAGTCGCAGTCACAGCGGCCCACATCGTGACAAGTTCACCCCTCTCCGCAGAGGTGACCTTCCCGACCTGTTTGTCTCTCTTTCCAGCAATGACTTTCCCAAGCTTCTGTACAGTCGTGAATCCAGTTTCATCTAAATTTAAAATTCTCGCACCTGAGAATCCCGTCTGTTTCAGGACCTCAGACAGGTTTCTGAAGACTTCCTCGACATTTTGCCTGTTGAAGACTCCAGCTCACGCGATGGATGTAGCTTCAGGTTTCCGCAGCGCCAGCTGGGTGTTCCTTTTGATGAAGGCCTTCATCCACTCGCGCTCCGCTTTTTCGTTTTCAGCCCAGGAGGCGGGAAAATGTTTGTCATTTTAACTGCCATTTGGTAGGTAATTTCACGTGCTTGCTTGTGCGTTAAACCATAGAACATCTTCGAGCACTGCATCACATATTCACTGAGGGCTTGCCCTTCGTCAGCAGGGAATATCTTCGAATGACTGTAGACGAGCTGCAGGAGAGCTGGTGACTGATGACGAGCTACAGGATCGACACTGTGCTTTGCGACATACCTTCCAAGGACGCTTTTGCTCACACTGTGGGGTTCTGCATTTTTTTTTCTCAGATTCACTCCCCCTTCTACAACATCTTTGACAGCCAGCAGCATTGAATCATGAGATACGTCCGCGTACTCCTTTTCTTTTCTAACGTATACACGTGGTATGGTTCTGAAAGAAGAAAAAAAGGTGAGAAAGTTTCGATAAAAACAGCTATATCAATTTATAGGTATGTATAGTATTATGCACGAGTGACATTAATGGTGCCTGCGAGAGAATTGGGACATCTGCATGACTACAGGGACAGATGTCCCGATTCTCCCGAGTTCTCCGCCGTTCGTCAATTGGCTTATATAAGGTTAAATGCGAGCAAGAAAATTAACATTATGTGAGCTCGCAATGTGAAATGGTTAGAAGAAAAGATGGCTTGACATGAACAGCACACACAACTTGAAATAACACTAGAAAAGTATAGTTTTTTGGCACTCACCCCGTACAGTGTTCCTGTGTACCGGAAAAGGACAGCCGGTAGTTTCCAGCGTTACTTGGTACAAAAAGGAAAAGCATTTAAGTGCAAGTGGTGATTCGAAGCTGCCCATCTCTAAGATACTTGCGTGTCCCTATTCTCCTTCGTCCCAATTCTCCCGCTTCTCCCCTGCAACTACATTACTACTTTAAGTTATCTTGCCTCTGCGTGTTCTTTAGGGATTCTTAGTTTGATCATTTCCTCCACTCTCCCTAAAACATACACATGGGAGGCGACGAATGGACATCCATAACTACATTCCTGTTGTTTTATTTCCGCTTTCCATGTAAGGGTCGGGCTAGACCGGTGCAAACACTATCTCCCTTTGGTTGAGCTATTGGGTCAGGAAATGGTAACGAGTCCTGAATAGTAAGACATGGAGGGAAACTGTAACAAGCCAATAAAAGTTCCCTCTCCAACCAGCCGAGTCGCCTTCCTGAGAGCCTAACATACTTTCCGAAGTAGGGCTGTACCACACTTCTGTAGCTCATCACATTTATATACCCGTCAATACAGCTGAACAATTTCAGTTGCTGAATTGTGCTCGTGAAAGCCAGCGTCTCGTCAAACCGTTCCTGCTTTATGTGCGACAGTCCAATCACTAATAACCTAAAGCGCTCATCAGTGTAAGGCCAAATGCATTCAGAAAGGAGGCAGGAGAAAGCGGCCTCCCAATCGCCACTCATTTGCCGAGATGGTGCACTCCTTGCAGCGATCCGACCATGTCCAGCAATCTAGCAGTGGATTGATATCCGGCTGCCTGTTGGATATTGCGGGGCATCTCGGTTGCCTCCAAATTTGGTGTGCAGGGCCTTTTTAACAGGCTGATTCCGAAAATCACAGGTTGGGGGTGGAATTTTTCGTGTTTTTGTGTTTAAAAGACGCGAAACATGACAGTTTGATATTGCGGGCGTCTCGATTGCTTTGGAAATGGGACACGTGATACCTTCTTGACAAGCCGATTCCGAAAATAAATGGCTTTGGAGTGTGATTTTCATTAAATCAAGATAAGGGTTGCCCATGCTCTCGGCTCTCGAATGGTGCGCAAAACAGAGGGCTTCTGTGCTCACGGTTACACCGTACTAGGAGATGCTAGCTTGGAAGGTGAAGTTGCATGTGGTTCTTGGATATTGGTGCTTCGTACGGAGCAAATCAAACTGCTAGCAAAGCATATAGGTTTGCGCATAGATTAAGGCTGTATTTCAGAGAAAGACCGTGGTAACATTCGCTCTGGTGCGAGAGAGGCTGATGCGTCCCTCCTGTAGACTTCGTTGTCGCTGGCGTGGACCTACGCTTCCGGTCTGAATTCAACTGCACCTCTTACGAGCACCTATGGTGCAATTATAGCCAAGTTTAACGATCCACCCGGGATGGTCACAGCATCCCAAAGTGAGCCCAAGTACTCACAGACACGGTTCAAACCCCACTGAGGCCAGGGTGCGCAGTGCCCGATGGGCCGATCTTGATGATCCGCATTGTGCTTGACTTTGATCTGGCCGTTTACCCCCTCTACGCATGTGCAAACCCAACTGGAGCAGATGGGGCGCCAGATGTGGCATTCCCGGCCGCCTGGCTGGCAGTCCCGGCCGCCTGGCCGGCAGTCCTGGCCGCCCGGCCGCCTGGCTTCGGCTCCTGCTCCGGTGTAACCGATGTGACCGTTGCCTGGGGCCAGACATCCGAACAAAGTCCCAATGGTGTCGTGCCGTTGCACTCAAGAAAAACACCAGGCCCAACCCGTCTCACGATCCCGCACCACAGGGCAACACCCACGCCACGGCTGCGAAATGTGCGACGCTTGTGCAAAGACGTGCCCAAAATTTCACCAGGGGACGCAACTCAGACGTAGCCACTGAAAACTATGTGAAGTGCGCCCTCAGTTTTTGTGTCCCTTGAAATAGTGCTGCACGTTCTTGAGTTTCTCGTTTTATTGCCGACCTTTATGCGGTTTTCAACTTTCGACGCCTTGTCACGTATGCATTAACACACGCCCCAGATTTGTAAAGGGGAGGGGATGTGTACATAAATGGGCTACTCCTCAGCCCCAATATTTATATAGGCATTAGTACACGCCCTGAATTTGGTAAAAGGGTGGGGGTGTGTACCCATATGGGTTACTACTCAGCCCCAAAATTTATCCCGAAGAAGTGCCAGAATAAGACTTTGATTGTCCGTAGTTGCAAACGCTTCTCCGTCGGCTCCCAAATCGAATCCAGCAGGGTGCTGACCATGGCGACACGGAGACCGATCTCCTCAGGAGATCAAGAGACAATGCCGAGTCAGGCGGTCTGATATATGTCTCTTCTTTTCAGGGAGAAATCACTAGATCTTTGTACCTCTAATTTTTAGTGTAACTCACTTCTGCTGACACGCAGACGAAATCACTGGTGCATAATTTTGTATCAGAGTTACTGGAGGGAGAGAGCCACATACACAGTCTGTTACTGCGTGTTTGCGAAGCCAGGCTTCGACGCGCTTTGGACCGTGCGTCCTGGAATTTGTGTTGGGGCCATCTTTATCAGTCCGCTGGAGAAGGGCAGTTCGCGAAATGTGTGTGATTACCGTGTGGCATGTGGTATCTTTACCATGGTGGTGTAGTCCAGCGGCATTCCTCCCAGCATTCATTCGCGCGTCTCCGACCCTTGGGCCGATGGAGACGTGGTCGGATGGTAGTTGTTTGCCGTTGTTTGTCCTGATCCAGCCTGACAAGATATCGCCGATGATCATACCCACGCCACCCCCTCGCTGGAGCCTGGAGATGCAGAGGATGACGCTGTACATCTTATCTCTCCAGCCGCTGGTGACGCTGGTGGAGCGGCGCGAGCTGCCCGTGGCGCCATGTCCCTGCTGCCGGCCGGCCACATCAGCTCGCAGCTGCCGACCGTGGCGGAAACCCCGCACTACGCGAGCCGGCCGGGCGTCGGCGGCGACACGCCGGTGGTCAACGGGCGCGGGCAGCTGATAACCGACTGCATACCGGAAGCATGAGAAGGCACATGACGTGCGGCGCCGGGCGCTGACTACGCCCAACCCCGTGCTAACAAGCTGATGCTGACGGCCAACACCCTCGTCCCATCACTTTACCGGCGGACTCTGTTTTTCGCATGTCGTACTATTCAGGCATTGGATGCCTGCCTGGCGGTCACAATTTTTGGACGGGTCTCAGTATTTATGGAAATTTTGTTATTAATTATATGCATACTTATATTGATATACGTATATACAAAATCAGCGTGTTAAGAAGCTCTGCACAACAAATTCTGAAGCAGTCGAGATGTCCCGCAATACCATACTGGCATGCTACATGTCATATAACTCAGAAGTTATGCAAAATTCCACCCCAAAACCTATAGTTTCCGGAATCTCCATGTTGAGAATGTCGCGCACAAAGACGTCTCGCACTATTAAGCTGGCATGCTACACGTCTTGTAGCCGAAAGTTACGCAAAATCCAATTCCAAAGCCAATGTTTTTGGTATCAGCGTGTTGAAAGCGCAGTGCATGCCAAACTTGGAGGCGGTCGAAGTGTCGTGCAATATCAAGTTGACATGTTCCGCGTCATGTAACTCGGAAGTTACGCGAATCCCACCACAGAACCTATGATTGTTCGGAACCAGCGAGTCAAGGAGGCGCCGCACACCAATTTTGGAGCCAGTTGTGACGAATCACGATAACATAATTATATGTTACGTTTTTGAACTCGGAAATGACGCAATATATCACTTTAAAATATATGGCTTTTGGAATCAGTTTTATAGAAAGGCCGTGCACAGCAACTTTTAACATAATCGAAACGGCTCAAAAGGTAAACTGACAAATTTTACGCTTTTTAATTCGGAAGCTATCTAAAATGACATCCCAAAACGCAGTGATTTTCGGAATCTGCTCATCGAGAAGGCTCGCACACCTAACTTCGAAGCAATCTGTGTGCGTGCGCGCGCGCGCGTGTGTGTGTGTGTGCGTGTGTTTGCGTGTGCGTGTGTTTGCGTGTGCGTGTGTTTGTGTGTGCGTTTGTGTGTGCGTTTGTGTGTGCCCGCCCTTCCCGGCAGGAAGGGCGGGCACCGAGGGGAATCGAACCCCGTAGCTCTGGTTTTCCAGACGCACCATGGTTAACGCAGACTCGTTTAGCACTGCACTCTCGGTATCCTCGAAGCAATGGAGACGCCACACAATCTAAAATTGGAAAATCACGTAAGTCTCATACGACTTGTAACTCGAGAGTTATGGCAATCCCCACCACGAGCTCGTGATTTTCGGAATTAACGTGTTGAGAAGGCCTTGCGCGCCAGCTTTGGTGTCAATGGAGACAGCCCGAAATACTTAACTTGCATATTGCGCGTTATATAGTTCGGAATTACCCGAAATCTCTTACCAAAACCCATTGAATTTTGGAACCAGCGTGTCGAGGAGATATCGCACATCAAGCTTAGATGCAATCGAGGCGCCCCGCGGCATCCAACTTGCGATATTACGGGTCTTCTAAATCGGAAGTTAAAATATTGGGGGCCGCCCCTTAGACATGTTATTTCGATCGTCTATAACTTTCCTCTAGACAAGAAAGATACTTTTGTTTGCATTTTTGCAGCTGGGTTGACAATTGCTTTCATATGATATACAATTCAGCATTGATTTGTTGATAAGTAAGTGAAAAATCCCGTTATACATTTCTCCATGGGGTTTTCTCCCTTAAGACAGCATTGTCCCACATGCCTTGTTCAGCCAAATTGATGAGCATCGGTCTTTGTTTTGATCGGCGATTTTGAAGAAAAGCATGGGGCAGCTCCATAGACACGTTTCGTTGATCGTCTATAACTGCACCCCTAGATAAGATGGACGGGTTTTCTGTATGCCGTTTTCTTTGGATTAAAGAGCCCTCCGGTGACGGTTCGCCCGTGCAGGATTTTAGCGCCCGAGAAGAGATATTGGCGTATTTGGCATGCAGGGTATTTTGTACACTTGTACTGCCAAATGTCGGCCAGGCTGAATGTGGGCTGAATGTGGGCTAACTTTTGCTACATTTATATATATATACATATATATATATATATATATATATATATATATATATATCTCTCTCTCTCTCTCTCTCTCTCTCTCTCTCTCTCTCTCTCTCTCTCTCTCTCTCTCTCTCTCTCTCTCTCTCTCTCTCTCTCTCTCTCTCTCCCTCTTGATGTCATGCCTGTGACTAATTTGTGTTCAGCTGGCTCATGTCCAGAATTCAGCAGTAATGCGCACTTGTTGTCAGTACAATGTGAGGTTTTGGGAATGAAATTTCGCTCTAATTACATGCACGGATGACATTATCTTTTGACATATTTGCGCAAATCCCTTCAATGAGTGTCCTCAACTGTGAATTTGGTTTCCGTCGATCATTGAACGCAATACATTATTCTGATCGTCCTTACGGCTCATGGGGTTATGTTTATGTCTATCTAAGCAATCCTAAAAGCATGTCATAAATATTCCTTAACTTACTGGGTCATAAAAGTGTAACATGCCTAATCCACATCTTGACAGAAAGCTTGCATGCCCTGGCTGATAAAACGTGCCAGGCTAGGGTGCTGCTATCGTTTGTTGTTGTTGTTTGTTGGCTTCAGGTATCAGGCCAAGGATCGAACCCCCTGAGCTCGAAAATAGCCAACATTTTTTCTGGCTTCATAATCCATTTCACAAATTGGTTGGAAGGTCCGGAAAGATTCTGGATCCCTTGACAGTTTTTCATAACGGGTCTTTCAAAATCTTGGTTCTTTCATGGAATATTGTCAAATGGCCCTTTGCAATTTTGAAACGATCGTGATAAGATTGAAGAATATTTTTAGATTTAACATTGAAAAATGGCTTCAGCAGCCGAAGCGCTATTTAAGATCCAAATCAGCCCCAGATCTGAGACCCTTTTCTCATTCGCCGAATGAATTCTGTGGGCTTCGGGATCTTTTCGCAGAATCCAGGCACGTGTCTGGTTGTTTGCAGATGGACGTGGAGAGACCGGACATACACTAGTCCCACATATCGGTAATCCTGCTATCCACGACGCGCCTGGCCGTGCAGCGGAGGGCGGGGGGGGGGGGGGGGAGGGGCGGCGGATGGGCGTCCGGGCTCGAGCTCGCGAACAGGCAGTCGGCGTTGTCCGGAGGGGCGCGGGTGTCGTGTGCCGGCGGCAGAGCCCGAATGCGGCCAGCAGCGGCGTGTGACGCCAGCAGATCCTGCAGAAGGTGAGACCAGCTACAGACGTCCTGTACGACATTTGCTCCTGTTCTTGTGTGGTACTTCCAAAGCGGCAAGCTGGTTTGTTATGACCCCTTTCTAGACCTCTATCAAGAACGCTTAGCGGCAGCCGGCGACGCGCACCAACGGCGGTAGCGTCGGAGCCGTGAATGCACCGATCTCCAATAGTTAAACGATATTGTCGGGCAAACAGTGGCAACAGTTTTAATGCTTAACGCTTCAAGCTGTGCTCATGGTCACGAGTT
>NW_023596225.1:22718761-22729775 GCF_011947565.3 Pollicipes pollicipes | reverse complement strand
TCAGCAGCTGCGTGCCGCCAGCTCCGAGGAGAGCTCGGGAGAGCTCCGAAGAGAGCTCCGAGGAGAGGCTCGAGCGCGGAGGCCGCGGCGCGGCCGTGCCGTCCGCCGACTGTAATCGGACGTGGCGCCCGGGTGGCACCCGCCGCTCGCAACCATTAGCCGCCAGTGAAGACAGAGCAGCCAGGCTGGATAAATAAACCGGCAGCTGAGCCTGCTGGTGGGCAACAAGCCTGGAAGCTTGTACCGATAGTACGCCACAAGCCTGGAAGCCTGTACCGATAGTGGGCCACAAGCCTGGCAGCCTGTACCGATAGTGGACTACAAGTCCGGCACCCTGAACTGATAGCACTGAGCCCAGAGGCTGGGACCGACAGTGGGCTGCAAGCCAGGCGGCTTCGACCGGCAGCAGCGACAAATTCGACGGGACGGCGCATCGGCTGGGGAGAGAACACAATGGCGGGGGCTCGAGCAGCTGCCGGTTGCGAGGCCCCGCGGTTGGCCATACGGGCACTGAGCCCGGCGGTCTGACGAATGGGGGGGCAACGCGCGACAGCTGGGACCGACGGCGAACAATGCGCCCAGGCTGGGGCCGATTGGCGAGCTCACTTGGCGACCTGCTACCGATACGGAGGTACCTGTCGTGACACAATCCACGATGGGCAACGAGACCAGCGGCTGGGGCGTGGGGGCTGACGACACCGGCGCCGGCACACGAGGAGGCCCAGCACGCGGGGCGTGTGAGCAAGAGGTCATCATGTCGCAAGCGATGACAGGATATGCAGAGGGACAGGGACGGGGACCACATTGCACCAAAATGTTTACCGAAGTAAGTCCTCACAATGTGTTGTTTTTTTCCTTTCGACGTTTTCCGTCTGACATTGAGGGATAGGAAGGAGGCGAAAAACGCGCGGCTCGCCGGCAATTTACATTCATTCATCACGCCGCCGACACATCCATTAGAGGGAGGCAACGGGTACTGGCGGCTGCGACGCGCCCACCGGCGCTTGAGGGCCGCGGTCACGGCATCCCCTCCCCCCCCCCCAGGCCAATAGCTGAAGCCTGCGTGACGGCGGCCAGCCCACCCCCGTAGGCCCCACACCACTGGTCAGGTGGCGTCCAGCCACGCCACAGAGGGTCATTGACGGCAGAGAACTCCGCGTCAAGGCAGCGACACTCACGCGACAGGGCGCCAAACCGGCTCTCGCCGCTCAGGAGCTGGCTACGCTTAGCGGCGGCAGCCGCTGCGCAGCGGGCCGCGTCCGAAGTACCCGGTGGCCGCGGCCGAGGCCGGCGCCGTTCGCCGGACCAGCTCCTGCACGCGTCACACCGCACCCCGGCTCACTCCTTGGCGACGCCGCCCGCACAACTCACCTTCCACCCAGAGGTCCTCCATGTCAGTTTGGCGGGTGAATGCTCTTGAGCCCTATACACCAATGTGGCAAGTAACCAACACGCCGGCGAACAGGATCTGCCCGCCCGTGGCTCTGCACCAATTTCCCCGTGTGGAACAGGTAGCACTGAGTCCTCGCGCGCGCAGCCAGAGCGGCCGCCGGTTACCGTCCGCGTCACCCTGCAACAGGAGGTCGCGTCAGCGGAGCGCGCGGTAGCCGCGAGCGCCGCTCGGACAGCGGTGGACTGATGTGGGACACGCAGCTGGAGGTAGCAGCAGGTAACGGGGCGGAACAACAACTGTTGCCACTGCATCGTGTTTGGAGAGCGCCTCACACTTTGTGCGAGGAGTGTTGGTAACGGCCTTAGCGTCTGTGGTATGGCATGCCGTACGCGCAGGTGGAATGTGTCCAGAAATGTGTAATCCATAGTCCAGGGTTTTGATAGAATCAGTCTGTCCTTTTCAGGTGTGAAATCCCTTCGAATCGCCGACACCCATGGCTCAGACGTGGTACCAGAGGCGTCATTTCCTGAGAGAGAGAGGGAGAGAGAGAGAGAGAGAGAGAGAGAGAGAGAGAGGAGAGGGAGGAGAAGAGAGAGAGGAGAGAGAGGAGAGAGAGAGAGAGGAGGAGAGGAGAGAGAGAGAGAGGAGAGAGAGAGAGGAGGAGAGGAGAGAGAGAGGAGAGAGAGAGAGAGAGAGAGAGAGAGAGAGAGAGAGAGAGAGAGAGACGGATTTCCTCTGATGCATAATTCCTCGTTATGACGTTCGGTCGCATTTGCAATTGCTCGTAACCCTTTTTGCACACCCAATTATTCCCATTACAATTATACGAATTCAAAAGCGCTTGACTGGAAGGATGCAGCTGTGGTTAATGAGGTAGCGAGGGTGAGTTAGGGCGGAAGCATATGGTGATTCTCGAATCCACAAATATAAATTTGCGTAAGATAAGATAACGTTCATGGCTTCATATGAGCGGAAACTTGTCTCTAGTTTATTCTAAACGCGGTAACCGACGTTGTGGACGTGCAGTTTCTGGGATGCAAAATGAGATGCTTACGACGAATTGACCCGAGCACCCCAATCTTACTAAGAGAGATGCAGGAACAGAGAATAAGCATCCCAGAATAGGCAGGCCATGCATCAGCAAGGCAGGGTTACGTTGTGTGGAGACAGAACGTGACAGAATATTATAGAGCGCACGTTGGTATGCTAAAATGACTTCCAGGTCGACCAGGGGGGTTATTATGACCAAGGAAGAGAACGGGATAACGAAAGCGAAATATCGTGAAGGAGAAGCAAGTATCAGGTCATCAATTACTTTTTCAAACAGGAAGAGCATGGTTCTTAATGTCACCATGAAGCTCTTCCAGGAGGACTTTGTACACTGTTATGGCCAGGAGCCGAGAAAATACTCCAGCTTCTTTGCTTGGCGACAAGATGCAAGCTTTCTCCTTCCATCAACCAATAAGACAGTCGAAATGCGAGACTTGTCCATGATTTTGTATCAGTGCTTAATCTATAAATTGTTCAGGAGATGATAACTTGATATTCTCCCTACTTCAAAGTGACCAGACTGATACGCTTTTCAGGACTTCCACCGATTTTGATTTTTTAACACTCAATCGTGTGAAGTCCCCGAGCCAACTAAAGGTTCAAGGCAACGGCCCATTTATTTGTTTGCCCATACAATATACGAATCATCCATCGGAGACAACATCACGTTGAAGTAACAGGTATAAGGGTCGAATATGATCAATGAGTTTTGTCCTGAAAGGAAGGCTCACCAGTTGGCAACGTTTCTGGTTCTGATGGTTAGCAAAAAATGACTAAAAATATGACCTGTCATGCGAAGGAAAGACACAAAATACGATGTGAATCAATTTTTTGTCGGGCAAATACGATGCACAAAAATGCAGTGCGAAAGCTCGCACGTAAGAAAAGCGTGATACGAAGAACGACGTATAGCAAAAAATGCGTGAACTAAGAAATGAGATAGGAGGAAATGCGTGTACGAAGGGAAGCGATACGAAGAAGTGCGTGTACTTACGAAGGGAGGCAAAAAGAAAGAAAATATTCACGTACACCGTTTTTCGTACGAAGCAACTGCGCATTACGGAATGTGACGCCGGGTTCTGCCCGGTCACGGAACATTCCCACACAGTCGTCTTTGGCACACCCATGACCCAACCACTGAGCCCTAATAACGAGCGCATCCGTCCCACATTTCCTGTACAGGCTCAAGTACTGCACAATGCGTGATGCATCAATGCATCAATGCATGATGTATCAATGCATCATCTAAAATGGCAAGGTCAAAACAGCCCCCGGGGAACCGCACTCAGTAATGGCGAGTGGCAGAGAAATACCAGGATCTAAATTGCCTACCGTCACTTCGGTGTCTACACAGCACATCACACTGCCGACTCTGTCTGGACAGCAGTTCCCTCCCCCCATGACCGCCCGGCGGGAGCCGGTCAGCAGCGGGAGTCCCCTCCCCTCCTCTGCTCCCACGCGTAAAGGACCGATTCATTCACCGATGACAGGAAGCGGGCGCGCTAAAAATAGCTCCCCGTAGTACGAGGGGAGCGAAAGTCGCAGTACGCAGCAGAACGTCTCATCAGTCTTTGAAGTGTCTGTCGAGCGGTGTGTGGCCTGTGTTGACACCTTCAGCGGGCCGCGGGGGTCACGGAGTCATAGCGAGGCGCGTTCCTGTCCTACACACGCGCCGGCGCGGCGCGGTGGCACAATGCCCAAGCTCGCGCAGTCAACAACGCGCGGACAGCTGGCGTACGTTTTTGGTGAGCGCTCAGTGGCGGGCGGTGCGCAGGCGCGGCCCGTGTAGGGCGGTCAGTTCGAGTGGCGCCGGGCACGCGCGTGACGCTCGGGACAGTCAGCCGGCTCGCGACTTTCTCACTGCGGCAGCGCCGATACAGGCACCTGATGGGACTGTCGCAAGTGGCTCGCCCGGATATTGGAATCACGTCTCACATTCAGTTGAGCTGAACAACAAGGGACGTCGTTCAGGGGCAGACGAGGCACCGGCGCCGTTGCTCACCTTGTTCACTTGCCGAAGCGCCAGCCGAGCGTCGGTCCAGCTCGGTCGCAGCAGAAACTCGCTGCTATAGGGCGCCGTCTCCTCCGGCCGCTGTTTCTCGGCGTCGGCCGGCGGCCCGCAGCCGCCGCTACCCTTCACTGTCATGACGTCACAGGCCGCGCCGGCCTAGGTCACGGCCCGGCGGCACATGGCGGCGCACACTGTGGTCGTCACACGTCGACGGGCGGTGCACCCCACCCGCGCACATCTCACTCGCGACTGGCGACGCGGCGCCGGCGGCCGGCTGCTCCGCGCCTCGCCGCGCGCTCATTGGTCGGCGGCGGCGCGTTCCCTAGCAACGCCGGGCCGCGGACCACACAGGGGGCGGCGGCCGCGGCGGCGAACCCGGCCCGGCCGGCCCCATAATAAACACACGGCGGCCCACCGGCCGGGCCGTGCGTTTATTGCAGCGGCGCGCCGGCCGTATATCAGGGGCCGCTGGATGAAGACGTGCCGCCCGGCCTCGGGCCGGGGTGGTCCGGCCGACTGTCGAGCCACTCCCGCCCCCTGTCAGCCGGGCGACACTGCGCGGGGGTGCAGCTCCAGGCCGGCCTCTGTAGTGACGCATGATGCCGTCTGCTAGTGAAGACGGCCCCCGCATGGACAGCTCGGGCGCCGTCCTCAGATGCCAAACATATCTGGGTTTTTGCAGCCTAGAAGAAAACATGGGAACGGTGGCGAGTAAAGGCGGCTCCAACGCGAGGGGAGGAGCACACTTTGGACAGCCTTATCCTCAGATGCGGCCAGTCCTGACGTCCAACCCAATTTTTGGTTGATTTCCGTTTCGTAAAACGCGACGGATGCTGTGTATCTACAAAATGTAATGAGCATAAGTTTGCCTGAAATCGACCAGGGAAATAGAAAACTAACGCTATTTATACCACGTTTTATTGACGATGGTACAAACTTGCGTTTTGGGTTTAAGCGATTTTTGCTGACGTCAAAGATAACTGTCAGTGTAAATTACAATCGCAGTGTCAGGGACAGCGTCAGACAAGTGTAAAAAGAATGCAAGTTTCGTAGTCAGTGCGGCGCCGCATTCTGACAAAACTGACGCTCTTACACGGTAATAGACAGGCACTCTCGCCAGTCTCCGCCCAGACCATTCTCATACAAGTCCGTCGCCGCTACGCAACCAGCCTCGGGCACCGATTTGCATCAAAATGCGGCCGCTCCTGACTGTCGGTCAGACCCGCCGGGGCGGGGACGTCCAGAGCTTCGAAAGGTCACCAGCAGCCGTAAACACACGGACATCGTGGAGGTGTCCGAGTACTCTTGCCATTCGTAACACGGTGTTTATGAGGTTATCGGGTGCGTTGAATCTGAATGTGTGATCTTCAGCATAACCAAACCAATATTGGACCAAATATAGCCTTGATTATTTTGGTCAGGTCACGTAGCTTGGCTAAATCGGTGGCACAAATCCTAACTCGCGCACAAATCGGACAAAGCTGCCGTCTGCTTACAATGCATGCGTATGCTATAGCAATGATATGGTACATGTCAGGAGAAACACTGTTGAAATCCAATCGAACCAATAAATAATGCCGGCTTCTAAGCTTTGAATGGCTAAGCATCTAAGACTGAGAATGAGCTCCGATTTCCCGCATGACTGGAAACGTGACTTATGATGACCGGTCGCGGACATAGTTAAGGTGGATACTCCCGACCAACCGTTACCAACCTGACCGCTTAACAATCCGACATTCCCAGCGGTCTTAAAGGCATGTTCCAATGCAGAGCTGCGCACTAGGTATGCTCCTTGCTAAGTTACGGCCCCGTTTCGATGAAAACTGAAAAGTATGCGTACGCGTTGGTAGGATTGTGAAAAGTGTGAATGACATGCTAACTTTGCGATTCCGTTCTCATTAATAGGAATGTTTCACATTTGAAGATATTGAAGGAAGCTTCAGATAGGATGAAATAAGCTCACTTACAACTATTGGTACACTTTTAAGTGGAAAAGACCGCTCCAGATAACGCAGTTTCTCTGGTTAGGAAACATGTTCCTCAATACGTCATTGTTTGATTACGTCATCGTACCTTGCACAACATTGATTGAGGGTCAATTGACGGCCGTTATGCCTGGAAATCGTGCTCACGAACGCCAGATATGACCGACTCGACAATTAACTTTTATTGGTCTTGATCGTGGCATAGCTAATGGAATGCCAGGGTTTGAATGACGTTATTACGGCGTCATGAATGCCGGGGTTACCTTGAAATAGTCTCCCCGAAAAAGTCTGCGCAGTTTCGCGGGCGTATAGCTCAAAAACTAGAGGGCTTAGGTCTTAAGAATGGCAGCGCTGTGAATTGCACCAAATGATCTTCAAGAGGCCATCTCAGTTCAAAGCTTCACACAAATGAACACTCCCCTTAAAAATATTCTGATACTCGACATTTATTTCCAGGTAGCTTAGCATTCATTTTCAGACTTTTCCTGACATCGCGACTTGACATGACAGCACTCGAGTTAAATGCTTGCCACATTTACGTAAAAGTTAAACACCATCTTCTGTACATTTCTTTTCTAGTTCTGAAATTGACGGCAGTTAATTTATTTTTGAAAGAAATAGTATGCAAAACCCACCTTGGATATTCATGCTTAGGCCTGAAAAGATTTTTTTACAAATCTTTAGAGAGGCTTTCGGCCAACGTATACTCCGGTTTATTTTGAGTTCGTTCGTGGAGAGTAGCAAAAATGAAGGTTTTTTGACACAAGGACGACTTCCATTAGGCAACGTTTGGTGGGGGAAAAGAGTGTCTTTAACGTCGGTTTTACGGAGGATTTTTATGAATCTTTCATAACTGAAATCTGTCCTTGAGATAGTGAAGTGGTCCGCTGCCCCGTTTCTCAGATTTGACACGGCCACCAAGTTATGTCGTTGGGAAGCTCCAGAGTCCAAAGTTGAGTAACTTTATTTGATGTGCTTTACCTGCTCAAACATAATCAAAATATGACAACATAAACAATATCAAGGTTGTATTGCGGAGAAATCGTCAATCGCCTTCACATTTCTGATTTTGGTTTGCATTTGACGTTATGATCTCGCACGGCTTCTTTCAACGTAAGCAATCTGATCAGACGCGTGGGGATTAAAGCATTAACTCAGAATGCGTTAGATTGCTTAGAGAATATTCTTTTGCCATTGAATTTTGCTGACAGAAAGGTCGTGAAAACACTTGGCGAGATTGTTATAAGCATGAAAAACGTCCTTTTCCTGAGAGTTGACGTTTGTTAAACACCCCACCCACCATTAAATCGCTAAGAATGATGACAGTGGGAGTTTTTTTTAGCCTGGAAAATGCAATTTTACTTCTCTCGCATATCACATCATTGCATGTAGCGCAAGGCCAAAGTTTATGTTTAAAAAAGATAGACCTGAGATGCAGAATTGATTTCATCGCCTCACTTTGGGCTGAACAATGCCTCATCTAATGATGTTTCATGCCCATGTTGTGGAGATAGTGTCTGAGGGCGCCAATAGTGTAGTGCTTAACACGTCTGCGTTAACCAGTCTAACCACTTACCCAGTTATTTAACTTAACTTAACTTAGCACTTAGTCATTCAGCTTAACTTAACGCGTCTAAGAAACCAGGAGTGCGAGGTTGGATTCCCCGCGGTGCTTGCCCGTCCAGCCAGGGTGATAGGCAAGCGACGCCATACAACCTCAGCAGCTGATAACGTCGTAAATCCTCAATGACGACGAATACAGAGAAGGTTTTTCATGCATCCCGTCTAGCAACTTTTTTAGAGCTATATACCAAATTCAACTATGCATCATACCTATCACGCAAGCATAGTCTATTCTTGCCCTTGACATTGACTTTGGGTATGCTCTAAAACAATATCCGACCTACAGTAACGACATTGTGATTGTTTTCGTAAGAGGCGCGGGACCACAAGGACAACTATCAAAATGTGACCCTTTAAGACGCTTATTGTGATGATCGGGCCACCGTTACTTTGAACGAGTAACAACTGAGAAGTCACGTCCAGAGCATCAGACAGCCTGTGTATGAAACTCTATCCAAACCTGGCAGATGGAAGCATTTAAGAACCGTTCTGCGGTAACGGTCTCTCAGTGTCTGGATGAATAGATGTAAGCAAATCAAGGAAAACAAAAAGCAGCTAACAATGCGGCTTTAAAACGAGTTTTTTTTAGAAAAGGCCACATAAGGCCTTTTCCTTACAACCTCAAATGAATTGCAAGCAGCCTATTCTCGGATTAAAAACTGCACTTTCTATTGTCACGTTTAGTGTTAGTGTAACTTACACCGTCCAAGATCATGGTGTCAAGAAGTGTATATTTCGAAAAGGAAAGGTACAATGTTATAAAATGGTCAAAAACTTCATTTCAAGTTATCATGGCATGGCTTCCTGTCAGCTCGATGGTTCTTTCCTTTCCTTTTCCTCTTTTTGCTCCCTTTCCCCTCTTTTTCCCTTTCTTCTACTTTTGAAGTCAAGAGGTTTTAGATTACAGAAAACTCGCGTCGAGTCAATATTTAGACACTCATTGCGCCTGAACTGAAGATACTGAAAAGATCAATGTTATCTCATTATGCTTCGAATGAAAACATGTCACTGACAAAACATGCCATATGACCTTTTAAGCCGGCATGCCTAAAAATTTTGATACGCGATAAGACTGCATGTTGAGTCAAATGAGCTCAGAATTTACCCCTTTAATTGGACAAGTTAGGCAGATGCGGAGAGGGGGAACTCAAAATCAGGTATTTGAAAGCCCAATGATCTTAGCGTGAATATGCCTACGCATGACTAGTCATAAATCAATCCACACACCTGCCGATTAGCATCAAAGAAAAATACTCAAAATCACGTCCCCAGGAAGTATTCTACCAAAATGGTCCAGCATCAAATCAGGTGTTGTCGAACCAAAAAGGTGCGGTCGACTGCCCCTGGGTACGCAAGACGGTGTTGTCACCGTATAAAGGTGAGTACAAGTTACTGCGGAATCACAGCGCCTGCCATTACTTCAATGTCGGTCCAGGTATAGGTTGAAGGTTTAATGTTGGGCAGTTATTCATCATTCTTCGGCTTGATGTTATTAGATGCAAGTTATGAATCACTTCTTGTAAAGCCTAAATGAACACCAGGGAAAATAATCGATGCATATATCATGACGAATATGATTTGCAGCACATTCCTAGCGCTATGGCGGATTTAATGTTCAGTTTAATTGCTCTAGGCATGTCCTGTTCTCGCATGATGACCGCCTCCAGCAAGTGCTTGTCTTAAACAGACCTGTGGCAAACCGTCTACAGTTAAATGCATCCAGTCAGCGCATCAGCATGACGGACGCAGCGGTCCTGTGCTTGAAGAGTCTACACCAAAAACATCTCAACTTCAATTTGCATTCGGTCTGAGCCAACAGTTCTCGTTTCTTGTGTACCCTTTAAAACGTGTCCGTAGTGGCAGGCCGACGGCTGTCGCCGCCTGCTCCTTATCGTACCTCCACCCGCCGGTCTGGTGTTACCCTGCGGTGTTCTGGCTGTCTCCGGCGTACAACCGAGCATTGCAGTCTTTCGCTGCGCGTGACCAACATTGGTGCGTGACAGACGGCAGTTAGCCTTGACCGCCGGAACGCGTCACTGACACCGGCAGCTACTTCATAGACAGTGAGAGACAGCCGGCCCCGTGACTGAAGGGGCGGCGTGACCAACACCTACACAGAGCATAGCCAACACCAACGCGTGACCCACAAGAGCATAACCGACACCGACGTTGTGACCGACAAAGAGCAGTAACCAATGTCAACGTGTGACCGATACGGAGCAGTAACCAACGCCAAGGTGTGACCGACACAGAGCAGTAAATACACTAACTGTGACCGACACGAGTATTAACCAACACCAGTGTGTGACCGACATAGATCAGTAACCGACACTAAGGTGTGACCGACACAGAGCAGTAACCGACACTCACGTGTGACTGACACAGAGCATAAACGACACTAACTTGTGATCGACACAGAGCAGTTAAACGACACTAACTTTGATCGACACAGAGCAGTAACACAACGTGTGACCGACACACAGCAGTAAACGACACTAACGTGTGACCAACACAGAGCAGTAACCGACACTAACGTGTGACCGACACAGAGCAGAAACCAACACCAACTTGTGACCGACACAGAGCAGTAACTGACACTAAGATGTGACCGCCACAGAGCAGTAGCTGACACTAAGGTGTGACCGCCACAGAGCAGTAGCTGACACTAAGGTGTGACCGACACAGGGCAGTAACCGACACCAACGTGTGACCACACAGAGCAGTAACCGACACTAACATGTGACCGACACAGAGCAGTAACCGATTCTAACGTGTGACCGACACAGAGCAGTAACCGACACCAACGTGTGAACGACAGGGCGCGTGTCGGTTGCCGGTGTGTGACCGACGCTGGAGAATGACCGGCACAGTGTGTGACTGCCATTCCAGCTCAACCCGCCGTGCCGGACTCCGGTCGGCCTGCTGAACGGTGATCCGATGACAGACAGTCTG
>NW_023596225.1:22711657-22717844 GCF_011947565.3 Pollicipes pollicipes | reverse complement strand
GACAACGTTGAACTCGTGGTTACGTCCGCGAGCTTACCTTACATGTACAATGAAATACTTCAGTAAGTGTATGTGAAGAGCATTGGCAAGCGAAATAATGACAAACAGCCTGGGCTGGGTAGATTTCTGGTTACAGAAAGGGTGTGGACAGGGGTATGCGTGGGAGCTTAACTAAATGCGTGCAGCTGTTGCTTCAAAGGATGCCAGAGCCTATCACCCGATATCAGAGCCAGGATGTCGGAGCCAATCACTGCGCCTCCCGTTGTCATAATTGCCTGTAGTCATGTGCGTTTTGAGGTTATCAAAACAGAATATAGTGAATCAAAATGGAGAGCTTTTGCTATCATATCTGTCCTACAAACCAGAGCTCTGTTAAAATAAAAAACGGATGGGTGACCGTTGTGTAGAAGCGATTGGGCATAGGTATGAGGTGGGCATGGCTGAGACACCACGAATAATCGGAGGCTTAGATAATGATACCCTCGCCATAAAGCCCTGTGCACCGCTCCGCCGGAGGTGCACGCCTGGCACTGGTGCGTGTCCCGGCGCCCGGGGCCCACAGGCCGGGCCACGGCGGCCGGCCAGCTGCGTGTGGTCCGCCGGCCGGCCGTCAGCAGGCCCCGCCCCGGCCTGCTCCAGCTGGGTGGTCCCCGGTCGCCGCGTCGGCCACGGCCAGCACGCCACCGGCACGCGTGGCACGTGCAGCAGTTGCGGTACGGCGCCACGGACGGCGGCGCAGCTGGCAGGCGCACTGAGCCGTGGATGCGCAGGTAACGAGGTGAGATTATGACCAGCGCACTTTGGCCAGGCCATGCGCACACAGCGCATGGCCAGTCTGTTTTCGGATAACATACGCAGCTCCGGCCAGATCCCTGACTTCATTGGTCATACTTCACGTGTAACCATTCGACGGCACGCCAGGCGGCCAGTCGGCCCCGAGCCGAATTACGCCCAGAGCATCAGCTTGCCAACGACTTTCACCCGAGGTGAGTTTGGATGCTGTGGTTCCGTCATGGTCCATGCGTTGCAACAACACACGGTCCCCAAAAGACAGAGCTGACCCGCAATCATCTAAGTATAACTGAGTCTCATTGCATTAGTGCTGTTACAAATAATGCAGCCGAGAGCACCGCGACTTTGATAGTTTCAAGTGACATTATTTCATCGCGAAAACTTTTAGTCTTTTCTTATACGCGACTGCGAAGATTTTTACACTACATAGTATTTCACAACAAATAACACGCTTCAGTAACTTCTAGCTATGATTTTGTTTGCAGAAAACTTTTAGCCTTTTCTTTCAGCGTTACCCACTTTTATTGCAGACTTTTATGCGACACTAGTGCTATACGACAAAAATTATACTTCTAACACATATCTGTCAAAATTGCTTTAAGCGACATTGTTTCTACGAAAAATGACTTACACTGCTTACATGTACTTGACACGGTTTTTACGACAATAACTTACGCGACGCATTCGTGCTGTCCAACAAAACTTACATCTCAAGAGCCGTTATGGACTCTGGGCTGTCAGTGACGGCACTGGTCACGGCACGGCACAGTGACGGCTCTGGGAGTCAGTGACGGCAATTCACAATTTGACCACAATTCAATTGACCACAATTGACCACAATTCTACAGCCTTTTCTTACGCACAAAGCACGACAAATCGACAAAATAGCGTGCGTGACCCTTTTACTGCACGGTGCCGCGCTGTTCGCCCCTGTCCCAAGCGCCCACCTGTTGAAAACCCGCGCCTCTGCGACGGGAACTCTCCACGGACGGCCGCCCGTGAGCCCGTGGCTGTCTGATGGCCGCTGTCGGACTCGCCGGCTACTGACACGTGCTCGGACGTGCGGGCACTCTCGTGAAGGCTCACTCTAAACGAATGGTATGCTGGAAATGGTTGAGGACCATGTGGCCGACGCGAAGAGCTTTTAGCTCTAGCTCTAGTACAATGAACAGTGGCACTGATAAGGTATGCAATCGAACATCAAGGATAAAACGGTTATTTCCAATTATCTATACGCGTTTTAATTAGGCGTGGCTTGAAACCGGGCAACGTTCTATAGTTTATAAAATGCCTAAAAACATGCGCATTCATATGTTATTTTATGTATATATACATAACTATATATATATATATATATATATATATATATATATATATATATATATATATATGAGCATGAGCATATACATGTTAAACTACATCAGACGCCTACGACTTATCCATGTTGCACATTATGGACAATTCCCTGCATTACATATCCCGGGCGGCCGAGAGCACGCAGGCACAAGAACTAGGCTATAAACAGACAGAAGGCAGCTTTGGCGTTTTGGGCGCTGCAGTTTGTCCAAAATTATTATGTTTACCCACCGTACATGGTGGTAAATGATGCTGCCAATTACAACAGGAAGTGACTTTGTACGGTGCGCATTGAATAGATGACTGGCAAACTGGGTGAATCGGCGTGTATCACAGAAGTAAGCTAAGCACAGATCAGTTTTGGAAAAATGGGGGGGGGGGCAGTTAACATTGCTAAGCCGCCGGTCTTAAAGCTTGTGGGGGCCTTGGCCCTCTCCGTCTTGTTGGACCGGCGGAAAGACACGGGGGCAAAACAAGGCGAGATCGGTTGATCCTAGAAGATACTTCAGCAAAATTTCTCAATCGATGCTAGGTCCCGGAAGACATGAGATCCCTGATTCTGGGAACCGACCCCGGGATCCACATCCGGACCTTAACACAAATCTGGCTTGATGAGGGAAGAATCAATCATGTTAATAACTGGCCTATAACATAAACGTGAAGCTGACTCAACTTGCCTCGTCCCCAACACAGCCATGGCCTTACTTGATTACGAAAGAAAACAAATTTCAGGCATGTGCTAAAAACCCGCGCGAAGTGTTGGTGCCCGTTGCTATGAATCTTGCGTCACCTACCCAAAAAATAACCCGCCGAACACAACCGAAACAAAAATAATGGGCCTGCCTCAATCATCCCCACAGCACCCAATAGCTACTTAGCTATTAGAAGTCTTTGACGTATGGTGAAATGCTTGTGCGAATGCCTGCCCATATGCTCTAGCACTAAATAATCTTAATCGTGGGGCCCCTCGAGTTCGTTGTGGGTGCTCACTTCATCTTTGTGAGCGCCCAAGCCCGACACTTGGCGAAACCTGCAGTCGTAAAATCATAACTGATTGACACTTTTAAGCACACCATGAGAAATGACACCTTTTAGGTTCTAGCCCGCATCCTAACCTCACGAATCTGACATGTCGACTGCGCTGCTGCGCTGGAGACCGTGCGATGTTGAGGTCAGGGTGGTGATGGAAGCTTGTGGTGTGGTGTCATAGTGGTAATGGAAACTTGTGGTGTGGTGTCAGAGTGGTGATGGAAGCTTGTGGTGTGGTGTCAGAGGGGGGATGGAAGCTTTGCAGTAAGCGGACCTGAGGACCGCTTACTGCCCCGTTATGGGGTAGCAAACCACGCTTCAGGCGCCAGCTGGTGATATTGGCTCCCTCCTTTTACGCTCGATTTCATCACCTTTGCATTCAACGAGAAGCCTTAAAAAGCAAACCGAGTATGGGGTATGATGAATCTTCCAAAACCCGTCATTAAAGTGCGGTGATATCATGGAAGGATTGCGAGGGTACTGTGTTGGTCACCAGTGAAGTCATCATTTGTATTTCCCTGCAATGCTTACACCGGGTAAGTCATGAGCATGCACACCAACTATGACTCACGGTCATGCGGTAATTAAGCCTTGTGTAAGGATGGAGCCACACAAGATCTCTGACAACCGATAGTCAACATTTGCAAGACACCTTCCTGCAGACCACAGCATTCTTAGCGAAGGGACCTCCACGCTGTCCTCAAGGTCGCGCCACCGCCTAATGATGCGGAAGAGGGGGGGGGGGGGAAGGGGGGTTGGCCGATTGTTTCTGATCTTTTCCTTGCGTGAAGTAACTCAGGCGCACTGTAACATGTTCCCATTGTCGGTGGTCGCCTGCCCTGCACCACCCTCCCACCTTCGGAAGTGCCCTGGGCTGTCAGAGAAGATCTAGCCGTGACCATCACAGTTCTCACCGACCGCGGCCAGTCGCAGACCGGTGCTGACGACCGTGGACTCAGGGCAGACGCGGGAACGCTTGTCATGTCCCGCACAGTGCACACGTTAGCCACTACCGTAAACCAAGTCACGTATATTTTTTCCTGAAAAAAGACAAGGTGAAGCACGAGTCAAGCTGTCCAATATCAGACCAGTCCTGATCATTCCCTGACCAAGGTTTAATGAGCCACACATACTGACACCAATTGAAAGTCATCCTGGTGCTTTCACCCTAAGTTAAGCACTAAGCATGCAGTTCCAAGAGCGCGGGCAGGAACTCTGGCGCACAAATGCGCCGGAACGGGTGCCAGCCAGGAGGCTTCGTCAGCTGTTGCGTGAGGATGTGATCACGCTTACATGGCGTTGTGTGGAGACAGCAACAATCTCAAGGACCACTGAGCCCTTGTTCTACAAGTTGGCATCAACCAGCGGCCAACAAACTGCATTATCACCAGTTTGAAACCCGTGCTGTGCTCAAATTGTATTCAAAATCGTACCAGCAGCTGTGAGCATCGCGCGCAAGCCCAAAGTACGCCGCTGACAAGACGTACCACTGGCTCAAGACATACTACTGGTTCAAGGCGTACCACTGGTTCAAGACATACCAGTTGTTCAAGACATACCACTGGTTCAAGGCGTACAACTAGTTTCATGGTAACATTTTCAATCCAAACGATCAGATGACCGAGATTGTCCAATGGATCAAGGCTGCAGTATCAGCGCTGTAGCCTCGGGGCAAGATCGACTGATTTTTTGGACGTCTATCTACACTACAAGTCCAGGGTGAGCAGCACACAAAACGCAGTTCAGGCACCCTCATAAATCATAGCCAAGCTCCCTGATGACGTCACCGCATGCTTCTCGTGCTTCTGATTGGATCTCCTGTTTCATATCCTTTCTCCAACTCATTGGGTCGAAGTCAGCTGAGCGGTAAGTGCTGAAGTAATTTATCTTTTTGCCCGGTTTTGGAGGCCTCTGCTGTCCTCTGCTCCGGCTCCTCCTGCCTTTCTGCGCCGGCGGCCCCGGGGCGGACGGCGCGCCGCCGTGCGGGTGCGCCGTCGACCGCCGTTCCGTGGCGATCACGTGCCGGCGCAAGTAGGTGGCCAGCTCGGGCGGCTCGGCCAGCCCCAGCAGCCGGTAGAGCTCGGCTGCCTGCCGGGACGGCGCCGCCGCCACGTCCTCGTAGCGCACGCGCCGGTAGTGGCCGCGCGGCAGGTGACGCGCGGCGGCAAGATCGGCGCGCAGTGTGCGGCACGGGAAGGTGGGGCCGGCCCGCAGGCCCGACCACAGGCCCTGCCGGCGTAGCATCGAGCTGATGGTGGCGCGCGGCTCGCGCACCAGGTGCAGCAGGCGTAGCCGCGGCGCCAGCAGCGGGTCGCTAAGCAGCGGCAGCACCTGCGCCAGCGCCGGCCGCACCAGCTTCACCAGCCGCACGGAGGTGCGCCGGCAGCGCTCGGCCAGCGCCGCCGCCCCGGCCACCGTGGCGTTGGTCGCCGCCTCCACGGCCGGCCATTTCCAGATGAACGAGCGGAATCGGTGCTGCTGCATCACCTGCGACTCAGTCAGCTGGCAGAGCAGCAGCCGTCGCAGCTCGCCCGACACGTCCACATCGCGCAGGCCCTGCGAGCTGACATTGGGCTTGACGTAGTAGTAGAAGAACGGCTCGAAGAAGTACGCGGTCGTGTTGGACACAGAGAGCAGTTCTCCTGGAAACGCCAGATATCACGTCAGATATTTGTGGATGGCACGTGGCTCTCAACAGTGGGTAAAGGAAATTCCTTACCTAGTGGGCGGCCAACCGACATGACACCAGTACCAGCATGACTGGTGATAGCTATTTGTTAATCATTATTGCATTATAGTGACAGTAATTCGCAATTCCATCCCAGCCAGACCGTGGCTGCCTGCCGGCCAGAGCTACTACAAGACATCGCTTTCTGCGCGCATGTCACACAGCATGATGTCCGCCCTCTGCCAAAAACCAAAGCCCTGTTCGGAGGTGGCTTGAGTTACGCAGGCGACTGCAGTCACATGAAGGAATGCAGCAATCTGGGGTCTACTTTTCTGCGCGCCG
>NW_023596225.1:22703966-22710657 GCF_011947565.3 Pollicipes pollicipes | reverse complement strand
AGATAATTGGAAATAACCGTTTTATCCTTGATGTTCGATTGCATACCTTATCAGTGCCACTGTTCATTGTACTAGAGCTAGAGCTAAAAGCTCTTCGCGTCGGCCACATGGTCCTCAACCATTTCCAGCATACCATTCGTTTAGAGTGAGCCTTCACGAGAGTGCCCGCACGTCCGAGCACGTGTCAGTAGCCGGCGAGTCCGACAGCGGCCATCAGACAGCCACGGGCTCACGGGCGGCCGTCCGTGGAGAGTTCCCGTCGCAGAGGCGCGGGTTTTCAACAGGTGGGCGCTTGGGACAGGGGCGAACAGCGCGGCACCGTGCAGTAAAAGGGTCACGCACGCTATTTTGTCGATTTGTCGTGCTTTGTGCGTAAGAAAAGGCTGTAGAATTGTGGTCAATTGTGGTCAATTGAATTGTGGTCAAATTGTGAATTGCCGTCACTGTCTTCCAGAGCCGTCACTGTGCCGTGCCGTGACCAGTGCCGTCACTGACAGCCCAGAGTCCATAACGGCTCTTGAGATGTAAGTTTTGTTGGACAGCACGAATGCGTCGCATAAGTTATTGTCGTAAAAACCGTGTCAAGTACATGTAAGCAGTGTAAGTCATTTTTCGTGGAAACAATGTCGCTTAAAGCAATTTTGACAGATATGTGTTAAAAGTATAATTTTTGTCGTATAGCACTAGTGTCGCATAAAAGTCTGCAATAAAAGTGGGTAACGCTGAAAGAAAAGGCTAAAAGTTTTCTGCAAACAAAATCATAGCTAGAAGTTATTGAAGCGTGTTATTTGTTGTGAAACACTATGTAGTGTAAAAATCTTCGCAGTCGCGTATAAGAAAAGACTAAAAGTTTTCGCGATGAAATAATGTCACTTGAAACTATCAAAGTCGCGGTGCTCTCGGCTGCATTATTTGTAACAGCACTAATGCAATGAGACTCAGTTATACTTAGATGATTGCGGGTCAGCTCTGTCTTTTGGGGACCGTGTGTTGTTGCAACGCATGGACCATGACGGAACCACAGCATCCAAACTCACCTCGGGTGAAAGTCGTTGGCAAGCTGATGCTCTGGGCGTAATTCGGCTCGGGGCCGACTGGCCGCCTGGCGTGCCGTCGAATGGTTACACGTGAAGTATGACCAATGAAGTCAGGGATCTGGCCGGAGCTGCGTATGTTATCCGAAAACAGACAGGCCATGCGCTGTGTGCGCATGGCCTGGCCAAAGTGCGCTGGTCATAATCTCACCTCGTTACCTGCGCATCCACGGCTCAGTGCGCCTGCCAGCTGCACCGCCGTCCGTGGAGCCGTACCGCAACTGCTGCACGTGCCACGCGTGCCGGTGGCGTGCTGGCCGTGGCCGACGCGGCGACCGGGGACCACCCAGCTGGAGCAGGCCGGGGCGGGGCCTGCTGACGGCCGGCCGGCGGACCACACGCAGCTGGCCGGCCGCCGTGGCCCGGCCTGTGGGCCCCGGGCGCCGGACACGCACCAGTGCCAGGCGTGCACCTCCGGCGGAGCGGTGCACAGGGCTTTATGGCGAGGGTATCATTATCTAATCCTCCGATTATGCATGGTGTCTCAGCTATGCCCACCTCATACCCATGCCCAATCGTTCCTACACATCGGTCATCCATCCGTTTAGCATTTTACAAAGCTCTGTTTTGTAGGACGGATGTGATAGCAAAAGCTCCCATTTTGATTCACTATATTCTGTTTTGATAACCTCAAAACGCATGTGACTACAGGCAATTATGACAACGGGAGGCGTAGGTGATAGGCTCCGATATCCCGGCTCTGATATCAGGTGATAGGTTCTTTGAAGCAACAGCTGCACGCCTTTAGTTGAGCTCCCACGCATACCCCTGTCCACACCCTTTCTGTAACCAGGAATCTACCCAGCCCAGGCTGTTTGTCATTATTTCGCTTGCCAATGCCCTTCACATACACTAACTGACGTCTTTCATTGTACATGTAAGGTAAGCTCGCGGACGTAACCACGAGTTCAACGTTGTCGAGCCAAGTTCCGTGTTAGTGCCATTCTGTATGGCCATAACGCAACAACAACCAAATCTGCCCGAAGCGCACTGGGACTCGTACCTTACCCACCTCAGTAGGGTGGATACGCCCATGTGCAAACTCTCAAATATTTAACTACTCAGTCGTCGAACGACGCACCGCGTCCCTGCAAGCCTCCGCCAGCGGCCGGCTGGTTGGATACGGTCGGAATATACAAAGAACATGAAGAACACGCTGCGAAAGATGACGATTTGGTGCTTCCATGTAATAACTTTATTTGAGCATCGTTCGAGGACCTTTCTTAGACGTTGCTCTGTTGTGTCAATTATTACGGTGTACAATTAGTCATGCTGTGCTCCCCTGGCATTTACAATTTATCGCGCTGCTTCAAGGTTTACGATAGCTGACATCGTACTCCACATCAAGGCCCTATAACAACCTCCACATCCTCGCCGTCTTTTCTCGTGCACAATAACAGCATAGTTCCTCCAATAACCACTGAGCGACAAGCCTTATATGACACAAGCCGCCAGGTGTTTAACCTCCTTGCGCAGGAAAACGCCGAGAGATTACTTTTTATTGTTTTCTGCCTCTTGATATGAATTTTTCGTTTTCTGGAATGGCACGCACGTATGCAGTACCTTTTTTCCTCTTCCATATAAATTACCTTGTGGCCCTGTTACATATCGCCAAAATGTTGGCCTGTCTGCACTCTTTCCTTTCCACATAGATCGTAATACGATCTTGAAAAGACAATGTTACGCTGTTCTTAGGCGTTTGCCCGCTTCACCAGCTGCAACTACGATGCATCTGCACTCTCCAGGCACGCACGGGCGAACGTAGTCAAGGTCTCGTCCTTCATTAGCAATCGGAGGTTCATTAATTCTACTTCGGGTAAGCGTATTCATCTGGGTCGTAACTAATTGGCATACCTATGACGTCACCACCGAAACCATATTGGCCACCTGGCGGAGAGGCGAGGTAAGTGCGGTAAGTCATGGTTGTTTATCTGGCAACGCCCACCATTAGCCAATGCACGCTGGCGGTCATGCACGTCGGGCAGACGTTCTCGATGACGCCTGAATGGGAGCGATCAGTGATAACATTTTAGCAGATACCTTGAAAACAGCTGCACCATGTGACCAATTAGCCCTCCGCGCCATCGGTGCGCTC
Organism: Pollicipes pollicipes; assembly: GCF_011947565.3. Lineage (NCBI taxonomy): Eukaryota > Metazoa > Arthropoda > Thecostraca > Pollicipedomorpha > Pollicipedidae > Pollicipes > Pollicipes pollicipes. The sequence goes on along the minus strand of NW_023596225.1, from coordinate 22,707,468 downwards.
TCCATTTATCCATTGGCTGGATCAGTTGAATCAGCATGGTAAAATCAGAATCAAATGCCGTCATATTCGAGAGGTTATTGTCTAGAGTATTCACGCAGCAACTACCGCAAATGAAGGGCAAGTTGAGTGCATTCGGCGCGCATGTGGGTACACAGGCGCGCTGAACGTCGGCATCTATGACGACGCTAAGTTAAGACCTAAGAGGGTCCACACGCTGCAATCATTTGTCCTTGGTCACTTAGACGTTATTGGAAAAAACGTTCCGTTCTCGGATCGGGACAACACGATCAATGCTATGCCGGCAGTGCTTTGGAGCCAGATCAGTCGGAAGCATCCATTCAATTAGAACCGCGCGGGAGTGATCAGCAACAAGAGTAGGAAAACGTTCAGTTGCACTGCTTGCTACAGGTGCACTTTATCTTCACATAAGAGGTGATGCTGTCTATAATCTCGACTGCTGGTTGGGTATGAAGCGTGCCCATGGGAAATTCAGCTTCGATGCAGCAAAGTCTAGTAAATAAGACGTGTTGACTCAACATTGCAATTTATGAGAAGTTTTACGTACATCAAACAAAATACACCGGTGAAATCGCCGAATGTCAATCTCTCGGGTGGCCCACTTCACGTTCATCGTGCACGCGACATCTTCCAACGAATTGTGAGAGGGGCGCAGCTGCAGTTGACAGACAGCGGGTCAGGAACTCAGCTGCGGTTGACAGACAGCAGGTCAGGAGCTCAGCGGCAGTTGACAGACGGCGGGTCAGGTGCTCAACTAGCAGGTGGCAGACAGGGGGTCAGGAACTCAGCTGCAGTTGACAGACAGCGTGTCAGGTGCTCAACTGCAGGTGGCAGATAGCGGGTCAGGGGCTCAACTGCAGGTATCAGGCAGTTGGTCAGGTGCTCAACTGCAGGTGACAGACAGCGAATCTGTGGCCCGTCTACAGGTGACGGACAGCGGGTCAGCGGGGAGCGGCGCAGCGGCCGCCGGTGTACGCCTGATTGAGCCATTACCGGGCTCAGCCAGCGGCACCACACCCAAGCCCGCTATCATTAGCCGCAATAACAATCTGGTCGCACCGCGAATATCTCATGCAAATGCCGCATCTGCCGTCCAGTTATTACAAGGCGGCGCGGGCTTTTAATTAGCGTGTCAGAGGTGAGAGCGGCGCCTGATTCAATTTGGCGAGGCGGGTGGTGGCTCGGGCCGCGGCCCGCTGCCGTCGGGTGACGGCGGCTCGGGCCGCAGCCCGCTGCCGTCGGGTGACGGTGGCTCGGGCCGGGTGACGGCGGCTCGGGCCGCGGCCCGCTGCCGTCGGGTGACGGTGGCCCGGTCCATGACCCGTCGGGTGACGGCGGCTCGGGCCGCGGCCCGCTGCCGTCGGGTGACGGTGGCCCCGGTCCTCGACGCCCCGGTGGTGACGGTGGCTTGCGGCGTGACGCGCTCGCGCCTGCTCGGGTACGTGCCGGTCCGGTGACGGCGGCTCGGCCGCGGCCCGCTGCCTCGTGCGTGTGCCCGGTCCATGCCCCAACGGGCGCCGGTGATCGAGCCCGCCCGCTGCCGTCGGTGACGGTGGCCCGTCTCCGGGTGACGGCGGCTCGGGCCGCGGCCCGCTGCCGTCTGGTGACGGTGGCCCGGTCCATGACCCGCTGGGTGACGGTAGCTTGGGCGTGCTGCGCTCCCCTCAGTGGATCAGTGAGCATGCTCGGCTGGTTTGCACCGCCAGCAGCCCCTGCACGCTTCCAGGTCACACTGAGTGATGCACTGGGATGGAATGCCCGTACTGCCAAATCAGCCGGCGTGATTTATGATATGTGTCGGATGCTCAAGAAATGTGCGTATCGGGTTTGTGCCTACTAACAAACGGGCAACCGGGTCTCCCACGCACCGTTTGAAATTTTGTGTAAAGGGAACTTAGTAACCAGATGGACAGCAGCTAAGGGCTGAACCCACCGCATGCATGGTGACAACAGGTGCCCATATGCTCAGTTACACGGTACATTCCCACGTTTGTCGAAGGAGAATCTAAAGACTGAAACGCCAGAAACTGATGGCCGGAAACTGAAAGTTAACCTAAAGGTTATGAGCTTATTTTTTGTCATGGCCAGCTGACAAGTATGAAAAGCATAGCACTGTATCCACTCTGGAGACAAGAATCCGCCGCACACACCTTAGATCATAGATCACCTATAGATCTTGTCCCACGCCCTGACAGTTTGACGCCGCGGGGTAGGCGTCTGACCGAGTCATGGCAGGCTATTGTCCTCGCAGGTCAGGAGTTACTCCCTGAAGAAAATACGCCACGTGAAATGTATTACTGAGAACCGGGCTGAATCACCATCCCGGTTGCATAGCCTGGTGATAATTAGGCAGTCCCCTGGCCAGGATCACGTGTCTTGACAACAGGCCACGTGTTACTTGACACGTGATATCGTGGGTCATCAAGCACAGCTCATCGGATCGCTTCCGCCCTTTGACGGTATGGAAGGCGACCGTCCCCCGTCTCTTCAACCCTGAACGGCAGCTGGCCCGCTAGAGGCGGCATAGTTCTGCTGACCTGACTGGCTGCCGCAGTGGTGAACATCAGCCAAACTCCGTCCCTCGGGCAGTAATGACCATCAGCCAAATTCTGTCCCTCGGGCAGTCGTGACCATCAGCCAAACTCTGTTCCTAGGGCAGGAGTAACCACCAGCCGAACTCTGTCCCTCGGACAATAGTGACCGTCAGCCAAACTCTGTCCCTCGTACAGTAGTAACCATCAGCCGAACTCTGTCCCTCGGGCAGTAGTGGGTATTAGTCAAACTCTGTCCCTCGGATCTGTGAGCAGAGAACACGCGACGTGGAGCTCCGTTTTCTGTAGCAGCGAGCGAGGCACGAGACGTGATTGTGAGGCGCGGATGGACGGTGCTTTAATCAAGATGTCTGATGTTTCAGTCAGAGGTTACACCTACATCCCACGAACAGAGACCAACAACAGACACACACTCATACACTCGGTTGGGTTAACGTGTTCGGTTCACACTCCCAAAATTATTGTTTTTTGTTCATGGTGAAGGAAAAACTGTGACAAAAGGAAATCATTGTTAAACCAAAAAACGCCAGACAGCTACTAGATCAAGGTTGTTTTGAAATTTTCTGTTCTCGCCACGGCGCAACGCTGCGGCCTTCAAGGCTGATATAATTCGTGTATTGCTGGGCAAAAAGAAATCGTTTAGCATGGGGCTAACATAAAGCATAAGGTTTACTCGTGAAGCTACCCACTGGGCAACGATTATCCGGGGTGAAGGTGAACCTGCTGTGGTTGGGCTATATCCCGCAAGGCTAATTTGTTTCCGTGAGAATCAAGGGAGCTCCCGGCCCAGCTTCTTGTTCACCCCGTGTGTAAGACCGTGTGGCTTTTGCGGCTGCATTGCTGTGTATTTGTTTACCAAATAGCGGACCATACTCGCCGTCGTTTAAAGGCTGCAAGCAGATCGCAAACATGCACGACACAGCTCATGTAGG
>NW_023596225.1:22584422-22702989 GCF_011947565.3 Pollicipes pollicipes | reverse complement strand
GAGATATATATATCTATATAATATATATATATATATATATATATATATATATATATATATATTATATATATATATATATATATATATATATATATATATCTATCTATCTATCTATCTATCTATCTATCTCTATCTATCTATCTATCTATCTATATCTATATCTGTATCTATCTATCTATCTATCTATCTATCTATCTATCTATCTATCTATCTATCTATCTATATATATATATATATATATATATATATATATATATATATAATATATATACAGCCTTCAGGAGATCAGCCCGGCGACGAACACACGACGGCCCCCAGAGACGGAGATGGAGAGTGGTGGGAGGCCCGACTGCGGAAATGCGGGCAATGGTGAGGGAGCGGGCGGGACGAAAAAGCGGAAGCTCGCGCACCGCTGGGAGTGATACTGATTACTCCATCCACGAGACGAGCGGGCCGTGCTGTCCGCCCGTTACTGTGACTGGAACCCGAGGGGGCGGCGAGCCGCCGACACTAGCTGAAGCCGGCGCGCCCGCGGGCCGCCGGGTTCCCACCCTCTCCGGCTCCCAGGCTGCGCCGGTGGTCCGCCGCTGATGACATAATTACCCGGCGGCCGGGGGGAGAGGGAGGGGGCTTGCACTGCGGCTCCTACGGGCCAATGGCGTGACGCGGCTCCCTCCCCTCCCCTCCCCCGGAGAACGCTAATTGGGGAGAGGAGGCGACCAGGGATGGCAGCGCGCTCCGTGAGATGCCCGGGATGCGACGGGCCCACGCGAGGGGCGTGCGGCGCCGTCGATGTCGCGTGGGGAGGAGGGGTACGATCTGTGCTGGGGGGACGGGCGTCACGGATTCACTTCCGACCGTCCGTGACCGATTCTCAAAAGCCGGTGGTGAGCCGCTGAGGGTGGGTAGTGAGTTGCTGAGGGTGGGTATCAAGCTGCTGGGGGCGGGAAGTGAGTCTCTGGTGGTGGGTAGTGAGCAGCTGAGGGAGGGCAGTGAGCAGCTGAGGGTGGGTAGTGAGTGGCTGAGGGTGGGTAGTGAGCGGCTGAGGGTGGAGCAGTAAGCGGCTGAGGGTGGGTAGTGAGCCGCTGAGGGTGGGAAGCGAGCCACTGAGGTTGGGTGGTGAGCCGCTGTGGGTGGGTGGTGAGCCGCTGAGCGCCGGTAGTGAGCCACTGAGGTTGGGTAGTGAGCCGCTGACATGACAGTGCAGATATCACCACTCACAGAGCGGGACTGCGTGCCGAGGTCCGCCCACCTCCAGCCGCCAGTCACAGCGACTTCGTCAACAACTCAATGAACATCACGAATCTGCCTTCTGCTTAAGGCGATGCGATGTGATGTTAACAATGTTCGGAGGCAACTTCACTGCAGTTATAAAAGCCTTCCCTGCCTGTTTGCAAAGACTCGAACACAAACGAGTCAGCGTGTATCTATGAGTCCGAACAGACTTGGAATCGATTTCATACCCAAGACCTTTTGTAACTTGGGCTCAAGTGAACCGACTCATTTTCCCGACGAATCAAACTCAGACCCATACTCGACAGCGCAGATTCTTGTAACTGGTTGGGGCCGGTTGGCTGGGGTCCTGACGCCATAACCTTTCTAATATCCGATTTGCTTCTCAATTGATTTTTCTTGATTTGTTCTTGAGCGACTCGTAAGTATTTTTGTGCAACCCATGAAATAGCCACCAAACTGATCAGCATGTCAGCCATCGCAGTAAATGAAGCCTAAAGAAAATAGGCTTTGTGCGATAGCCAATTGTTTCCTTTTTGTAACATTCAGGAACAAAGAAACGGGATTCCCGATCCACCAATCACTCCACTCCACATTTGGGCAGAATCCTTACCAAACAAAACAAACTGACACCCCTGCCCGTGCATACTTATCGCAAAAATAGGTGGTCATGGGCATGTATTCTGACTTGAAGAGAGTGCTCCACATTTATGTGATGTTTTGAACTCAGAAGCTCAGACAGCCATTCTGAAGATCATTCAGTACAACTCACAGCTACGCCCATTTAAGACATAAGACCCTATTTGTTCTGAGCTTGACACTTCGCAAACTTGTGCAGACTATTTCATGCAAACTACTTCAAGGCCTACTAATGCATGCAATGACGTCATACAAACCTCGCGCAAATACTGCCAACCTCATGGCTATGTGATGTTCAAGGTCGAGAACAATATGATCATCGAACGATTCGTGTTTGGCGTTTGTCATCACGATTCGCGGCATTCAGCGGACATCAGTTAGCCTTCAACCGATTCAGTGCGTTGGATGCAAGCTTCGAACACAAGCCACGCTTTGTGCTTCATAATACAGGACTTTGGACATTGCTCCTAGTTATGACGGAAGTAAGATTAGGAATCGAGTAGCTTAAGAATAGTCACAACCAAGCGCTTGAATGCAAGCAGAAATAGAAAATCACTGAGAAATACACAAGAACATCACGAGAAGGAGCCAAAACGACTGATTATAATCAGCTGACAGCTGACAGCATAATCAACTGACGGCTGGACCGTAAATTATGTGTCAGTTGATTGGATTTGGTTGGCGACGGGTGTGATGTAAAACGTTCTGTGATATCGTGGCGTGGCTCACAGATCTAAAAACGTTCACAGGTGTGTTGCATGTGTCACACTAATATTGTACGGGTTTCGTACTAGATAGTTAATTCGTACCGTTTCAAGGACTGCGAAACCTGCGACGGCGATTCCTTACACCACCATGTATAAGACAACACTGTGTGCCTTTTTCCTCCGAATAATGAGGAGACAGGAGAGGTAGCTGTATTGTATATGTGTGACTATGCATATCTCTTCTTTCTCCTGGTGAAGTAGGAGAAATACGACTAAAAATACTGTGTTATTCGTGTGCATAATGTTCCCTTACAAATGCACTCAACAACGTACGGAATTTTGCGTCATAATTCACATCAATTCGAATCTGAACTTAGGCCGCCCCTGCTATCTGCGAAAAAGATGGTCAATCCTAGTCCATGACAGGTACCAAAAGGTATACATCTTTATGGTATTTGTCATCTTCAAGCTGCTATTTTGGTTTAGCTGCCCTTAACCTTTATGATAAATACCACCAGTTTTGCCATTTCTCCAAATACTAACAGGTTTTCTAGGCGTTTGCGGCTAACAAACCTGAATTTTACGGCATCGCATAGAAACTTCCTTGATGTTATACCGCAGAGGAAAATTATGTGAGCTGGTTAAGCACGGCAGTCACAAAAAGCCTTGAGAACTTTCATTGTTGATGGTGGCATGGGTTGTGTACGTCCAATTTTACAAGTTGTCTTCTGACACATTTCAGAAGCTGCTCTGCCTCCGAAGGTTGGTATTGTCACAGCCATAGCTATCAGACAGCATGCTCTGCCCATGGTGGAGCATGCATTGTGTTAAGCGCCGTGCCAGGATGGGGTAATTTGCTTGTCCTAAATCTTGCAATGTCAACAGGTGTCGAAGGATCTTCTGGGATCTAGGATCTAAGTATGTTTTAGAATCCTTGTTTTTTCAAATCTGGATGAAAATTATTTTGGGATTTAAAACTTATCTTGAATTTTCTTGAAAGATCTTTAAGAATTCTAGATGTTTTTCACATTTTGTCATAGGATCTTGTGGGATGTGGAATATTTTGTCGGAAGACCTTTTCGATAATTTGTCGAACGATCTTACAGGATCTGGGACCTTTTTTGAAACTCTATCCAGGGATCTCACATGTCTGTATAACAGAGGATAGTTTTGCCAGTCATGGCAGTCATGCCGCTGATCATAGGATAACAAGAAGTGCCTCAACGAAGAATCAAAATACGAGTAAAACGCATGACAAGGCGCAAAAGTATACAAAACAGCACGAGAAAAGCCCAAAACATACTCGCATACCGCGAATAAATTCATCTTATTCTCACAGACACCAACGCCATTTTACAATGCTTAAAGTACCACAAGTGAGTCCGCCGTCTGCTAGTAACCATTCTGACACTGCCGATATGGCGGCGACTTAGACGTCACAAAAACGTCCCATGACATAATCAATCGGTGGCTTATGAGGAACAGATACAACGCATTGAGGGGAAATTCAAAAAATAATGAAATTTCATCATATAGAGCAGACCTTTGCACTTAGAATTACACCAATAGTTACAAGTGGTGATATCTGGTGTTCGTCTCAGTATTTTTAAATGAGTGACGCTTTCTTTAAGTTGCACAGCGCTACTAAAAAACGCACGAGGAGTTACTTTGGCCAACGAGCACAAATATATTTTGAGGCATTTTTTGTAGCTTGGGACTGATCTTGGCTTGTGACGTTAAAATTTTGAAACAGCAATGCACGTACCACAAGATACGTACCCATGGGTTCATCGAATTAGTTCATTGAGATAAAGATGGGCAATAAAGATACACTGGCACCGTAAACAACCTCACATCGCGACACATCTCCAGCATGCCAGCAGTCCAACAAGCATACAAATCAGGAGAGGTATAGCCAGTAACTGATGCTGCATGCAAATCAGTGAGGAAGCAAACAATTTATTGGCTTACCTATGTCCACAACATGCTAATACGTCATTACGCTACCTTCACAGCGATAGTGAGTGGACTAAAATTAGGGTCCATTAAGTGCATCAATATGACCTGAGCTCCAATCAAAGGTCCCAAGACTCTTGATTAATCCAATTTGCGGTGAAAATTACGCTGAGATCACAATTATGCTGCACTGAGGCGTGCCGTCCGACTGTGACGTCACTTTGTCAGGAATTTCCAAGAGATGTTTTCTTATGGCGCTCACGCATATAGTGCATGACATCTGGGCTCCATGAGGGAGATCAAAACCCTGCTGTATTAAAATGTAAGCTGATAAACTTAACATGTCATCCAAATCACGGCAAAAGTTCAGCATTCCACGGGCAATCTAATCAATCGTGGAGAATATCGGAACCTATGTCAGGTATACATTGAACCAGCGGATCCAAAAGTAAAACCGGCCCTTACTGGCTGCCGACGTCCTTCTTGTTCGTATTCCCTTGATGGTCAGTCATAAGCAGGGACGGCAGAATCAGGGAGATTGAGCGACGGGGGCGGCTGCCCTGGTGCTGCAAAAAAATCAACATTAAAATGATAGCGGTTGCAACAATCGGCATCAAACGTAAGCTTGTGCCTTTGAGTGCACGCAAAGGGCAAAGTTACAACTGAGTTAGTCAACTTCCTTTTTTACGGCTGGCTTTTCAGGTACATCAACTTTGCGTTCGGTCTTCTAAGGGCTTGGTGACCGTGATACGAAACGTAAAGCCGCTCAACTTATGTTTTCATCGTGCTGGGTACCCGAAATGTGATGCCAAGTGTTGTTCAGTACCCTTAAAGACGTTTCAGCATTTCCATACCATTTCAAACGTGCCACAAAACTTGTACATCAACGGCATGGACTGAAAAAACATCTTTCAAGTTTTGCTGCTGTTTGGCGCTCACGATGGAGTAAGTTTGAAGACCGCTGGTTGGTTTAAGACCACTCGAAAAGATTGATATTGGGTTGGGCTCGATCGATTTTGTTTGGACGGGTCATGTCGGTTAGGTCAAGATGACTTCGGTTGCGATTGGCTGCGTGGGATAAGTCAGGAGTGGTTTACTTTATATTTGATATCCTTCACTTCACCCCCGGTAGCTGTCCTGCATAAGTCGTAAAATATTAACGGGGTATGTGGCGCATGCAATGACCCATTGGCACTGCTTAAACAGTTGGAGGGATTTAGGTTAGGTTAGATAAGATCAGGTTTTTTTCGGCTTAGCTAAGTCAGTTTCTGTTTATGAGTAAGCCAGTAACGGTCTCCATCCCTGACAATCTCATCTGAAATTATTTCTATTCCATACGATCCTGCACGGACCTTGACAACTCGGCATGAAACCCGGATCCGGACACAAGACCTTACAAATCGGATTGGATCTCCCCACTCAAGGTCCTGGGAGTCGGAATCCGGACCACATGCAGTCAACTGAATCGGTTCATATTTCGAGTCGCATAGGGAAAGCGCACCATATGCGGCTAGTGTTTTGCAGCATGGCTGTGAAAGATTATTGGTGGCCTTATTGCACGGGTCTCGAACTCAGACACTTGCAATGAGGGAGGGTGCGGGTGGAAGCCTGTTCAAGGAAAATAAATATTTACCTCGCCATGCATGCAGCTTACTGTTTTCAAATATTGATTTTAAATGTGGTACCATCATCTGAAAATTAAGCAGCTATTCAGCATCTTGCAATTTAGCCATCTGACGGAAGAAGACCGTTCCTAATGCACTTTTATCGTCAGCCTAGGAACTTGGCGGAAAATTTCCGAATCTACGGACCTGATTTCGCATTTTGCCGCAAGGAACAAGGTGGGAACATTTTGGATTGCAGTTGGAGAACAATCAGAAACATACGCGTTGAAACCATGATTGGATAGTGCGGAGGAAAGCTTGACGTTGGGAATGTGCAAAGATGCATCTCCAGATAAAACGTGGCAAACTCGCTATCATTACAGTACAAGAGTGGTGGCTGCAACACTTGAAATACCGCAATCTTACTCCCGGATGAACCATTAGCGGTCGCCCATGGGTTACGCTACAAATTTTGAACATTTTTCAGTCCTCATCCTTTGGTTACGAATTAGTTACGCTGGACAAGAGCCTTCCCCTGGCCACGTCGCTTAAGTATTTCTTTCAAAGAAGGTGTAAGCCTGATTTGCGACTGCACGCACCACATGCCCCCCCCCCCCCCTCCCTCCCCCGTCCCACACACATACACACCACACCGGACGGTGCGCTGCTCAAGTACCCCTCGCTTCGCGTTATGTTTCGTCCACGCTACATCATACCCCCTCTACCCCTCCACGCGTACTTCATTTTATGAACGCCCTCTCCTCTCCCCACCATGCGTACCATACTTTCTGCATTATTTGTTCTCAATGTAGTTTTGTTCAGAGGAGACACATGCAGAGAGAACAAGGCAGTCACTGAGTCAGAGTGGCCGCGCGGCCGAGCTCCGCACAGGACAGCGAGCCGACGCTGCACGGCGCGGTGCGGACGGAAAACAAGTCCCGCGCGGCTGGGCACGCTGGAGTCTGAACAAATATACCAACAGGCTCCACACGGACCGAACAAATATGCAAGCGGTCGTCTAACTCTGTGTGGCCAGGAGCGGGACACACAGCGGCGCCTCACCCTGCCGGTGGCGCGGCATGAAAGAGGCGGGAACGAGACATACAGTGGCGCCTTGCCCTGCCGGTCGGAAGGCATGAAAGGGGCGAGAGCGGGATACACAACAGCGCCTCTCCCCGCCGGTGGCGCGGCATGAAAGGGGCGGGAGCGAGACATACAGCGGCGCCTTGTCCTGCCGGTCGGACGGCATGGAAGGGGCGTGAGCGAGACACACAGCGGCGCCTTACCCTGCCGGTGGCGCGGCATGAAAGGGGCGGGAGCGAGACAGACAGCGGTGCCTTGCCCTGCAGGTCGGAAGGCATGGAGGGGGCGGGGACGAATCAGCCAATGGTCTGTCTCCCTGGGCGCCAGGAAGCTTTCAGCGTGGATCTGCATGACGTGGACCAACCCGTGCTGACCTTCGGACGCTCGCTATTGCCCATTGTGTGAGCTCCGACTGGAGGGACTAATCGTGATGGTGATCTCGTACCCCCACTGTGTCAGCCCACTACCACTCAAAGAGTCGATCAAGAAAACAGCGCTGGGATGCCCCGATGCAAAATGCTCGTACCTCTGCACCAGCCGCCGGCATCGGATTGGTGCCGGTGTCACTGGATCGACGGTTGGGCCTGCAATGCCGGGACTGCAGATGCCAGGAAATGCTCGCCTGCATTGAACACCATGGGATGCGTGCGCAGAGTCTGATCCCGGAAATGGAAGACGCGTAACGCGCACTGGAGTCCTTCACCCAGAAGTGTAATATAGGCATCACTGCTGGACTGAGAGGCGGTGTGTCTTCACTTATTGACATCACAACGCTGGCTGCATTGGCTGATGACTATATGCGTCCCACATTCAGGCAACCTTCGTAGAGCCCCTCATCCGTGCAAGACACCGGTGGTAGCGCACAATGGAAATAATCTGACAGGGAAAGCGCCCTGTTACAACGTTGAACTGCCATCTAGCTAAAACAAAGCACGGTAAGCTAAACATGCACAACGGCCATTGCGAAACAGGCCATTTTGACTGTAGAACAGACATCTTGGGGCGAATACCTAGGAGTTCAATGTATATATATATATATATATATATATATATATATATATATATTACGGTTAAAAACGTTCGGTCGTGATCTCCGCATGACTCTGTAAGACTTTCATCCACGCTGCTACCAAAACTGGTCGTTGGTGGCGTCCAAGTTACAGTCTCGGTCGACGTGGCCCATGGAATTACAAAACACTGTCAGAATAATGTTGATATGGGGCACGTGGCGCGGAGTTTGTCAGAGACAGGGCGCAGTCTGAATCGTCCTGGCCGAGGTTCGCGTCAAGAAACACCCGCGCTTACAACTATCCATTTCCTGCTGCCATAAATGTGTCGTGTCATGACGTCGTTGAATAGTTTTTAAAAGGTCCTGACTACACTCACAGCTTTGAGTTCCAAAATTTACCATCGAACTGTGTGCGGGTGCTTTTCGATACATTTCCTTTCATGTGGGGAAACGACTATCCTTGCTTCCCGGGGAGGAGCAATCGTCGTTTTTATCTTGAAGGCCGGGAAGGAGGAAAAATATTCCTGGGCTATATTTCGACAACGTTTACATTGTGTGTACGCAAACTGCTCGACAAATGGTAAATACTTTTACGTTGGGCCATCTGCTAAATTCGGGCCGTGCACGTTTGCAAAGCATTTAAGCAGCAACAATTTTTTGTCCTCGAAAAAAGCACTCCCGGAACCCCACATGAAAGAAATGATGTAAGATGGAGTTACACCGGAAGCAATTTCTGGGGGGGGGGGGGGCTTTAAGGAAAGCTGTCCTTCCGCCCTCACATCAAGCAGATTCGCGACCGGTATTTCGGAGCACGGAATATTTTAATGCGTTGGTTTCAACGTCGTACCGGGCTGACCATAAAACTGCTTCACTGCTTTACTCTCACCTTATTTAACCTAAGTGGGTTATGCGCGTATGGTGTCCACGGCCTCGCAGTTCTAAAAAAAGTACTAGACGGCGTAAACCACGGCGGAAAAATAATAAAGACGGAAACTTCCCGTGCCTGCTCGATTGACGTAGCTAATAAGAGGAGGGGACTTTTAGGGCCATGCCCGCTGGAGGACGTGGCTGCTCGGCGCTTCTTGAAAGATTAAGGTGTCCGTAGGCTTATAAAGCAAAACGGGTCCCGAGGCATAATAATACACTCCTGACCCTAAAAGGTCACCCGAATCCCAACATACGCCCATTTGGCGTCGTCATTCTACGTGAATACCATCCTAAATCACTGATCAGCCCATACATAGCATATTAATGGAGACGAGTACAAAAGACTGCTACCCCACGACTTTCTAGCCATGAATTTTACCTACCGTTCGTACGATATGAGGCAAGGATTGCACCATTTTCATTTCTTTTTGGCTTTGGCTGGTCGACTTTTCAGGTCGACCAGCAACAGAAACTGCGTCGCCTTCTGCTATACGTGCCGACTAACTTTTCGAGTATTATGCATCTTAATGGGCTGTATGGCCCCGGTTCAAAGGAAGGCGTCTTCCCCGGCAACTTTCGGCGCCCAAGTGTGAAGAAAGCAAAGTTGTGCTGGTTGCGCTTACACGATACTTCAAGGCGGACTGACTCCCTGTCCGGGAAGCTTGGCCGTCGTCACGCAGATGTGGAGTGCCCTGGTCTGTGGTGCGCGGGCAGATGCGGAGTGCCCTGGTCTGTGGTGCGCGGGCAGATGCGAGTGCCCTGGTCTGTGGTGCGCGGGCAGATGCGAGTGCCCTGGTCTGTGGTGCGCGGGCAGATGCGAGTGCCATGGTCAGTGGTGTGCGGGCAGATGCGGAGTGCCCTGGTCTGTGGTGCGCGGGCAGATGCGGAGTGCCCTGGTCTGTGGTGCGCGGGCAGATGCGAGTGCCCTGGTCTGTGGTGCGCGGGCAGATGCGAGTGCCATGGTCAGTGGTGTGCGGGCAGATGCGGAGTGCCCTGGTCTGTGGTGCGCGGGCAGATGCGAGTGCCCTGGTCTGTGGTGCGCGGGCAGATGCGAGTGCCCTGGTCTGTGGTGCGCGGACAGATGCGAGTGCCCTGGGAGCTTCCAGATAGAGCGTAGCCGGAGTGTCTCAAGTTAGATCAGATTCCCCTGGCCTATCTAATTGGAAAATAGCCGTAGGCTGATCCCCAGCCGTTTTTACTTTTCTGACAGACGTCGAGTCCCAAACTTGTGTAGTCACTGACCTGGACAGGTGGGGATGCATCTGACATGCTTTTATTACATATTTGGTTTTATTTTCACCATCTTGTTGCTGTACGCAGCCGACGACTGTTCTGCCACGTGAAAAACCTAACCATTATCTGTTCATACCCGAATGGTTCGGCTTCGTTTTATTTTTTAATTGATGCCGAACACAAACCATCCTTGCAGTGAGCACGCCCTTAAAATTTCATTACTGTTACAACTGCGGAATGCGTTACCAGTACCGATGCCAGCCAAAATTCTGGCAAGTGCCGGTGGAGCTGGTCTGGCATGGCGCCGATGCTGTGTCACTATAAGTTGTTATTTTTCTAATAGAAGCCATTGCATCTCCAGCAGACTGTCTGTCATGGGATCACGGTTCAGCAGGCCGACCGGAGTCCGGGCACGGCGGGCTGTGCTGGAATGGCAGTCACACACCGGTGCCAGTCATTCTCCAGCGTCGGTCACACACCGGCAACAGACACGCGCCCTGTCGTTCACACGTTGGTGTCGGTTACTGCTCTGTGTCGGTCACACGTTAGTATCGGTTACTGCTCTGTGTGGTCACACGTTGGTGTCGGTTACTGCCCTGTGTCGGTCACACCTTAGTGTCAGCTACTGCTCTGTGGCGGTCACATCTTAGTGTCAGCTACTGCTCTGTGTCGGTCACAAGTTGGTGTTGGTTTCTGCTCTGTGTCGGTCACACGTTAGTGTCGGTTACTGCTCTGTGTTGGTCACACGTTAGTGTCGTTTACTGCTGTGTGTCGGTCACACGTTAGTGTCGTTTACTGCTCTGTGTCGATCACAAGTTAGTGTCGTTTACTGCTCTGTGTCAGTCACACGTGAGTGTCGGTTACTGCTCTGTGTCGGTCACACCTTAGTGTCGGTTACTGATCTATGTCGGTCACACACTGGTGTTGGTTACTGCTCTGTGTCGGTCACACGTTAGTGTCATTTACTGCTCTGTGTCGGTCACACCTTGGCGTTGGTTACTGCTCCGTATCGGTCACACGTTGACATTGGTTACTGCTCTTTGTCGGTCACACGTCGGTGTCGGTTACTGCTCTTGTGGGTCACACGTTGGTGTTGGCTACTGCTCTGTGTAGGTGTTGGTCACGCTGCCCCTTCAGTCACGGGCCGGCTGTCTCTCACCTGTCTATGCCAGTAGCTGCCGGTGTCAGTGACGCGTCTCCGGCGGTCAAGGCTAACTGCCGTCTGTCACGCACCAATGTTGGTCACGCGCAGCGAGAGAGACTGCAATGCTCGGTTGTACGCCGGAGACTGCAGCAGAACACCGCAGGGTAACACCAGACCGGCGGGTGTGAGCGGCACGATAAGGAGCAGGCGGCGACAGCCGTCGGCCTGCCACTACGGACACGTTTTAAAGGGATACACAAGAAACAGAGAACTGTTGGCTCAGACCGAATGCAAATTGAAGTTGAGATGTTTTTGGTGTAGACTCTTCAAGCACAGGACCGCTGCGTCCGTCATGCTGATGCGCTGACTGGATGCATTTAACTGTAGACGGTTTGCCACAGGTCTGTTTAAGACAAGCACTTGCTGGAGGCGGTCATCATGCGAGAACAGGACATGCCTAGAGCAATTAAACTGAACATTAAATCCGCCATAGCGCTAGGAATGTGCTGCAAATCATATTCGTCATGATATATGCATCGATTATTTTCCCTGGTGTTCATTTAGGCTTTACAAGAAGTGATTCATAACTTGCATCTAATAACATCAAGCCGAAGAATGATGAATAACTGCCCAACATTAAACCTTCAACCTATACCTGACCGACAT
Organism: Pollicipes pollicipes; assembly: GCF_011947565.3. NCBI lineage: Eukaryota > Metazoa > Arthropoda > Thecostraca > Pollicipedomorpha > Pollicipedidae > Pollicipes > Pollicipes pollicipes. Next base: position 22,690,788 of record NW_023596225.1, on the reverse strand, counting down.
TGAAGTAATGGCAGAGCGCTGTGATCCGCAGTGAACTTTGTACTCACCTTTATACGGTGACAACACCGTCTTGCGTACCCAGGGCAGTCGACCGCACACTTTTTGGTTCGACAACACCTTATTTGATGCTGGACCATTTTTGGTAGAATACTTCCTGGGGACGTGATGTTGAGTATTTTTCTTTGATGTATCGGCAGTTTGTGGATTGATTTATGACTAGTCATGCGTAGGCATATTCACGCTAAGATCATTGGGCTTTTCAGAATACCTGATTTTTAGTTCCCCTCTCCGCATCTGCCTAACTTGTCCAATTAAAGGGGTAAATTTGAGCTCATTTGACTCAACATGCAGTCTTATCGCATATAATTTTTTTTAGGCATGCCGGCTTAAAAGGTCATATGGCATGTTTTGTCAGTGACATGTTTTCATTCGAAGCATAATGAGATAACATTGATCTTTTCAGTATCTTCAGTCCAGGCGCAATGAGTGTCTAAATGTTGACTTCACGCGAGTTTTCTGTAATCTAAAACCTCTTGACTTCCAAAGTAGAAGAAAGGGAAATAGAGGGGAAAGGGAGCAAAAAAGGGGAAAAGAAAAGGAAAGAACCGTCGAGCTGACAGGAAGCTATGCCATGATAACTTGAAATGAAGTTTTTGACCATTTTATAACATCGTAACTTTCCTTTTCAAAATATACACTTCTTGACACCATGATCTTGGATGGTGTAAGTTACACTAACACTAAGCGTGACAATAGAAAGTGCAGTTTTTAAGCCGAGAATAGGCTGCTTGCAATTCATTTGAGGTTGTGGGGAAAAGGCCTTATGTGGCCTTTTCTAAAAAAATCGTTATAAAGCCGCATTGTTAGCTGCTTTTTGTTTTCTTTGGCTTGCTTACATCTATTCATCCAGACACTGGGAGACCGTTACTGCAGAACGATTCTTAAATGCTTCCATCTGCCAGGTTTGGATAGAGTTTCATACACAGGCTGTCTGATGCTCTGGACGTGACTTCTCAGTTGTTACTCGTTCAAAGTAAGGGTGGCCCGATCATCACAATAAGCGCCTTAAAGGGTCACATTTTGATAGCTGTCCTTGTGGTCCCGTGCCTCTTACGAAAACAATATAATGTCGTTACTGTAGGTCGGATATTGTTTTCGAGCATACCCAAATTCAATGTCAAGGGCAAGAATAGACTATGCTTGCGTGATAGGTATGATGCATAGTTGAATTTGGTATATAGCTCTAAAGAAGTTGCTAGACGGGATGCATGAAAAACCTTCCCTGTATTCGTCGTCATTGAGGATTTACGACGCTATCAGCTGCTGAGGTTGTATGGCGTCGCCTGCCTATCACCCTGGGAGGACGGGCAGGCACCGCGGGGAATCCAGCCTCGCACCCCTGGTTTCTTAGACGCGTTAAGTTAAGTTGAATGACTAAATGCTAAGTTAAGTTAAGTCAAATAACTGGGTAAGTGGTTAGACTGGTTAACGCGGACGTGTTAAGCACTACACTATTGGCGCCCTCAGACGGTATCGTCACAACATGGGCGTGAAACATCATTAGATGAGGCATTGTTCAGCCCAAAGGGGGGCGATGAAATCAATTCTGCATCTCAGGTCTATATTTTTTAACATAAACTTTGGCCTTGCGCTACATGCAATGATGTGATCTGCGAGAGAAGTAAAAATGCATTTTCCAGGCTAACTCCTACTGTCATCATTCTGAGCGATTTAATGGTGGGTGGGGTGTTAAACAAACGTCAACTCTCAGGAAAAGGACGTTTTTCATGCTTATAACAATCTCGCCAAGTGTTTTCACGACCTTTCTGTCAGCAAAATTCAATGGCAAAAGAATATTCTCTAAGCAATCTAACGCATTCTAAGTTTATGCTTTAATCCCCACGCGTCTGATCAGATTGCTTACGTTGAAGGACGTCGTGCGAGATCATAACGTCAAATGCAAACCAAAATAGAAAATGCGAAGGCGATTGAAGATTTCTCCGCAATACAATCTTGATATTGTTTATGTTGTCATATTTTGATTATGTTTGAGCAGGTAAAGCACATCAAATAAAATTACCCAACTTTGGACTCTGAAGCTTCCCAACGACATAACTTGATGGCCGTGTCAAATCTGAGAAACGGGGCAGCGGACCACTTTACTATTTCAAGGACAGATTTCAGTTATAAAAGGTTCATAAAAATCCTTTTCCAAAACCGACGTTACAGACACTCTTTTCCCTCACCAAACGTTGCCTAATGGAAGTCGCCCTTGTGTCAAAAAACCTTCATTTTTGCTACTCTCCACGAATGAACTCAAAATAAACCGGAGTATACGTTGGCCGAAAGCCTCTCTAAATATTTCTAAAAAATCTTTTCAGGCCTAAGCATGAATATCCAAGGTGGGTTTTGCATACTATTTCTTTCAAAAATAAATTAACTGCTGTCTATTTCAGAACTTGAAAAGAAATGTACAGAAGATGGTGTTTAACTTTTACGTAAATGTGGCAAGCATTTAACTCGAGTGCTGTCATATCAAGTCGCGATGTCAGGAAAAAGTCTGAAAATGAATGCTAAGCTACCTGGAAATAAATGTCGAGTATCAAAACATTTTTAAGGGGAGTGTTCATTTGTGTGAAGCTTTGAACTGAGATAGCCTCTTGAAAATCATTTGGTGCAATTCACAGCGCAGCCCTTCTTAAGACCTAAGCCCTCTAGTTTTTGAGCTATACGCCCGCGAAACTGCGCAGACTTTTTCGGGGAGAATATTTCAAGGTAACCCCGGCATTCATGACGCCGTAATAACGTCATTCAAACCCTGCCATTCCATTAGCTATGCCACGATCAAGACCAATAAAAGTTAATTGTCGAGTCGGTCATATCTGGCGTTCGTGAGCACGATTTCCAGGCATAACGGCCGTCAATTGACCCTCAATCAATGTTGTGCAAGGTACGATGACGTAATCAAACAATGACGTATTGAGAAACATGTTTCCTAACCAGAGAAACTGCGTTACCTGGAGCGGTCTTTTCCACTTAAAAGTGTACCAATAGTTGTAAGCGAGCTTATTTCATCCTATCTGAAGCTTCCTTCAATATCTTCAAATGTGGAACATTCCTATTAATGAGAACGGAATCGCATAGTTAGCATGTCATTCACACTTTTCACAATCATACCAACGCGTACGCATACTTTTCAGTTTTCATCGAAACGGGGCCGTAACTTAGCAAGGAGCATACATAGTGCGCAGCTCTGCATTGGAACATGCCTTTAAGACCGCTGGGAATGCCGGATTGTTGAGCGGTTCGGTTGGTAGCAGTCGGTCGGGAGCATCCACCTTAACTATGTCCGCGACCAGTTGTCATAAGTTAAGTTTCCAGTCATGCCGGAAATCGGAGCTCATTCTCAATCTTAGAAGCTTAGCCATTCAAAGCTTAGAAGCCGGCATTATTTATTGGTAAGATCGGATTTCAACAGTGTTTCTCCTGACATGTACCATATCATTTCCATAACACACATTGTAAGCAGACTGCAGCTTTGTCCGATTCGTGCGTGAGTTAGGATTTGTGCCACCAATTTAGCCACGCTACGCGACCTGACCAAAGTAATCAAGGCTATATTTGGTCCAATATTGGTTTGGTTATGCTGAAGATCACACATTCAGACTCAACGCACCCGATAACCTCATAAACACCGTGTTACGAATGGCAAGAGTACTCGGACACCTCCACCATGTCCGTGTGTTTACGGCTGCTGGTGACCTTTCGAAGCTCTGGACGTCCCCGCCCCGGCGGGTCTGACCGACAGTCAGGAGCGGTCGCATTTTGATGCAAATCGGTGCCAGAGGCTGGCTGCGTAGCGGTGACGGACTTGTGCGAGAATGATCTCGGCGGAGATTGGCGAGAGTGCCCGTCTGTTACCGTGTAAGAGCATCAGTTTTACCAGAATGCGGCGACGCACTGACTACGAAACTTGCATTCCTTTTACACTTGTCTGGCACCGTCCTTGACACTGTGATTGTAATTTACACTGACAGTTGTCTCTGACGTCAGTAAAATTCGCTCAGACCCAAAACGCAAGTTTGTACCATCATCAATAAAATGTGGGATAACTAGCGTTAGTCTTCGATTTCCCTGGTCGATGTCAGGCAAACTTATGCCCATTACATTTTGTAGATACACAACACCCGTCGCGTTTTAAGAAACGGAAATCAACCAAAAATTGGGTTGAACATGAGAACTGGCCGCATCTGAGGATAGGGCTGTCCAAACTGTGCTCCTCCCCTCGCGTTGGAGCTGTCTTTATTCGCTGCCGTTCCCATGTTTTCTTCTAGGTTGTAAAAACCCAGCTATGTTTGGCATCTGAGGACGGCAACCAAGCTGTCCATGCGGGGGCCGTCTTCACTAGCAGACGGCATCATGCGTCACTACAGAGGCCGGCCTGGAGCTGCACCCCCGCGCAGTGTCGCCCAGCTGACAGGGGCGGGAGTGGCTCGACAGTCGGCCGGACCACCCCGGCCCGAGGCCGGGCGGCACGTCTTCATCCAGCGGCCCCTGATATACGGCCGGCGCGCCGCTGCAATAAACGCACGGCCCGGCCGGTGGGCCGCCGTGTGTTTATTATGGGGCCGGCCGGGCCGGGTTCGCCGCCGCGGCCGCCGCCACCTGTGTGGTCCGCGGCCCGGCGTTGCTAGGGAACGCGCCGCCGCCGACCAATGAGCGCGCAGCGAGGCGCGGAGCAGCCGGCCGCCGGCGCCGCGTCGCCAGTCGCGAGTGAGATGTGCGCGGGTGGGGTGCGCCGCCCGTCGACGTGTGACGACCGCAGTGTGCGCCGCCATGTGCCGCCGGGCCGTGACCTAGGCCGGCGCGGCCTGTGACGTCATGACAGTGAAGGGTAGCGGCGGCTGCGGGCCGCCGGCCGACGCCGAGAAGCAGCGGCCGGAGGAGACGGCGCCCTATAGCAGCGAGTTTCTGCTGCGACCGAGCTGGACCGACGCTCGGCTGGCGCTTCGGCAAGTGAACAAGGTGAGCAACGGCGCCGGTGCCTCGTCTGCCCCTGAACGACATCCCTTGTTCTTCAGCTCAACTGAATGTGAGACGTGATTCCAATATCCGGGCGAGCCACTTACGACAGTCCCATCAGGTGTCTGTATCGGCGCTGCTGCAGCGAGAAAGTCGCGAGCCGGCTGACTGTCCCGAGCGTGCCCGGCGCCACTCGAACTGACCGCCCTACACGGGCCGCGCCTGCGCACCGCCCGCTACTGAGCGCTCACCAAAAACGTACGCCAGCTGTCCGCGCGTTGTTGACTGCGCGAGCTTGGGCATTGTGCCACCGCGCCGCGCCGGCGCGTGTGTAGGACAGGAACGCGCCTCGCTACGACCCCGTGACCCCCGCGGCCCGCTAAAGGTGTCAACACAGGCCACACACCGCTCGGCAGACACTTCAAAGACTGATGAGACGTTCTGCTGCGTACTCCGACTTTCGCTCCCCCTCGTACTACGGGGAGCTATTTTTAGCGCGCCCGCTTCCTGTCATCGGTGAATGAATCGGTCCTTTACGCGTGGGCGCAGAGGAGGGGAGGGGACTCCCGCTGCTGACCGGCTCTCGCCGGGCGGTCGTGGGGGGAGGGAACTGCTGTCCAGACAGAGTCGGCAGTGTGATGTGCTGTGTAGACACCGAAGTGACGGTAGGCAATTTAGATCCTGGTATTTCTCTGCCACTCGCCATCACTGAGTGCGGTTCCCCGGGGGCTGTTTTGACCCTGCCATTTTAGATGATGCATTGATGCATCATGCATTGATGCATTGATGCATCACGCAGTGTGCAGTACTTGAGCCTGTGCAGGAAATCTAGGACTGATGCGCTTGTTATTAGGGCTCAGTGGTTGGGTCATGGGTGTACCAAAGACGACTGTGTGGGAATGTTCCGTGACCGGGCAGAACCCGGCGTCACATTCCGTAATGCACAGTTGCTTCGTATGGAAAACGGTGTACGTGAATATTCTTATTGCAGTTTTCCGCACGTAAAACTTCGTACACAAATCTCCGTGTCACTTACCGTCGTGCGTCAATATTCTTATAAGAAAAACCTTGCAACCGCGAATATTTGCACCCGCCGCGAAACTTCATGTACCTTATTGTTCATATCGATTTTTTACGCACACATCTTTCTTTTTGCTTCCCTTCGTAAGTACACGCACTTCTTCGTATCGCTTCCCTTCGCACACGCATTTCCTCCTATCTCATTTCTTCGTTCACGCATTTTTACATACGTCGTTCTTCGTATCACGCTTTTCTTACGTGCGAGCTTTCGCTCTGCATTTTTGTGCATCGTATTTACCCGACAAAAAATTGATTCACATCGTATTTTGTGTGCTTTCCTTCGCATGACAGGTCATATTTTTAGTCATTTTTGCTAACCATCAGAACCAGAAACGTTGCCAACTGGTGAGCCCTTCCTTTCAGGACAAAACTCATTGATCATATTCGACCCTTATACCTGTTACTTCAACGTGATGTTGTCTCCGATGGATGATTCGTATATTGTATGGGCAAACAAATAAATGGGCCGTTGCCTTGAACCTTTAGTTGGCTTGGGGACTTCACACGATTGAGTGTTAAAAAATCAAAATAGGTGGAAGTCCTGAAAACCGTATCAGTCTGGTCACTTTGGAGTAGGGAGAATATCAAGTTATCATCTCCTAAACAATTGATAGATTAAGCGCTGATACAAAATCATGGACAAGTCTCGCATTTCGACTGTCTTATTGGTTGATGGAAGGAGAAAGCTTGCATCTTGTCGCCAAGCAAAGAAGCTGGAGTATTTTCTCGGCTCCTGGCCATAACAGTGTACAAAGTCCTCCTGGAAGAGCTTCACGGTGACATTAAGAACCATGCTCTTCCTGTTGTTTGAAAAAGTAATTGATGACCTGATACTTGCTTCTCCTTCACGATATTTTGCTCTCGTTATCCCGTTCTCTTCCTTGGTCATAATAACCCCCCTGGTCGACCTGGAAGTCATTTTAGCATACCAACGTGCGCTCTATAATATTCTGCCACGTTCTGTCTCCACACAACGTAACCCTGCCTTGCTGATGCATGGCCTGCCTATTCTGGGATGCTTATTCTCTGTTCCTGCATCTCTCTTAGTAAGATTGGGGTGCTCGGGTCAATTCGTCGTAAGCATCTCATTTTGCATCCCAGAAACTGGACGTCCACAACGTCGGTTACCGCGTTTAGAATAAACTAGAGACAAGTTTCCGATCATATGAAACCATGAACGTTATCTTATCTTACGCAAATTTATATTTGCGGATTCGAGAATCACCATATGCTTCCGCCCTAACTCACCCTCGCTACCTCATTAACCACAGCTGCATCCTTCCAGTCAAGCGCTTTTGAATTCGTATAATTGTAATGGGAATAATTGGGTGTGCAAAAAGGGTTACGAGCAATTGCAAATGCGACCGAACGTCATAACGAGGAATTATGCATCCGAGGAAATCCGTCTCTCTCTCTCTCTCTCTCTCTCTCTCTCTCTCTCTCTCTCTCTCTCTCTCTCTCTCTCTCTCTCTCTCATCTCTCTCTCTCTCTCTCTCTCTCTCTCTCTCTCTCTCTCTCTCTCTCTCTCTCTCTCTCTCTCTCTCTCTCTCTCTCTCTCTCCTCTCCTCTCTCTCTCTATCTCTCTCCCTCTCTCCCTCTCTCTCTCAGGAAATGACGCCTTACTGGTACCACGTCATACTGAGCCATGGTGTCGGCGATTCGAAGGGATTTTCACACCTGAAAAGGGACAGACTGATTCTATCAAAACCCTGACTATGGATACACATTTCTGTACACATTCCACCTGCGCGTACGGGCATGCCATACCACAGACGCTAAGGCCGTTACCAAACTCCTCGCACAAAGTGTGAGGCGCTCTCCAAATCACGATTGCAGTGGCAACAGTTGTTTTCCGCCCCGTTACCTGCTGGTGTCCCACATCAGTCCACCGCTGTCCGAGCGGCGCTCGGCGGCTACCGCGCGCTCCGTGCTGACGCCGACCTCCTGTTGCAGGGTGACGCGGACGGTAACCGGGCGGCGCTCTGGCTGCGCGCGAGGACTCAGTGCTACCTGTTCCACACGGGGAGATTGGTGCAGAGCCACGCGGGCAAGATCCTGTTCGCCGGCGTGTTGTTACTTGCCACATTGTGTATAGGGCTCAAGAGCATTCACCCGCAAACTGACATGGAGGACCTCTGGGTGGAAGGTGAGTTGTGCGGGCGCGTCGCCAAGAGTGAGCAGCGGGTGCGGTGTGACGCGTGCGGGAGCTGGTCCGGCGGAACGGCGCCGGCCTCGGCCGCGGCCACCGGGGTACTTCGGACGCGGCCCGCTGCGCAGCGGCTGCCGCCACTAAGCGTAGCCAGCTCCTGAGCGGCGAGAGCCGGTTTGGCGCCCTGTCGCGTGAGTGTCGCTGCCTTGACGCGGAGTTCTCTGCCGTCATTGACCCGCTGTGGCGTGGCTGGACGCCACCTGACATCAGTGGGTGTGGGGCCTCCGGGGGTGGGCTGGCCGCCGTCACCGCAGGCTGTCAGCTATTGGCCTGGGGGGGGGGGAGGGGGATGGCCGTGACCGCGGCCCTCAAAGCGCCGGTGGGCGCGTCGCAGCCGGCCAGATACCCGTGCCTTCCGCTCTAATGGATGTGTCGGCCGGCGTGATGAATGAATGTAAATTGCCGGCGAGCCGCGCTGTTTTTCGCCGCCTTCCTATCCCTCAATGTCAGACGGAAACGTCGAAAGGAAAAAACAACACATTGTGAGGACTTACTTCGGTAACATTTTGGTTGCAATATGTGGTCCCCGTCCCTGTCCTCTCTGCATATCCTGCGTCATCGCTTGCGACATGATCGACCTCTTGCTCACCGCCCCGCGTGCTGGCCTCCTCGTGTGCCGGCGCCGGTGCGCAGCCCCCACGCCCCAGCCGCTGGTCTCGTTGCCCATCGTTGGATTGTGTCACTGACAGTACCCTCCGTATCGGTAGCAGGTCGCCAAGTGAGCTGCGCCAATCGGCCCCAGCCTCTGGGCGCATTGTTCGCCGTCGGTCCCAGCTGTCGCGCGTGCCCCCATTCGTCAGACCTGCCGGGCTCAGTGCCCGTATGGCCCAACCGCGGGGCCTCGCAACCGGCAGCTGCTCGAGCCCCCGCCATTGTGTTCTCTCCCCAGCCGATGCGCCGTCCCGCCGAATTTGTCGCTGCTGCCGGTCGGAGCCGCCTGGCTTGCAACCCAATGTCGGTCCCAGACTCTGGGCTCGGTGCTATCGGTTCAGGGTGCCGGGCTTGTAGTCCACTATCGGTACAAGCTCCCATACTTGTGGCGCACTATCGGTACAAGCTCCCAGGCTTGTGGCGCACTATCGGTACAAGCTTCCAGGCTTGTTGCCCACCAGCAGGCTCAGCTGCCAGTTTATTTATCCAGCCTGGCTGCTCTGTCTTCACTGGCGGCTAATGGTTGCGAGCGGCGGGTGCCACCCGGGCGCCACGTCCGATTACAGTCGGCGGACGGCACGGCCGCGCCGCGGCCTCCGCGCTCGGAGCTCTCCTCGGAGCTCTCTTCGGAGCTCTCCTCGGAGCTCTCCTCGGAGCTGGCGGCTGCAGCTGCTGACGTCCGGGCCCGCCGCAGCCTCAGCTGGGGGCGACGGTGCCACAGGGCCTGTCACGCTGGGTCCGCCCTGAGCTGGCCTGCTCAGGTTGACTGTCGGTGTCATGCTTGTTTCCACCCGAAACCAGCCTGCTCAGGTTGGCTCTCATGGTGTCACGCTGGTGTCCGCCTCGGGTCAGCCTGCTCAGGTTGGCTCTCATGGTGTCCGCTGGTGTCTGTCTTCGGTCAGCCTGCTCAGCTTGACTCTGGAGATGTCGCACTGATGTCCGCCCGTAGCCAGCCTGCGCTCACACATCCGCGGTCGTCAGCTCTGTTTACTGCGCGCCGACATGCCGCTGGTGACATGACCTGATTAATGAGCCGAGTGCTGTATTGTGCTGGATCGCGAGCATTTATACACGATAAGGTCAACTTAGCACAAGGTTTTTTGCAACGCGTGGCGCTGAGGCAGAGAGTGGCAAAGACTGTTTGCTATACTTACGCTGAGCCATGCGCCCCGGGCCAAAGCGGACGAAGGGAGTGGGGAGGGGGAGGGCTACCTCGCCGCCCGATCAGCTTATAGTTGTACCCGTGGTGTTGCATGAAAACAATGGGCAAGCAATTATTTTCACCAGCGGGCGCCGCTGCCCTCGTGGTGCACATTCGTCGCAGTCGCTTAATCCAACGCGACACCTGTCTCCGCGTCAATGTCGTGCGGACAGCAGATACCCAGCAGTTTTGAATACAACTTCAGCGATTTACAACATGACGCTTGCGTGCTGCACGTCGCCGCCAGATGCGTGCTTTCGAATCCCCGCAGCAGGACGCGTCCGGCCAGGAACCCCATGCAAAAAGACGAGACCGCGGCGTGTCGTTCGTTCCCTCCTTCCGGCCCTCGCGACAGATCTATTCCGGCACATCGTCCGTCAGTCGGCCGTCGACGCCCGCCGTCGCTGCCGATGCCGCCCGGCGCCGATGGGCCGCCGTTTTTGCCGCGGCGCGCCGGCTCTGTCTCGGGTTTCGGTCGCTGTTTTGCGGCGGTCGTTGGCGGCCGCCCGTCGCGTGCCCGGGCGCCCGTTTTTGCCTCCCGCGCCGCCGCCGCCGCCGCCGCCGCCGAAGCCACCACCACCATCGTCGTCGTCGCTTGGGTGGTGGCGGCGGCGGCTGCGCCGCTGTTTGTTGACGTGGCCGGCTGGCGCGGTGGTACGCTTTGTTTGTGCAGACGACGCCGCCGCCGCCGCCGCCGCCGGCGGCGGGGGGCGGCTGCCGAGGATCGGCACGCGGCCCGACGCAGCTGGCGAGCGGTCGGCGTCGTCGGCGGCTGTGAGTCCGGCCCCCGCGCCGGTGGTTGTGTGTCCGGCCCTCGCACCGGCGGCTGTGGGCCCGGTCCTTGCACCGGCGGCTGTGGGTCCGACCCTCGCGCCGGTGGCTGTAGGTCCGGCCCTCGCGCCGGTGGCTGTCGGCCCGGTCCTTGCACCGACGGCTGTGGATCCGACCCTCGTGCTGGTTGCTGTGTGTCTGGCCCTCGGGCCGGTGGTTGTGTGTCTGGCCCTCGGGCCGGTGGCTATAGGCTCAGCCCTCTCGCCGGTGGCTGTGGGTCCGGTCCAAAAGTTAATACAATAGGTTGATTGGAGTCATTGTAGGTCACTGACCTCTTCTGGTCTTTGAGAAGTTAAAAGAAAGAACATTCGTTGACTTGCTTGAGATAATAATTCAAATAAAGCGTGAACAGCCGCCCCACAAAGCAAGCTCTATTGTAAAACACAATTTTGTCGTCCTCGACCTGATCTTTACACCTGACCCAAGGCCAATGGAGTTAGTTGTTATCCTAAATTCCATTGTCAAGTACAACAATCGTCTCAAAGATGCAGCTTCGTCTAGCACTCCGTTGTCCAATCAGATTCAACGATTATCTACGAAGTGTCTTGGCTGACAGCCATGGCCTACCTTTGACCCAGGGGTGTAGCCTCCTTTGTAGTTGGGAGGGTGGGGGGAGAGGCGAAGGCGAAGGGCCGCCAACTTGGGCTTCTGCCCCCCCCCCCCGTAAGTTTGGGAAGAAAGTGGGCAAGATCGGGGAAACACTGTTTTTTATAGATATTTTAGGACAAATTGCGTCATTTTTACTGTTCAGCCCCCAACTTATTTTGTAAAATTACGACCTTACTTTGATCTCCCATAGTTCAGTGACGTTGCAAGCAGGAGCGTCACTTAGAAAAATCGTTTGGGGGAAGGCGGGCTGAGCCAATAAATTTGACCTAACATGCCCCAAATCTGGATTTTTCTTCCGACTTCAGGCACTTTGATTTGAATTCCCGTCGCAAAATTGATATTTAAAAACAGCTTGGTCACCTCCAAAATAGTTTTCAAGCCGAGATATGGCTTGGCGTTTGAACCCGATGTAATAGTGATAATGCTGATGGGTATGGGTGTAGGTATGATGGGTACAGTTATGATGGTTATAGGTATGGATGGTATGATGGGAAAGGTGTTTATAGTGTAGGGATATATGATTGCCAGTGATCTGTTAAGATACCTCGTTTACCAGCGGCTCAGACACTTGCATTTCATTAACCCAGCATTTCCGTTCTTGATCATGTGCATTAGAGAGGGAGGGGGTCACAAGAGCATTACGGGAGCTGAAGTCAGCTTTGAGCAGGGGCTCAGGCCCCTTGACAGTATGAACGTGACACCCCTGATTACAATGTACATAATTTTGATATCATTCCAAAAGATCGGCTGTTCAACTATCTACAGCTTTACAAAGTTCGACGTTGCCATGCCATGATGTTCAGAAGCTATTTTGAAAAATTCTTCGCGACGCGGGAGGGGGGGTGGGGTGGGGGTTTGCAATCCGGCCGTGCGTTAATACGTGGGATGCAGGATAATTGAGTTGTGGTGCTTGAAAGAGTACGCCCAAAGTCACACCGCCCCGTCAACATAGGATTTGAGATTTTCATTTAAAACATTTGCCTACATTATGCAATGAGACAGACATTTCTGAACTACTTGCAGCTGAAGAGAGTGCCAGCAAAAGCTTTTGATCTCATGGGACGCTGTTCGCGTGATTTCTCGTTGCCGAAAATGGTGACGCGATACAAAGGTCACCAGCGTCACTTTCCCTGTCACTAGTACGCGGTATTCTCTATTGTTCTGTCAAATTTCGATTCCGTGCAGTAAGGAACGCTTTGGTCTCAGATGAACGCGGCAGCTTGTCCCGTGAGACTAGCGACCAGTGGCTGCTGGCTTTTTGGTGCATGTTCAGAAACAGTCCCACTGGACCCGGGTGGCGACCTCTCTTCAGACGCCATCTGGTGGCGTCTGTTCGCACTGACTCCGGTCATCGGGATGCGACGCGCAGCAGCCCTCAGCGGAGTCGGTGACACGCTCCCGCCCGACGCGCGCCGCTGAGTGCGGCGCGGCGCGCGCTGTCCGCCACTCTCCGAACACGGCGCGGCGTCTCCCATCCCGGCGCTCAGAGTCTGAGGTCGGTGGTGGCGGCGCGGGGTTCAAAAGCGCCGACCGCGACGGCGGCGACCTCTCCGTCGGCGCCGCCACATCAAAGGCGGCGCGCCGCCGCCCGGCGCCGGGTAATGGCGCGGCGCGCGCGCGCGTAAATCAGGCCCGACAGACGGGCGTCGTCGGTGCAGGTCCCTGCTGTCACCGTCTGTGTACAGATCGGGTCGGAAGATTGGAGTGGCGTGTTCTGTACGCCATCTGTCGGTGTTCTGCGGGCACACAAATAGCTTGGATGCTAAAGAGGGGTTTGCGTGTGACGCACGTAGGCCAGAGAGCTGAATGCCGTCTGTTCGGACCCACCGACTGGCGGTGTCGTTTTAGATCTTTTGGGGATTGAACCTTGCGGGCGAGAACCAGGAATCTTTTCTTATTTTATGGCGCCGCTGGTCTGTCGGGGGCAAGCGTTTCTTGGGCAGCATGAAGCCACTTCTGCTACCGCAGCGGATTGTCGTTGGCATCAGACGGCGGATATTTGGAATGCTATTATGGTTGTTTAGACAAGCGTCGATTCGATTCGATGAATCGATGAGCCTTCCTCCAGAAGAGTTTGATGACATTTTACACATGACCCGGCGAACACAAATACATGCCAGCGATACAGCATCCTTGTTCAGGAGGATAGGGTACATCTGTTCGCTCTTCTGTTTGTCAGTGGACAGCAACTTAATGCTGACGCATCATCAGCTAATCACGCCCTCTGCAGAAACGGAGAGGCCTATTACGTGTAACCCACTCCGGCTTGAAGGATCGGCCTCGTCATTTGCTATGGCCGGTCTGTCATCCCACGTCACCGTTTGACCTGGTCGATCGCAGACCGCCCAAGAGCCGGATCCATCCCCCGTGTTGGTGTTGGTTTGCTCCTGTTCGTGCAGTAGAAGTTCCGCAGCCCTGGAACTCTCCGTTTGGGGCTTCCCGCTATCTGTAATGGCCTCACGTTTTATAACGACAGTTTCAGCTGTCCCTGCTGTCGCCCCTGTTCGCTGTCCGCTGTCCCTGTCCGCTGTCCGCTCTTGTGCGCCCTCCCTGTCCTCTGTCCGCTCCTGTCCGCCGTGCTCGTCCCCTGTCCGCTCCTGTCCGCCGTGCTCGTCCCCTGTCCGCTCCTGTCCGCCGTGCTCGTCCCCTGTCCGCTCCTGTCCGCCGTGCTCGTCCCCTGTCCGCTCCTGTCCGCCGTGCTCGTCCCCTGTCCGCTCCTGTCCGCCGTGCTCGTCCCCTGTCCGCTCCTGTCCGCCGTGCTCGTCCCCTGTCCGCTCCTGTCCGCCGTCCCTGCGTGAGAGTCGGTCCTGCTCTGCTTTCCAGTCCGGCCGGGCTCGGCTGCCGAACCTGGTGACCCGGGCTCAGGCGCTGAGGACTGGGGAGAGTGTCTCGCGGCGAGCGGGCTGGGCCAGGCTGCCGCGGCCGGCCGGAGCAGGGGACAGAGTGCGGGGGACGGGCTGGGCCAGGCTGCCGTGGCCGGCCGGAGCAGGGGACAGAGTGCAGGGGATGGGCTGGATCAGGCTACGTTGCTCGGGAATTCCGCGGGGCTTTGAGCTTGAGAATGGTCAAGTTTAAGAATAAAACTAAACGCATAGCGTGCTCTAAATTTGGGAGACCCCTGTACGGCGTGAGTACCTCAGTGCATCGCGTTGCGGTCCGACTGGGCGGAGGTGAGCGCTTGCGATTAGGCCTTGTAATGTGATAGGGACCTGGGATACGGTAGTAAAGACACTGTTAGGCCCGCGGACGCTCTAAGAATTCAAACGCTTTTAGGTATGCTTTGTTATGTCACTGGTATTGTTTCAGGTGCATTCATTTAGAGAACTTCGTATATATCTGATTCCAGAACTCTGCCGTTAAGCGGTTGTTCCGTGGACGACCATTGCCCACACATTGAAATGCACTGCAGGGCTCATTGCACGGAAATGGTGCGCGTTTCATCGCAAACTCACCGAGTGCCTTCCTAAGTTGTACGCCCCAGCGAATGTGCCCGAATGTAATCCTGGAAAATGGAAGCTCCCGTAGGTTCGTGGCTCTGGTGTTGGGTAACATGCAAACATCCGGGCCGCACGCTGAGCCTTGACTTGTGCGTCGCCTGCTGCTGGCCTACACAGAAGAGTCGGCCTCCGTCCCCGCCGACCGGCCGCCGCGGCGTATTCCGGTGCGTTAGCATATGTGCCTGCTGCTGGCCTACACAGAAGAGCCGGCCTCCGTCCTCGCCGACCGGCCGCCGCGGCGTATTCCGGTGCGTTTGCATATGTGCCTGCTGCTGGCCTACACAGAAGAGTCGGCCTCCGTCCTCGCCGACCGGCCGCCGCGGCGTATTCCGGTGCGTTTGCATATGTGCCTGCTGCTGGCCTACACAGAAGAGCCGGCCTCCGTCCTCGCCGACCGGCCGCCGCGGCGTATTCCGGTGCGTTAGCATATGTGCCCGCTGCTGGCCTACACAGAAGAGTCGGCCTCCGTCCTCACCGACCGGCCGCCGCGGCGTATTCCGGTGCGTTAGCTTATGTGCCTGCTGCTGGCCTACACAGAAGAGACGGCCTCCGTCCCCGCCGACCGGCCGCCGCGGCGTATTCCGGTGCGTTTGCATATGTGCCTGCTGCTGGCCTACACAGAAGAGCCGGCCTCCGTCCTCGCCGACCGGCCGCCGCGGCGTATTCCGGTGCGTTAGCTTATGTGCCTGCTGCTGGCCTACACAGAAGAGTCGGCCTCCGTCCCCGCCGACCGGCCGCCGCGGCGCATTCCGGTGCGTTAGCATATGTGGGCGGCGGCGGCCACCTTCCGATCCAATTACGCCCGCCCATCTCAGTCCCGTAAAAACGGACCAGCTGCATTGTACGGGCCGGCTCGGCTCCGCAGCCGGGTCACGTTCCCATCAGCCGCCGACCGGGTGCCCCCCCCCCCCCCCAGCGGACGTGCAGCACGGTGAGGACGTGCCGCGCCGCACACGGCGCACCATTACCGCCGGCAGACGGAGACGGGGACGGAGACAGAGACAGAGAGGGAGAGGGGCGGCGGTGGGTTCCGGCTGTTGCCGGCCGACGACCGCCGTCCGCCGCCGTCTCACGTGCGCGCCGACCGCGGCCCGCTTCAGCACCCCCCCCCCCCCCTCACCTAGACGGCGGCCGTGTCGGATCGCTATCTGTCAGCCGGCGGCGGGCATAACTCTGGCGCGGCCACTGGCTGGGCGCAGATGCGTGCCGCCCCGCCCCCCACCCCCCGCGCCGCCCGGTCGCTGCACCGGCACGGGCCGATAGGATCACGGCCGCCGGCCCGGCCGCCACAGCGGGCGTCCGTCACAACTGGAGCATTTATCGTTCATTACGTCTCATTAAAGGGTGAACCGCGGGGCCGGCCGTCTCCGGGCCGGCCCATTAAACGAGATTCCGGGTGGGAGCCGTCGCCGCGCGCCGGTCCCGGCGGCGGGCGGGCCGGTAAAAACGGCGCGGCGCGGCGGCCCGGCCGGCCGGCGCCCGGCCCGCTCGGCGGCCGCGCCCGGTGGTCGCCCGTCGGCCGGCCCTCCGTCGGCCGCCGCCGCCGTTTTTGCCGGGTCTCCGCCGTGTGCTCGCCGTGCGGTGGCCGGCCGACGCGGGCCGCGGCCTGCACTCGGGGCGCGCCGGCGTGGCGTGGCGCACCGGCGCCGCCCGCCCGCCCGCCTCCTGGCCTCCTAACGACTGACTGCGATCTGGGCGCCAGATGAGCCCGTCTCCGGAGAGACGGATGCGAGCCATTAGTGGGACCGGCCTCTCCCGGCCGGCCGTTTCTTCATTTGGGGTCTGAGACGGCACCTCCAGGCTCGCCGCTCACCTACCCGTCTCACAACTTTGTGCAACTGGATCTGGGATTTTGCATCTCTCGTCGCCATCCCGGGTGTATGTTTGTTTGTGTGCAGCATGCATACTAAGTAGTCCGCTCCTTGAAGTGTGTGTAGTTCTGAACGTTGACTAGCTCCCACTTGTGTACGCTGTCCGTCAAAATGATGTGTTATGCTGCAGCATAGAGCTTAGATAGAGTCCGTTAGTTATGATTTACCACGCGCTCTGGTTCCATTTCTCCTCGCCACAGAGGCTTTCGCAACCTCCAACAATCAGACCCGTGGTGCCGCGGCGTGGAGCTCGTGGCCGGATGAAGTAGGGGAGTTATGGTTGGTTGAGCACAGAATGCGTGGAGTGCAGGATTGGCCGAACTGATCACCGGATGCTGACCTCAGCGTCGACGCGCGAGAACCTTTAATCACGTGGTCCGTGTTATTCAACGCCAAACAACTGTTCTGATTCCACGTAGCGGGACCCCGCCTGAAGTCCGATCAGATGGCGTCCCAGCGATCAGTACAGATCTTCAATGCTAGCAGCAGTCCACAGCAGCGGAAAGCAATGGTGCTTGCAAAACAATGTGCTTGCTATATATATAGCATGCATGGGACTTGACTCAACAGGATCTAGTCCACTGTCGTCTGCAAATACCGGGAGGCTCCAGAAAAACTTTATTTCACTTGACCTGTCCTGCCTTGACCTGAGCTCACCTGTATGGTGGAGGGCGGTCGGCTGAAGCGGGAGCTAGAGTACTGTCTTGACCCGACCTAACGTGTTGGCAGCCAGCTGGAGGAGACCTTGAGGGCGCACTGCCCTGACCTGACCTGACCTGACCTGACCTGTCCGGCAGAGGGTGGTCGGCTGAAGCGGAAGCTAGAGTCCTGTCTTGACCCGACCTAACGTGTTGGCAGCCGGCTGCAGGAGACCTTGAGGACGCACTGCCCTGACCCGACCTGACCTGACCCGACCTGACCTGTCCGGCAGAGGGCGGTCGGCTGGAGCGGGAGCTGGAGTACGTGCGGAGCAGCCTGGGCGACGGCGCCGGCTCGCTCAACCAGATCGTAGTACAAACGCCGCACGGCCAGGCGGGCTCCGTACTGAGGCCCGACGCCCTGCTCGCCCACCTGCACGCCGTCAAGGCAGCTAGTCAAGTCTCTGTCGACATGTATGATATGTGAGTACGGCTGGCGTCTGGCGCTCTTCTGTTTTTTAGGATTTGTCCCGATGCCCGGCGCCACGCGTCGGCTTGGAGGGCGAGGGCACCCGTGCCCCCCTCCCCCTCTGTTGTGTGCTTGTCTGGTTTCGCCGATTTGTGCCACTCATCGAAAACCACTGGTGAAGAAGCACTGAACTGTGTACCATCCGTGCGCTCACATGGTGCAGCTTACGAACTATGTAAGCCACAGTCCCGCCTGACGAAGCTCAGGCGTAGTGAGACCACGTCCTAATGGCTGCATACAGCACAGCTTGCTAACACGGTCTGAACCTGCTGCGGCGCACGCATCGCCACACGTCACGGCGTCTCTGCCGCGAAGCTGACGCTGTTCACATGACGGCTGTTGGCTGGTCGATGATGGCCTTGTCTCCGGCTGAGTCGCGGCGGGTCTGGGCTGGGACCCGCTGTCGGCCGTGCCGCGACACTGACCAGCGTCGTGTCCGTGCCGGCGGGCCGACGGAAGGCCTGTTTACCGGGGCCGCGTCTGCGCCCTGTCCGCCGGCGGCCGCTGTCGGCCCGCTGTAATGACGGCTGCTCGGTCCGCCGCCGTCCCTGTTAGCCGGGCCCGGCCGGCTGGACCACCCAGGCGGTGCGGGCCCGGCCGGCCGGCGCGCGGCTGCCGGTGCGCCAGCTGATGTGCGCCGCTGACATGGCCGCGCCCGGTCAAGGTCAGCGCCGGGCGGCGACGAGGGGGGGGGGAGGGGTGCTGTCGCCGAGCCGGCCGCCAGCTGACCGGCGACCTTGTCTTTTTCAGAACGTGGAGATTGAAAGATCTATGTTTTGCGCCGAGTTTTCCCATGTATGAAGAGCATCTAGTAGATCAAGTGAGTGGATTGTCACTGGTTTCTGCGGATAAATCCCGCCCGGTAGGCTGAGCGGTTATGGGATTATTGCGCTTCGGAGACCAGGCAGCCGGTTTCAGGCTGGTCTGCTGGATCTAACTGTACTTTGTGTACTAGCCGATCATCGTCATTTTGCCCATTTTTACAAGCATACCGGCCTTCGGCGCTCAGAACAGGACGATTTTGTCCGCGTCTCACCCGCTGTCGGCACGGAATTGTAAATAACTGAGGAGATCACGCCTGTTCCCTGACAGGCCACCATTACTCACTCGGTGGTGTGACACTTGTGTGTTTATAAACGACTCATCCTCTGTTTGTGATTTCAGATAATGGAGAAGCTCATCCCGTGCTCCTTTGTGACTCCATTAGACTGTTTTTGGGAAGGCTCAAAGCTGCTGGGGCCCGAGTTCCCCGTCACCCTACCGTGAGTGCAAGCGCTGCGGGTCATCGGCGGCCTTGCCCTCTGACCAACCGTTGCAAACTGTGATCAGGTCCAGAAAAACGTACAGTAACTGATGCGAGTACGCACTCACGCACCCGTCATGAACCGGATAGCATAGCGGCCGAAGTTCGACGGTGTCGAACGCGGCTGGTGTGGACCGAGCCAAGAGCCAGTTTGGACCGAACCATGAGCCGGTTTGTGGCGGGCCACAATCCTGGCGAGCGGTATCGGAGCCAGCGCTGAAGCTGTCTGGTCCCGCAGGCAGATGCCGGGCAAGCTGCAGTGGACAAACCTGGACCCGGAGAAGGTGTTTGGTCTCATGGACAGCCGATTCGGGCCCGAGTTCCAGTTCGACTCGCTGCAGAAGTACATGAAGGGGGTGAGTGTTATGCGCGCCGCGCGGCGGCGCCGGGCCGGCCGCGCCGACGCGCCGCGCTGCACACGTGACGGACGGCTCCATTCAGCGGGCGAGGCGGCCTGTCAGCGGCTCTTGAGCGCCGGTCAGCGCGCCATAACTCGCGCATGGCGCACCTGCGCCACTCTCGGGCACAACAGGGCGGCGCGCGGATCACTCGCGTCGGCTGGCGCATTGTGGTGCGGCGGAGCGCGGGTCAGCCGACCCGTGACCCGGCCGCGCGATAACAGGCCGACGTCCGGCCGCCGCTGGGAACCGAGCGCCGGCCGGCCGACCACCCAGCGCGCGCGCCCGGCCGCTCGCCAGTAACGGCCGCCGGCCGGCGGCGGCGGCGGCGCGGCTTAATCACACCTGCCGGCCGCCGGGCGAGGGGGGCGGCTTCATTACGCGGCTCCGGCCCGGCGCGGCCCGGCGCGCCGGTGATTACTGGCCGCGTTGGGCAGCTCGGCGGCGGCTGGCGCGCGGCGAGCAGTCCCGCTGGGCGCGGCCGTGTGTCTCAGCGCCGTACGTGGCGGCTTTTGGCCGGCCGGCGGCTTCTGGCTGGTCCGCGGCCTCTAGCTGGCCCGCGGCCTCTGGCTGGCCGGCGCCCTCTGACCGGCCCGCGACCTCTGGCTGGCCGGCGGCCTCTGACCGGCCCGCAGCCTCTGAACGGCTCGCGTCCTGCCGCTCGGTCTCCGAGCCGGCGTTCGGACGTGCGCCAGGCACCCGGCAGGCGGGGCCGCGGAGGGGCCGTCCGGCGGGGGAGCGGTCCCTTAGAACAGGGGCTCCGGGTCGCCACGGTGGGCCCAGGAATGACTCGCCCTTCCGGCGGTAACCCCAGTCCCGTCCGGCCGCGCCGGCTGGTCTGTATGTCTGGGTGGGAGGTCCGGCTCCCTGCTGGCCTGTGAATGGTGAGGTGTTTGCCACGCTGCTTCCGGCCAGGATGCGTATACACAGCCGTGAGATTGGTCGTCTGGCGTCCGGTTCGCCACCCTTTGTATCGCCGTGCGGTTGAATTATCTGATTGAGATGTCGGTTCACCGCCCTGTCTAGCGTCGCGCCCTTGAATCAGCTGATTGATATTTGCCGGTGTTAACAACGCTTCGAGGCTTTTCGTGCGCGCCCAGTGTGGCTCGCTGTCAATACTTATTCAGCGCCACTGCGCCGTCTTCAGCGCGCTACGGCGGCGCTGCGGTCGGACTCCGCGCTCGGCGGGGAGCCGTCGCGTCTTGGCTAAAGCGTCACTGTGATCCAACAGACAACAGATGGCTTACAGGCAGGCCAAATGCTGCCGCCTTGTGGTGCCAGTGGCACGGTCGTGCACGCCGCTGCTGGCCTCGCTGGCCCGGGGCGGTGGCCGCCGCCGCCGGCCCGGTCTGTGGCCGCGCCCTGACCGGGGTCACTGCCGGCAGGCGGGCATCACTAGCGGGTACCAGCGGCGGCCGTGCCTGGACCCGACCGACCCCGAGTGTCCGGCGACGGCGGCCAACAGCGGCTCCGGCCGGCCGCCGGACGTGGGCGCCGAGCTCACCGGCGGCTGCTACGGCTTCGCCACCAAACACATGCACTGGCCGGAACAGCTCATCGTCGGAGGCGTGGAGAAAAACCGCACGGGCCACATCGTCAGGTGAGCAGAGCCGCATGGGCCACATCGTCAGGTGAGCAGAGCCGCACGGGCCACATCGTCAGGTGAGTAGATCCGCACGGGCCACATCGTCAGGTGAGCGGAGCCGCACGGGCCACATCGTCAGATGGGCAGATCCCCACGGGCCACATCGTCAGGTGAGCGGAGCCGCACGGGCCACATCGTCAGATGGGCAGAGCCGCACCGGCCTTATCGTCAGGTGAGCGGAGCCGCACGGGCCACATCGTCAGGTGAGCGGAGCCGCACGGGCCACATCGTCAGGTGAGCGGAGCCGCACCGGCCTCATCGTCAGGTGGGAAAGAGAGAGGCAACGAGGCAAGGGGGAGCCAGGGGGAGGCAACGCTGCGACGGGCGTCGCCAGTCGGCCGCTGAAGATCTGGCCGCTTCGTGAGGCAGGGGCCGGGCTGGATCTGGTCCGGGCCAGATCTTATGCCGCCTGCTCTTGTGAGGCCGGGTCTGGTGCCGCTTGTCCCTGTAGCCGGGTCTGCCCGCTCACCAGCCGGGTTGTCTTTGGACAGGGCTAGCGCGCTCCAGACGGTGATTCAGCTGATGGGGGAGAAGAACCTGTACGAGTACTGGACCGACAACTGGAAGACGCACAACATGGACTGGAGTGTGCCCATGGCCAAGGCTGTGCTGGACGCCTGGCAGCTCAAGTTCTCAGAGGTTAGCACTACACTTCTCTCTGTCTCTGTGCTTGCTCCTCGCAGTCGCCGCCATTCTTTGCAGATGAGGCCAGTGTTGTGCCGTTCGGGTCTTTGGTTATGAATCCCACCGAGAGAATAGTAATGAGACCGACTCCAAAGTGGTGTTGTCATTCTGATGGTCATGTTGTGTTCTCAAATGTTCTTGGTTGTCAGCAGTCTGTGTGAACGATTTCCGAACTGATCTAGTGTTTTGCCCGTACAGGTGCTTATTTATTAACCTATATTATTATGTAGACTATATATATATATATATATATATATATATATATATATATATATATTAATCTAAACTAATTATATTATTAAGATTTTAAAATGTGGGCTGAGTCTGGATCCTGCATCCTCGCCATGCCGCGGACAGGCCACGCGTTTTGGATATCTGACGTTCCAAGATGTAATCGTCTATGGCGTGTTGTGGGAACATCGTAATATTCAACGTTTAGTAAGATGGCTATTCGGATAACTTGGTGGGGTCAGGATTTTCCAAAAGGCTGGTTGACGGAACGGGTAGATATCTTTAGTGCCAGGCTCCAATCGAAACTGCAGCACTTATCGCAAAATTGTATCCGCTCACTAGTCATTTACCGTTGCCGCCTGTTTTAGGCCACGGCCGCGGTGGTGATGGATCGCATGTCAAGGAACGGAGGCCTGCTGTTTAATGAGTCATGTTTTCACCGCATATCGCTGGTCGTGTTTGTGACGCGCCTTGGACCGAATATTGCGTTGATTTAAGCACCCTGTATGGACCCCGCACTTCTGTTGAGAGTCGCCGCGGGCTGCCGGGCCCGATGTATTCACCCCCCCCCCCCTCCCCCGCGGCGGCCTGCTCCAGGCGCTCCGTGCCAGGCCGCCTCTCTGAGAGCCTCCCCGGCGTCACGGCCGGCCGGCCAGCCTCGCGATGAAGCCATCAGCGCGCGGCGCGGCGCCGGCGGCCGTTCCCAGACGGGCTCGGTGCAGGCCGACCGGCCGGCAGCGGCCGCGCCGCCTCGGCCCGGCGCCGGCCGCGCTGCACCACGCGCTGGGTGGTCGCCGACATCGGCCGTACGGCTGAAATACGACCGGCTCCAATTACAAATCATGTTTGTGGGGGCTTAATTAAAAGACGCGGTGTGTGGCGGGGCGGCGTCCGCCGCCGCTGCCGCCTGCGCACCATGTGTTATGGCCGCCCCTGCAGGCGACGGGGACGGGTGGCCGCGGGGCGGGGACACGCCGGCTCCCCTCCCCCAGGGATTCGGGGGCACCCGGGGAAGCTCGACTAGCTGCACCGCCCGCGAGTTTGCAGACGCGTCTCGGACAGATTTATGCCGGTCATGGCCGCATAGTTCGACCCCGTAACCGGAGACTGGAGCACGTGCCGGTGCATACGGGCCCATCCCGCCACCGCCGCTGTCCTACCCATCACATGCTCAGGCAGCTTTGTGTGGCTGCTGGTCATGGGATCCGTTTGTGGACGCCGAGGATGCCACCGGTCACGAGCTCTTTACGTGCCTTGAATTCCGCGTGCACTTTTGGTGGACTAGGTGGCTATTGAATGCGCATTTGGCGAATCAGCGCTATATCCGTGGTATTTGCGTGCTGATTCGGACGCGATCCATGGTTCCCGACGCTCAAATACGCCAACTGCGGCGCTACCACATAAACCTGTGCTCGATAACAGGTAGCATAACTGTCAGCGACAGCTACACAGTTGGTTTGCAGGACGACCAGCGTGCTGGGCCATCGGCGAGTTAGGCCGACGGCAGATGGGATCAGCGGCGTCGCCGGGTCGTGGCTCGCTCGGCAGCTGAGCTGACCCCCGCCTCCTTCCCTCCCTCTGTTGGCAGGAGGTCAAGCGGTACACGGAGCAGCACGCCGGCACCCGGCCGTACAACATCCACTCGTACTCGACCGAGTCGCTGGACCAGATGCTGCGGCAGTTCGCCAGCTTCGACCTGACGCGGCTGGGCATCGGCTACGGTCTCATGGTGCGTGTGCCGCCGCCGTGTGTATACCCCGCCCATCGCCAGGCGACACATCTGCCGCCGTGTGTGTACTCCGCCCATCGCCAGGCGACACACCTGCCGCCGTGTGTGTACTCCGCCCATCGCCAGGCGACACATCTGCCGCCGCGTTTGTGCCCCGCCCGTTGCTAGGCGACGCATTCCCATCATTCCACCTCGCTAGTCACAGTCTTGTTGTCTCAAAGTCGTAGTTAATTTATTTGGCTACGTTTCGGATGTAGAATCCTACTGAGTCTCAAACCATCCCCCGCCCACATCATAAAATCTCCAGCAACTTCGTCAGCTGTCTGACCACCACACGCTGCCCACATGCGGCTGTATGAGGCATGTGTGAGACGCCCGTGGTCTGGCGCCTCCTGACACGCCGGCCGGGTAGTGGCCCGCGTGATGACGCCGCGTCTGTCAGCGCACCAGCTCGGCACGCGGCAGCGCACGGGCGGGTCAGTCGAATGCCCGGCATGGTGCGAAGGCCGGGCCGTCAGCAAGCCGATGGGGACCGTCATCGTGACGGTAGCGTAACGATAGCGGTCCCGCAGCGTGTCCGTCATCATGCCGGCACCCAGTGGCATGTGGGCTCGCCACGACTGCAGCATGTCCGTCAGCGTGTTGGTGGGATGCTCGTCGCCATGTCGATGAGATATCTGTCACCATGTCGATCACATGTCCGTCAACACGTGGGTAAAGTGTCCGATACCGAACCGGCTAGCACTCCGTCAGTGTGCGAGAGCCGGCTGTGCGCCACCGTGTCCATGTTATGTTGAGAGCTTATGGGTGCTGTGTCCATCAGGGCAATGGCCGGGCCGGTATAGGGTGCCGTGTCCGCCGCGGCAGTGTTCGGACCGGTAGCGGGTGCCGTGTCCACCGGGGCAGTATCCGGGACGGGAGCGGGTGCCGTGTCCGCCACGGCAGTGTTGGGACCGGCAGCTGGTGCCGTGTCCACCGGGGCAGTGTCCGGGACGGCAGCGGGTGCCGTTTCTACCGCGGCAGCGTCCGGACCGGCAGCGGATGCCGTGTCCACCGGGGCAGTGTCCGGGACGGCAGCGGGTGCCGTGTCCACCGGGGCAGTGTCCGGACCGGCAGCGGGTGCCGTGTCCGCCGCGGCAGTGTCCGGACCGGCAGCGGATGCCGTGTCCACCGGGGCAGTGTCCGGGACGGCAGCGGGTGCCGTGTCCGCCACGGCAGCGTTGGGACCGGCAGCGGGTGCCGTGTCCGCCACGGCAGTGTCCGGACCGGCAGCGGGTGCCGTGTCCACCGGGGCAGTGTCCGGGACGGCAGCGGGTGCCGTGTCCGCCACGGCAGCGTTGGGACCGGCAGCGGGTGCCGTGTCCGCCGCGGCAGTGTCCGGACCGGCAGCGGGTGCCGTGTCCACCAGGGCAGTGTCCGGACCGGCAGCGGGTGCCGTGTCCGCCACGGCAGTGTTGGGACCGGCAGCGGGTGCCGTGTCCACCGCGGCAGTGTCCGGACCGGCAGCGGGTGCCGTGCCGCCGCGGCTCGTGCTGCCTGGCCCGGCCCCGTCAGTTAGCTGCACGCTCCTCCCTGGCCGCCGTCATTAAGATGCGGCCGACTGATACGCTGCAGCTGTTTCGCGCTTTGTAACGGCCGCTCGGCAACCTCTGACCCGCGGCCGTGCCGCTGGCGGGCGCGGGGCCGGCGTCGGCGCCCGGCGCCGGGCGGCCGCAGGTGTCGGCTGCCCCGCACGCGGCCGGCGTGAGCGCGAGCGGCCGCGCCGGCCTGGTGACGCGCCAGCCGGCGAGCGCGCCGTCCTCCCCTGCAGCGGAGTCCTGAGGTGGTGCAGCGCTCCCCGCCGACCGCGGCCCGCTCTCTGTGTCTGTGTGGTCCCTCCGTGTGTGGCAGCTGACAAGCAGCTGGCGTCGTTTCTCACCGCTCGGTGCTGGCGGGTCCTGTCTCACCGTCCGGCTCTGATTCGCTGTTTCTCACCGCCTGGTGCTGGCGCGCCTTCTCACCGCCGGGCGCCGACTCATACTCTCTCGCCGCTGGGCGTTGACTCATAGTCTCGCGCTGCCGGACGCTAACTCGTTTCCTCTCATCGGTGGGCGTTGACTCATCCTTTCTCACCGCCGGGCGTGAATTCTTCCTCTCTCACCGCCGGGCGCTCTCTCGTCTTCTCTCACCGCCGGGCGTTGACTCCTGCTCCCTCGCTGCCGCGTGTTGACTCTTGCTCTCGCGCTGCCGCGTGTTGACTCGTCCTCTCTCACCTCCGGCAGCTGATGTACGGCTTCCTGTCGCTGGTGCGCTGGTCGGAGCCGGTGCGATCGCAGGGCGGGCTGGGCGCCGCCGGCGTCCTGCTGGTCACCCTGTCGGTGATGGCCGGCCTCGGCCTCTGCGGCCTGGCCGGCATCCCCTCCAACGCCTCCACTACGCAGGTGAGACCGCGCTCCGGCACGGACCGGCCGGGAAGGTGGCCACCCTGCTCGCGGCCCGCCACGTCCGCTGGGTGTGGCTGCCCGCGCTGACGTGCTCTGTTGACCGTCGCGGGATTATCGTGCTCGCGTGTGTCAGGACTTAGAATAGCTCGGCAGCGCACCGCTGTCCCTCGAGGTGGGTGGTGCCTGGGAGGAGGACGCTGCAGCACGAGATTCTCCAGCCAGGCGGCCGCCACGGCTGCTGGGACCGGCCGCCCAGCCCGGCGTGGCCCGCGGCGCGCCGCCGCCTGCTTACGACGCTAATGACGGCGGCTGTTACATGAATCGTAAAGTAACCAAATCACCATCATCGCCAGCTCCATCAAGCCAGAAACCATTCAGGGCATCTGCCACATACACGAAGGCGCCACGTTGCGGTTGAGTGCGGCCGGAACAGACCGCCCGGGTGGCGATGTAGTTGAAGCAGAGAGCTGCATGGTCTATGTCACAGGCAGCCCACGCGAACGCTGTGGGCGCAGTGCGGCCTCGGTGCCACCGGTCCGACAAGCGGCGCTGACCGTTGCGTCGAGAGGCGTGCCCTCCGCTCCCTCCGTCCGTCCTCCGACACATGACGAGCCCGCATCTAGACCGAATCCCATCTGCTGCCGGCGGGATCAGCCGGGCACTAATGCTCAGTGCCTCATAACGTATCCGCTTCGGATCGCCAGTGCATCAGCGGCGCCACTGACGGCGCGCTGGCCGTGTGGGGCGGTGTAATGGCAGTGCCGCCGCCGCGGCGGTGGCAGCGGCGGCCGGACCGGGCCGCGCCGGGCCGCGCCGGGCCGCACCGCACCGCACCGCACCGCTCCGGTGTGAGGCCGGCCGGCCGCCGTGTCTGCCGGCAGTTGGCGGCGGTAATGTCCGACCAGCTTGGTGGCTGGTCGGAGCGCCGCCGCCGGCCGGCAGCGGGCTGGTTGGAGCGAGCGAGCCCCAGACGGCCGGCCGGCGGGCGGCGGCCGCGATGTCCCGCGCTCCGAGCCCAGCCCGTCCGTGTGGCCAGTGCTGGGACCTCGGCTCCCCTAAACGTTGGGCATCTGTCACTCCACGCCTGTCGTCTTTTGATCGTTAGCATTGGTGCCACGGCTTTTCGTGTGTCGCCAGCACACGCAGCGATTACGCGGACACGTGGTGACTTCCGACCGCCGACCTTCATAGTAGCGTGATTCCGAGCGGTATTCGCCGCGGACAGCGCATCTGGCTTCCCATCAGGGCATCGGGCGCCCACTGAAGCGCCGTTTCCAGTAGGGCCATGTCCGTCTTGCTCGACTCAGCCTTATCTTCGCCGAACTGTCCATGCGCTGACGAGAGAGCGCTGGCTAATTGGCTGTAATTGGCTCACCGGCGGCTAACGAGCTCGTGTCACCACATTTAACAGGGAGATGAGACAAAGAGAAACGGCCTACATAAAACATCCAGGCAGAAAGACGCAAAGTCCACCCACATAAACAACACTACAGAGACATCGGAGTAAGATGAACGTCCACCGAACGGCGTCATCGTTCTCAGGCGCATCATTAACAAAAGTCTGGGGATGTTGAATTAGGACCATGAAACCTGATACGTAAAGCATGGCCTTCTTGAGAAGTACACTTCGTGGAACACTCCGCAGTAGTGAGACCCGGACGGCTGGCTCTGCGCCTGCCATTGGCCCTGCGTGGTGGGGGTCTTCTTAATGCGGCCCGGTCACGAACAGGTGACTGATGTAACCAGCCCGAAACAAGCCATCACGGTCTGAGACGGCGCCATCCCTCGAGCGCTACCCAACCTTGAGGGTGCTTTGAGGAAGGGGGGGGGGGGGCGGCCCCATTCCCGCCCGTCCGGCGCTGGTTCAACTGGCTTGACCTGACCTGACCTGACCTGACTTGCCCGACGCTCAGCCCGGCCTCACCTATCGTCCGCCCTGCGCTGGTTCAACTAGCACAGTCTGACCTGATCTGGTCAGACCCCGTCTTCACTCACCGCCGACCCCAGCTCACGCTGCGTCACTGCCCCAGCCTGACCTGACGACGCCTGCCGCGCCAGCCCGCGCACAGCAGCGTCCGTAACACGGCACCGGTGACCCGGCACGCGGAGCTGTGGCGCGCGCCGGCAGTGACCGCAGCGAGCTGACCCGACCCTCGCTGACCGGCAGATCATACCGTTCCTGGCGCTCGGTCTGGGCGTGGATGACATGTTCCTGATGGCGCTGACCTACTCCGAGTCGGACTTCAGCAACACGCCGCCGCAGGTGAGTTCCCTGCCCGCCCATCCGCCGCCCCCCGCCCTTCCGGCGACTACCCTTCCCTCTCCCTCGGCTGAAGGTTAAGGCGTATTGCGGAGATGCCGCGGCCTAAGTGCGCATATCCCGTATATGTCGAATGATCGGTGCCTTGCGTCGTCCAGCCGCCGGTACTGAGGCAGCGCCGAGTCCAGCTCTGCCACCGGCACTGCGGCAGTGCCGAGCCCAGCCCCATTGGTCCGGTACTGCGGCAGCGCCGAGCCCAGCCCCGCCGCCGGTACCGCGGCCTCGCCGGGCTCGATGTGCCCGCCGGACAGCCGCGGCGCGTCCCAGATGCAATCAGGTGTCGCTGGAATCTGGCCGCCGCGCCGATCCGCCCGATCTGTCGCGCCGGCCGCTAGGGGGGCGAGGGGGGGGGGGGGCACGCGCCCGGCCGGCGGACCGGCAGGCCGGCAGGCTGTTTATTGGCCCGGCCGGGCGGCGGCGGGGAGGGGTCAGCCGCCTGGGTGGTCTCCGCGCCGGCTGTCGTGCCGCTGACGATCCGCTGGCTGCTGGCGCGGCGTGTCAGGCTGGTGGGCCGGTCTCGCCAGCGCAGGCCGTTCGCCGGCTCGGTGCGCGCTCAGCGGGCCGTCCTCTGTTATACGCTGAGAGGAAACCTGGCATGGTGGCTGACCATCTGCATTGTCAGGTGCACTGGTCTTTATAACGTCGACGTTAGTTTAAAGCGATTGTAAAGACATATCTGAAATGTGTCTTGGAAGCGTGTGTATGAAGTTCTTGTTAGGTTAGCACACGAAGAAAACCATGCACTTTATGCACATCAACTGATGGTCGACTTCATCGTTGGACTGCTAAACACTCAAAACAGTACCGGAATGAGTATATGCCATTTTATAAGGATTGA
This sequence comes from Pollicipes pollicipes, assembly GCF_011947565.3. NCBI lineage: Eukaryota > Metazoa > Arthropoda > Thecostraca > Pollicipedomorpha > Pollicipedidae > Pollicipes > Pollicipes pollicipes. The sequence goes on along the minus strand of NW_023596225.1, from coordinate 22,661,079 downwards.
AACAACACCGGTTAAAAGAAACACCGTGACATTGGAAAACGGTCTTGTAAACGTGGCATCTCTGATAGTTCTGTGGGCATCGATCATGTGAAAGTGGTAAGGGACCAGAATGTTTGAACAGTCCTGTTGTTTGCTGTTTTGTCGGTTGGCGCCTCCCCTTGCGGCGACTCCTTGCCTCCGAGCCGGGCGCGCATATTTCGCACACCGCCGGCGGCTGCCGGGGCACCCCTTGTCCGCTGCGAGCGCCCGACTCCGTTAACGTCTTGATTAGCACATTCCGTGGGACGGAGGGACGGCGCGGCGGCGGCGGCGGCGGCGCAAACGGGCCGGCGGCCGCGCCTGTTTGTCGGCCGTGACTGGCGGCGTCCCAGGGCTGGGTCAACACATGGCTCGACTGCCCCGACGCCGCCCGGGCCGTCCTCCGCGCCGCGCCGGCAGGGGGCGCCCTTCTGGCCTTCCAAGCCGCGCCGTCCGGGGACGGCGGGGGGGGGGGGGGGGGGCGCCGCGCGCCGCGAAAAATGCTCGCCGTCTGGGCGACGTCAGTGTAATTCACTGCGGGTGTCAATATCGGCCGGCGGTGGGTGGTCGGCCCGGCCCGCCGCCGGTGACCGGCCCGCCCCTCGCCGCCGCACACAATGGCGCGCTGACGACGCCGAGCGGCGGTAACGCGCCGTCGGACGGCCGACCGGGCCGCCAGTGGCTTCATCACAACCGCGCCGCTACTGTTGGCCGGTTTTTGTGCCTCTTCGGAGGCGAACAATGGCGGCGTTTTTCTGTTTTGTGTCTGGTTATGCGCTGCAGCGGATGAGACGTGACGTCAGAGGCTGACTCCGATGACGCTGTTGCAGGAGCACGTCGGGGAGGTGCTGAAGCGGGCCGGCGTCAGCGTGCTGCTGACGTCCCTCTGCAACGTCATGGCCTTCATGTCGGCCGCCATCTTGCCCATCCCAGCGCTGCGGTACTTTTCGCTTCAGGTAATCGGTCGGGCCTCGGCTAGCGGAGGGAGATAAAAAAACAACGTGAAGGACGCGGCGTCCTGCCACCTCGATCAGCAAAAAAGATAGCCAGATTACATGCGCTCGGGGGTGAGACACGGTCCGCCGGTGTAATTACCATGTCATCGCCACTTCTGATGGGCGTGTCAGACAGCGAACACATCGCAGGAGAACTGCCAGACCCCCTTGAACTGATCTTGTTTGGTGAGCGTGTCTGCCGGCGTTCAGACCTCTTTATAACGCTGAACACAGTGAAGTGATAGGAGCTGTGCACAAATCCAAAGTTGTGGATCTCGAGAACAAAAGTCTTCCTTAAATCGATCCATATATATATATATATATATATATATATATATATATATATATATATATATATATATATGTATATTCATATATGCATACATATACATATATACACACAGATCCATATATATATATATATATATATATATATATGTATATTCATATATGCATACATATACATATATGCACACAGATCCATATATATATATATATATGTATATATATATATATATATATATATATATATATATATATGGATCTGTGTGTATATATGTATATGTATGCATATATGAATATACATATATATATAGTAGGTAACCACTTGTGCTTACCTACTCCCTCTGCTTAACGGACACGGAGCATGTTCACTGCACCTAGTGTAACATAAGTTAAACATGTTGGTGTAGCATGCGATTCTGCACACCGTGGACAGATGCTGCGTTTTTAGCCAGACTTTTCGAGACGAATGGTCAGCTAACCATCGGCGAATGACATCAACGTGTGCCGTTGGCAGGCGGGCGTCCTGATCGCCTTCAACGTGCTCTCCATCCTGCTGATCTTCCCGGCCATGATGAGTCTGGACCTGCGGCGGCGGCGGGGGCGCGTGTATGACGTCATCTGCTGCTGGTCCGAGGCGCCGCCTCAGGAGGGGCCGACCGTCGAGCCGTCCCCGCCGCCACCGCCGCCACCGCCGCCTGTTCCGCCGGCCGCCTCGCCGGCCGCTCGCCCCGCCCCGGCCCCGCCGCGCGACTCCAGCGAGCTGGCGACGTGCCCGAGTCAGAGTGCGTCGGCGGCGAGCCGGCTGGCGTCGGCCGAGTCGCTGGACTCGGTGGGCTCGCGCGGTCCGCTGGTGGCGACGCGGGGCCGGCCGCCGCTGGCCGGCGCGCTGTTCTGCGCGGAGGGGCGCGGCCAGTGCGGCCGGCTCGGCCTGCGCCGGCTGGTGCGCCGCCACTACGCCGGCTGGCTGGTGCGCCGGCCGGTGCGGCTGGCCGTGCTGGCCGCCTCGCTGGCGGCAGCCGGCGCCGCCGTCTGGGGTGTCTGTCAGCTGCGTGACGGCCTCGACCTCACCGACGTCGTGCCGCGCCGCTCCGACGAGTTCGCCTTCCTCGACGCACAGCGGCGCTACTTCGGCTTCTTTGAGATGGTGGCTGTGACGCAGGGCAACCTCGAGTACCCGACCAACCAGCGCCTGCTCCACGAGTACCACCAGGCCTTCACGCGAGGTGCCGAACATCGTGAAGAACGATGACGGCGGCCTGCCCGACTTCTGGCTAGGCATGTTTAGGGACTGGCTGCTCGGTGAGTGTGTTCTTCTGATGGGGGCTGGGCTGCTCGGAGTGTCAGACCGCCGTCTGCCCGTCCGCTGGGGCAGTTCCCGAAGGCCTGTGCTGCCTTCTGATGGTCGATGCATACGCAGATTGTGGATCAGATCAGATCAGATCAGATCAGCTCGGATCAGAGTTTAGGCACCGTGACACAGTCCGGGCCATTAACTAACAGTCTGCCCGAACCCCTGCAAATGTATACTTGCTGCCGAGCCTGACATTTCTTCCTGCATTGTCCCTCGTCCAACACCAGAAGAATGATGATGACGTGACGCCGGGGACGTGGTACGGTGGGAGCCGCCCTGGTCACCGCCGCCCTGGCACAGCGCCTCCGAGATGTGGCACCGGTCAGCCACTAACCCGTCCCGCTCTGGCGGCAGGCCTGCAACGGGCGTTCGACCGCGACTGGGCGCTGGGCCTGATCGACCGCGAGCGCTGGTCCCGCAACGCGTCCGACGAGGCCGTGCTGGCCTTCAAGCTGCTCGTGCAGACCGGCCGCGTCGACTACCCGATCGACAAGTCGCTGCTGCCGCACGTGCGCCTCGTCGAGGACGGCATCATCAACCCCAAGGCCTTCTACAACTACCTGACGGCGTGGGCGTCCAACGACGCGCTGGCGTACAGCGCCAGCCGCGCCCAGCTGCGCCCCGAGCCCCGGCAGTGGCTGCACGTGGCCTCCGACGTCGAGCTGAAGATCCCCAAGTCGCAGTCGCTGGTGTACGCGCAGCTGCCGTTCGCGCTCAGCGGCCTCTCCAGCACGGAGAGCATCGTGGAGACGATCGAGCAGGTGCGCCGCATCTGCCGCCGGTTCGAGGCGCGCGGCCTGCCGAACTTTCCCAGCGGCGTGCCGTTCACGTACTGGGAGCAGTACGTGAGCCTGCGCTTCTTCCTGGCGCTGGCGCTGCTCTGCGTGTTCGTGGCCGTGTTCGTGGTCATCTCGGTGGTGCTGATGAACGTGTGGGCGGCCGGCGTGGTGGTGTTCGTCATCGGGCTGACGGTGCTGCAGCTACTGGGCGTCATGGGCTTCCTTGGCCTACGGCTGAGTGCCGTGCCTGCCGTCATCGTCGTCATGGCGGCCGGACTCGGCGTCCAGTTCACCGTCCACATACTGCTGGTGAGTCCCCAGTTCACCGTCCACATACTGCTGGTGAGTCCCCAGTCAACCGTCCACGTGCCGCTACAGCGGCCCCGGTCCGCTGGAGACGTGGCCTGTCTGACTCCGAGATACTACCGCCGACGGGCGGCGCTGGAGGCTTGGTGGCATGCCAGACATGCTGGCAATGGTACGCGACACGCTAGACTGCGCTGTGTATGTGACCAATTCACCTGTTTGCGAATGCCAGCCCCCCGATGGTCGTTCGAATTACAGCTGTCGTCCGTCGGTAACTATACCGTGTTTTGCGCGTGTTAACGCCAATTGCACAGCTTAGTTTCTCTAAAAGCTTCGTCCGCGCCGCCTTGAGGGTGCTCCTCCTTTCATTGGTCACTCCCGTCAGTTCTAAAGTGCGTAGATCTGTTGGATCTGCCGGCCGTGATGCCGGCTCTTCTGGCGGCCGGGTCCCTGACGTCGTCCCCCGCCGCCGAGACCTGCGGCGCGCCCCGCCCGCTCCCCGGAGCAAGCGATCGGCCCGCCCGCTCCCCGGCTCAAGCGATCGGCCCGCCCGCTCCCCGGAGCAAGCGATCGCCCCGCCCGCTCCCCGGCGCAGCGATCGGCCCGCCCGCTCCCCGGCGCAGCGATCGGCCCGCCCGCTCCCCGGCGCAGCGATCGGCCCACCCGCTCCCCGGCGCAAGCGATCGGCCCACCCGCTCCCCGGTGCAAGCGATCGGCCCACCCGCTCCCCGGCGCAGCGATCGGCCCGCCCGCTCCCCGGCGCAAGCGATCGGCCCACCCGCTCCCCGGCGCAGCGATCGGCCCGCCCGCTCCCCGGCGCAAGCGATCGGCCCACCCGCGGCGGCGCCCAGATACCATCTCCTGCCCGGCCCGACACTTTGTCGCCGACAAAAACGAGCTGAGCGCGGCCGGCCGGCGATTTGACGGCGGCGACCCCTGCGACACGCGGCCCGGCCGCCCTGAAAGGCTTTTCGTGTATGGGGGTCCGGTCCGTGACGGGTCGTGACGGAGCTGATGGCCGCTAGGGTGGAGCGGAGCACGGACCAGGCCCGAGGCGGCGCCCTTCGTGCGACGGCGCGGCGCATGTCGCTGCCGTGTGACATCGCTTGTCTCGTTCGTCTCGGCCCGGTGCTGGCGCGACGGCCGGGCGCGGGCCGGCGTGCAGGAGTGTCTGACCCGGGCCGTTTGCAGGGGTTCCTGACCAGCCTGGGCGACCGGGTGGCGCGGGTGCAGCGCAGTCTGGAGCTGATGTTCCAGCCGGTGTTCCATGGCGGTGTCTCCACGTTGCTGGGGGTGCTCATGCTGGCCTTCTCCGACTTCGACTTCATAATCAGGTGAGCGGCGGCGCGCTGACGGCGGCGTCGGCCCGGCCGCGGCCTGCCGTTGTTCGGTCGGCACGGGACGCGGGCCAATATCAAACGCGCCGACCTTTTTGCCGCGGAAACCAAGCCGTCCGCGCAATTAACCGGGCCATGAATCACTGAAAGCGGATTATTGTATCGCGGGCCGGTGTTTTTTGCTCAGCTCGGAGCGCTGCTCGACGATTAAGCTCGCCGTGTACGTGTACGCCCCCTCCCCCTTCTCTCTGTTCGCATCGCGGTAGGGGGTGTCAAGGGCGCGAGCGGCGCTCATCGGCGCGGCTCCGGCCGCTCACCCCCATCTCCACCGGCACACGCGGCGTCTCGGACGGCAGCGCGCGGTCTTGCCAGGCCAGGCTGCGTTTGACGCGGGCAGCACCTGGAGGACTTCTCGGGTCGGTCGTCAGGTCCAAGACGCCGTAACCGTGCACTTCCGCTAGAAGGCCGGATCTCTGGCGGGACGGCTGCCTCTGGATCCTGTCTCCAGCAGCGTCTCGCCCTGCGCTGCGGGCGTTGCTGGGCTCGGACGCGGCGGTCGGCCGGCGCTGCGCGAGCTCCGCGCAGCTGCTGACGGCGCCCGACCGAACACGGCGGACGTACCGGTCTCGGCACCGTGGGCTGCCAGATGTTCAGTCGTGACCACTTGCGCGCCGGGCTCCTGGTTTTTGCGACCCCTTTTGCTAAGTGGTGGACTTTGGTCACTGAAGCAGCGCGCTTCTGGTATTCGGACGGCATCGAGCAAAAACGGCCGGTGTCCCGGCGCTCGCGGTGCTTCTTCGACCACTTCGCTGTTCAGCGGAACGTTCCGTTCGTTTCCGCGGTGGTCCCATGGATGTGCGTTGTCCGGTCACGAACTGAGCCTGGGGCCGCTGTGCAGGCCTCCGGCACAGCCCTCTGACCTCGCCTGACCTGGGGGACGTGCGCCAGGGTGACCTCTGTAGGTACACGGTGACGGCTCCGGTCATAAGCTACTGACTCTCAGCACCGCCGTGCCGCTCTCGGAGGCGTGTTTCCTTCCCCGGGGTCCCTGGCTCGGCGGGGGCCACATGAGCCGGGTGCCGGCTGCCAGGCCGCAGTCCTGTCTGAACGGCCGGGCCGCCGGCGTCCGGTCCGCGCCCTGACAGGATGGGGCGTGGGGTACGGCGACGTTTTTGTGGTCGTGTAGCTGAGTGGTGTAAGGGTCGCCACGGGTCAGCAAGAGAGGTCCGCGCTGCCATTTTGGACGTTGCATGTTAAGTGCCTTGTCTGGGCTCTCCCCTTTACGTCGTCTCTGGTGTCTCCCCGTCTGGTCTCGTTCCATCCCCACAAATGCATCTGATCTCGAGACACTGGGTCTAGCCTTTCCGTTGGCGGGACGAGCCTGTGCTGGCCGCTGACCGGTCGCACTCCTCGGCCGGTGCCGCCGTCCGTGTCCCCGGGCAGCCCGCTCCTCCATTCAAAACGCGGCGCCCGAGCTAATGTAAATCCGGCCGGGAGGCTGCAGCCGCCACCGACCACCCACCGCGCCGGGCACGCCCCAATAACGGCCGCGCGGAGCACGCACCAATAACGCCAGCGGCGTACGGACGCGGCGCCGCTGCCGTCACTGGAGGCGGCTGCTGAGAGCCGGCCGGCCGGCGCGGTGCCGGCGGCGGCGGACGATCCGGCGGCGGCGGCGGCGGCCATTGTGTCGGCCGGTCATCAATACCGGCCCTGTCGCGCGGCACGCACCCACCGCGCCGTAAATTAGCGTTGCGCGGACGCAGCCGGCGGGCGACAGCGGGCGGCCCTGTCTGTCGACCGCCAGCCGGGTCGGCTCTGCGACGTTCCCATCAGCGTCCGCGTCTGTCCGCTGCCTCCGCGTGTGTCCCTGTCACGGCCCTGCTGCTCGTCGCGTCGCCCCCCCCCCCCCATCTGTATCTTGTGAGCGGCCTGCCGCCGGGTGTGGACGCCCGACAGCTCCCCTGACCGCCACCCCGTCCGTTGCAGGTATTTTTTCTGCGTGCTGGCGTCACTGGTGCTGCTGGGCCTGGTGAACGGGCTGGTGCTGCTGCCGGTGCTGCTGTGCTGGCTGGGGCCGCCGGCCGAGGTGCGGCCGGCCGGTGGCGGGGACGTGCTGGCGGCGCCCAGCCCGCAGCCGTCGCCGCCGCGCGTGCGCGGGCCGCGCGTCTACCGCTCCTCCTCGCTGGCCAAGCCGGCGGCCAAGCGTCTGAAGCCGGCGCCGAGCCGCCTCAGCCTGAGCACCATCTCGGAGGAGTCGTCCGGCTCGCAGGCGTCGGCGGGTCGCGCCGGCCGGCACACGCACGACATCGTGGTCGAGCCACAGGTGGTGGTGGAGACGTGCTGCCCGGCCGGCGGCCTCACCGCCACCGTCACCGCCACCACCCACGTCAAGGTGGAGGTGCACGCGCCGCCGGCCAGCACCGTCGCCGCCGCGGTGCCCAGGCCGGCCCGCTGTCGGCCGCCGGACGCCACTGCGCAGTGTTCAAAGTAGGGCGCCGCGTCCGCCGCCGCCCGCCAGCCGAACAGTATTGGCCGCGCCCGCCGGGCCGGCCCCAGCTCAGACACCGCTCCTCTGGAATCGTACCTCCCCGGCTTGTTATTTATTAGTGTTCCGGTTATTTATTCTGTGCCCCGGTGCGTGACCTCTGCTGCGCCCGGTCTGGGACGACCAGCAGTCGGGGCCTGTGTTGTGCTAGGTCTGGGACGACCAGCAGTCGCCCGCCCACTCAATCCTTTTGTTGTTGCGTGTATATACATATGCGAATTGTTGTATTAGTGCCGATGTGACTTTGTATAAAAATGCGATGCAAGAGCACAACTTCTTTCGATGGATGTACGCGCACGGTTGTTTTGCGCGCAACGCTTCTGATCAGACGCAGTGGAGCTGATCTTCCTGTCTGGCCTTGTGCAATCCCCTGCAAGAACACTTCATCTCGTGGCATTCAGTGAACTCCGGTCGTTGGCGGGCACGGCGTGCGCCGGGCGGCTGATGGTCGTCCGATGTGGCCGCTCGTGTCCCCCGGCCCGCTCGCACCTCCATTAAGGTGCCCACGGCGTCTGCACAGAACGCTAACGTCGATTGATCAAAGCAGCGTCATTGGAAACGCTCCCTGGTGCGCTCGTGCTATTGGGGTTCGACGGCGCACTCGAGGGCTTGGGTCGTTGAGCGTCAAAATTTCCCGCAACGGGTTCAGCGAGGACATGAAGCTCCTGGCCAGCAGCCACGCTCAGTTCCCACGCCAAACCGCGGTGGGGTCGACGCTTTCCCTGCTGAGCTGCGTTGTCCCTCAGGTAGTACACTGGGATCTTCATAAACACCATGTGCCAAGAGCTATCTCGAGTTTCTGACACTAGCAGTTACAAAACTGTTCGAAGCGAGGTCAACCTTCCCACCAGGGCCCGTTGAAAACAGACCCCACTCGAGCGGTGGTTCGCCACCGTCGTCTCGCACGATGAGGCGACCCAAGAAGTTGCGATGCATTTTCGTCGTCTGACGTTTGTTTGCCGTCGTCTGGCGTTTTATCTGTCGATTTCCGTTCTGAGCACGGCCACTGAGGGTTTAGGCCACTTCCGTCCAGAACCGAAGTGATACGGCGGATAGCGCAGTACTACTGTGGGGTTATTGCAAGAGGCAGGCAATAGTATGCATGCCATGATACGGTGCAAGCACGCCACTTCTGCACATGAATGGCATTTATGTTGAAAGCTGCAGCCGAAACATTCCTCCGTTTTTCGAATCTTGGGAGGCGCTGCTGCCCGTTAAGCAGAGCGTTGTGTCCAGTACAGTCCGGTACAGCGACACCAACGATGGTGTGCAAGCAATCAAGCGCGCCGCGTACACCTGGTGGCAGAATGATGTACTTGAACATAGGTGGCGCTACCATCCGCTGTCAAACGGTTTAGTTCCCCGGGCGTCCGGGAGAGCGGCCCGACTCTGTTGGAACGCCTCAGCTGACGGCGTCTCCGCACTGCGCACACGAAAGCTGATATGGTGCCCGGTACCAGCTAACCCGTGGGAATCGGCGAGCAGGTGCATGACGAGTATTTGTCAGCGGCTGGATGTAGCTCGGACCTGAGTGGTGGCTGGAAGAATGGGTCAAACAGATGCCATCAGTGGATGCCTGCGGGCCTGGCACAGTGTCAGCTGGAGGCGGGATCGCCGCCGACACTGCCGACAGTTCGCCGCGGGACGGCCAGAGCGACCCCTCCCCCTCCGTGCTGGCACGCCCTCGCGTCGGCCGCTGGCCTGCACAGCGGCCCCGCAGTCCGCCGCCCACAGCGGATATCAGGCGTCGTGCTCACCGAACTGAAGTAGCCGTCGGTGTTCTGCCCGCGTAAACGGCACACGTTCAGAGAAACAGATACGGATGAAACAAAACTGTGCCTGTGGCCAGACCTCACCAGCGCCACAGGAGTGTCGGCAGTACCTTCCCAAGGATAGCTATGTGGCGTTTCAGAACCTTATACAACAATGTTGACGGCCGTAGATTTGATTACTACAGGAAGTTCGTCGGGTTGTGCGTTCTCAAGGACCAAGTGTTCAAGCTCATTGGCAGCAGTAGTTCACTGCTGTATTGTACACAGCTGCAAACATCTTTGTGCGAATTGCTTTCGGTCACTCCCCTACAGGTTTCATCTGCCTTACCGACCGCGGTACAGTGCACGCTCTATCCCCCGCGCACCTACATCACACACATGCACACAAGCATGCGCGGCTAGAACGCACGCCTCCAGTCCCGTCTGGCACGGCAGCAGCGGCAGCGGCGGCGGCGGCGACGGCGGGGGCGGTGACGCGATGCCGGCCGCAGCGACCCGTGACGTCAGCCGACGCCGCGCTGGGGCGGCCGGTCGCCGGCTCTGGGCGGCGGTCCGCTCCAAATGCTCAGCTGCGGGACCGGACCCTGTAACAGCACGATCACCGGGCGGCAGATGACGGCCGACATACTGAGGCGGACGCAACGCAACGCGTCACTGCTGCGCTAACCACCAGGTGGCAGCACGCGGGCGGCGCGCGCTGAAATGGCGCTGGCGAGCCATGCACGGAAATCTCACTCGAAATGAACCTTAAGCAAGGCAAATATATATATATATATATATATATATATATATATATATATATATATATATATATATATATATATTGCCTTGCTTAAGGTTCATTTCGAGTGAGATTTCCGTACATGGCTAGCCAGCGCCATTTATATATATATATATATATATATATATATTATATATATATATATATATATATATATATATATATATATATATATATATATATATATATATATATATATATATATATAGTCCCTTGTCCATGAGAAGCAGGGTCGTTGGAGGGCTTTACCATCTCCTCAGCGTAATGTCAGAAACGTGCCGTACAGTGGTATCAGGGTTCACACTACTCCCGCCCTGCTATGCTGACCTGCCATGATGCCTCCAGCGTCCTCTGTCAGGATCTGACTACCCCAGCTCGATGGGAGGTGGACCGGCCGTCAGCCCAGGTACGCTCCATGCAAGCCCGAGCCCGGCTGGCAGGGATAGTTCACACACGCCACCAGCGCAGGCCGGCAGGGTGAGCGGAGGGAGCGGGTCACAGAGGGACACCAAGCCAACCACGCAAGCGCGTCTAGCGCGAGCGTCGTCACGGCTCGGGCACAATGGGCATGCAGCCACACCCCACCAGGCCCGCATGCAGAGAAGACGGTCAACGTCTGGGACGCGGCGCGCCACGGAGGCACACAGACAACATGCAGGTAAGCATGGCATGCCACTGGAGCAAGAGTCCGCGCGTTCTCGGGAAGGGCGGCACGGGTTGCAGCGCACCCCCGGCGGCCATGACCAGAGCCTATGCATGGGAGCAAATAGAGCGAGTACGCCCGCCTCGGTTCAAGAGTTGATTCAGCTTAGTGTAAAACCAATGAATAAACACGTGCCAGGTCGCGAGGCCTCCTGATGAATGTTTCCTCTCGCCAGGCGCGGCAGAGCTATCGGCGGGTGGAGGGGCGCATTCGCCGAGCGGTTTCTGCTTCCGATATTCTTAGAAAAGCCTGCAATGACCGGGCCCCATCCTCAATTCTTAAGGCAAGGAACTTGCTACAAAAATGACTGTCCTTATAAAGTGTCCCGAAAGCATGCACTGATGTTAGAATGCATGCACAACACGCATCTCGCGGATTCTACCTCCATTCAAAACCACAGAACTCCACCAAGCTGCCGGTGCAACCTCTCGTTGACAAAAAGTGCAAAACTGCTGCCATCGAGCAAAAAAGTCGAGCTAATAACTGGTGGAGAGAGTTCGCCTACCTGAGGGTCGCGTGGTGACACTGGCTTCGGGACGGGCTTCTCAGTCAGTATGGCGCAGCACAGGTCTTCACCGGCAGCAACCACACGGCCGGCTTCGTGGGTGGAGACAAGAACAAACACGACACAGGAACAAGGAATACAGCGGTCTCCATCAGGTTCCAGCGCAGTGATTTTGCAGCTTAACCCTCGCCCTGATTTGCTGCTTTTCTTATCGCGGGCTGATAGCGGGGATAGTTGATGTACCCCCCCTCCCCAGCGTTTCCAAAGTAATGAAGATGGAGCTTAGCGGAAAACATCACTCGAATGGTTTTAACAAGATCGTGCAATCTGTACCCGTTTGTTTGTTGTCAAGTTGATAATTGACCTCATGGCACATTAAACGTAGTTTTCCAGAAAGCCGTGCTTTTCCACTTCATGCTATACTTATGAGACTACACCTTGTGACGACACGCAACTTGAGCAGGCATGTTCAGGCATGTTAAACAGGCCTGCATGTTTTGGATACACATTTATGATAAATAGCTCCGTTAATGTAACAATGTTGGCCCGCCGCGCGCTTTCCGCAGCATCTTCGGTTGCCACCAGCCCGCCCGCTAAGACCCTGGACCAACGTGCAGTCTAAAACCGCCGCTGCTCCGAAACCAGTAAAGCTGGAAACACGTTTGTGGTCTTGAAGTACGCGCAACGAATGTCGGACAGGCTCCTGAAAATTTCGGCGCGACTGAAAAATATGCCGGAGAGGTATTCTTAAAAAAACCTTAGGGTGGGGTTGCATCTATCCACCCCCCCCCCCCCCCCCCTACCTTATCAGGCCGAGGGTTAACAGGGGGACAGGGTGGACAGGACAGGACAGGGGACGCCTTTAAGCTGTCGAGAACACGAGGCGACATCCGGATTGAAACGAAACAACTTCCGCCTGGACACGAACACGGGCAGCGACACGCGCGGCTAGACAACCCAGTATCCTCGACTGGCGATATATTTCAGTCTGGCAGAGCTACGCTCCTCTACACGTGGTCGGCACCACAACCGTTACCCGACGACGCGTCAACGCAGCACGGTCTCATCGAGTTTGTGAGTGTTTGTATTGCTTTACCTCTACCGTTCAGAGCCAGAACTCAGTACCAGGTATGCTCTTATTGTAAGATACTACTAATATATCCACACGCATATAGGACCCACTCGTAACCTTTGTCCCGCAACAACACGCATTTGAGCTATCCAACCAGAGTAACAGGTTCTAAATAAACTTCAGAATAATCCACGCCGCATGGCTGAAGGGCATCATGTGCAGACGTGCGATGTAAGGCAGCTACTTCGACAATCCCACCTCAATGCTCCAACATGAATTGGTAAAAATTCGAATCCAACGACAAAAGGCTTCTAAAAAAGCGACCAACATCCGCTGCAGATGGAAGCAACCAGCCTGCCTTGAACAACCCGGCCGTGACGACCGTACACGTCAACAATTTGCAGTCAAACGACCTCTGAGCATTAAAAATAAGTAGTCGTTAGACCGAGCCAATACAAGGCCACAACAGCGCGCCAACCGCACACATGCGGCTGGGCTGTACCTCATATTATGCCTCCGCGCCAGTCAGCTGGATGGGTTAGTCAGATCAGGCCTCCCGAACAGCCATCGGCGACGCACGCTCACACGGGATATAAGCTCACAACTTGAGACCCCGCTTAGCCTGCTCAACGGCTGAACAGTCGCAGCCCCCACGAATGACGAACACATCCGTACAAAGCACGCGACAAGAAAGCATGCTCGCTCGCACGCACGCACGCACGCGTGGAGGCGCAGTGAGACCCGCCGCCTATCCAAACCGACCTTTCCATGCGCCGTCAACAGAAGCCACCGAAGCACGCCGCGACCTCGCGTCCCGGCCGTCGTGGGGGCCAGAGCGGTGGCGACGGTGTTGGCGGCGCGGGTCGGGACCGGCGTCGCTAGGGCCGGACTTGCGGGGACGGACAAGGGCGGAGCGGCAGATGCAGACGGAGACACAGACCCAGACGGACGCAGGCAGACACGCGACATCACAAGGCACGGTCCTGGACACACGAGGCCCGGCGGACCGCCCACCCGCGCCAGCCTCGGCCGGCTGGTCACGCTCCGAGCGGCGGCCAAGGCAGGCAGTGGTTCGGCGGCCGGCCACCAGGCAGCGGCAGGACGCCCTAGCGCGCCCCGCGGACGCCACAGACTACGGGCCGGGAGCGAGCGCCGGGTTACAGGTACGTGTCGCGCGTCTTGCGCGAGTACCTTTTCTCGTCTTTGATCTTCTGGCGGGCGGCGTCGATGAGTGAGGCGGTGGGCACACCGGAAGGCGGCTCCACCAGCTCGGGCTCCGACTGCAGGATGCTCTCCGCCTCGGCTGCGGAGAGGGCGGGACATCAGGGCTGCCGGCGCGCGGCAGGCCGAGAGGACGGACCAGGCATCAGGGTCAGCAGTACGCCACATGGACGCGCTGGATCAGAGGCAGGCATCCCACGGGCAGCAACATGACGGGTGTACACGATGGAGGAGGAACGGAGACATAGCAGGGGAAATTAAATCAGCTACAGTTACTCAGTGATACATCAACCCAAGACAGAGGTGGTAGTGGAATCTCAGGTTATTGCGACATACTGCATACATCATATCCCAAAAAGCTACACACTGCGAAATAGAGTCGACAGCCCCAAGACAATGAAACCTCCTTCGCGGCTTTCATGCGTGCATGGCTGCTTCAGCACTGCCTGCTGCAATCCCCGATGACGACCGATGCGGGAATGGTGAAACACAGCAGAAAGCGTATGTCGCTGCGAGTCATCAACTATGGTCATCAGTAAACCATCAGAACAATCAGAAATCTGCCTCTACAGCTGGCACTTAGAGCTCCTTCAGCAGGCTGCAAGGGCGGTACAGCATACTGTTTATAAATCAAGCTTAACAGACACTGACCACTATTTTATTCGTTCCGCATGCATAAAAATCTAAAGCAGAAAAGTAAAATGCTCTGTGCTTGGGTCATATCTAAGAATCATAGGGTGATATATCAGAGGGTGCACATCACCTTCTGGGCCTTGAATCTCGTGCACACACAAACAAAGCACGTTAAATTTCTTTTGATATCTACATCTTCCAAGTTAATGACGGTTTTGTCCATCTGTCCGGCCGGTAAGACCCTAAAGATGCCAAGGCCAAAATCGATTGCAATGGAGGAGAGAAGTGAATGCAAAAGAGGACAGATGAGATCACAGCCGCGGAATCGGCAAAGTCTATACCAGATGACTCCAGTCTATTCCCGGGGTTCAGATATATGCGTTTCAACAGGACAACGACAAAGTGCTTGGAAAACGCCTTCAAAACCATCTTTCACTTTCGCAAGACTACCTCACGCCATACCGGCGCCATGCGGCAACACAGAAGTGTGGTATGGCAGCGTGCCATGTGGCGAAGCGGCTCTTTTAGTCGTGTTGAGTCACAGCTACATCCGCAGCTCTGCCGGATATTGAGCTACACCGCCCTCCGCACGAGCTGCTGGCTGGAGCCGGAGCTGCTGGCGACAGTTTCCGAGCGGCAGGGCAGACGCCGGCGGCCAGGCGAGGACCCGCCCAAACGGGGAGGTCTGCTGAGAGGGCAGCACCAGCGACCCGAGCTACCTCACCAGCAGACGCAGTGACTCACCTCTGATGCGGGTCAGCTTGGTGCCGTACGCCAAGTCGGCCTGGTACCCCACGATGAACGCCAGCGGGAAGAACGGGAACAGCGCCGTCCGGTTCTTGGTGCGTCGGGCCCTGCACCACACGCAGTCGTTACGTTCTCGCTGACATCACTGGGTACGGCAGTCGCGTCGAGCGCGCATCACACAGGACAGTGGCGTCGAGCGCGCGCATCACACTGGACGGCAGCACTGAGCGCGTGCAGCACACAGGACAGTAGCGTTGAGCACGTGCAGCACGCAGGACAGCAGCGCTGAGCGCATGCAGCACAGGACAGCAGTGCTGAGCGCGCGCATCACGCTGGACGGCAGCGCTGAGCGCGTGCAGCACAGGACAGCTGTGCCGAGCGCGCGCATCACATTGCACAGCAGTGCTGAGCACGTGCAGCACACAAGACAGCAGTGCTGAGCGCGTGCAGCACGCAGGACAGCAGCGTTGAGCACGTGCATCACGCAGGACAGCAGCGTTGAGCGCGTGCAGCACACGGGGCGGCAGCGTCGAGCGGTCTTGCTGCACGCAAGCAGCATAACCGTCTGCTGATGGCGCAGAAGTGCGCTAACACGGAAAACTCGCGACACAACACTCTGGCTATGATGGGAATAACATGCAGTTCTTACGCTGCCACAGCTCCGACAAAGCCGACCACGTAGAATGTCGCCCACCAGTAGAACATCTCTCGTGCCCGGGCCAGTTCCATTGCCTGCATCCTCCGCCGCATCTGATCCTGCATGTGGATCTGCCGCTCCAGCTACCATGGTAAAAGGATCAAAGTTTGGATTAATGGTTTGTAGTCTGTCTGCATTTGCTATACTACATCAGCATTGTTGGCAACACAAATTGTAGTGAGGAGTGCACTGATAACAATTCCATGAGCATAATGAAAACTTGGAGCTCCCTTGGAGAACAATGGCATGCCACTGTAAATAGTATACAAAGGTTTGCAGTAATTTTCAACACATTCATTTCTCTATATCACATTATGTCTGTCAAGCCATTGCTCTAACATCCATTTCAACCCACAAATGCTTACCTGAACACCTTGCATCTCAATCATGAACTTCTTGTGTTTATTGAAGTTCTCCTCCATTGCTTTGCCCATTATGTTACCCATGGCTGGCAGCTATATGAAAACTGAAAAAATGTAATGTCATGAAGATGTCAACAACCTTATCACCTCAGTAACTTGGACTCAATCATTGGTTTGCTTCCTCTAGGCATTCAATGCCAATAGCATGGTCTGCTGTTCTGTTCATTTACCTCAATCAGTAAAATGTTCTTAGATATCCTACTGATAACATTTTGCCAAAACATCAGCATGCAGCTATCTCCAATTTATTACCAATTCTGGCTCAGACTGTGGAAACTTGGAAAGACTGATTCTCCTCTACAAGAGCCAAAACAAATTATTTGGACTTACTCTACAGTTCTAGATGAATCAGTTCAGTGCATGTAAGTGCATCAATGACAACCACAAACAGGCATGAGAAATTTGGAGCCAAATGTACAATGTGCTTTTGTTCATTAAACATATCTTAAGCAATACCTGTGTTGAGAAATGCATGCAAGATCTAAGAACACCTTACTTTTGCAGCACTAAATTTCCTCTTCTTTTCAGTTTGCCCACATCCATCCTGAATACAACACTTTTGCATGCAAAGGTATTATCATTTGAATAGTAATGGTGTGCCTGCCACACACAAAATAATGCTTACCCATTATCTTCTAGATTTTAAAAAGACACAGGGCTCAGAATGTGGTTTATTTCTTTAAATTCATTTGATAAATCATTCAAAAGCTTAAGAAACTACAGCAGGGTATCTAGATCAGATTATCTTGAACAGGTACCTGCATGCCATGCCATCAAGAAGTAGTAAATGTTGAATATTTGGTTTCCATTAAAGGCATAAAGTCAACTCATTGGGCACACAGGTACATCTTGAAACACATCATTAAATAGAACAAAAAAAAAACAACAAATGCATGGTTAAGCCTCAGTCTGCCAAAATCTTGGCAAATTTAAATGACCCTACAAATGAAAGTCATCAAAATACATATTGGGGCAGACTTCCACAATTTGGGGTAAAAATTGCCACATAGGAGACTCTTACACTATCTTAGAGCAACTCATGTTGCCCTAGGATTCAAATGGTTAGAATATGCTGAGAAAAGGTCAAGGTTCAGGCTCCCCAAACATTTTCACATCCAGTCATGGTTTGCAGATCGGGTTGAACCAAGACACCCAAGAGACAAATTGCTTCTATAACCACCAAACTGCGGTTACACTGCAGATTCATCTCAACCACACTTAAAATTGTCCCTATTTCGTCTCTACCCTCCCAATCACCTGAACAAGAGGTACAAACCACACGCCCCCACAGCTGGCTTGTTCCCGTCAGTATTGGGGGCCACAGGGAAGTGTAGCTTTTGCATTTGCTAGTAGTGGCCTCATCTTGACGTCATTGGAAGGCTGTCGCGGGGCATTGTAACTTTAATATAACTCAGTGCCCATTTGCAACCATTGTCAAGTGAGGGATTGACCCGGGGATGAGGTCTCACAAAATGAGCTGGGGGGAGGGGGGAGGGGCTGAGCAGTGAAGAATTACCCATTCTAGCCCCAAAATATGCCAACAAGCAGGTTTTCCACTAGATTTGGCCTACTTTCTTCCCTAACTTGGATGGGCTGGAAGGCCACGCCGCTGGGTTGACCGCTTTAGCCGGGTTGGCCGCGACTACCGTGTCCTTTACATGTTAGAAGCCTACGAATCCTGACAATGTATTACTGCCAATAGTAAAACTATTTTGTAGACAGCGGATGGACTTCTGATCCAGCTGAGATGCAGTGTCCTGGTCTGCCCTTCCTGGTGCGTGTGGGGGGGGGGGGGGGGCAGACCATACCCAAGTTAGCCGCTTCCGGAGTGAAACGTTCAGGCCTACCGTTTGTTAGAGGGGAGAGTGCAGAGCCCGCGTCTGCCGCTGCGGGTAAGTAAATTGCGGCGCCTGGGTCTGCAACTGCTGGAGGAAGTGGGTGAAGATCTCGGTTCTGCCGCTGCTGGATGAGAATGTGTCACTCGGATCTGCTTCTATGTACTTCCTAAATCCGTCTCTGATGGGAAAGGAGAGTACGGCACCCAGGTCCCCTAAGACCTGACCACTCGATCACAGAACCTGTCATGCCGTTATGAAAAGTCCTGTGTTGCCATACCGCTACCGTTCGTGCTGCTGAGAGATCAGCGCCTGTGGCGTGGCCGCGCCCGCGCTGGGTCCGGGCGCCGGCGGCCCGCGGCCTGCGCGGCCGACCCAGTGACCCTATCTAACCTGGGCGGGGGATGGGCCAGCTTGTCTGACTTGGCGCATGGTCTCCTGGAGCTGCGCGCCATTTGCGTGTCCGCTCGGCCACCCCAGACCATCGTCTGGATCGGCCCAGCTGGTACGCCGCCTGGAGTTTACTAGCGTATGGCATCTGACAGCGAATGCGTGCGACGGCAGCAGCGTGCCGGTCCGGTCACAGTCCAGCGCTACGACGCCAGCACTGGCCTGCTCAAGGCCCTCGTACCGGACAGCATGTCCTTGTGCAGGACCTCAACCAGTGGCGTGAGCAGAGTGGGGGGGGGGGGGGGGGGGGGGGGAAGGCACAAGGAGTACATTCCCCTTAGGTTCTGAGGGATCTTCAAGTCCCCCGAGGTCGACGATCGAACGTCCGATTCGAGGGCCCTAATGGCTGCCCAGAGGTCGTACTCAGCGGCAAAAGCCACGAGGTCCTAACGCCGGTCACGCTGCGGTCCACGGGCCCCGCCCGGAGGGCCGGATGCTCAAATGCTGCTCGGAGGGCCCTTTGCACTGATCGGGCCTCCCTGGGTCGACGAGGGCCTCTACGTCGGTCAGGCACCACCATTACCAAACAGTCGGCTCCGTATCGGCCTAGGCCTAAGGGTCCATTTCGCAAGCAGGGACAAGGACATGGCCAGCTGTTTGCATTGGTCGAGGCTCCTGAGCCAATAAGCTGTCATTGTGGTGATCAGGGGTTCACAGTGCCTAACGCGAGTCCTGTGCTGGCAAGGAGTCCCGAGCTGACCAGGGCAATGTTCGAGGGGACCTAAACAGACGCCCGTAAGGCCTCTCGAGACGTACAACACAAAATAGGGATTCTACCTTCACTTCTACAACTCTTCAACCAGATTCCGACACCGTATTGCGTTTCTGTCATTGTTTATCCGTTCCTGTTAACAGTCTTGCAACTGCCTAGATAAAACATACGCCCGGACTGTCAAATGCACGAATTAATGTCCTAAAGCGTAAAAGTCACTTCTTTCGGAAACGCCATTATTTTCGTCAATCCGTTGGCCGCTGCGTAATGCTAGCCGTGACGTAAACTCCGCCGGGCCTATGGAGACTGACGCCGGGGGCGGAGTTCCATGCGAACGTGCATAGTCAAACTATGCTATATCGCCCATTTTTTCACAACTGAATTTGCAGCGAGAGTCAGATATTCAAGACGGGCATGATTTGTCATATCAACGGAAATGTATGGCCCCCATTTTGCTCGACGATTTACGCTCATGGGCTCCGCAATATTTTTATATGCAACCCAGTGAAATTTCGGTAGAGCCCCTGAGTGACGTCTGATTTAAAAAAGTTCTACTTAATTATTATGAAATGTTTAAAGCCAGCGGTTTATTCCTGATGAAGTGGGACTTACCCAGCGGTTTTTGTTTGTTTTCGAAGGCGTTTCAACAGCAAGAGACCTTAGTCAATCGTAAGCTTTTCCCTACAGAGACTGGCTGTGCCCCTGACCCCAACACAGGCCTGTGCTGCCGATCAGGGGGGGGGGGGGGGAGGGGGAAAGTCGGCAAGCAGTGAGACTACCTGGTTGGCCTTCTCAGCGGTGCATTTGGTGGTGCAACTGCTGGTATCTCCGGCCCCTGTGATCACTCGAGATGGTCTCGCAAAGTGGTGGCTGCTGTCGAGACAACGGCGACAGGGGCTGCCTCGCCTCCGGTGGCGACAGTGACATCAGTGGCGGTGGAAGGCGTGACGGCGGCTGTGATGGCGCTGGATTTACATTTTGTGTGCATGCAGCGTGATATTATCTCATGGCGTCCTGCGCCCAAAACCTCAGCCGCCTATTCGGTGCCCGTTGGTGTCCAACAGCGACTCCCAATGACGTAGAGCAATGGATTGTGCAGCGTAGGCAAATCGCCTGTTGACTTAACCCGCATCTCGGGCCTTGGCCGCAGGTTCTTGGCGCATCCTGGCACAGTCGGCGCGGAGCAGGTGTGTGAGCCAAAAATGATAGAACCGAACACTTTAACGACCAAGGTTGGCAATCGAAAGTCCATTAGTCACGTGGTGTGATCAAACATTAAGATCGAGCTCAGATTGCTTCAATCCAAACATCTGGCTCGTTCAGCGGCACAGGCAGAGGGGGGAAGGGGGGAGCAGAATTCGTGTTCCCTCCTCAAAGGTTTCAAAGGACCAAAGTAACCCTCGGGACTAACGATTAAATGCCCGAGAAGCCCGAAGGACCGACCGGAGATTGTATTGAGGGTCACCAGCTCGCAGTGCCGGACACTTTAAAACCAGCGAGGGAGACCTTTGCGCCGATCAGGGTCCCTGAGTCGACAAGGGTCTTTACGTCGGTCGGACACACCAGTGCCGCCAGTCGGCTCCGTGCTGACATAGGCCTGAGAGCCCAATTTCCAAGCAGGGACACAGCCGGTACCAGCAAATTGCATTGGTTGGGACCCCAAGGGCTGTCAGGGGCCTAAAGTGCCCAACAGGTGACCTTGTGTTGGCATGGAACCTCAAGTCGGCCAGAGGCAGTGCTCTAGGAGGTCCGAAGAGAGCCTGAAGGCTCCAACGGTACCGACGATCAGGGGCCCGATTGAATGGCCTAAGGATACGAGGGATTGGTCGGAGTCTTGTTCAGGGTCCCCCGCCTGCAGGAACGGGCCCACGGATGCCAGTCAGAGGGCCTTTTGCGCCGATCGGAAACCCACTGAGTCGATAAGATCCAGGTCGGTCTGGTCAGGTCAGGTCAGGTCAGGTCATTTTCAGTCAGGCACCACTAGTACCACACAGTCGGCTCCGTGTCAGTAAGGGCTGAGGGCCCACTTTCCAAGCAGCGACAAAGCCGGGACCAGCGATTTACACTGATTGGGGCCCTAGTGTTTGTCAAGGATCTACAGTGCCTAACAGCGGTCCTGTGTCGGCAAGGATCCCGAGCCACCAGGAGCCCTGTTTGAGGGGCTGCAAGAGGGTCCCGAAGAGTCCCTCGGGACCAAAGATCAAGGGCCCGATTGAAACGCTGTACGGCCGGAAGGTCTGGCTGTAGGTCACGTTATGGACATCCACTTTTAGGGCCGTGATCTCAAATGTTAACAAGAGAGCTTCTTGCACCGATTCCAGATTCTAAGACAGTGTGTTCCTCTATTTCAGCTAGAGATCACCGGCACCGAACAGTCGCCTCCGTGTCGGTCAACGTGTGATTTTAATATAAAAACTTAGGCCGGCCAATAAGTGATTTTTATTTCCCAGCGACAGTCTTCCCACAATGACATCGTTGGCGCATGGTTGTATCCACGCGCCAGTAAATGTCTTGAGTAAGTATTTCTGCCGTGCCGCCGTATTCTGGCCATCACGTTGCGTGCAGGCCGGCTGCATTTAAGAATGCGCCGTCAAGCGGTGAATTGAACCACAAATGTCTTTTTACAAACGATCGATTAACATCGTCGGTGGAAAGTGTTCCCACAATGACATCTTGTGCGCATGGTTGCACCCTCTGCGACCATCCCACAAGCATTGTGTGCTTTGCTTTCGTGGGTTTGACGGCATGAAATTGACGTTATTAAATTGATTCCTTAGCAGAGAAGTGTGTTATATACACAGTCACACTCTTCACGCTAAATCACGCGTTTTTTCCGGATCGCCGTCCCAAAAACTGTCACGGCATTTTACCGTACATATGATGTGTTTCCGGTTGCTGAGCACGCTGGATACGTTTTCATGCTTCTTTGCTGTGAGAGCCAAGCAATGATAGCTATCTTCGTGAGAAAGCCAAGCGGTTCCTTTACCTAATTTAAATGGCATTGCTATCATCGCCATTTCTGCGAGCTTCACACCTGTCTAGGCGGTATCTTACCTGAGGGAAGTGTCCATATTTGTATGAAGTTTTAAACTGAAAAGGCCATTTTGAAGATTATTCATTGCAGGCCACAGACCTGCCCTTAAGACTTAAAGCCCTCTGGTTTCTGAGGTACATGCATGTCAACCCGCCGTATTCTTGGGCCATTCAATCGGGCCCTTGATCGTCGGTACCGCTGGAGCCTTCAGGCTTTCTTCGGGCCTCCTAGAGCTCTGCCTCTGGCCGACTTGAGGTTCCTTGCCAACACAAGGTCACCTGTTAGGCACTGTAGGCCCCTGACAGCCCCTGGGGTCCCAACCAATGCAATTTGCTGGTACCGGCTGTGTCCCTGCTTGGAAATTGGGCTTTCAGGCCTATGTCAGCACGGAGCCGACTGGCGGCACTGGTGTGTCCGACCGACGTATAGACCCCTGTCGACTTAGGGGCCCTGATCGGCGCAGGAGTCCCCCTCGCTGACATTAAGCAAGATATATTAAGCAAGTATATGTCATATTATATAGCATCAAGTATATATCATGTACATAAGTATATATCGCTGACATATTAAGCAAGTATCAGTTATGATGAAAAGAGCTCACTAATAACTAATGGTATACTTTTAAGTGGAAAACTGTTCTAGACAACAAAATTTCTCTGTTTAGTAAATATCCTTCTCCATGCCTTATTATTTGATTACATCATCGTACCTTGCACAACATTGACTGAAAGCCAATTCACGGCGTTACATCTGTAACTCGTGTTCACGAAGACCAGATAGTACAAAAATACAACTCGACAATGATTCATTTTTTGGCCTTGATTGCCGCCTGACAATGGGTTGACGGGATTTGAATAAAGTTATCAAGGAGTCATGGATACCTGGGTAACTTTCAAATAGTCTGCTAACTGGCCATGCTTTAACAGCAACGGAACAATATGCATCCGTTCCATGCCCATAGGCAACGCCTGAAATATCGCAACATCCGGTAAGATTCGTAGTCCGTCCTGGGATTGCTCTGCCCTGTCCGACTACACAAGCCTGTGGCACCTGTTCACATGCTACAGGCTGCCACAGTGTCCCGTGTTACGACTCCGCACGGGGGGGGGGGGGGGGGAGGACACCTGTCAGGATCTCTACGGCGGGTGCATACCAAGCCGAGCCCGCACGTTTGTGCTTAGTCTGGCTGTGCTGCGTGATGCTGCAGAGTCCTGCTCGGACCCGCAGGTCAGAATACGGCAGAGTTTGGAGAACATGTCCGAAGTCGGCGCGCGAGGGGTCGGACGTCTCCTCACTCTGAGTTCTCCACGGGCTGCTGCCGAGCGCTCACTCACGCGTGATCGGTACAGATTATCCCGTTTCCGGGGTTCGCCGATCCATGGTCCGGCTTTAGGGTGGCTCGCCGGACCGCATTGAGGCGGGCCGCTGGAGTATGCGCGCCCCGGGAGCCGGCGACCGGCCCGGTATTCAGCGCCGCCCAGCCGGCCGCCGCCTCCGGCGGTCATCAAAACTGTCATACGCGGCTCCCACGACCCGCGCCCGGTGGGAGCGGGCCACCTGTGGCTGTGACGGGACGGGGCGGCTCTGTCGTAGCCGAGGTGGTCTGCTTTCTTCTGCGTCGGACATTCGTGTAGCCATGTATCGGGTCTGTGGCCTCACGCCTGTTAAGAGAAGTTTGTTGAGAACCGATATTGTTTTCTACAAAATTTGACGTAAATTCTGTGGATTTGCCGAACAATGATTCGGCCGTGATATTTTTATACTATTAACAGCAATATGTCTGCTTGTGTTCTAGATTTGTCCACGACGAATTCTCGTAACCGTCAGGTGTCCGATGCACAGCTGCAAGCTTGTAACTTAGTAAGAAATTACCGCTGTGCTCGAGAACTATCAGCTGCTGATTAGCTCACATTCCAATATAACCATAATGTCTTGAAGAAAAATTTAAATGCAGGTATCATTATGTATAAACGAAGTTTAGTTGGTAAACGTAAAAGTCGCGAGATGTCGCGCACTGGTAGTCAGCTGATCATCGTCGAAATGACGCCGTTGGTGACACTCCGGCCCGCGCGCGTTAACTCCGTTGATTGTGTGTTGGTAACGCGTTGTTGGTCGTGCTCGAAGGCTCTCCATCATGGGAAGGATAAATTTCCGAAGAAGCGCCTCATCTTTCAGAGGCACCATAAGAAGTGATGTGTCCGGGGTCGCTGACCTAAAGGGTGGGGAGCCCAGCAATGCGCCAGGCCGCGATTAGCTTTGTTCGTCAAAATCTGCTATACCTTTATGATCTTAACCTGGCGGACGGAAGGAATTCGCTCGTGCAACGGAAGGGATGACGTCACAAGTTGTAGTTTAACGTCAGCTTTGCAAAAAATTGATTTAGCACCCCAAGTCACCACCGCTGACGTCATCTGATCTTTGGCGCGGCCGCTGCCGCCGACCGCAGGCCATCCCAATCAAGGGCAGACAGCGAGCGCTTAAAGCGACCCGAACTCCTCCGCCGCTACGGGTGGATGGATCGGAAGGAAGATACCCTCGCCAACTGAGATGTCGGTACGGACTCAGGACATAGGGACTCTGACATCACTGAGAGTTCACTGTTCTAACGCTGACAGTTATCAACCTTCAACTCCAAGGGGACTGGTTAAAGGACGTTATCAAGCAACCAGTGGTGATATTGGCAATCATCAACTTCTACCTTATGCTCACAGATGAAATGCAAAATACACACTGTGCAGGACACGTGACAACCATGTGTATCCGGTGTCTTTGCGGGCATATCGGCACTTGCAGCGAAATTCGACGCTGCATGCATGTTGATCCTAGTTCATTAGTCGATCGCGCATGTACTGCATACTGCATAAACGTACCGCATGGTGTATAAGCCATACGGCGACCAAGGCCCCGAAATACATAGTTGTCGAGCCGGTCATATCTGGCGTTGGTGAGTACGACTTCCAGATATAACGGCCGTCAAGCGGCTCCCAGTCAGTGTGGTGCAAGGTGTGATGACCTAATCAAACAATAACACATCGAGGATCATATTTACTAAACAGAGATATTGTCTTGTCTACAGCAGCATTTTGCACATAAAAGTATACCAAGAGTTATGACTGAGTTTGTTTCATCACATCATTGTCATTTCGGCTTTACGACGCATCCAGCTGTTTAGCCTATAAGGCGTCGCCTGTTTCTCACCCTGGCACGAAGGGCGATTACTGCGGGGAATCGACCCCCGCGCCTCTGGCTTCCCAGATGCGCAGTGATCAACGCATACTTCAACATATCTGATGTTTGTTTCCATATCTTCAAACGTGAAACATCCCCTTAAACCTACGCCCTGATTCACCGTTTTTCATAACGCTGGCTGATAGGGGAGTCAACATGAACCCTCTGCCGTTTGCAAGAACACAAAAAACAGTGAATCACTTTTTACCAGATCTCGCGATTAATGATGCGTTTTATGTTACTGTGTTCATAGATACCCTCTTTATGCCAGGTCAAAGATTAAATATCCAAACAATCGCACTTCTTCATATTTACATCCTCATGCATACGAGATCGTTGTAGCGACACAAAATCGATGCAGTCGTGTTCCTTGTTTGATTCTTATTACATTGGTGTAAAGGTGTACGCGTTCTGAGCATACATTTATGACATATGACTTCGTTAATGCAACAACATCCGCCCACCGCTCGCGCTCTGCGGAGACGTTGGTTGTAACCCACCGCCCGCGCCCGCCGTACATCGCCGTGCAGTGTTCCCGAAAAACCGGTGCTGCTCCGAAACTAGGACAGCTGGGAATACGGTGATGATCTTACCACACGCGCAATGGCGCTCCCAGGGGTACAGGGGTTCACGCGCATAGGGTACTGAATATTTGAGCGCCATTGCACAATATTCCGGAGAGGTGTCCTGAAAAACCTGCGGGAAGGGGAAGCACCAACACCTTATCAGGGCGAGGGCGAACACGCGTCCGGGTGGCCGGCTGAATGTCCTTCGCTCCGGTGGGGGTCGATTTAACCCCTCCCCCGAGATATCAGAAACTAAGAAAGGTAGAGACACCAAATTTACAGGGTGTGTTGGCCTGTGCGGGAGCTAATTTGCGTCGTCTGGGAAACCAGAGGTACGGGGTTCGATTCCCCGCGGTGCCCGCCCTTCCTGCCAGGGTGGGAGGCAGGCGACGCCATATAGCCTCAGCAGCTGAGTGTGTCGTAAAGCCCCAATGACGTGAGCTAATTTGCGGCAAAATTTGAGGTTCCTTTGCCATGAACTTCGAGTCAAAGGAGGTAAGAGCAAGGCCAGACTCCGGATTGGTGTCCAGAGTACCCGCAAACTTTCTCATGCGACCACCGTGAACTTAGATATCTGTTGTAAGCAAACGACCTCTGGTGCTTTTACGTGCTGATTATTTCTGGAAATCGTGCTCACGAACACCAGGTATGAACGACCCGACAGCTATGTTTCATCGGCCTTGATTGCCGTATGGCTCAAGGGATGGCAAGATTTGAGTGACGTTATTTTGGCGTCGTGAATGCGGAGGTGACTTTGAAGCGGTCTCCCGAATCGCGGATGTGTGGCTTAGAAACTAGGGAGGTTAAGCAGGGTCGTGAAATTAGCCGAAAGGTCTTCAAGATGGCTTCTTCAGTTAAAACTCCATATAAATGTGGAACCCTCCCTCTAAGGGACAAATGGGTCTGGGAGGCGAATGCGACAAGGAGAATGCAACTGCCAAGCCGCGCTCGTAGTATCATCATAAATGCGCCAGATTTCTAATGTTTTTAGCTATTACACGGCATAATCAGTAGCTGCCAGCGTTCAAATTTACGATGTAAGGCGTAAGCGTCTGGTCAAACTCAAGGTCATTTGCATTCCTAACTAAAGAGGATGCGGACCCGCGTCTTTAATGACACCTAAGCAAAGCCACGAGTAAAGCTCTGCAAACGCATGAGTTTAGGCAATGAATCCCCGCCCGGCTCCAGCACATCGTGACGGCAATATCTTCATCACTTCGGTCTCGATGTCAGCCGTCATAAGATCAACAAAATGCATGACGAGTGACACAGGCGTATATTGAGGGCTGTAACATGACCAGGCTACGGTGTAACCTACCTTAAACGGATCATCGGGCACGACAGCGTTACCCACTGACTAGAGGGAGCCACGTGGAACAGAAATCATGCCCTGACCAACAACATCTCATGTCATATGACGAGCCGGTATGGCCGAAGCAAATGTTGCCTTCGCCCTGTATCATCTATCTGGGCCTATCAGAGGGACACGGGTTACACCACAGGGACAATTGTTCGCGTAACAGCCGCGGCACGCAGCGGCCGTCAACACCCAGAACAAGTGCTGACCGTGCACAGCGCTGTAGTCGGCGCTGATCCACAACTCAAATCGAGGAGAAGAAGGTCGCAAAAGGCCTCAAAGCTCAAGGTTTCAGAACCCAGCCTCAGCGATGGGATTCTTTTGATATTGAGACCTCAGCTTGGCAACCTTTGACACGTGATCTTTGACATCAGGACCCCTGTCCCATTTATTTCTGATCTGGCAACATCTGGCCTGATGATCTTTGGCCTGAGAGCCCCTGACTCAGTGACCTCTGACCCCTGAACGCCTGACCTGGCAACGCTCTACATGATTGCCCTTTATGACCCAGAATCTCCGACCTGGTGGCTTATCACCCCCGGACCTTGATCTTTGACCTTGTGCCCCATGGCCCTGGGATCTCTGACCTGGTAACATCTGACCTCGGGGCTGTTTCCATGCTCACAGATAACCTGTGACAACATTGCGTGCCGTCGTGCCATTCGGGAACACCGTGTTACTGACCGGATCAGGCCAGGCATATATTCAATTCACTCGGTGAAGTGAAATAGATATCTCACCCCCTCGATCAAGGGTAGTCAGGAGATTAATGACCTGACCTGGGCCAGTCGGTGATCCACTGACTGGACCAGAAATTATTCACTGGCCTGATCAGGAGAGGCCCATGTCCCGCTGACTAGTGCTGCCCTCACTTGGGCGGCGAAGGCGGAGACCTGGAGGGCTCGGCCCTACCATCGCCGAGGCCACCGCTAGATGGCAGGCCGGGCGGCGAGGCCAGCCCGTAGCCGGGGTAGGGCGGGAACAGGTCACCGCTCCACGGCACCGGGAAGTAGGGTCGCGGGTACGGGTAGCGGAAGCTCGGGAAGCCCATCATGGCTGGCGGCACGTGCAGCGCGGAGAAGGCTGACGGCGCGCCGGCGCCGGCGCTGTCCGGCAGCTCGGCAGGCGGCCGCGGCCGCAGTAGGCTGTCGATGGCCTCCAGCGTATTACCTGTCCGCACAGCGGCACACGCCGTCACCGCCCGGCCGACGCCAGCGCGTTACCTGTCCGCACAGCGGCACACGCCGTCACCGCCCGGCCGACGCCAGCGCGTCGCCTGTCCGCACAGCGGCACGCGCCGTCACCGCCCGGCCGACGCCAGCGCGTTGCCTGTGTACAAAGTGGCTCAATATTCGATACACGACCAACGCACGTGTTGTTCAGACACAATCTGCAGCATATATATATATATATATATATATATATATATATATATATATATATATATATGCATATGCCGTGGAGGGGTGGACGTGTGATAATGTTAGTGCCACACATGCGAAGCACAATGAAATATCTGGAAAGAAAGGTTGTGGCGGATAGAAAGTAAGAAAACTATTATTCCTTTATTTCAGCAAAATTTTACTTTGGCTCAATTCTTCAGATAGCATGCGTGCTAAATTGAAGGGCGGATCCAGAATACTCCTCACGGGGGGGGGGGGGGGGGGGGGGAGCAGTCCCGGCTTGGGAGGTAACTCTTGGCAATCAAACTGTTAAGATTGTCTTCAAAGTCAACAAATGCATCATTTTTATCCAAATTGTGTTATCTTGGGTGGGGAGAGGGGGAGGGGGCATGGTCCGGTTGGCATCTTTGGATCCGCCGTTGGTCCAGTTATAAATGTGCAGTTTTTGGCCTGATTGCTGCTTCGTATTTTCGTTTGCGTATTTTGTTTATAAGTATTTCAATTAGGTCATGTTCAAATTGAATTATATCGCATTACAATGGTCACTATATGTAGCTTTTGCAGTCACGAATGTTAAATGCGCAAGCTACCAAGAGTCAGTCAATAGCCTATCTCACATTTCTTAAGTCGAAATCCGCGAAAGCAGACGTCTTACAGGAAGGGCTCCCAAACGGGCATCGCTGCGCAGAACCCACCTCCATGTCCTTTGAGAGTGTGGAAGAGTTCTGAGCGGGATATCGACGGAAACAACCTGGCCATCAGGTCCAGCGACCTGTCCGAGTCGTACATCGGAGGCGGCGCGCGGGGCGATGACGATCTCTCAGACACCTGCGCGCAGCGGTGACATTAGACAATTGTCACGCGGAGAATACGCACAAAATGTCACGCCTAACTGATCCGATTGCCAGTTACAGAACTTTGATCTGGCAACTTTGATCTGGCGACTTTGATCTGGCAAATTTGATCTGACAATGCGAGCTTCCATTCCCACCCCTCTGGTCCGGGCCACAAAATCACTCACGATTTATCCAGGTCACCGTTGGGCAATGCAGAACTACATTGGAACCAGCGGCGTAGTTTCGCAAAATGTGTTGGAAGGGGGGACTGAGCATGAAAAATGGTAAAGTCTTCCCATAAGTAATGCCACCAAACGATCTCTCCACGGATTTCACTTGCATTTTTCTCCAAACTGCGAACGAAAGGCTGCAGTTCCTCAACTGAGCAGAAAATTATATCCCTGGCTCAAATTATGTTTCGTCGTCTGGCCAAACTTACACTATTAACGTATTGAACGATTGGTAGCCAGTTGTTTTATTTTGCCAAATAATCTTTCATTTGAATGCTGTTCCTGCCGCTGGTCCCCAAAGCACAAACAATTACGGTCAGGGTTAATACACAAACTCAGTGTGGACTCACACATCATCGCTAGACGAGCGATCACTGTCATGCTAAGACACACGCAGACAAAAGGACCCAGACCGAAGCCGATCAGCTGACCTCATCGTCGGAGCTCAGGGGCCGGCCGGGCTGGACGGTCGCCGAGAGGGTGGCCGCTGACCTCAGGTCAAGGCTGACCGCGCTGCTCTGCTCCAGGTACGGCGCATCAGACTCCTCAGGTCGGCACCTCTTCTGGGGCGGACCTGAAACGCAGCCCCGCCATCGAGATCCCATGGTTGCCGCCGTCCAAAAGCACACCGTCTGCCGCTGGCAACGTGTCGACCACGCCAAGAGCGTCGAGCCAAGTGGGGTGAGTGATATCTAGAAGATATCGAAATGCGCTAACTTCTTGCAGGTTGATGTTACTGTTAACGATGTCCGGCTCCATGGCTCTGTCCGTTAAAGCGCCTGCCTTCCCACCCGCTCACCCGTGGCGAGGTGGTTTCGAGTCGCTTTAGGCTTTCGCTATTTGGCCTTGACGGATATGGCCTGCGGCCGGTGCCAGCGGTCACGCTGAAGGTTAGCTGACGTCAGAGGGCAGCACGGACCGTGCTCAGTATTGCGACACGTTAAGCTTTCACCACTAAGTCCTGCCGTTGCCTGGAATAGCGCGATCGGATGGTGAGGGTCAGGGCCCACACAAGCACTGCTCAGCGTGAGCTCTAATCTCAGAGATCCATCCATTCAAAGGCTTCGGATCAAATTTTTAAAAAAGGTTGCGTGCCTCATAAGCTCATAATCCAACGCAAACAGCCATCGTGCTCTAAGCATGGGTTAAATGTCATCCTAAGCTGGTGCAGAGAGACGCTCTCCAACGGGGCATAATTTCGCAAAATGAGTTAGGGGGAGCTGAACAGTAAACAACTTTCCCCCAAAATATGCCGACAAATGGGTTGACAAACTGATTTGGTCCACTTTCTTCTCAGAGTTTGAGGGCTGCCCCCTCCCCTGCTCCCCCAACCGAGTAGGAAACTGCACCTGTGCTCTCGAATCTAGTTGAGTGGCGTCCAAAACCATGCAAATGTGGCGACGGTTGGCGGGGATTTTACGACATGCATTGATATAATCAACAATTTCCCTGACAAGTTGATGATGGCCGGTGAGATGCTCCAGACCAGGTCAAGCTGTGTCCCGAAGCTGACGGGGAGGGTCAGAATAGAATACAGGGGTCAGAAGAGCAGAGGAGTAAAGCAGAATATGGTGGGCAAGTTCAGAGGGCAATGAGAATGAATAGAGCAGAGAAGAGAAGCAGCAGAAGCGTAAATTAATCATTCTTCTCTCGTAAACAAAATACCAAACCTATGTAAAGGGCCGAGCAAGAGTCAATAAAGGAGCACCTTTCTGCTTGCAAGCTGTAATGGATGCATGCCACGAACAGCGGGTTCGGGTGATCCCTTAACCGAAGGAGAAGTATTGATTTAAGGGTTTGGGTGGCTCGGGTCAAATATAATATTCTGCATGTGGAGGATCGGGCATTTTAACGGTCAGCTGGTGACCCACGCCGAGTGCGCCAGGGGAGCGAACGCTGTGGCGCTGAAGAAAATCGTTTGGATTACTCGATAATTACCCTTCGAAAGGCGTGGTATCGTGACACATTATGATGTTGCTGCAAACAGCTTAAACTTTGCACAGTTACGTGGGTGCGGTGGTTAAACGCTAGATATCCCTCTACAGAGGTATGGAATCCCTGATAATGGGTTCGGTTGTCGACAATTCAGAATACCATGGAAATACCGATTAAGAAGCATTAAGGCGTAGAACCTAATTAGATACGACCGAGGAATATAACTTAACAGAGAAACGCCCATGCGGACGTATTGCATTCCCCGGAATAAGCTGAAGTGGGCTGAACACGAAATAATTGTATGCAGCGTGATGAAAATAGGTCTGCGTTATTGGAAATGGTCGAATGGGATTTGAGGCTTGTGAAAAAGCTACAAGGCAGGTGGACTGAGCTTAAAAACTTGGCATTGGGTTGCAGCGTATTTTAAAAATTAATTGCATAAAAAGCTTTACTGATGCAATGACTATTAAGTACACAAATCCGTACCAAATAGGTATATATATACATACATATATATATATATATATATATGTATACATATACATATATATACATACATATATATATATATATATATATATATATATTGACTAACAAGTGCATACCCTCTGCGTCATATCGAGTAACCTCCCACGCAACTAAAACCTAGAGGCCGAAGGACAGCATGACACTGATAAAGGCCAAAAGACGATATGCAAGCGGTAAAGGCATGCAACTGATAAGGGCTTAAGGACAACGTGCAGCTTTTAAAATTTATTTTATTTTTTATAAACTTATTCCGAATGGCTTGCATGGGTGACCTGAGTTCATAGTATCTGCTTAAGCATAGCTTGCTGCGCGCACTCTGAACCCACCACCCAAGTCGTACCGTCCAGTTCAACGCAAAATTTTGTCTCCGCCCTTGCGCCAGGCAGGAATGTGGAGGTCTTTTACGTGCCGCACGATGCTACGACGCGGCCACCTCGGGCCAGGGGGGACCCTCGTTGGCCAGTTGCCAGCTATCCCTTCCATTTCAGTCGGGCCAAACAATGCACCCGCTCCGGGACTCGTACCCAGTGCCGCTGGATTACGAGTCCAGCATCTTTCCCCCCGACCAAGGAGGCGGCTAGCGGGGCAGTTGGTGAAGGCCGAGAGACAGCATGCTGCTGGTAAAGGCCATAGGGCAGCGTGCAGCTGGTAAAGACTATGCCTGCATCGAGCTTTTCCCAAGTTGGCGCCTTCGCGGTAACGATGCTATGGCGAGACCGAATACCTGGATCGTTCAGTCTAGTTTTCCGGTTATATACGTAATTACACACCCGGTGAAGAAGCCGCGTTAGAGTGCTATTTTGGAATGGTTAATTTCGTTAACTTCATAATGTGACTCCATTATTTCTGTATTTCCTTCCTCTCTTTCACCAGGCCGGTCAACAGGGCGTGCAAACGACGCTAATAAATGACACCAGATTGTGAGGGGCGACGCTTGCCGTCTGGCATAACATGCGACTTACCCTCCTCCCCAGCTAACGAGATCGGATACCCCGGATCTCTGAATGGAGCTCTTAAAAGTCCATGTCGTCTCGTTGGAGATTCACTCTTCCCGTGACAAAAGCATAGATACGTTCATAGGTATTTATATCTGAGAGCCATCAGTGCTACGGTGTTGCTGTTTTATTGATCCCTCAGACGGTATCACTGTAGGCCTCTGCCCCAGCGCGTCAGTTTCTCTGTTCCTGAGAGTCGCCAGTGCCAGCGCGGGCCTGTTTCCCAGCCGGGCCGCTGCGGCGGGCCGACCGGGCCACGGAGGCGCTCGGGCGCGAAATGCCGGCCCTCCGATGCATTCAGTGGATGCTTCCAATCAATTTGAAGCACATTTGATACAGGGCCCATTAATTGGCTGCCACCTCCAGCCACCACGGAGGGCGATACCGAGTATCGGCGCTGGCGCCAGTCGCCGCCGGCGCCGCGGATCATTGTCGATATATGGTGGCGCGTGAGACCCGCGCCCCCGGCCGCCGACGGGGAGGGGCGCCGTCGCGCCACGGCCAGTGGACCGCTCAGTGATGAACGGCAGCTTCTAATGAAGAGAGATAAGTGTTGCGGTCGGGGGAGAGGAGGGAGGGGGGGGGGGGCAGGATGGTCTCTTCTGTGACGGATCGGAAAAGGGATAGCGATCGGGTAATGGGAGAGAGGGGAAACAATGACATGTTTCGCTGGTTCTATTGATGCAGCCAAAAGAAGTGTGAGAGGCTCGGTTGCAAAGGCGCAAAAGTCAGATCATACCTTCATCTGGAATATAAAAACACATAAGCAAATACACATCTCGGGACGAAGAGACACCAGGAGACACAAAACGATCAAGGAACCCCAGGGCAACACCTGGAAAAGAAAGCCAGTAGTCTCAGCACAGAAATCTTAACGCCCTAAACACCAGGCTCAAGACCATCCGGGCCACGCAAACACCAGGAGTTATCAAAACTATCCTGGATCCCAAAAGTATCAAACCGCCAAAAACGCGCATGCTTTCCAAAACACCAGGGTACAAAACATGCCGCAGAAGCATCACTGTGAAATTACAAATGTTGTATCCGATTCACAGTTAAATTGAGGTTGTTTTATTTAGTACCTGGCCCCTGGAGTAAGAAGGGTATATGAAGTGGGGCACAATGCTCCCCGAAAATGCATTTCTAGTTGGTATAACGTTTTTTAACGTCATCAAGGTAAATGTAAGACATAACAAGTAGCCAATGCTCCCGTGCAATAAATAGATTGAGATGAAAAATGGCCCATGTGCTTTACTTTGCAGCTGCTTGAGGGCGTCCAAATTTCGGTTCTGAAGTAGATGCAAACCAACATTGACCCTTTTTTGTCCATTTATATGCCATAAGCACATTCCATTCAATCTGCCTCATCTTTGTGAGGGAAAAGTATCTTAAGACACATTCGACACATCTCTTGCAGTGGATTCCGGCACCCACATTGGCTCAATGTACGTTAAATCCGATGCGCTGCTCCAGACTGCGTAGCACCAAGTAACAAGCAACCCTGTCACGAAGATAGATGGCTTAATGCGAAAGCTCTTCATCAATCTGGCACTTTACGATCAGCGAGAAAGGCAAAGTGCAAGATGTTTATTATCAATCTACCATACTTCCATGACCTACTAATTTATTTCATATGGGAGTAAATCTATCCTCAGATCCAACTGATCGAGGTTCTCAGTACAAGTTACGGGTTCTTCTGGGGTATTATTCCGATGTTTTTATTTTCTACGCCACTTTGATTCCTATTTGCATTACCTCAGCAAGAATGCAATTTTGGAGTCATTAGGCAAGTGAAAACAGTTAAAGGCATCCATAGTGTGAGATGACAAAAAATTGGTTTCAGCATAAGCTCAAAATATCACCTAAAGGGATTCCTCTACATTTAAATATATCGAGGCAAGCATCAGATGTGATGGAAAAGCTCGTTTGCAAATAATGGTATGCTTTGAAACACAAAAACTGCTTTAGATAACACGATTTCACAACTAAGTTAATACGGTCCTCATTATGTCATCGTTTGAGCACGTCATGAAAGGTTTTTATGACGCCAGAGTCACTACCAGAGTAACCGCGCCGTGGTTGTGGCTGTAGCGGCCGGCGTGATTCGCTCGCGATACTTCGACGTGTCGCGAGGTAGCGTTGTGGATGTATGCGTGTGAATGAAACGAACGAGCGCATGGTTGTGGTCTATTCTCATGTTGTTTTTTATTAACCCATGACGGCATCTTCCTTACTTGCATTTACATTTTTGCTTATGGCGCCATTCTTAGGTTGCTCGATTGTCATTGTCAGTCTCATGTCCTTCATATCTAGTAGTTGCTCAAGCACCTGTGCTATTTATGGCGAAGCGCGGCCCGTGATCGAGACATGCAATCAGCAGCGAAATATCTTTCGGAACCTTTTGCCTTCTGTCGTTGGGACACTTTGTGCTGCATCTCTGTGAACACGAATGCTTAAGTGGCAACACTTTTCTTAACCATGAAAAGAACACTGCCAATGAGGCTAGGTGCTCGCGC
Organism: Pollicipes pollicipes; assembly: GCF_011947565.3. Classification (NCBI taxonomy): domain Eukaryota; kingdom Metazoa; phylum Arthropoda; class Thecostraca; order Pollicipedomorpha; family Pollicipedidae; genus Pollicipes; species Pollicipes pollicipes. The sequence goes on along the minus strand of NW_023596225.1, from coordinate 22,625,282 downwards.
GACGTTGCCATGAATAGGCTATGCGTCATGGGCTGCACATGTTCACGCACACCTAGCTCTGAAACAAGTGAATTTTAGGTTTTCAAAAGGATAGTGGATGTGAACTATAAAAAATAATGAAGATGGCTATCTCAGTTCAAAACACCGTGCCAAGTGAACCAGTCCCCTTAAAACGTAAAAGTCACTAAGCTCGAATGTGCAGCGTGACTGATGACTTCGCCTGTCATGTAAACGATAATAATAATAATAACGATAATAGTAATCGTCGAATTCACCTGGCAGTTTTGAGCTCTTCACCACCTGTAAAAATAACAGTAAAAGTTTTCAACCAACTCCAAAACGAAGCAGCCTGTTTTCACATATTGAAACCATAACAGACTTTAACAAAGCTGGAAGTTTAAGACCATGTCAAAGCAAGTCTAGTCTGGGTCATACCATATATCATATGTTCATATCATATATTTACTCTTTAATATTTCGAGTCACATAAATAAAATGGCATAATGATTTGGGAAGTAGCAATTAATCGGGAAAAAACGTGTTAGTTTAAGTGGCTTGTCGTCACAAAATAGTGTTGACATATTAGCTGACATTTCTTACTGAGCATGCCGCAGGTTTTTCAAAGGTCATTTAAGTTTTACGCTGACAAGTTTACTTCATATGACCTCCCTAAGTATCCTAGCTTGACTTTGTATCGAGTGATGCACCCTAAATGGCGTTATCGTATAACATCGCATGAAACCCCCTGGCTGGCACACTGCCAACCCAGCTCATGAACTGCATCAAAAGCAACGCAAGACAAGAAGGGTGACGCCAAACTGTTGTCCGCGGCATAGATGGCCGAGTAAGGTAAGCGTGGCAGGGCTGGCCTTTCATGATCACGCATAACTACCTGGCCTGGTCAAGCACCTCAGCTACCAGAAAGTGTCAAAGTGTCATCCGCTAGCACCGAAAGCCTCATGGACCGATTTCGGACGGTTTGGAGGTTATGACGGATGTCTGCAGGTGCTTGCTTTTAACGGCTGGTTATATTTTCGTTGTTCATGCGCTCACAAATGCTCACAAATAGATCTTGTTAAGTATCAGGCTGCCTTACCCTTACAGGCAGCAAGAAGATAGCGCATGACAATCACTTTTAACCTAAGTACTCCATTTCACTGTGTATTCAAAACAGTCCATTTTGTCACATCTAGACAAAACGCATGCATCTTTTCGCATTTTCTATCTTTACAAGGGAATGTGACGCATGTCGGGGAGCCCAATCGTATACAGCGCCAGCGACAGGGTGGCCAAATCTATAGCGCCCGAGGGTCATGGTGCAACCAGGAGTCAAACCCCGACCCCCATGTGGGAGCCGAAAGTACTGACTACTCTGCCATTACGCACCTTTTACATTTACACATAGAAGTGTTCCAAAAATACTGTTGATGTTATTAATATCAGTATTAGGTGAGGTAACAAGAACATTTACAAGAGCATATGCCCAAAACATGCTTACTCTAAGCACATGTACATTTATAAGAAGCAACGCAATTCTTTACATTTTGATACTAACACTTAATCGACAATGTGTATCAACAGCTATAAAACATGAATGAGCATAGCACGTGACGGAATATGATCTCTAGCTTTGCCTTTAACATACATGGGGAACGCTGCATGAGACTCTTGCCTCTAACGTTGCCCTTCAACCCGAACGCATTGCATGTTGCGCGACGCCAACCGACGAGTATACGCTTTGATGTGAGCTTCATCGCCGTTGAAAAATGACGTCTTATCTCATCAAATCGGATAATCAGTCCGTCACGTCACGAAGTCGGTACGTCGCGTTTTTAGTGCAGCCACTGCTTCATTAAAAAATTCCTCCTACGGAAAACACTCCTCCTTTTTGGCCATCGCGCACAGGGCTCCATTAATTTTTCAATAACTCTTCAGGAAGGAGCCATGTTTATCCGGCGCATGGGCGGCCGGTGACGAAGTGCGACCATTCGCGCGGATTACCACAATAGCCGCGCAATAAAGCGCGCGCGAGCCGCGTGCCGCGCGTCCCGATGACGCCCATCACTATCTCCTCGGCCATAACCTGCTCTATTGTGTCTATTGTTATCACATTTCAAATTAATTCCCGACGCCGGTATGAAGACCGAAAGTAACGGCGGAATGGCGCGGCCCACCCAGGAATTCATATTGGATTTTTGGCGGGAACAGTCGTAAGGCGCACGGCCGGCACAAAGCGATATGGGAGCACGACTGGCATTCGCGCCGGTCTGCCAGACGGCTAAAAAGGCGCTGATGACCGCGGCGTTAGCGGCCGACGCGCCCCCGGGGACACTGACGCTGCCAGTCGGCGACGGCAGCACCTGGCGGCTGGCTGCCCTTTTTCCTCCGCCGTACGAGGCATTTGCCACATTACTGAGATAGAGCAACAGGACAGGAGTCAGTGTGATTGTTTCACTTGCCGTCCATCCGACGGTACCCTGTTATCCCCCATTAAAACAAAAAGTGGGCTTCCAGATCCGGCCGATATTTAAAAACAGCACGAAAAACTGAGGTAAATACCTCGTTGACCTTCGAAGGTCTCTAAGTCGTTGCAACATGCTCAAGAACTGCAGCACCACCACCAAATGGTAAATGTATTTACGAGACACGTGGATGGTGTAGTTTGTCGTCGTAATTTCACTATTTTTATGATTCTTGGTCGCTTCATGTGCGCCCTAAAATGAAGTGACAATTTTCCAGCTTAAGGCACAGAAACTGAAATTTGCAGGAACCTCAGAAATTGGGCGGCGAACAGTTATGCAGAAGAACGGATTCCATCGCTAAGAGGTCACACGCCGTTGTAGAAAAGCTGCCTGGGGATTGGAAGGCCTGCATGTGCAGACGAGCATATGAAGTGAAAACTAACTCGCTTCCATCTGATGCGCTTACGCGGTATGATCTGAATAGGCTCTTTGTACGATCAGGTTGTCAGTGATCGGTAACGGAGAGCCTGATACCTGTTTTGAGACAGGTCCCAATACAGACGGCCTTTGCTATCGTAGCGCCCCGGCAGCGAAACGTGCGATAAATGGTAATGGATCCTAGCGCTAGAACACCTGCCCTGAATTGCAAACGATAAGGTCAAATATTACATCCAGTGAGCCGTTTACCATGGGGCAAGATCATTTTGAGAGTTGCTGATGGCGGACGAGTAAAATACTCGTCTCGGCATCATTGAGCACACCTGTGTCGGTACTGGCCAGAATTGGAGTAAATAGCGGAACCGTCTCAAATTTGGCTAAGCAAGGGTGAAGTTGGTTCTCGCGGGAGACATATTTGAGTCAGACTCGGATCAGTATAGGCCATTCCGGCCGGAGCTTCAAATATTTACTTACGTGATAAGATACGCGATCTGCAACATATTGAAACATGTCGGGTGTAACAATGTAATACCCATCGAATGAAAGCTTAAATTTGTTATATATTTGCAAATAACACGTGTTTAACCATACGCGATGTCTCCCTCTCACAGGCGTAACGTCTTAGTGCGGGTATCGTGACCTAGGGCGCTCATTGTTTTTATGGTGCTGGATAGCACTCTTCCCAACGTGATTCAGAGAAAGTAATACTAAATCATATTTGCACGAATAGGTCTTGGTTGGTCAATAAACAACAATGTAACACGACCATACCTTTCCAGAGCCCAGCCCAAATTTCTTTTGACGTTAGCTCCATCAGTCATGTACATCGCCGGGGTCAGCTGGCGTCGCCAGAGCAAGTGTGGACGACGTTTTTCATCTAGGCGTTTCTGACAGGCGGAGGCAAGCCACAACAGTTTTGACACAAGCCATGCAAGTACTCGCGATGTAGGTCAATGCACTTCGGCTGCTTGCGGAATATATAAACGCTGATAGATGCTATTAAGGGTCATACGATCTTCGCATATTCCTGCATAACAACCCATCTTGACCAGGCCTGAGAGGTGCTGATGTGAGGCGCCTCGGATGTTTTGGTCATGTGTGGTACACGCTGTGGTTAAATGCTTAAATAAATATTGCTAAATCCAGGAACCGTGGTTAAATCAAAGATACAAAAAGATTAACAGAAACATAAAAGATAAATCCAAGTAGATCCAGTAACCATAGTTAAACCAAAGGCAACCACCTTACTAAGCCAGAGTCAGATGTAGCTGCGAGAACTATGTGTTTCCCATGGAACCTGATACAATTTCCTAGTCGCAAAACCCGTGTATAATGTTTTTCACACAAGAGCCAGTCACTTCTTCGGGACGGCCAAGACCAAGCACTGCTGCTTGAACCTACATCGGACTGGTGGAACCTCTACTAACTATGTTGGCAACTGCCTGAAATGACACGTTACGATACTTTTCAATGGTTATGGTTATGCCTTAGCTTTACGTGCGGTTTTTATTTTATAAGCAATACAACCCTTTATCTTATCGTAATTAAACATGTGTAACTTCGTAGATTTCCCAGACCAATGGCTTCAGTAATCACGAACTGAGAAAGACACCAGTGCCTACCAATGTTAATGTATCTTCTCGAAAAATGGCGTGATGCATCTCTTTCATCAAAAAGGGAATATTTGGACCTGAGCCTTGCCATTCATTTCTTTCACACAGCTCATGCGGCAAGAGAACACTGTCTGCAACACTGGTTCTGTTCATACTATGTGCACCGTTCACACTTTTAAATGAATGCTGACCATTAACTTAAAGGCGGCAGACGCGACCAGCCGGCAATACAGGTCACTTCACGCACCCAAGGAATACGACAGCAGGTATGGAAAGCCCGTGACCAGGCGGACCACGCTTATGTGCCCATGCATGTCTGCAGAGCTTTCTCCCCAGGTTTACCAAATACATTTTTTAAAAAAACGCTTGACGCGAAGGGTACGCTATTTTCTTATTTGCAATGTGTCGCAATGGAGGAGGGTATTACCGAAGCCTTACCAGTACAACTGGGCAGTTGTAACGAAGGTGTTTTGAGATACACTTTGTTAAACATTGAGCCCCACGATGTAATGAACGGCTGTCATACCCCCCCCCCCCCCTTCCCCCCTCCCCACCCATCCCAGAGCAGCATGAGTTTTCCATCTCCGACTGCTATTTTTGTTGTATTGGACGGTTGGACACTACACGACTTCATAACGTCGCGACGTCTGGAGTGCTTGACGTGATTTTCCAACGTTAGAAAATTTACGAACCAGTGTTTCTGTATCTTTTACAGAATCATAGCCAGCTGGATATCCATCTCCACCGATTAATAACATTAATCGATAATTACCCCAGTGCTTATTCGTACCACAAAGCAATCTTCAACAACAAGTCACCAATAATCAAAGGTTAGGTGATGATAGTTGCAAATAATTCGTTTGTAAGTTGCTTTGCCGGGCTGGGTTTCTCGCAACATAGCAACCCACTACACTTACGTGACCAATTTAATTAGCGGGGAAACGAAAAATTTACAAACAATAAAAACAATGCAGAAAGCGAGTCAAAATCATATCCAGACCTCGTCGTTGCTGAAAAATCACAACAATAAACTGGGGGAAAATGGCCCGTTTCATACCATCTATTGGCAACACATAATTCGAAATCAACGAGATAGAGGCTCTTCACAAAGAGGACCCGACTTGCCTTTGGTTTTCGGTAAGGCAGCAGCATATTTGCTTTCGTCTCGTACATCACTAACACTGAGCACATTTGCAGTCATCCCCGGGCAGTGAAAACATTGCACTGCACGCTTGGTTGTGCGTGTAATTTCCGCGTATTTTTCCTCGGCCACGTCTCGCTGTTCTCTAAGCGTGCAAAGGCGTTTGCGTGCCACCGCGCTTGTCATGTGTTTGCATTCAGTGTGATGAAACGATTTGAGTAATATTATGGTTATTTTTGTTGCGTTGCGCCTCTTGGTCTTGAGTATGCAGGGCTTTTTACAACCGTCAAGCGTTCCTTTCCGCTCAGTGCCGCCAAGCGGCGTGACGTCCGCGTCTGAAGTACCCGTCCAAACTGGATGTGCGCGGGAACGATGCTCCGAGTTTTCCTGCGTAGTGTCAGGCCAGCTGACCGAGCTTCCGTGAGAATCGTCCGTGTAAAACATCGCTGATGCGTGAGCGGTCGGATGCAAGTGTCGGTTGGTAAGCTGTCGGGGCTCTGTTCTGCCTGCCAGGTGTGCACTGACCCAAGCCGCCTGTTTTCGGTGTTCTGATCCCGCTGTTGGGTTTCCATCGAAAAAATCAAAGGGATACAAGCTCTTTCGTTTTACATTTGATATGAACCGGTTTCAACAGTATTCACATTTGAAATCTAATTCTTATCATTATCAGTGTGATCTTGCTAGCCTTGAAATGGCTGGTTACTCTGTGTGACTCGAATGGTTTTGTGGCTGAGAAGCGTGAGTCATGGTCTTGTAATAACCAGTGAGAACTAGAATGCAAGGTCTTGTTTTACGATAAGAACCAGAAGAAACCAAGATCCAGGTTTTGCTTCGTTGAGGGAACCAGTGGGAGCCAAGTTCCAGTGTTTTGTTTTGTCCTACGAACCAGTAGGAACTAGATCCAGGGTCTTGGTTTGCCGAAAGAACCAGTAGGAACCAGGATCCAGGGTAAATAATCATTGGACCAGGCATCTTATCTGCGTCCGCGACATGAACTGAAGCGCTGTCGTGGCGAGGGACCAACATTCTGTCATATCGGATTTACTTCTACCGCGTACTCGCCTCTTGCGGGGTCCATGTGGAGCCCACACCCTGCGGAATTATGAAATAGCGCAAAGAGGACACTCACTCGAAAATAAACATATTGAGTAAACTGGAGAGCATGCCGCATGCTTTAGCTACGTGCTCCACGTGCTTTGCTCAAAGACAATCTTTTGGCAGGCCCACCGCCTTTGAGCCGGCGTGGCCGGTCGGTGCCGTGCCTCAGCCTCACCGTTGTCGGCCTCGCTCCCGGCGGGGCTCTGTTGGGTCGGTGCGCCACTGCCGTCGGCGCCGCTGCTGCTGGTCTCGCCCGCGCTGGTGGCGGCCGGCGGCGGGGTAGACCTGCTCAGGTCCCCCGGCACCGGGAACACCACGCCCAGCTCACGCAGCTCGTTCTCCTCCTGCGCCTGCTGACGCCGCAGCGCCACCTGCGGGGGGCGTGCCTGGTCAGATGACGACTGCATGCTGAGAACAAGCTGGAGGCGGCCTAACAACGCTGAGATCACGTTGAAGGCAGCCTAACAACAGCCTTTTTCACGCTAGCTGTATAAAACACGGCTGTAATTTGATGCCACATTTGAAATGCATGAACGGGGTAACCAGTAGCGAAAGCCACAGTTTGTGGTCAGGGCTGTCAAGATAGCTGTGAGATTCCACTCCTCGCTGCTTTAGAATCCTCGCCATGTATTTATTCATCATTTTATGTTTGGTCTCACGGAACCAAACTTGCGTTGGTAAAATGACCAATTGGTACAAAATGATGACACCACGCACTCCCAGAGTAAACTTTTCCCCACACTGATAGGTCTGACGGCAAACCATGGATTTCACCCCAGTGTTTCCTTTTCAGTGTATTTCAGATTTATACATTTTAGGTGATTATCATAACACAAACGTGACAAAGCCTAGCACGCCACGCTATGAGAGCAGGTCGGGCCCACACGGCTCGCGCTGAGAGCGAAGTCAGCGCCATAGTTTACCAAGCGCTGAGAAAAGAGCACCGCGTCACTATAGTTGTGCACTGAGAAAACACAGTGCTACAGCACACCGCATACTAGGCACCGAGCATCATTACCCATATAACCGCGCACCGCGAACAGAACACGACGCCACAGTTCGCCATGTGCTGAGAACACGGCCCCATGCCGCGATGACCGTCCACCGAGAACGCAACACGCATCGCAGTTCACACGTGCTGAGAACACAGCATGGCATCATGACTACACACTGAGTGCATCGCCCTGTATTCACAGCAAGGCACGTCACAGCCGATGCAACACGGAGCTGAAAGCACTGCGCCACTTTGAACCGCGCAGCATTCAGTGATATTTTGCACAGGCCAGATCGTGTAACGTCGAGACGCCTCTGCTCATCCAACCACGGAAAATTCACTGGGAATCGTGCATAACGACCTCACAGTGAGAACACAATAAGAGCAGAGCTGTTCTCAGAGATGGTACCATCAACTGGGATCAGGGCAGGGCAAAGCGTCATACGGTTAGCTAGGAAGGCACATTGCGATATATTTTACCGATGGAGGGGACATCAGCTTAACAAGATAATATTCAGACAAGCCGGTACAAGCCGTCGCGCACGAGTCGTCGCGCAAACTTGTTAAGGAGTGCCAGCGACTGCGGTGGTCATATTGGCGCCTCACGACCAGCCGTTGCGTTAGCCGAGAATCGCACCTGGGCCCCACGAGCAAATAGGACACTGTAGGTTAGTCTTTGAACTCTGCAGTTAATCCCGAACTTATACGTTACAGTTACAACAGTTACAATATAACATAACTGTATAATGTAACAGTATAATATAATACATTATATACGTTACAGTTGCAGCTGTTACAGTAACAGAATAATATAGCTATATAATATAACAGTATAACATAATGTAACTTATTCGTTACAGTAACAGTAGAACAGTTAATCTCGAACGGGCAATGGTGTTGGTGGAGTGTCCTACACCCTCTCGTCCACCAAGACATTATTGTGCAAGTTGTGAGCCGACCCCGCCTTTCAAACTGACACTTGGCGGCTCACGTCGATTGCGGTCGCCCGTTACAGTCGGCTTAAGAAGTGTACAGCACATTATCATTTTTTATGAGCCAAAAGCAGTTGTGTGTGATTGAACTAGTCACACTCATCCCGGGCCACCAAAGGCAGAGCACCAGTGGCAAGTTCAGAACTCCTGCCCGGCCGCCGCGGAGTGCAGATGATCGGCCGCATGCCGGAGCTTGCTCAAATCCACAGCATCGTCGCATAATCTGGCCCGGCAGTGCATCTCGGCAGCACAGCACACACCGAGAACGGAATTCGACATCGCTGCAGACCGAAACAGGGCTGAAAGCAGCGCCCCTGAGAACCCCACGAGAAACTGCACACGTCGGAGTGAACCACGTGCTGGGAACGGCGGACAGTGTCACAGGGAATGCAATGCGGAGAGCGGCGCAGGAGCTTTCCCTGAGGGCGGCGCCGTTAACTGAGTGACGCTGGACATCACTGGCCGACGTCTGCAGCTCTAGCCCTGTCTGCCGCCTGGGCGAGTCGTTCTGGCACAGACGGCAGCGTCAGCGGCACGCCTGTGGGCGCGGTGTCGTCGATGGGGGGCTCACCTGGGCGGCCATAACGCGTTGGCGCTCGGCGATCAGGGTGCACTTGCAGCAGGCGCAGTCGCGGTAGCGGCAGTAGCGCTTGTGGCCCTTCAGCGCCGACACGATGCCGTGGTTGCGGCAGCGAGCGCACTTGGGCGTGCGCTGGTACCGCTCCGAGGCGCGCAGGAACAGCGGCGACAGGCCGCCCAGCACGGCGTGGCTCAGCAGGGAGCTGCCGCTGGCCAGGCTCATCGGCACCTTGGACGAGTCCATGGCGGCGGCCGGGCCGCGGCGTGAGGCGGGGCGGGGGCTGACCGCTCGGGGCAGGAAGGGAGTGGAAAGCCGCTCGGGGCAGGAGAGGGAAGACACAGGCTGCTCGGGGCAGGAGAGGGAAGGGAGGGCCGCTCGGGGCACAAGAGGGAAGGGAGGGCCGCTCGGGGCACAAGAGGGAAGGTATAGGGCCACCCAGGACAGTGCTGGCGAGAATGACAGGAGGCAGTCCTCAGACGCGTCGCGGTGGTGGGAGATGCCCGGCTGAAGGATCCGGTGCTGAGCCAGCGGCGGAGCTCGTGTGGGCGAACTCGGCGCAGCTACGGCGTCCCGGTGCGGCTGGACGGCTGACAGGCCGGGCCGCCGAGCGTGGCCGAATGATCCCGGCTGTGACTCGCTGCGCCGCCCGCCCCGCCGCGTCAGTTTCGAGAACGTCGCTCGCCGCTGCCTCTGCCAGCCGGCCACGAAGCGGCAACACGGCGCCGCTTGGCCTCTCGACCAATCAGGCGCGCCGGGCCGCCGAGGCGCCGCCCCCGCTGTCGCTGCCGCCTGCCATGAGCCTCGCAGAACATGGACACGGCGACCGGCCGGCCCCGACGCACGAACAGCAGCCCATGCAGCTCAGACGAAGGCCTGCCCGTCAGCAAGTGGGTGCAGCGGAGACAGGCGGTAGTATAGCATGATGGGGAGCTTGTGTTGTGCACCCGCTGATTGACGTGTGGTGCGTATGAGTTTCCAGGTTCCAGCCAATATTAAGAGCAAGCCAAAGGCATGATCCCCTGATCGGACAGAACGATGCAAGGCTGCGAAGTGCAACTCTAGATCACCAATCATTTTTTTATCTTATTGTTGATAATTCTAGTGCGAGATTTTAGTCGCTTTGTTGCGCCGTTTTTGGATGCATCGACGCTGATAATGGAAAGTTCCTGCAATTATCCTGCATGGGTTTAGTGCGGCAGTGAATGAGCGCCTTTACACTAAATCGTGTTGGTATGTCACTTCAACGCAAGGGCAACGACTGATTTAAATAGCCTCCGGCAAGGCAACTCTATACTCAGGAGTTAAGTCAAAACTCATGCCCAGACGCAACAACTCATTATCCAAGCCTTGTAAATTTCTTGTCATTTCTTAAAAAGAGGCTACGGATGGGGAAACTTCCGCTAATCTTAAGAATTGCGTACTGAAACTGGGCTTAAGTCAAAAACTCGTGTTTTTATGTTCCGGGTATGTTCAATATTTCCGACGAAAATTATGGAAGTTGCGCATTTGCAAGAAGCATTATGCATGTAGATGAGACAGGAATAATAGCCGTATTCCTCGTAGAAAAAAACCCAGAAGAATGGAAGAATAGACCGATTAATATTTCAGCTACATGCCCACATCGGAACGAATTCCACTACTGATGTTCGTTTCGATAAAGGCATGCAGCCGAAACATCAGCCGATGTAGCTTTCCATCATCGCGGTAATTCTACGGGGAATAAGGCTATTATTCCTGTCTAGTCAACGAAAAATAGGGCTTTAATTGAGCAGATTCAGGACTTCAACACCTTCCGACAGCTGCTAGTGGCAAGGTATAGGCCGAGGGAAACCCGCGAAGTAAGTCCTGGCGTTGCAGCTTTCAGGAATAACGCCCCTCAGCAGTCAGTGTCTGACAGTAAACACAAGCTGAGGCGTGGATTGATGCTCCGGCACCGGGAAGGGAAATGTCGGTTTGCATCTACGGTGCATGACATACCACTGGTACTTGAACGGATGGCCGTCTTTAATGAAACGCTACCAATAGTCATTCTTATTGCGGGCCTACTTACGTAGTTTTGTGATCCTGCTGAGCGATGGGCAGAATATGTCAACACAAACATCGGTTTTGCACACGGAAGTTAGATCAGGGCAAAGACCTAGCAATTTTTATCGCCTGCAGTAAACGGAGGATTAGGTTCCTTGCATCGGTTTGCACCATCAGCTCATTTGCACAACGACATGAAAATTATCATGTCTGCAGTTGACCGCTTCGCCGCACCAAGCCGTCACCTTGTGGCATGGAATTTACCGCTACGCGAAAAAGCACGCCATATTTTGTCTCGCCTTCTCCCAGGGCTCACGCGCGGGCAAGAATGGAGAAGCATCACACCGCGAAGGGACAGACCGCTACGAATGACGCGGCACGAATCAGGTGTGCAAATGGCTGTATGTTAAGCCAAGCGTAGCTTTTCGGTGCGCCCAATCCTTTAAGACTTGATTCACACTAGCATTGCACGCTTTTAAACACACGATAAGGATGCAGATGTCCAGGCACGATGGACAAGCGACGCATGAGGCCGTTAGGGAGGAGGGATGGAACGACAGCCATTTTGGATGATACTGTCTTGTCCAAAACAATTTTGTGCTGGAATAACACGGCGTGAAAATCTGCGTACGAGGCTGCGATAGCACACGGATCTTCAACAAAGGATCAAAAACTTAAACGAGAGCTGAAACTAAGCGCCCAATAGCAATTCCTTCATATATAGAAGTGCTCGTTTTGCTGCTGAGAGTCAGATATTGCACTGACCGATCAGCTTGCCTGACAGGCATACATCTACAAATCCATCACTGATACGCCTCAACAGCGAACTTCAATCAAATATTTCGAACCACCGCCACTGGTCAAACATGAGCTGGTCAGCCAGCGTATCGCCGAACAAGAGCTGTCATCGCCGGCCGATCAGATGCTGTCACGATTCGTCGTGCGGACTGCCCTCGCTCGTCAAACATTTGCTGTCGCCGCTTCCTCAGGCAAGGCCCGCCTCTGTTCGACAGACGAGACCTGTCGCCGCCCGTCAGACAAGAGCTGTCGCCGCCGGTTGAGACAAGAGCTGCCGCCGCCAGTTGAGGCAAGAACTGCCGCCGCTCGTCAGACAAGAACTATTGCTGCTTGTCCAGACAAGAGCTTCTACTGCCACCGCTACACTTCAGACCAGAGCTGCATCTGCTGTGTACGATTTTTTGTGTTACAATACCATATTTTTGGGGCTGAGTGAATGTGGCGCATGACAGGGCATGAGACAACAGCACCATCCCGGCGGCGCCTGCCTGTTGGCGCTGCCGGGACAGGTATCTCTCTGGGATGAGGCGTGATTGGGCTAGTCCCTGATATTTCCCTGAAACTCTTGTATTGCATCTTGGAGGGAAGTCCCTCTTCCCGGTGGGAAACACCTGGGTCAGGATGGCAACACATGCAACATTTTCATTGCCTCCAGATTGCTGTGACTTTGCAAATGACCTGCAATGAATGTATGTGCGGACGCGGCTAAGCACAGGGGTAAATACGGGTATTCACCTCTCACGAATCCTACACGGATGTATCGGCAGTAACTGCGCCCCGCCTGCCCGTCATGTGATGCATGTCGTATCAGAGGCTGGCTGTGCGGGGACGCTGGATGTGAATGTAAGCATCCATTTCTCGATATATTTCGACCGTCATCTTTTTTCTTAGAATGTATCCTGCGGCAAAGGAAAGGGACCACGTCTCTGATTGGGTGCGGTCCAAAGGAGAGCTAAGCAGTGCAAGAGGATCACGTTTGACGAGCACAAATTTTTGTGGGGTCCGACGTACTTGAAAATCATACCTTTTGCCTATGAACTAATGCAACAATATGGTTTGGCAATAGATTGAAAGTCCTGATAAATCTCAATCATGGGCCTAACGACGAGGAAAAGCTGGGTGTCATGGCACCCCTCACTGTCCAAGAATGCTGAGCATTAACCCCATTGCGAACCAGGAAAAATCTACTTAAAAGTTGGGTTTTGCATCACGAATTTAACCGACGCTCATTTGACTTTAATTTCCATATGGAAACAAAGCTAAACCATATTCACCCAAGTGCACCATGCTCCATGTCGCATTCTCCCCTGAAGTTGGTGGCCACGTCCTTTGCAAGCATCCGCCCAAACCCTCGTGCTAATCAATAATGCTGTTCATGTAAGGTTACTTAATGTCTTCGAAAATGCGTAGATGACAATGGCAATATTACCAAGCATGCGCCATCCGAAGGGACTTATCGTGTCATGCAGTGTTGTCTTTTCGTTATTCGTTGCCAACACCTGAACAATCTGGTTAATTATATGATAAGTTGGAGGGCAGTAACAGCCTATTGACAATGAATACACGCGCCTTAAGGTGAGACACATCACCGTTCAGTATTCAGTTGTGAAGCAAATGCTTGCAGCACCAGTTATCGACTACTTCCCGCCATGGTTAAGGCTCTTCTATCATTTACATTGGTGCTTGATAATTATTCGTATACCACTTATCAAATGTAATGAAAAAGTGCATCAGGTTCACCTTGCGCATCTTGTGTTTGTTTTTACGCGCAATGCTCCATAAACCTCTGGCATGGGTGGGCACAACCATCCTTATCTCCTAACACGCGCTGTTTCCAGTTTCCTCCAGGCTACCAACTTAGTCCCGGGATCCTAGCCAAGGAGAATTTGGCGGGAGAACCGTCATTTGGTTTTGCCGCCTCCGTGGTCTAGGGGAAAGATGCTGGACCCGTAATCCAGCGGCACTGGGTACGAGTCCTAGAGTGGGTGCATTGTCTGACCCGACTGAAATGAAAGGCCAGCTGGCAACAAGCCAACGAGGGTCAACCCACACCCGAGGCGGCCGTGTCGCGGCATTGTGCGGCACGTAAAACCCTCCGCATTCCTGTCTGGCGAAAGAGCGGAGGCAAAATTAGCTGTTGAACTGGACGGCCCGCTTGGGTGGTGGGTTCGGGGTACACGCAACAAGCTATGCTTAGCACGTACTCTGAATTCGAAGTCACCCATGCAAACAATTCGGAATAACTTTCAATTTTTTTATAAAATAGGGATAGAGTGCGCTTAGGCAACTGTGTCGTATTGTACAGATAGCACCAAACAGGTTACATCCGGCATGCCATAAGCACCCTTCCACAGTCAATGGCTTTGTCCATCTGGTACCAGCATCTAGCCATGCGTGAAAGACCATTCGGACTGAGACTGTTCTCTGGTATCCTGGGCAGTGCCATGCAGCGTGCTATCGTGATTGTGCGACTGTTTGGCGCCTTTAGTGCTCGTCTTTCTTCCGAGGGTAGTTTATAATTGTTCAGCACCTAGATGCACCGACAAGAGCTGGCTTTGCACCAGCCTGTGTCTAAGAGTGCCTAAAAGTCTAGTGCAGGCAAGACAGGAGGCGACTGTCAGGAATGAATTTTAATAAAGCAGGGACCATAAGAGCTTTACATAAATAGATCTGTTCCCGCGAATTTCGTAAGTGGGTCTCAAATCTTTGAACAAACGCAATGGCTTTCATGGGCACTCTTAACCACTTTCTGTCTTATTTTAAAAGTCTTTATCATAGGATGGGGAGTCGCATAGTCTACCAGGCGAGGTAGACTATTTCTAGACTATTTCAAAATGAGATATAACACTCTATTTTCACCGAGTTTTCAATAACGCTCACTCGTTCGAATGGAAGATAACACTGAGCTGTGCTGTAAGATTTAGATATTCCACGTATTCTTACATTCTTATTACACGAATATATTAGATATTCCACGTTAGATATTCCAGTTTGAGGTCATACTGAGAAAAAAGCGATACTGGGCAAATGCGACGGGTGGTTCGACGTTCATGCAGGCGCGATGTTTCTTGGCCTGCAGGTAATTGCTGTGAGAGATACGGTTCAGTAGGACTCAAAGAGGATGCATATACTCATGAAGTTAAAATGTAGGTGCCTCTCGTACGGGGCATTTCACCGTATGAGGTGATCTAGTCAAACTCTTCGAGCATTCAATTTGCAGTATCCAGTCCAATTTAATTCCATGTGTTCAATCTAATCTGCTCCCGTCCTGTCTCATCTCACACATCTTATATTATATCTGATCAGATTCAGGGAAGCCAAAATTGTCTAATTTTATCCATATTAGATTGTCGTTTTTCAGCCCATTTCATTCTAGCATATCAAGTGGAGTATTCATATCCACGTTGTCTTCGTAAGTGCCATTTTCAGATAGTCTTCAAACCGTTTCAGTCTGGTCGGGTCAGCTAGTTTCTTAATGCTTCCTTCCAATTTCTAATCTTATGAGATCCTTATTCGTCAACGTCAACTTGATCAGTGCATTGGTACGCTTGAACAATGGCCGATAGTTCACAACCATTGCCTCAATTCAATGCTAACATGTTCACTTTGTTGGCGACGACGCCAGAACATGCCGTTTGACCGCGCCTTTCGACGCACTAAGTGTCCGATGGTCGAGGCACTTGGCTTTGCCGATACACATGCCTACTGTTCTGGTGCAATCCATGTGTATCCCTATCTAAACATCAAGATGCCCAATCGTTTCCTTAGACACCAATCCTTTGCCCGACATGCCCCACCCACTACTTCAGGGCGCCCTTCGCCTTCGTTTGAGGACGTCCCGTTACAGCTCACCTGGCCTGGCTAGGTCCAAGATATACCTACCTAGGCCATGTGTATTTGGCTACTTGGCCTTTTGGGTGTCCCCGTACCTGGGCTTAAGCGCGCCTCTGTATGTGCCTGGTGGACCCCTGTGCCTACGGGGTCTTTTCTCCTGGACTGGGGACATGTGCCTATTTCTCTGGAGGCCGCTTTTCTGCCTGTGCTTATGGGGGTCCATCTACCAGAGTTTTAGATGCATCTCTGCCCGGGCTTGGGGGCACCTGCTATCTTGTCAAAGCTCACGGTTTTTCTCTTCTGACAAACTTGTACACATACACCCAAGCACATTACAACATTATGTGCTGAAACTTCTTATGCTGGGTGTATCTTTTTCCCATTTAGGGCGCCCCTCCACTGTGGTTGGGGAGCGCCTTCATTTAGGCTGAGAAGTCCCGCCTGCCTGTAGGCTGGAGACGTCTTTATAGTTTACCCTTGCTTGAGACGCCACCTCCGCCGAAACAACTCATACACTTCTATACCAGAGGTAGGGTTCCATTCTCGTAGCACGGGGCTACCCTCCACCTAGATTTGGGGTTCTCTCTGTCAAGTCTGCGACCCAGTTTTGTCTGAGATTGTGCGACGCTGCCCTATGTGAGCCTTGAATGCCCTCAGTCTGGGCTTCATGCGTTTCTCCGTCTGGGTTCAGCGTCGCCTGTTCTTCTGGCTATAGGAGTGACAATTCTCATAAAGTTTGAACGCATTAAAATGAATACAAAGATGATTTTAAAAAGACATGGCCTTGCTCTTCAGCACAGTCGACAGCCTCAGCAGTTCGGCCGCAGCGCATTTTACAGCAAGCCAAGCTGAAGTTCAGTTTTACTTGCTAAACGACAGAACGGCACTTCAGCTCCTGGTTTTACGACATTATGTGCTGAAACTTCTTATGCTGAGTTGTCGACCTCTGATACCAATATACCAGTACAATGCCAGGAGGTACTGGTTAAACGGCATTGTAACGCTGAACAACATTTGTATTGACGGCACTCAATATTTCAAGCTAAGCTCATCTTGAAGTCTCCTGAGTATGATGACAGATCGAAATGTTGGTAAAAGAAGGGAATCAAGAGGCACAAAAATAAAGGGAAAGAAATCAAGAGATAAGGAAATCAAGAGAAAGAAATCAGGCTCATCCTGGGGAATAGATGACCTGACCTCATCGTCAACATTTTTGAGGGCAAGCACAGCTCAAAATATCGAGTGCCGCCAACATAACCGTTATTTAGCACTACAACGTCACTTAACCAGTACCTTCTGGTATACTGAAGGCTGTTGACTCAACATAAAACTTTCCACTCACAATGAAGCCCAGTTTAACAGGCTTTGAGGCAAATTATCTGTTGCACTGAAATCACACTCACTTTTATGAAAACCTGAATGTGGACACCACAACAAATGGCGCTGAGAGACCAAAGCAAGACTCATTAAAAACAAACATTCGTCCTCTTCGAAATCTTAGTTAACTTCTGTTTTGCTTGAAATGAGCGCGGCCGCAGGTTTAGAGGCTCTACAATAATTAAGAGTGAGGCTTGAACCGCTTGTAATTGCTGCGCATTCATTCAGTGCATGAGGCATAAAAAATCAGAGCGGTTTCGGCCCTCCTTAAAGAAACTTTTAAAAAATATGTCGAAAGACCGGAAAAACAGAACCGAACTGCAGCACTGTATACAAATCCTATTCATTAACGAGAAAAATGCGTCCGTTGACGGCTGCAGCCGGCCCTGAAGAGCCATTAAAGCTCGCTCTCGGAGGCGAGCCCGTTGGGTCAGTCGGTTGACTGCCTCGAGCCGTTCGGGTCAGTCGGCTGACTGCCTCGTGCACGCCCCGGCGACGTGCGGGTCATGCCGGCCGCCTGCGGCTATTGTCAGCGGTCGGTCGGTCGGTCGGCCGGCCCCGCCCCCAGCCCCACAGAGCAGTGGTCATACAGTGATGCACAATAATCGGGCGGTGGCGGCGGCGATGCAGGGGCGCGCCGGCCCGCGGGGGTCCGAGGGTGGCCATTATTAATGGAGCTATCGGACTGAGACGCTTTGTTCGGTCTCCAGGCATAAACGACATCTGAATGAACGCAAACTTAATGCTTGTCTCTCCGGAGCTAATGACCGGTTTAGGACTACAATGAGTTATTTGTCTGAATCTAATGAAATAGTGCATGATGGTTTCGTATTCCTTTTTGTGTCTCGCATGTGCCTTATTCAAAACTTCTTCAACAAATCAGAGACAATGCAATGACGGAAAGCTGGCCTAACGGATCAGAAAAAGCAAGTGGGGCAGGTGAGGTTTGCCACTATTTTCTCCCAAACAGGACTTCTCTAGCAACTCAAAGAAGAGGGGTGGCGTTAAATCAAGCAGAGGAATGAGGCGATCGCTAACTGGTTAACTTTTACGAAGCGTGCGGGACATCCCTCCCCACACCCATCCCGACTGCCGTCCTGGCTGCCATGCCACGGACGCTGGGTCCCCATTGGTAGTGGCATTTAGGCGTGCCTTCTGGCTGTTCAGGCACACGGAACCCACACGAGCTAGCCCATGGAGCGGCATAACCGGCGTCCAAACCTCCATGGTAGATTTCATAGGCTGGTGAACCCTCCAGCAGCTTGCAATGGGCCCGTCACGGTCCAAGAGCAGTCGCCGCGTCGGAAACGTTAGAGGCCGCAGGGCGAGCCACGACCACTCCGATGACCTTGGCTTTCACATGACTGAGGGCATGGAACGGCTCTTATATACATGCATATGCTCATCACCGTTTGTCCCGTTGTATTGCCATGCTCAGACCTTGAGGAGGGACCTGGGCGTGCGTGGGCTGACCGTTTGACCTGATGTCGTGGCGCACGTCGTATCCAATAATGAACAGCTGCTGCGCGATGATGTGTATTGACGGCTACGCCTGCACGCACTGCATCTCACTTGCGAAGCAAAGGGATGTTTTTTCAAATATCATACGACCTAAAGACATTTTCCCAACCAATCACCTGGTTTGACCCATCTACTAACGCACCGTACTAACACCAGGCCGGCGCAGTTGCACAAGGCGAGCCGCATTCCCGGAGGTTTGCCCGGCCTGTTTCGTGCACGTGTTGTGGAGCGTGAGGTCATAACGGAGTGATGGAAACGCCGAACACGGTAACACTGAGAGAATTAACCAATGACTGTATTTAAACATCCGCACACCATCGCTGGCTTCTCTCGGCATGCTGTAATGCAGAGGTCAGCAACTGTTGCTCACCATCATTTTTGAAAACTGCGCTGAAAAAGCAAAGCTCTCTGATTCTCTTGGGAAATCCTGGCTAAATTGCTGTAATGATTTAGTTTTAGGTAAGGCGTGGCAGTCGAACATCACGCATATTAGACATTTGCAGATGTTTCAAGCTTTTTGAAGGGGAAAGTGGTCGCATTTATTCTGAAATAGATAAAACAGTAGTATAAGCATAATTCCTCGGACAAAAACCAGGAGAATGGAGATCTAGTTGGGTGGGAAAGTTTTGCCATCCACGTTTTGTTGGGTTGCGAAACCCAACTATATCTCCATTCTCCTCATCCGAGGAATGAGGCTAATACTACTATATTATCTACGTGAATAATGCTCCTCGCTAACGCACTGAACAACTTTATTCCGAACTCAATGACACTACTTTGAAAGCATGACAATGTAGGTGACGCTGTCTTGCCTCAAACAGTTACGGACTGCTGTTTGACATTAACAAGTCCTCTGTTAATGTTCATTACTTTAAATATTCTCATCCGGGAACATTTCTTCAATTATCAAGCAGCACATATTATTCCCAAACGCTGCGTCCTCGGCCAAGGTCGAGATTACCGGGTCCTGCCCTGTAATTGTATCCGTAAAGCCAAGGGCACACGCAAAGAACACGAATCGATGCTTATTCACCAAGGAGGCATTGACAATTACGATCTGAATAAGCAAGAGAAGAAAGGGATTAAAAATTGCATCTAAAATCTCGGATGATAAATGAGAAAACTCGACATATGAAAGTATGGAGAATGGGTTGACAACGTATTGGCCAAAACAAAGCCCAGCGTTTAAGTAAAACAAGAATAAAATAGGATTTCTTAAAGAGGTAAGGGTAAATAGCGTAGAACAATGTTGTCTGCCACTTCTTGAGCGAAGAGGGGGTGCGGAAAACTTGGCGCTGCAGCTAGCGTGCTACGATAGTGAAATAATGATCCATGCTTTAGTGAGTTGATACCAGGGATGTTCTAAGTGAGGGGTCCTGCCGAGCTCTGAAGCATCTGTGTTCAATCCTGGCATGTGATGCTGTTTCTTCAAACCACCGTGGTGCTTAAACAAGGATTTTCGAACGATAGACCCGAATAATGTTTGTTCGGTTGCGAAACACAGTGCATGTTATTGTAGGCTCACTTGAATTGTGGCACATCAGCTCGTCTGCCCCGTGACACCGCCAGCCGAACTGTTGTCCCGCACGGCAGGCGGGTGTGAGAAGCGTCCGGCGCCGACCGCCGACAGGATGGTCCTCCTGGCTTGCGCTGCCGCGGCACGGCGCCGCCTGTCAGCCTGCGGGCCGGCCACGCGGCGGCCACCGGTTGACGTGTAGGCCGGAGACTCTGTGTCCGTTCGGCACTCAGCCCCCGGCCCCTGACTTGGCGTCGGCTCGGCACCCAGTCTCCGGCTTCTGGCTTGGCGTCAGCTCGGCACCCTGTCTCCGGCTTCTGACTTGGCGTCGGCTCGGCACCCAGTCTCCGGCCTCTGACTTGGCGTCAGCTCGACATCCTGTCTCCGGCCGTTGGCTTGGCGACGCCTCTGATTTGACGTCGGCTCGGCACCCTGAGTCGCATACCCTGTCCCCGGCCTCTGGCTTGGCGTCAGCTCGGCACCCTGTCTCCGGTCTGTCTCGCCTGTCAAGCCGCTGCTCAAGTGTAAGAGTCACGCTATGCGTTTGGGTATATGCGTGGATGCGTGCCATCCTACACAGACCCGTGATGCGCTCGCCGGTCGGGTGTCACAGCAGCCGGTCGGGTGTCACAGCAACCGGTCGGGTGCCGCAGCAGCCGGGTCCTGCCGTGACACCGCGATATGCCCTCCGCGCCTGCTCCCCGCGAACGCGTCAGTCCCTGACCACAGGGCCTGCTCCGTGGTGTTTTGCTCTGCGGATGAACTGCGAGGTCCCGCACCCACGGCCTGGGCTGGGATAGCGGATAGGAACGATTGGTTCTCCCCGCCACAGTCCGCCCATGTCCAGCCCTCTGCCCCTCCGTCTCCCCTCTCCCCGCCGCTCTGCCTCCTGCGACAGAGCAGTGACACAACGGCTCCTTTCACCAGCTTCAGGTTTCATTTTGTCCTATAAAATTATTAAATGCCTTTGTGGAATTCAAACGGGGTGAGTCGTATAACCAGCTTTCAGAGATGGATAGATAATGATTATTCTTTGAAACTGAACCCTTCTGTGCCCGTACAGATGTTCCGTGGATAATTTTTTGTGGGAAAGTTGTTGTATAGGGCTCCGTGGCGGTGGCATTCAGCGCTACCGTGGGTATTCAGCCAGCATCCATTTGATATCCCGACCGAGGGAAACATATTGTCTTCAGTTAGCGAGAGGATTGTAATTGATAATTTAAATGGAATAATAGGTTGAATGGTATGTCTTTCCGACCGGTACACACAGATCATTGTCGACAGATTAATACTTCAATCAGCAAGATGGGAGGTTCTTTTTGCGAGGATCGCCATAAAGCGTGGAGTACCGCTGGCATAAGCGAGAGTTTGAGCTTTTGAGCGGAATGTCCCCTGACCCAGACAGCCGCACCGGCTTCTCCCGTCGCCCGCCCGCATCTTCCATTCCCTGCTACATGATTGTGTCGCTTCAGCACGTCGGCCGACTTGGCAGCGCGCTCAAGAAACGCACACGTTTCCATCTAAGTTTGAGACGCGGCCGAATGGGCCGACAAACGGTATTAATTCCGCTCCCGGAAAGTAATTAGGTCTGCACGTTGCGGCCGGCCTGATTACCATAAATACAATGTTTGGGTGGGGTTTCGGCGGCCCGCGCGCGGCGCGGCCGGCCGGCAGCGCGCCCAACAGTCTCCGGCAGAGGAGCGTCGATCTGACAGCGCAATCAGCGCCAGTTGCCACCCTAATTTGAAGTGAAATGCGATATGTGGTCGACCTCAGAGTTAATCATAACTCGGCGAGTCCGGTGTTGCGGCGCGGCGGAGACACGTGGTCGGCGGGCCTCCCCTGCATTGGTGTCGGCCTGGGGTCATCGCGCCGTGAAGAGGCGCCGGCGAGCCTGCACTGGTGCCCGGTGGTGTCCTGGCATGTCACTACACTGTCACAAGGTTTGGTGACGGAGCTCCCTTGCGCACATTGGTGTGGGGTCAGTACGCGAAGGAGATGTTCTGAGGAGGAAACTCAATCCGCGCTGGCTGAATATTCTGACGACGAAGCTTCCTCCGCGCCGGCTGAGTGTTCTGACGACGGAGCCCCCGCCGCACCGGCTGAGTGTCTTGACGACGGAGCCCTACCCCCCACACCAGCTGAGTTTTCTGACAACGGAGGCCCCTCCACACCGGCTGAGTGTTCTGACGACGGAGCCCCCTCCACACCGGCTGAGTGTTCTGACGACGGAGCCCCCTCCACACCGGCTGAGTGTTCTGACGACGGAGCCCCCCCCCCGCACCGGCCGGCTGAGTGTTCTGACGACGGAGCCCCCTCCACACCAGCTGAGTGTTTTGACGGCGGCCCCCCCCCCCCCATCCCCACCCACACCAGTTGAGTGTTCTGACGACGGAGACCCCGCGGCACCGGCTGAGTGTCAGCAGCCAAGCACTGAGCCGACCTTTATGTCGGTCAGACATGCATTCAGATGCGGACGATATTGATCATGGTCGTGCGGGGGACCCAACACTCTGGTCGATAATGCACGAGATTGCTTGGCTTTACACTGCCCGCGTCTGATCGAATTAACCATGCTGCTATTTGTTTGGTGCTTGTATTTATGCTGTGAAGCTACACTGCTTCCTCGTGTCCAAGGCCGGATGCCACTCGCGGCTGGCCCGGAGCACAGTCGACGACTCGTCCCGAGTCTGGTCGGCTTAACCGGGCTAAGCCAGCGAGCGCTCCCAGCACCGGCTCGGGCACGGGGGGAGGCGCTGAACTGGGCGACCATACACGCCTCACCCTCTCCCGTAGGTTTAGTATTTCATGTCACAAGCAAACAGTTTCAACGATGTTCACGCTTTGTCGGAGTTTGACACATCAGTGGGGTGCTAATAAAAGCTTATTTTCTGTCGCGGAAGGGGGCCTTTCGGCCCAGTATTGAAGGTGTTAAGAATGGGCCAGGCAATGTTCGGTTGATGGCTACATCGCCCGGGAAGGAGTGGCTACAATGCGTCTCTATTTACAGACGGCAATTTATAATGCTAATCTGCCGGTGATTTTGACAGCACCCGTAGCCGGCTGAATATCGATTCTTTAAATGGCTGCCATGGAGCGGTATTCAGCGGTGTGAATTGAGTGGTGAGGAACGGAGGAGACGGCGGCCGGGCCTGTCTGCAGCACAGAGCGGCCTCGTCGAGCCGTGCTGCAGGAGATGCTCGATAATACTGCTGTTTGTTTTTTTAGCGAGTATGCTGAACGACAGGCGGAGAAAAGATGGCTAGGAAAAGCGACGATTAACAAGCATTTGAAACATTTCTGAACATAAGTACGAGAACATTCAGTGCATGAACATACCGAACGCAAATATCGCGCCACTTTCGTTTGTCAAAATACTGTATGTTTATTTCAAAGATGTCCGTAACACATCTACATAAACTTTCAAGTTATGTTCTGTTAACATGCATAGCATTGCTTCCAACTCATTGGCGCAAGGCAAATCATTAATACAACACAATCAATCTACGGTTGACGTCGCTGTCGTTCTACGGAACATGTGGGGGAGTTGTTAGTACAACAGAGAAGTTAATTGTTCTGCTGTCCTAGTCATTAATGATATTACTCGCACAGCGGCTCTGCCAAGAGCTTCTACGGCTGTCAACAGCTCTTGGTCGGTCCTGATAAGGATTTGGAAATGTTTGGCGTATAGGGATGGTACGCAGAGCCCAATCAAAGCAAAGGAACTGTTGGATAGCTCCGAGCTTCGACCCTGCGAACTTCCAATGCGCACACCGAGACTCTTCCTAACCAGCAACCCTTACATTACGGAAGGGACGCAGCCGTAAGGTCCACGAAACTTCTACGATAACTGGGACACTAACCACTAAGCTAATGAGAAGCACACGATTACAATATCTACGAAAGGTTTAAGAAAACTGACGTGCTACCACTTCACTGTCGAGGATAATGCAACTGCAAGGCCTGCAAATCTCACTTTTTTGTGTTCGAAGCTCTGAGCTGCCAAATACTTCCGATGATGAGACATGCATGGCTATACGCCAAACATATCTACTCAGATTCCGGACCGGCTTACACCTGACAACGCCCATATAATTAACCGGCCAAAATGTCGTGTAAACAATAACACCGTTGGCGAAAGTAAGCAGACGTTGCCATTCACGGGTGTCACTTTGTAAACTTTTGAGGGCCTGAGCCTTGGCCGCAATGCTCTTCTGAGCCGCCCTTCCCCATTGCATATGAGCAAAAAAGGGAATACTGGGCTAATAAAATACAGCAAGTGTCTGAACTGTTGGTAAACTAGGTGCTGAACGCATCACTATCTATATAATCATCGTCATGTAGCATCATTATCACTATCACATTGGCTTCAAGACTGAAGGCATTCCTCAACATCAAAAAAAGCTTTGGAACCGACTATTTTTTTCTATTTTAGTTCTGACGCAGACGTCGATTGCATATAAAACTCACATGAGCCTTTTCGTGTTTTACGAAGGTGAGTAAAATCTTTACTCGCCGGCTTGCACCACAGGTGATATAGAAATATTACGCCTGTGAATTTACTCAAATGTTTTATGGAAGTTGTTATGTGCAGTTGCGAAGAACATTACGCAAATAGATGAGACGGTATTAAAAACATTATTCCTAGTAAAATAAACAGGAGAAGATAGCTGTGATATTTCGGCTGCCTAAACAGCGAGCCACAGTTTTTACAGGCCACTGTCATTCAGGGGCTTAAACAAGGAGGAATAGCAAACCATTTCAATGATGCAGTGCACATCTAACTAAAAATCAAAATGCGTGAAAAGTACGTGTGCAAGCAAACGAATTTAGCATTAACAGGCATCACGCACAACGTATCATTTATACACGCAAACGATCTCAAGAAAACAATTTTAAGTAAACGTCACGCGTCACGCGTCAGGCGCCACGCACCTCGCATCACTTATACACTCAAACGATTTCAATGAAACAGGCATCGCCTTTTACTGGCATTGCAACATCAAAATTACTCAGCGCGAATCCCCGTGAGCTTTTTAACCCACAATTTGCTTATCTAATTTACTAACTGACGCCACATGTTAACTGGCGTTTGCATGTATATGTACTTTTTGCGTATTCTAATCATTAGATGTGCGTTGTATCACAGAAATGGCTGGCAATTGCTTCTTGTTTAATGTCTCTTGATGTTGGTGACCTGATATTCATTTCGATATAGGCATGTAGCCGAAATATCACATCTATCTTTCCATTCTCTTGTTTATTCTACAAGGAATGAGGCTATTCATACTGTCTCATCAAAACGTTTTACGGCACAGAAGTAAATCTGAGTTGGAGCGCAGAAGCGAGACTTGAAAATATTTCGCCTGTAATTAGCAATAAGTGCTTGAAGTGCGTTATAATTGTTACAAATTTTGCAAAAATACGACACAAATTTACGGGGGCCCACGTTGAACAATTTTGCTGTGGCAACCCTAGTTTAGTGTGTATCGTCTGGTGTTATGGTGTTTTATGTCCTAATGTTTTCGTAAATATTATATAATATTTTTTACCTGCTCGATGATGCAGTATTAAGAGAGGGTGGAAAATCAAGCTTTGGGAGAAGTCGATGTAGTGTGGCCGGTCCAAAGGAAGCACAGGCTATTTTCATGCTACCGTTAGTCTGGAATGACAAATGCCAGGAGCACTCCGGTAAATTTATGTCAGTTGCTAAAATAATAGCATTAGGAGCCTGTAATGACTTAAGCAGACTTGTCACCTTGTCATCATCATTATTTTGTTTCGGCAGTATAGAGGCACTAGGGAGTGCTTTCCTGCGGAGTGTTTTGAAATGTCGGGGAGAGGCTTTACTGAGTGATGGGGAAGTACATGTGTCATATATGTATATATATATATATATATATATATATATATATATATATATATATATATATATATTCAAAGCATGTGACATCTGTAGACCGAGGATTTCGGTGTGGCGCCAAATTTCATCCATATGTCGAGAGGTACGTGTTTTATGAGCCGTACATGGGACATGTGTCAGTAATAAAATGTCACGGCAGTGTGCCATTGGCTGACGTGGCTAACAAGTTGACGTTTATTAAACCTATGTAGATCTATAAGTTCTACTTGAGTAACCGAAATTGAGGGTGGCAGAAGTCGTAAAACAGACACTGACTGATTTGAAGGCAGAAATGTGTTGTGTCGCAATCACAGCGATTTACGAAATAGCACAGATCATTAGTACATTCGGTCTACATGTCTTAACGTATTCATGTTTTAGCGTATCCAGGTAACTTACTCCATAAAACATGGGGAGAACTTGCCCCATCATGTCCATAGAACTTAAAACTGGAGGGCACATTTTCTCATTTGAAAGGAGTCTATTTAGAAATCATGCATCAAAAGACGAAGACAGTACTCTCCAAAACTTTACCGCGGTATACATAGCTGATTTATATAGATTTTGTTTGGGCAGTATGGAGGCACTAGGAAGTGCTTTCCTGCGGAGTGTTCTGAAATGTTGGGGAGAGGCTTTACTGAGTGATGTGGAAGTACATGCGTCATATTTATATATATATATATATATATATATATATATATATATATATATATATATATATATATATATATTCAAAGCATGTGACATCTGTAGACGAGGATTTCGGGGTGGTGCCAAATTTCATCCATATGTCAAGAGGCACGTGTTTTATTAGCTGTGCATGGGACATGTGTCAGTAATAAAATGTCACGACAGTGTGCCATTGACTGACGTGGCTAGCAAGTTGACGTTCATTAAAGCTATGTAGATCCATAAGTTCTACGTGAGTAACCGAAATTGAGGTGGCAGAAGTCGTAAAACAAACACTGACTGATTTGAAGGCAGAAATATGTTGTTTTGCAATCACAACGAATTACAAAATAGCGCAGACAGTACATTTGGTCTGCATGTCTTAACGCATTCATCTCTTAGTGTGTTGAACAGCTTGCTCCATAAAACATGAGGAGAACTTCCCTCCATCACGTCATACAACTTAAGCCTGGAGTGCACGTTTTCTCATTTGAAAGGAGTCTATTTAGAGATCATGCATCAAAAGACGAAGACGTACTCTCCAAAACTTTACCGCGGCATATATAGCTGAAAGCTATAGCTGTCTGCAGACATAACCTTAGCCTTATCTTCAGTAGTCATAGCAGGAGGGGGCTCAGAGTAAAAACTGATACAACTCTCCTTACTCTCCCCTACGTGCCTAATTACCAATTGATGCAGGAATGTTATCCCCGGGTCTCACATTCGTACAAAAATGTCAATACCACCAAATTTTGGTAGACAACTTAACTGACTAACAGCGGCGTAAATGGGCTGGTAGTGTTCTGCCCGCGCCGCCATTGTTCTTTACATCGCAGGGATCGATTCCAGTTAGGTCAAGAAACAGGAAATGAAAGTAGAGAACAGAATAGGCGCGTTGCTAGCCCACAAGACTGGCCACAACAGTTGCTCCGACTCCGCGGCAGCAGCCGCTGTTAACTTCAGGTAACTGGTATAAGATATTATCATTTATGCAAATGTTTATAAGTAGCGTGAGCAATCTGCAATGAAAACGGACATTTTACGTTGACTGGAACACTTGACATGCGAGTAGCTTTCAGTACCACGTGAAGAAGTCGTTGAGCCCCAGAACTACAAGTTCACATTGTAAATCTTATAACTTTACATCACATTCACTTTGTGTTTTCACAGATAACCAGCTACGGAAAGCTTTTACACAGTTCTTGATGACGGTCATGTGCCTTATCAGTCGACCGTAGTGTACGACCAAGGTCAGAATGGTGATCCTAGCGATGCTGATGGCCTTTAGCGGCGTGGTTTGCTGAGATGATACCGACAAAGTAGGGCGTCCGCTGCCGTGAAATGGGGCTTCCGGATGTTGTTGGTATGTTAAGTTGCTGTAGTTTACAAAGCACGTCGATCTGTTGACAATCCAATGGCAATCTTTTCGCAATCCTTTAAAATTAAATACACAGAAGCGTACAAATCAACAATCGTCATTGAGTGTCATTCACTACTATTTAGTTTATCATGCCTATTATTTCGCAATGCATTTCCCTATCCTTAGGCTCAATCAAGCGGACTCACACAACCATGCTCTGGTTGAGAACGCTTTTAGCAATTTGAAGCGCCGTTTCCCTGTCTTATCAATGGGTCTGCGGTATGCCAAGGTCACCACGTTCGTGGCGGTGACACGGTGGGGGTTATGGTGTCCACCTGCGGGTAGACTGAACGGGACATTGTGGGACTTCTCTTGTTATTAATTGCGCAGCAGTGCTTTCAGCTATTGGTTCTTTGATGTATTAGCAACCGCGTATGACGGTCCACACCTAAAATAACTGTAAATGATCGTTTTCCACTGTGTTTTTTTATTGATATACATTATAACGCCATATTCAAAAGGTAAATCTTAAGTATATATTATATATATGTATATACATGTATATATATAAATATATATATATCTATATATATATATATATAGATATATATATACATGTATAATATATATATATATATATATATATATATATATATATATATATATATATATACATGTATATATAGGTATATGTATATACATAAACACACGCATACATATACATATATGCAATATTTGCTGCTTTCTACTGGATATATTTAGCGAGGAATAAGTTATAAACTGCTACTATTAAAGTTCATAATTATTATTCAAATATTTCCTGTCTTCCCTATAATTCCCGAGATCGATCGGTCATTTTCCAGATTTCATAACCTGCATCTGGCTGCACAGCGTGTGCTGCATACGGAGATCTGGGAGAACGGGACGAGGAGCCAGCTGGCGCCGAGGGCCAGGAGCGCCGCGTCCGTGAACTGAGACGCTCCGAGCTCGTACGGCTGCTCGAATGAGCATCCGTGACAGCCGAGTGGCAGCGAGCCGCCGCCGCCGCCGCCGCCGCCGCCGCTGCCCCCGCCGTCTCTGCCGTTCTCGAAACTGGGCGGCATGTTTGGCAGCTTGGTGCTATTTGGTCAATGTCCTATGTTGGCGCTTGTTTTTCACATGCTCGCCCCGCTACTCGGCTATCTGGCGATCGATCTCTCGATGGTGCCCGCGTTTGTTCTGTGTCTGCTGGAACCGCCTGTCGTGGCGGCCACTGCGCATTTTCCTCGTTCGCCCGCTTGCTCAGTGATCATCTAATCATCAGTTTGTTGGGAGGATTCAGGTAAATGAATATCTGCTGATTAATCCTGTGTCTCTAAGTGACTGAAAACGTGTCAGACAGCGTACCGTTGGCCATCTGAGCGTTGACCAACGTTGGTATGACTGTCAGTGGCTGGTACCTATCCAGTGGTATGACTGGTACCTATCCAGTGGTATGACTGGTACCTATCCAGTGATATGACTGTTACCTATCCATATTTTTTGTGCCATCAGCATGGCTGGTCCCTACAGCTAACGCAGTAGCGGCGTGGTAAGATGTGCGTTAAACACAGCACTGGGACGGTTACGCCGCTGAGAGTGTTCGACGTCAACACTGAGCGATTCCCCATCCCCGACCCGCCGATGGCTAGTGTGTAGATGGCCATGGCACTGCCCCACCCGGTCCTCTGAAGCAGCTTGGGGCAAAGTCATCCGGCCTCCGGATGTTGGCTTCCGGATGTTGAGGGTTATCCAATTTTCCAAACGTCCTTTTGTCCTGGATATGGAATTTTAATATTTTGCGCTAGGCTTGAAGTTATGTACTGTCCTAGGGCGAGAGAACTGGGGAGGCCAGGGGCTGAGCCTTCCAACTTTCTGAAGCTCTGACACGAGCCCTATGAACGTTGACTGGAAAGAACTGAACGAAAAATGGCCTTCGGCTTTCAACTAGGAAGAACTTCCGTTGTGCCCGGATATCGTCACTAGCTCCAATGTTAGAGGGATTTATGCACCGAAGCATCAGCGATAAATTTGTCGATATGAACCGTTCTATCAACCTTCTTAAGTCACTGCCAAACACTTCCGGCGTCTACCAGGTGGTGGAAGCCTGAGCCTGTAAAATTTTGTATCTTCTCGAACGAAATAAATATGTATTCCAGCAATTCTACACTGCTTTAGGTCGTCGACGATACATCGCTTTCGTTTGAAAACCGGGCTAACGGAACTTTCGAACTGGTTTAACTAGAATGCAAATTTTATTAAATTTAAGGAGAGTGTCGCTCTATGTCTGAACAAATGTATATGTATATCGTGAAGGTGGTACAAGCATATAATTATTCTGAAGTGAATATTTTTATTGCAATAAACGGCTAGTAGGAAATCGAGGAAAACTTGCACACGCGTCGTTTCAGGCAAAGAAAGTACGCATGCAGTTTCAAGGAGAAGCAAAACATTAAGGCATTTTGCCGGTGCAAAATGACCTAAAATGCCACAAATTAGCTCTTTCAAAGTCCATGATCCACCCGGCACAGCAGACAGGTTGCCCACATTATTCCAGGCGGTCCAGAAGAGCTTCACCGCCCGACAGACAGGACAGCTTAGAGTGACGTGAGTCAGGACTTGTACCGGTGAGCGAGCTTCAACCAGGACGCAGCGACATTGTTAAACCGCCTGTCAGTCGCCATGGAAAAACCATGCATGTGCTACGCTTCAAGGCGGGTCTCATTCACCATCTACTCCGAGGTGATCAGATGAGCGTGTACACCCTACTGTGCTGGCTGGTGATTTGTGAGCTGGTGATATTGTAAGACTTGCGAGTTGGTCCTCACATCCGTGTTTTCATGAATCTTGCCTTGGCTTATGAAAAGCCTGAAAGTATTGGCGGGCGTAACCGCAATAAAATGAAATTAATTGTATTGAACTTATCAGTTTCAGCAGCAGACGTTAAAGCATAACTGTCATCTGAGAACTTACAACCGATCAGTTCGATTAGAACATGCAAAAGTGCGCGGCATGGTTTTAATCGATTTTACACGTGCGTCTGTTATCTGACTGACGGCGTTACGTTGAAACTATGCATCAATACCAAGTATCGGTTTATAGTATGATCGCACTGGCCCACTGACGTTTTGGAGCTGTCAGTGGCGACCAAGGCCTTCAGTAAGAATTAATGTTGACTTATGATCATTGCATGGTCTCAAAATTACTACACCTTTTACCACCTTGTACAGGCGGAAACATCCTGTTTCCGTCGCAGTTTTCTCGGATCAGCGGGGAATTTGTTGTGGCTAGCCATGTTACTCCAGAAGTTTGCGAGATATTTTACCTGTGTGCGCCCTTCAATCCAGTTTCTCTGAGCCCAATTCTATCCTGGCTTGTTGGCGACTCACTGGCGCAGTGTCGACGCGGTACTGTGCCGATAGCGCGGTGTTGGCGGTTGGCTGTGCCAGCTGGCGCCATGTCCACGAGGCGGCTGAGCGTGTTGAAGGCGCGTCAGACCGAACCGATACTGTTTGCAGCGCTGGGAGATTGACGGTGCTGTCGCCGTTGGCACTGCCCACGTATGTAGCCGCTGTCGCATCTATTTATCTACGTCTATACAGCGTGGATACGTCGCAGCGGGCCAGTAACTATCCACTATTTTGCTATATATTGGTGGTTTAGGGTTTTCTCTGCATTGTCCTGTCTCGCAGAAATCCCCGACTCGGCACTTCAGCCGGTCTGTGGAGATCGGTATACCGCGATGACACCGTCAGTTATTCTTCTGTTGTACTTGCATTGTAGATTCATTGCTCTCAGTCGGCTTTCGGAGCTAATATGGCACAGGCGTGCAGCTAGGCCCGATAGCTCGCTTCTGTATGTCCGCAAGAGCGTCTTGACCCATTCCCAAAGTGGGAAATTGGCAAAACATTAGCACATTCCACACTGGGTGGATGTCCCGCGATGCCCGGATGGTGAAGAAATGTACCCTGCACAGCAGCAACTTGAGGTCATTGCATTTGGTCTTATGCTAGAACGTTGATTTGACTTGCACTGCCGGTAGTCGTACTTGTATATTAATTCCATAATTGGCCACGCTATAGCTTAATTGCCGGACGCAAATCATTTGCTGGGGCTACGCATGTGATGTTTCAGAAATACCATACCATAGACGTTCAACTCCAAAGAAACCAATGGCAAACAGTATGATACGATCTGTATAAGCTACGCGCCGTCTTAGATTATCCCCGATGATTTATGCTAATTACGAATATTATTTTCTGACACAAATTAACTAATTATCTTATTCCTGACCAGGGTTAATAACTGACGCGACACAGGTCACCCCGTCGTACTGAACCGTTGTTCCACCAGCTGACCAGCCAGCAGGGTCGCATGCCCCTCAGAAGAACGGCACTGCGGTCCACTAACTGGCTCGGACACCCCTGGCAGCGGACAGAATACGCGCTCAGCAATCGAGGCCATGCACGGCGTAATATGGCGATGGGTAAGTGCAGGCTGGATACCTGAGTGCCTTGTGATCTTGGTGCGATTGCAGTTCTGTGCCAAGGAATCTCACGGCTGCGGTGCCTTCCTGTGAACCTCATTCTTGCTCTTGGCCTTTGGCGACAGGATGAGCATGTCAGGCTGCTCATTCTGGAGCTTGTCGACGTAAAGCCAGCCCCAGAGAACACTGGCTCAGTCCGGTTGAGGCCCAGTGCTCTTCACGAACTGACCTTTGTCTCATGCTCACCGTCGGCGGCTTTAGCTTCGCTTGACAAGAAATTTGATCTGTTTGAACTCGAAGAGGATGTCAGATGGGATGAGCGGGGTTCTCGGGATGAAAACGTTCGCTCCCTTGGACTTGCCTGTCATAATGGTCGTCAATGTAGACCTTGTGGATTCCGGGTGCGTAAGAGCATGACAAGCACGCTTTGAACACCAAGCTGTGTGACCACAGTTCTGGTGGCCCCTGGCTGCTGAGAAACTCCAATGACCACAGCCTCCTCTTGGTTTGGGGCAGTATCCACTGATTCGTCGGCTATCGTCTCTCCACGCAGGCTTCTCCAGGAGCTTGGAGTTCTTATCATCAGCGACAACGTTTTCGTCGGCGCCAGGATGACCTGCTCGCTGAGCCAGGTTGTGTCTCGGTGTCATTCTTCCAAGTCGCAGAGACCTTGGCCGAGAAGCTGTCGATAAATTATACATTTATCCAGAGGAAAGCCAAAGCAAAACATGTCTTGGCTGTCGCTGTCTTGGCTGAACCTTTTTGATCTGCCGGCTGCCAGATTTATGAGTTAGTTGGCAAAATGATCTGCTATTTTGTCACCGTTTAAGAGCACACACATTGTGAGGTGTTTCCTGATGTTCTGTTCATCAGCTACTACGCGTCACGCTTTGATGTATATAACGTCACGAATAAACTGTACGGTTAACAGCTTTTTGGAACCATTAATTAATTCACTTTATGAGTTCTACAGGTCAATTCATTTTCGTTTTCACTCTTTCCGTCTTCTCGCAGCTGGCAGATATGCAATCCATTAGCAAGCGGCAGCCGATATTCTTCGCTGCTCTGATAGCTTAAAGTGGCGGGAAGCCAAACACCCGTAATGCCTATGGGGTAGATTTGTTCTCGCCGCAGCGACGCACGGCGCTCCAATGTGGACCGAAATGGTGCAAAAACCCTCCTCGCGCCACGCTGACTCAGAGCATACGGGTTTTAATGGTATGCTATCGACGTTTCTCAGATCATCAGAGGCATCAGAGGTTCTCAGATCATCAGGACAAAATTTTCCATTTGTCATGTAAAATATTGTCCTGTCAAAGTCTTGAGCAGAAGCGGTATTGCATGTTTGTTGAAAGTGACAGGCAGGCCAAGAGATTTGTTTTCTCTTCCGACTGTGGCGGACCCCTGCGCATGGCGCTCGGTCGTCTCGTCGACACACGCCCTGGGTCCTTCGCTTTGTCTGTAGCTGCCAGTTCAGGCTGACACATGTCATAGTCGCTCTTTGTGTTGGCTCTGTCAAAATGTGTAAGCTTACATTTTTATCCCGGTGTAGGGACTTCAAATTTTTCACGGATGTTTGCAAATTTCATTGGATGATTCAGTTAAAGTATTTTTACGATTGTCTGCAATTCGTAATGATTGCACAGGAATTGCTAAAAGCAAGCTTAGCCGCTATACACTGAGATTTTCTCATTGGTGTCACGGCATTACCTACCTATCGCGCTAGCACGTTGGTAAACAGCTAAACTACCATCGTTCTTTGTTGGAGCCGCACCCTCTCACCCGGCCTCCCAATAGACAACCGAAATCCCTCGACTGGTCGAGAAATCTTACATGTCACCCGACTTATCATGAGTAAAGAACGTGGTAAGGCAGGGCAACGACCGCACTGTTTTGCATCAAGGTTCGCACAAAATTTTAATGTACTGCCGCTGAAGAAAACAATTCATGCAGACTTTGCAAGACCAGGTTTCCCGGCGCTCTTCATCACGTGTACCAAATGTTAGCGTAACTGAAGATATATGATCCAGATATAGTCAGGGAGGGTCTCGGTGGACAACCATGGTAGGTAGGCAGACTGAGTGGAATTCAAAAAGGTTAGAATTGGGCGTACGCATAAGTCTTTCTGTAAGTCGCGAACTGTGTTCAAAGTGACCCGCGCGGTTGTCTGCCGCGATTCTGCAGCTATTCACCAGGCTGGCGGTAAGATCGAGTCTGGCCACCGCTGACATGCCAAAGCTAGCGTGTGCTGCGATGACAACTGTGCGGGAACGTATCCCTAATGTTTTCGTCACGGCCTATGTCGTGGATCGCTGCTTACGAACGGGTCGAAACACTGTTATTTGTCGAATAACGGTGCAAGGCAGCGAGTACCCCAATGCATGTTACACATTGTGAATCTGATAGCTTAGAGAGCACTAATCTCAAACAAATGGAACGTTGTTCGCTGTATCTCTGTACGCATTTTAGGTCGCGGCTTACTTTTTGTGGGTCACTGTAGCCTGCCCCGACGTCAGAGGCGAGACCTGCGGGGCCGCTTTGAGCGGCGGGTGCTGGTGGCAGTCACGCGCTCCCAGTCGCGATAGTGGCGCTCGTTCGGTGTTAGTGGACATGGCTTCCCTACCAGCCACGCTAAAGACGCGTCTCGATTTTCTTTGGGAGACTGCAGAGATAAGCATGTGAATTTATCTGTCAGGCCCTGACAACCCTCCCTCGATCTAGTCCCCCTTCCTACCTGAGTGTGCTGTTTTGATCCTTTGAAATCAATGACCTACTCAGTCCCTATCCAATCGGGCATATGTCTCGTGTCGGCTGACATCGGGCCAGAACGCCGGGCCACGGCCGTTTACAAACCAAAGTTCATCTACGGCGGCCGGGCACGCTCATGGGCTTTTAGATACAGGGGGCCAGGTGGGCCATGGGCCCCCACTTTTCAAGGTGGGGTGGGGGGGGGGGGGTGTTAACTGCCCCACTTTTGAGATTAAGGTTGTGTTTAGCTTACTTTTGCACCACATTTAAATATACGTGCCGATTTACCTAGTTCACCAGCCATCTTCCTCAAGATGTGTCATCTTTTTCGTTTGCTTATTGACCGTCGCTTAGTATCGCAGCTGCAGGCCGACGTCCACGCGGCCCATGAAGACTGCAACGCCGGACGTTCAGCCTATTGTTGCTTATGACTTGCGAGCGCCCATATTCAAAACAATATTGCCAATTTTTCATCAGTGATCAATTCTGACTGAATCTTGAACAATTTAAGACGAACGTGGATAGCCATGTTAATACAAGGTTAGGACCCCATTCCATCTACAATCTACGTTCAGGGACTCTCCAATATCTCTGAAGAAACAAAAGAAACGCGGAACTGGAGTCTGCGTGACAATTATTGGACCACCTTTGGCTATCAGGGATGTTGTTGCGTCAGTGGGGGTTCTTGTGCTGATCTGGGGCCAACTGCGTGGGTCAGAAGGCCTCCCGTGTCAGGGAGGCGAACAATGTGGATATGACATATCCTTCGATGGCCACCGGGTCGACCAGGAGATCCCGCCCCGTGTCGCTAGAATGACAGCCAGAAGACGCTTCGCGATGGGACGACGTGGCCCTTCGGCTCTTGACCGGAACCGGAAACGTACCCTTGGTGTTCTACTCGAGGGGTCCCTTGCCCGGAAGCAATAAACGGCCTCATTATTGTTGAGTAGAGTTGGGGTCTCATTATTGCTAAATAGAGTAGGTCGAAATGATTTTTTTTTTAAACGAACAAGGCTATCCCATGTTTGCCTAAGAACGCTCATTTTTCAGAATGGACTTGTGAAAAAAGCGCAACAAAAAGTTTGAACATGCCCGCCCGCAACCTCAAGAGCAAGGACAGCGATGGTCTGGGTTGCAGCCTTCGTAAAACGGAACGGCTTCGGCCACTGCAAGTGCCATCAGACGGCAGGGCGCCGTGTTAGTCTGTCTTCTGAACAAATTGACAGTTACACAAACACGAAAATAAGGAAATCTACCTCCACTCTTCCAGTTCCGGTACCACTCCAGGTACCAGTTACCGCCAGATTCCGGTACCACTCCGCGGTTGCTTTAAGGGCCAATCCGGTCTTACCATCAGTCTAAAAATCGCGCGCGCGTGAAATATGCACCCGGACTGCCTTGCAGATGTAAGATTTGATGCCCTGAAGCGTTCAAAGGTACTTCTTCGAAGCGTCATCATTTTCGTCCACCCCGTTGGCCACGGCTCAGTATTAGCTGTTGAGCCGACCGTTGCGCGACCTACGGAGACTGCTACGCCTGGAGTGGAGGTTTTTTTTACTAACAGTTGTGAGTACCGATGCTCAAAATCATGTCACATAACTTGTATTGCTAGCTGATTCAAGTTTTTAAAGGCAATTATTTCAGAACTGTTATCATTTTTGTTAACCGGTGGACCATGACGAAAAGTTAACCACTGAACTAGCGCTCCGAGGACTATGGTGACTGCAAACGCCTGGTGTCAAGGTTTTTGTTGCTGAGATTTGCGAATGCAGACGCTAAAAACCACGCTATCCAATTGTATCACTTATCAATTCTGGTTTGGACGATGTTAACACACATTGTTTACCACTCGATCTACAATCAAAAGTATTCACCTTCAAATTTCGATCAAGCATATCGATTTACAATCTACCTTCGCGATGTCCACAATATCTGTAGAACGCAGATGAAAACATTATGAAAAACCTTCTGAATTCTATCGGTTTAGAAAAGAGTCCATTAAGCCATTGCAAATTAATTACAGCGGGTTGATTTATTCCAGGCGGTCGTTAACACCTGATTTCTGCAGTTCATTGAGCTTAACACGCGCTCGGTTGGGGGGACAAAGTGACCCACCTCCCAAAGGTTTTCCAGAACAGTTTCCGAACGGCTCGGCGACAGCCACACCATGTTTTGCAAAGCTGTAGGCAATTGAATAGCAGATCGTTTGACATAAAAAGCTAGATGTACTTTGTAAGGTCGTTGACCTATGCAGGTCAAAGTCAGGCCATGGTTTCAGCGAAGTCAACTTTAGGGAATCGTTCAATCCGATGCAGCAATGGAGTGTAAGACGAAGCCATACATCTCTGAGATGCTTTCTTAGGCAACACAAATATTGAATGAGCAAATCACGTTGACCTAAGATCAGGTATAAAGGTCAGACCAAGGTCAAAACCAACCTGCTTTATTACTCTAGAGCTTGCCTGTATAGAATAGTTTCTTGTGTTCATTTCGAATTTTTTATAGCAAGAACCACATTATACATCGTCCGTGGACTTCTTAGAGGTCAGAATAGGTCATTGACCTAAAATGACCTGGGTCCACATTTTATTTTTAGAAGCATGCTGCCCAGCATAATCTTTCTCGCTTATTCAAATGCAAAACTCATGGCAGTCTGGTATGATTTTAGTCACCATGACCTTCAAAAGGTCAAACAAGGTCAGACCTTAACTGAACATGTGACCTTTTGCTAAGAAACAATTATCTAGGTTCTTGGAGCACTTTAGAGAACCAACCAGGCATTTGAAGTTATT
Organism: Pollicipes pollicipes; assembly: GCF_011947565.3. Classification (NCBI taxonomy): domain Eukaryota; kingdom Metazoa; phylum Arthropoda; class Thecostraca; order Pollicipedomorpha; family Pollicipedidae; genus Pollicipes; species Pollicipes pollicipes. The sequence goes on along the minus strand of NW_023596225.1, from coordinate 22,586,918 downwards.
TGGACTTGTTTGCACGAAAGTCATCTCTAAGAACCTCAAACCTTGACCTAAAAGAGTTCACATACAGGCCCACACACCCTGTGAATTGGGCGTTCTAGCTCTTTTAGTTCCTAAGATTTCAGCGGGGGGTCAAATTGATCCCCCACCCGAGCGAAGGTATCTAGCCGGCCACCCGGGCGCGTGATGAAAATGTAAACAGAATTGATTTCACAGTAGCTTCTGGTTTTTGTTCTGGTTACAACGTAAAAATAACAATGAAACGAAGAAAACCGCATCCCTTGTTAACAAGTAAACTATATCCGGGGATACTTTTTGTGGGATGATCACCATTTTGTCAACCGTGTTCCTCTTAGCAAGGCTCTGGCTGCTCCCTGCCTGCACACAAAAGCGGATCAAGTCATCTACGTTGAATGACGGGCAACTAAATATCCGTTGGGCCAATTCATACCTTAAGTAGGAAGCTTACCGGCGGCATTTTTCTGTGGTGGTGTAGTGGAAGGGAGGATAATCCGGAAAAGGTACTTTTGTAAGTGCCCAACACATGCTTTACATCCCAATAGTAGCAATGCTGACCCAGAAATGCGCAACAAAGCAGCATACCATCAGTTTCGCGGTCAGTCATTCGGAGACAGCCGCGCCAGGACAGTGGCCACCGCGGCGGACGGGAGCAGGGCTCAGACAAGGAATATATGATAGAAGAGGCCTTCATTCTGTGGCCTGGTTTTCAAAGAAAAATTTTTAAGTTTTATGGCTTTTGTAACATGGTTTTTGGCAGTTTCAAGCTTCCGAATTTGTTTCTGCCTAAAATGCCGCGACATGTCCTTATCTCTTGAAAGCAGCCAGCGAAAGGAAGGCGCATGCAAATGTGTTATGCTGTGAGCTATCGATTCACTTTCAAAATTTTCACCAGCCTTTGTTCAAGTCATATTTTGGTATCTACCTGTGGAGACAGGATGTCCTTCCCCAATGTCCCAAAATGTCTACCCGCTCGTGGAATTTCGGCTCCCCAGGAAAGACAACGTTGAAATGGACGAATAATCTTGGGAAGCTGGAGAGCCTTATTTCCCGAATGACGGATGATTCGCGTAGGCAAGAGTGTGCATCAGTGAGAAATTGCTTTAAATACATAACTAGAATGGCAGTCATTGCATTTGAATAAACAGCGATAACCGTTCTTCCACCCCTCCCCCCCCCCACCCACCCCCCACCCCCGTCACCGGGCTTGCTTTCCAGAAAAGTTGTTGAAGTACGCCCTGACCTTGGTCCCCCACTTTTTGAAACGTTCATACGCCTATGGGCACACTTGTATGATCTCTCTCGCTGTTTTTGTGTTGTCTGGCATAAGTTTGTACCAAATGTATCTTCGCTATTCTCAACCCCAAAGGCATGAAAAGTGATGATGTAGCTAAAGGGATAACTTCATAAAATCTAAAGGCGATGTCTGTCGCATAAGAAGACATATATATATATATATATATATATATATATATATATATTCTGATAATTTCAAACCAACTTCGTGTTATACTTTGCACATGCATCCTCTCCGTAGGTCTCCATGCTTTGCATGCAGATCCAAGACGGAGGGGCACGAAAAGCATGGTGCTTTAGGTCCATTATGGATCATCGTTCACAGAGCTGCCAGTCACTGTCAGCGGTTTCTGGCGTCATGACGCCTGCATTTGAACTGGCGCTCTATAGGAGCTGGAGAGTCTCCTAAGTTTCTTTTACTTGATTGGCTCCGGATGTTGGATTGACGCGGACGTCGGTGCGACATGGTAAACACTTTGATGACGACACTACAGCTGTCAATATTACACGCGCGCCCGGCCGGCCGGCAAGATACCCAGTTCGCTCGGGTGGGGGTCAGTTTGACCACCCTGAGATCTCGGGGACCTAAGAAAGCTAGAAACACAAAACTTGCAGGGTGTCTTACTGTACGTGAGCTCACTTGGGTGAAAGTTTGAGCTTCCTAGGTCATGACCTTTAGGTCAAATAAGGTCAAAACAAGGTCAATTCTAGGTTGGTCTCCAAAGTGCCCCCAGAACCTAGGAAACTGTTTCTGATCAAAAGGTCAAAGCCCATTTGAGGTCAGTTGACCCTGTTGACCCTTTGAAGGTGATGGCGACAAAATCATACAAGACTGCTCTGAGTTTTTGCACTTGAATAAGCGACAAAATATACGCTAGGCAGTATGTTCATAAGCAAAGCGGTCGAACCGGTCATCTTAAATCAATGGCCTTTTCTGACCTCTAAGAAGTCAATGGAAGATGTATAATGCGGTTCCTGCTGTCAATAATTGGGAATGAGCACCACAAGCTATCCCATACAGCAAGCCCTAGAGTAATAAACTAGGTTAGTTGTGACCTTGGTCTGACCTTCATACCTGACCTTAAGTCAACTTTATTTGCTCATCCAATATTTTTAGTGCCTAAGAAAGCATCTCAGAGGTGTATGGCTTCATCAAACACTGCGTTATTGTATCAGATTGGACGA
>NW_023596225.1:22514135-22583422 GCF_011947565.3 Pollicipes pollicipes | reverse complement strand
CTCGCAGGCGTCGGCGGGTCGCGCCGGCCGGCACACGCACGACATCGTGGTCGAGCCACAGGTGGTGGTGGAGACGTGCTGCCGGCCGGCGGCCTCACCGCCACCGTCACCGCCACCACCCACGTCAAGGTGGAGGTGCACGCGCCGCCGGCCAGCACCGTCGCCGCCGCGGTGCCCAGGCCGGCCCGCTGTCGGCCGCCGGACGCCACTGCGCAGTGTTCAAAGTAGGGCGCCGCGTCCGCCGCCGCCCGCCAGCCGAACAGTATTGGCCGCGCCCGCCGGGCCGGCCCCAGCTCAGACACCGCTCCTCTGGAATCGTACCTCCCCGGCTTGTTATTTATTAGTGTTCCGGTTATTTATTCTGTGCCCCGGTGCGTGACCTCTGCTGCGCCCGGTCTGGGACGACCAGCAGTCGGGGCCTGTGTTGTGCTCGGCCTGGGACGACCAGCAGTCGCCCGCCCACTCAATCCTTTTGTTGTTGCGTGTATATACATATGCGAATTGTTGTATTAGTGCCGATGTGACTTTGTATAAAAATGCGATGCAAGAGCATAACTTCTTTCGATGGATGTACGCGCACGGTTGTTTTGCGCACAACGCTTCTGATCAGAAGCAGTGGAGCTGATCTTCCTGTCTGGTCTTGTGCAATCCCCTGCAAGAACACTTCATCTCGTGGCATTCAGTGAACTCCGGTCGTTGGCGGGCACGGCGTGCGCCGGGCGGCTGATGGTCGTCCGATGTGGCCGCTCGTGTCCCCTGGCCCGCTCGCACCTCCATTAAGGTGCCCACGGCGTCTGTACAGAACGCTAACGTCGATTGATCAAAGCAGCGTCATTGGAAACGCTCCCTGGTGCGCTCGTGCTATTGGGGTTCGACGGCGCATTCGAGGGCTTGGGTCATTGAGCGTCAAAATTTCCCGCAACGGGTTCAGCGAGGACATAAGCTCCTGGCCAGCAGCCACGCTCAGTTCCCACGCCAAACCGCGGTGGGGTCGACGCTTTCCCTGCTGAGCTGCGTTGTCCCTCAGGTAGTACACTGGGATCTTCATAAACACCATGTGCCAAGAGCTATCTCGAGTTTCTGACACTAGCCGTTACAAAACTGTTCGAAGCGAGGTCAACCTTCCCACCAGGGCCCGTTGAAAACAGACCCCACTCGAGCGGTGGTTCGCCACCGTCGTCTCGCACGATGAGGCGACCCAAGAAGCTGCGATGCATTTTCGTCGTCTGACGTTTGTTTGCCGTCGTCTGGCGTTTTATCTGTCGATTTCCGTTCTGAGCACGGCCACTGAGGGTTTAGGCCACTTCCGTCCAGAACCGAAGTGATACGGCGGATAGCGCAGTACTACTGTGGGGTTATTGCAAGAGGCAGGCAATAGCATGCATGCCATGATACGGTGCAAGCACGCCACTTCTGCACATGAATGGCATTTATGTTGAAAGCTGCAGCCGAAACATTCCTCCGTTTTTCGAATCTTGGGAGGCGCTGCTGCCCGTTAAGCAGAGCGTTGTGTCCAGTACAGTCCGGTACAGCGACACCAACGATGGTGTGCAAGCAATCAAGCGCGCCGCGTACACCTGGTGGCAGAATGATGTACTTGAACATAGGTGGCGCTACCATCCGCTGTCAAACGGTTTAGTTCCCCGGGCGTCCGGGAGAGCGGTCCGACTCTGTTGGAACGCCTCAGCTGATGGTGTCTCCGCACTGCGCACACGAAAGCTGATATGGTGCCCGGTACCAGCTAACCCGTGGGAATCGGCGAGCAGGTGCATGACGAGTATTTGTCAGCGGCTGGATGTAGCTCGGACCTGAGTGGTGGCTGGAAGAATGGGTCAAACAGATGCCATCAGTGGATGCCTGCGGGCCTGGCACAGTGTCAGCTGGAGGCGGGGTCGCCGCCGACACTGCCGACAGTTCGCCGCGGGACGGCCAGAGCGACCCCTCCCCCTCCGTGTTGGCACGCCCTCGCGTCGGCCGCTGGCCTGCACAGCGGCCCCGCAGTCCGCCGCCCACAGCGGACATCAGGCGTCGTGCTCACCGAACTGAAGTAGCCGTCGGTGTTCTGCCCGCGTAAACGGCGCAAGTTCAGAGAAACAGATACGGATGAAACAAAACTGTGCCTGTGGCCAGACCTCACCAGCGCCACAGGAGTGTCGGCAGCACCTTCCCAAGGATAGCTATGTGGCGTTTCAGAACCTTATACAACAATGTTGACGGCCGTAGATTTGATTACTACAGGAAGTTCGTCGGGTTGTGCGTTCTCAAGGACCAAGTGTTCAAGCTCATTGGCAGCAGTAGTTCACTGCTGTATTGTACACAGCTGCAAACATCTTTGTGCGAATTGCTTTCGGTCACTCCCCTACAGGTTTCATCTGCCTTACCGACCGCGGTACAGTGCACGCTCTATCCCCCGCTCACCTACATCACACACACGCACACAAGCATGCGCGGCTAGAACGCACGCCTCCAGTCCCGTCTGACACGGCAGCAGCGGCAGCGGCGGCGGCGGCGACGGCGGGGGCGGTGACGCGATGCCGGCCGCAGCGACCCGTGACGTCAGCCGACGCCGCGCTGGGGCGGCCGGTCGCCGGCTCTGGGCGGCGGTCCGCTCCAAATGCTCAGCTGCGGGACCGGACCCTGTAACAGCACGATCACCGGGCGGCAGATGACGGCCGACATACTGAGGCGGACGCAACGCAACGCGTCGCTGCTGCGCTAACCACCAGGTGGCAGCACGCGAGCGGCGCGCGCTGAAATGGCGCTGGCGAGCCATGCACGGAAATCTCACTCGAAATGAACCTTAAGCAAGGCAAATATATATATATATATATATATATATATATATAATATATATATATATTATATATATATATATTGCCTTGCTTAAGGTTCATTTCGAGTGAGATTTCCGTACATGGCTAGCCAGCGCCATTTATATATATATATATATATATATATATATATATATATATATATATATATATATATATATATATATATATATATATATTTTAGCGCCATTTATATATATATATATATCTATATATATATATATAATCCCTTGTCCACGAGAAGCAGGGTCGTTGGAGGGCTTTACCATCTCCTCAGCGTAATGTCAGAAACGTGCCGTACAGTGGTATCAGGGTTCACATTACCCCCGCCCTGCTATGCTGACCTGCCATGATGCCTCCAGCGTCCTCTGTCAGGATCTGACTACCCCAGCTCGATGGGAGGTGGACCGGCCGTCAGCCCAGGTACGCTCCATGCAAACCTGAGCCCGGCTGGCAGGGATAGTTCACACACGCCACCAGCGCAGGCCGGCAGGGTGAGCGGAGGGAGCGGGTCACAGAGGGACACCAAGCCAACCACGCAAGCGCGTCTAGCGCGAGCGTCGTCACGGCTCGGGCACAATGGGCATGCAGCCACATCCCACCAGGCCCGCATGCAGAGAAGACGGTCAACGTCTGGGACGCGGCGCGCCACGGAGGCACACAGACAACATGCAGGTAAGCATGGCATGCCACTGGAGCAAGAGTCCGCGCGTTCTCGGGAGGGGCGGCACGGGTTGCAGCGCACCCCCGGCGGCCATGACCAGAGCCTATGCATGGGAGCAAATAGAGCGAGTACGCCCGCCTCGGTTCAAGAGTTGATTCGCCTTAGTGTAAAACCAATGAATAAACACGTGCCAGGTCGCGAGGCCTCCTGATGAATGTTTCCTCTCGCCAGGCGCGGCAGAGCTATCGGCGGGTGGAGGGGCGCATTCGCCGAGCGGTTTCTGCTTCCGATATTCTTAGAAAAGCCTGCAATGAACGGGCCCCATCCTCAATTCTTAAGGCAAGAAACTTGCTACAAAAATGACTCCTTATAAAGTGTCCCGAAAGCGTGCACTGATGTTAGAATGCATGCACAACACGCATCTCGCGGATTCTACCTCCATTCAAAACCACAGAACTCCACCAAGCTGCCGGTGCAACCTCTCGTTGACAAAAAGTGCAAAACTGCTGCCATCGAGCAAAAAAGTCGAGCTAATAACTGGTGGAGAGAGTTCGCCTACCTGAGGGCCGCGTGGTGACAACTGGCTTCGGGACGGGCTTCTCAGTCAGTGTGGCGCAGCACAGGTCTTCACCGGCCAGCAACCACACGGCCGGCTTCGTGGGTGGAGACGAGACACAAACACGACACAGGAACAAGGAATACAGCGGTCTCCATCAGGTTCCAGCGCAGTGATTTTTGCAGCTTAACCCCTCGCCCTGATTTGCTGCTTTTTCTTATCGCGGGCTGATAGCGGGATAGTTTATGTACCCCCCCCTCCCAGCGTTTCCAAGTAATGGAGATGGAGCTTAGCGGAACAACATCACTCGAATGGTTTTTTTAACAAGATCGGCCATCTGTACCCGTTTTTTGTTGTCAAGTTGATAACTGACCTCATTGCACATTAAACGTAGTTTTCCAGAAAGCCGTGCTTTCCTCACTTCATGCTATACTTATGAGACTACACCTTGTGACGACACGCAACTTGAGCAGGCATGTTCATGGGCATGTTAAACAGGCCTGCATGTTTTGGATACACATTTATGATAATAGCTCCGTTAATGTAACAATGTTGGCCGCCGCGCGCTTTCCGCAGCATCTTCGGTTGCCACCAGCCCGCCCGCTAAGACCCTGGACCAACGTGCAGTCTAAAACCGCCGCTGCTCCGAAAACCAGTAAAGCTGGAAACACGTTTGTGGTCTTGAAGTACGCGCAACGAATGTCGGACAGGCTCCTGAAAATTTCGGCGCGACTGAAAAATTGCCGGAGAGGTATTCTTAAAAAAACCTTAGGGTGGGGTTGCATCTATCCACCGCCCCCCCCCCCCCCCCCCTACCTTATCAGGCCGAGGGTTACAGGGGGACAGGGTGGACAGGACAGGACAGGGGACGCCTTTAGCTGTCGAGAACACGAGGCGACATCCGGATTGAAACGAAACAACTTCCGCCTGGACAACGAACACGGGCAGCGACACGCGCGGCTAGACAACCCAGTATCCTCGACTGGCGATATATTTCAGTCTGGCAGAGCTACGCTCCTCTACACGTGGTCGGCACCACAACCGTTACCCGACGACGCGTCAACGCCAGCACGGTCTCATCGAGTTTGTGAGTGTTTGTATTGCTTTACCTCTACCGTTCAGAGCCAGAACTCAGTACCAGGTATGCTCTTATTGTAAGATACTACTAATATATCCACACGCATATAGGACCCACTCGTAACCCTTTGTCCCGCAACAACACGCGTTTGAGCTATCCAACCAGAGTAACAGGTTCTTAAATAAACTTCAGAATAATCCACGCCGCATGGGCTGAAGGGCATCATGTGCAGACGTGCGATGTAAGGCAGGCTACTTCGACAATCCCACCTCAATGCTCCAACATGAATTGGTTTAAAAATTCGAATCCAACGACAAAAGGCTTCTAAAAAGCGACCCAACATCCAGCTGCAGATGGAAGCAGCCAGCCTGCCTTGAACAACCCGGCCGTGACGACCGTACACGCCAACAATTTGCAGTCAAACGACCTCTGAGCATTAAAAATAAGTAGTCGTTAGACCGAGCCAATACAAGGCCACAACAGCGCGCCAACCGCACACATGCGGCTGGGCTGTACCTCATATTATGCCTCCGCGTCAGTCAGCTGGATGGGTTAGTCAGATCAGGCCTCCCGAACAGCCATCGGCGACGCACGCTCACACGGGATGTAAGCTCACAAGTTAAGACCCGGCTTAACCTACTCCACGGCTGAACGGTCGCAGCCACCACGAATGACGAACACATCCGTACAAAGCACGCGACACGAAAACATGCTCGCTCGCACGCACGCACGCACGCGTGGAGGCGCGGTGAGACCTGCCGCCTATCCAACCCGACCTTTCCATACGTCAACAGAGGCTACCGAAGCGCGCCGCGACCTCGCGCCCCGGCCGTCGCGGCAGCCCGAGCGGTGGCAACGGTGTTGACGGCGCGGGTCAGGACCGGCGTCGCCAGGGCAGGACTTGTGGGGACGGACAAGGGCGGGGCGGCAGATGCAGACGGAGACACAGACCCAGACGGACGCAGGCAGACACGCGACACCACAAGGCACGGTCCTGGACACACGAGGCCCGGCGGACCGCCCACCCCGCGCCAGCCTCGGCCGGCTGGTCACGCTCCGAGCGGCGGCCGAGGGAGGCAGTGGTTCGGCGGCCGGCCACCAGGCGGCGGCAGGACGCCCTAGCGCGCCCCGCGGACGCCACAGACTACAGGCCGGGAGCGAACGCCGGGTTACAGGTAGGTGTCGCGCGTCTTGCGCGAGTACCTTTTCTCGTCTTTGATCTTCTGGCGGGCGGCGTCGATGAGTGAAGCGGTGGGCACACCGGAAGGTGGCTCCACCAGCTCGGGCTCCGACTGCAGGATGCTCTCCGCCTCGGCTGCGGAGAGGGCGGGACGTCAGCGCTGCCGACGCGGCGGGCCGAGAGGCGACGGACCGGGCATCAGGGTCAGCAGTACGCCACGTGGAGGCGCTGTATCAGGGGCAGGCACGCCACGGGCAGCAACATGACGGGTGTACACGATGGAGGAGGAACGGAGACATAGCAGAGGAAATTAAATCAGCTACAGTTACTCAGTGATACATCAACCCAAGACAGAGGTGGTAGTGGAATCTCAGCTTATTGCGACATACTGCATACATCATACTCCAAAAAGCTACACACTTCGAAATAGAGTCGACAGCCCCAAGACAATGAGACCTCCTTCGAAGCTTGCATGCATACATGGCTGCTTCGGCATTTCCGGCTGCAATCCCCGATGACGATCGATGCGGGAGTGGTGAAACGCAGCAGAAAGCGTACGTCGCTGCGAGTCATCAACTACGGTCATCAGTAAACCATCAGAATAATCAGAAATCAGCTTCTACAGGTGGCACTTAGGGCTCCTTCAGCAGGCTGCAAGGGTGGTACAGCATACAGCTTACAAATCAAGCTTAACAGACACTGACCACTATTTTCTTCGCTCCGCATGTATACAAATATAAAGCAGAAAAGCAACACGCTCTGTGCTTGGGTCAAATCTAAGACTCATAGGGTGATATACAAGAGGGCGCACATCACCTTCTGGGCCTTGAATCTCATGCACACACAAACAAAGCACGTTAAATTTATTTTGATATCTACATCTTCCAAGTTAATGACGGTTTTGTCAATCTGTCCGGCCGGTAAGACCCTAAAGATGCCAAGGCCAAAATCGATCGCAATGGAGGAGAAAAGTGAATGCAAAAGAGGACAGATGAGATCACAGCCGCGGAATCGGCGAAGTCTATACCAGATGGCTCCAGTCTATTCCCGGGGTTCAGATATATGCGTTTCAACAGGACAACGACAAAGTGCTTGGAAAACGCCTTCAAAACCATCTTTCACTTTCGCAAGACTACCTCAAGCCATACCGGCGCCATGCGGCAACACAGAAGTGTGGTATGGCAGCGTGCCATGTGGCGAAGCGGCTCTTTTAGTCGTGTTGAGTCACGCGTTACATCCGCAGCTCTGCCGGATATCGAGCTACACCACCCTCCGCACGAGCTGCTGGCTGGAGCCGGAGCTGCTGGCGACAGTTTCCGAGCGGCAGGGCAGACGCCGGCAGCCAGGCGAGGACCCGCCCACGCGGGGAGGTTCGCTGAGAGGGCAGCACAGGCGACTGGAGCCACAGCACCAGCAGAAACTGGCCGGGGGTGGGGAGGACCCGCCCAAGCGGGGAGGTTCGCCGAGAGGGCCGCACCAGCGACCCGAGCTACCTCACCAGCAGACGCCGCGACTCACCTCTGATGCGGGTCAGCTTGGTACCGTACGCCAAGTCGGCCTGGTACCCCACGATGAACGCCAGCGGGAAGAACGGGAACAGCGCCGTCCGGTTCTTGGTGCGTCGGGCCCTGCACCACACGCGGACGTCACGTTCCCGCTGTGACATCACTGGGCACGGCATTCGCGTCAAGCGCGCATCACACAGGACAGCGGAGTCGAGCGCGCATCACACTGGACGGCAGCACTGAGCGCGTGCAGCACACAGGACAGCAGTACTGAGCGCGTACACTACACAGGACAGCAGCGTTGAGCGCATGCATCACGCAGGACAGCAGCGCTGAGCGCGTGCAGCACCCAGGACGGCAGCGCCGAGCGGTCATGCTGCACGCAAGCAGCATAACCGCCTGCTGACGGCGCAGAAGTGTACCAACACGGAAAACGCGCGACGCAACATTCAGGCTATGATGGGAATGACACGAAACATTCAAATGGCCGGGGGCGACCGTAAGTCAGTGATAGCAGGTGCAATCTTGTGAATATGATCACGACTGTACAGTGCTATGTACCACAAGCCTGTTCCACCACGTTACAAGGGCTAAGGATAGGTGACTGCAGTTCTTACGCTGCCACAGCTCCGACAAAGCCGACCACGTAGAATGTCGCCCACCAGTAGAACATCTCTCGTGCCCGGGCCAGTTCCATTGCCTGCATCCTCCGCCGCATCTGATCCTGCATGTGGATCTGCCGCTCCAGCTACCATGGTAAAAGGATCAAAGTTTGGATTAATGGTTTATAGTCTATCAGCATTTGTTATACTACATCAGCATTGTTGGCAACACAAATTGTCGCGAAGAGTGCACTGATAACAATTCCAGTATGGACATAATGAAAACTTGGAGCTCCCTTGGAGAACAATGGCACACCAAGGTAAATGGTATACAAAGGTTTGCAGTAATTTTCAACACATTCCCTTCTCTATATCACATTATGTCTGTCAAGCCATTGCTCTAACATCCATTTCAACCTACAAATGCTTACCTGAACACCTTGCATCTCTATCATGAACTTCTTGTGTTTATTGAAGTTCTCCTCCATTGCTTTGCCCATTATGTTACCCATGGCTGGCAGCTATACAAAAACTGAAAAAAAAAATGTAATGTCATGAAGATGTCAACAACCCTATCACCTCAGTAACTTGGACTCAATCATTGGTTTGCATGCTCTAGGCATTCAATGCTGATGGCATGGCCTGCTGTTCTGTTCATTTACCTCAATCAGTAAAATGTTCTGAGATATCCTACTGATAACATTTTGCCAAAACATCACTATGCAGCTATCTCCAATTTATTACCAATTCTGGCTTAGACTGTGGAAACTTGGAAATACTGATTCTCCTCTGCAAGAGCCAAAACAAATTATTTGGACTTACTCTACAGTTCTAGATGCATCGGTTCAGTTCATTTATGTGCATCAATGACAATCACAAACAGGCATGAGAATTTGGAGCCAAATGTACAATGTGTTTTTGTTCATTAAACATATCTTAAGCAATACCTGTGTTGAGAAATGCATGCAAGATCTAAGAACACTTTACTTTTGCAGCACTAAATTTCCTCTTCTTTTCAGTTTGCCCACATCCATCCTGAATACAACACTTTTGCATCCAAAGGTATTATCATTTGAATAGTAATGATGTACCTGCCACACACAAAATAATGCTTACCTATTATCTTCTAGATTTAAAAAACACAGGGCTCAGAATGTGATTTATTTCTTCAAATTCATTTGGTAAATCATTCAAAAGCTTAAGAAACTACAGCAGGGTATCTAGATCAGATCATCTTGAACAGGTACCTGCATGCCATGCCATCAAGAAGTAATAAAGTTCAAATATTTTGTTTCCATTAAAGGCATAAAGTCAACTCATTGGGCACACAGCTACATCTTGAAACACGTCATTAAATAGAACACAAAAACAACAAATGCATGGCTAAGCCTCAGCCTGCCAAAACCATGGCAAATTTAAATGACCCTACAAATGAAGGTCATCAAAATACATATTGGGGCGGATTTCCACATTTTGGGGTTAAAATTGCCACATAGGAGACTCTTACACTATCTTAGAGTACCTCATGCTACCCTAGGATTCAAATGGTCAGAATATGCTGAGAAAAGGCCAAGGTTCAGGCTCCCCAAACATTTTCACATCCAGTTATGGCTTGCAGATCGGGTTGAACCAAGACACCCAAGAGAAAAATTGCTCGTTTAACCACAAACTGCGGTTCACTGCAGATTCATCTCGACCACACTTAAAATTGTCCTTATTCCGTCTCTACCCTCCCAATCACCTGAACAAGAGGTACAAACCACACGCCCCCACAGCTGGCGGTTCCCGTCAGTATTGGGGGCCACAGGGAAGTGTAGTTTTTGCATTTGCTAGTAGTGGCCTCACCTTGACGTCATTGGAAAGCTGTCGCGGGGCATTGTAACTTCAATATAACTCAGCGCCCATTTGCAACCATTGTCAAGCGAGGGATTGACCCGGGGATGTAGTTTCACAAAATGAGCTGAGGGGGGGGACTGAGCAGTGAAGAATTACCCATTCTAGCCCCAAAATATGCCAACAAGCAGGTTTTCCACTAGATTTGGCCTACTTTCTTCCCCAACGTGGATGGGCTGGAAGGCTACGCCGCTGGGTTGACCGCTTTGGCCGGGTTGGCCGCGACTACCGTGTTCTTTAAATGTTAGAAGCCTACGAATCCTGACTGTATTACTGCCAATATTAAAACTATTTTGTAGACAGCGGATGAACTTCTGATCCAGCTGAGATGCAGTGTCCTGGTCTGCCCTTCCTGGTGAGGGGGGGGGGGGGGGCAGACCACACCCAAGTTCGCCGCTTCCGGAATGAAGCGTTCACGTCTACCGTTTGTTAGAGAGGAGAGTGCAGAGCCCGCGTCTGCCGCTGCGGGTAAGAAAATTGCGGTGCCTGGGTCTGCAGCTGCTGGAGGAAGTGGGTGAAGATCTCGGTTCTGCCGCTGCTGGATGAGAATGCGTCACTCGGATTTGCTTCTATGTGCTTCCTGAATCCGTCGCTGCTGGGAAAGGAGATTACAGCACCCAGGTCCCCTAAGACCTGACCACTCGATCACAGAACCTGTCATGCCGTTATGAAAAGTCCTGTGTTGCCATACCGCTACCGTTCGTGCTGCTGAGAGATCAGCGCCTGCGGCATGGCCGCGCCCGCGCTGGGTCCGGGCGCCGGCGGCCCGTGGCCTGCGCAGCCGACCCAGTGACCCTATCTAACCTGGTCGGGGGATGGACCAGCCTGTCTGACTCGGGCGCGTAGTCTCCCGGAGCTGCGCGTCATTTGCGTGTCCGCTCGGCCACCCCAGACCAGTCTGGGTCGGCCCAGCTGGTACGCCGCCTGGAGTTTACTGGCGTATGGCAGCTGACAGCGAATGCATGCGACGGCAGCAGCGTGCCGGTCCGGTCACATTCCAGCGCTACGACGCCAGCACTGGCTCGCTCAAGGCCCTCGTACCGGACAGCATGTCCTTGTGCAGGACCTCAACCAGTGGCGTGAGCAGAATGGGGGGGAGGGGGAGGCACAAGGAGTACATTCCTCCTTAGGTCCTGTGGGATCTTCAAGTCCCTCGAGACCGACGATCGAACGCCTGATTCGAGGGCCCAAATGGCTGCCCGGAGGTCGTATTAAGCGGCAAAAGCCACAAGGTCTTAACGCCGGTCACGCTGCGGTCCACGGGCCCCCGCCCGCAGGGCCGGATCCTAAAATGTTGCTCAGAGGGCCCTTTGCGCTGATCGGGCCTCCCTGGATCGACGAGGGCCTCTACGTCGGTCAGGCACCACCATTACCAAACAGTCGGCTCCGTATCGGCCTGGGTCTAAGGGCCCATTTCGCAAGCAGGGACAAGGACATGGCCAGCTATTTTCATTGGTCGAGGCTTCTGAGCCAATAAGGTACCACTGGGGTGATCAGGGCTTGACAGTGCCTAACGGGAGCCCTGTGCTGGCAAGGAGTCCCGAGCTGACCAGGGCAATGTTCGAGGGGACCTAAACAGGCGCCCGTAAGGCCTCTCGAGACGTACAACACAAAATAGGGATTCCACCTTCACTTCTACAATTCTTCAACCAGATTCCGACACCGTATTGCGTTTCTGTTATTGTTTATCCGTTCCTGTTATCAGTCTTGCAACCGCCTAGGTAAAACATACGCCCAGACCGTCAAATGCACGAATTAATGTCCTAAAGCGTAAAAGTCACTTCTTTCAGAAACGCCATTATTTTCGTCAATCCGTTGGGCGCTGCGTAATGCTAGCCGTGACGTAAACTCCGCCGGGCCTATGGAGACTGTGACGCCGGGGGCGGAGTTCCATGCGAACGCGCATAGTCAAACTACGTTATATCGCCCATTTTTTCACAACTGAATTTGCAGCGAGAGTCAAAAATTCAAGACGGACATGATTTGTCATATCAACAGAAATGTATGGCCCCCATTTTGCTCGACGATTTACGCTCATGGGCTCCGCAATATTTTTATGTGCAGCCCAGTGAAATTTCGGTAAAGCCCCTGAGTGACGTCAGATTATAAAAAAGTTCTACTTAATTATTACGAAATGTTTAAAGCCGGCGGTTTATTCCTGATAAAGTGGGACTTACCCAGCGGTTTTTCTTTGTTTTCGAAGGCGTTTCAACAGCAAGAGACCTTAGTCAATCGTAAGCTTTTCCCTACAGAGACTGGCTGTGCTCCTGACCCCAACACAGGCCTGTGCTGCCGATCAGGAGGGGGGGGGGAGGGGGCAGTCGGCAAGCAGTGAGACTACCTGATTGGCCTTCTCAGCGGTGCATTTGGTTATGCAACTGCTGGTATCTCCGGCCCCTGTGATCACTCGAGATGGTCTCGCAAAGTGGTGGCTGCTGTCGAGACAACGGCGACAGGGGCTGCCTCGCCTCCGGTGGCGACAGTGACATCAGTGGCGGTGGAAGGCGTGACGGCGGCTGTGATGGCGCTGGATTTACATTTTGTGTGCATGCAGCGTGATATTATCTCATGGCGTCCTGCGCCCAAAACCTCAGCCTCCTATTCGGTGCCCGTTGGTGTCTGACAGCGACTCCCAATGACGTAGAGCAATGGATTGTGCAGCGTAGGCAAATCGCCTGTTGACTTAACCCGCATCTCGGGCCATGGCCACAGGTTCTTGGCGCATCCTGGCACAGTCGGCGCGGAGCAGGTGTGTGAGCCAAAAATGATAGAACCGAACACTTTAACGACCGAGGTTGGCAATCGAAAGTCCATTAGTCACGTGGTGTGATCAAACATTAAGATCGAGCTCAGATTGCTTCAATCCAAACATCTGGCTCGTTCAGCGGCACAGGCAGAGGGGGGGGGGGGGAAGCAGAATTCGTGTTCCCTCCTCAAAGGTTTCAAAGGACCAAAGTAACCCTCGGGACTAACGATTAAATGCCCGAGAAGCCCGAAGGACCGACCGGTGATTGTATTGAGGGTCACCAGCCCGCAGTGCCGGACACTTTAAAACCAGCGAGGGAGACCTTTGCGCCGATCAGGGCCCCTGAGTCGACAAGGGTCTTTACGTCGGTCGGACACACCAGTGCCGCCAGTCGGCTCCGTGCTGACATGGGCCTGAGGGCCCAATTTCCAAGCAGGGACATAGCCGGTACCAGCAAGTTGCATTGGTTGGGACCCCAAGGGCTGTCAGGGGCCTAAAGTGCCCAACAGGTGACCTTGTGTTGGCATGGAACCTCAAGTCGGCCAGAGGCAGTGCTCTAGGAGGTCCGAAGAGAGCCTGAAGGCTCCAACGGTACCGACGATCAGGGGCCCGATTGAATGGCCTAAGGATACGAGGGATTGGCCGGAGTCTTGTTCAGGGTCCCCCGCCTGCAGGAACGGGCCCACGGATGCCAGTCAGAGGGCCTTTTGCGCCGATCGGAAACCCACTGAGTCGATAAGATCCAGGTCGGTCAGGTCTGGTCAGGTCAGGTCATTTTCAGTCAGGCACCACTAGTACCACACAGTCGGCTCCGTGTCAGTAAGGGCTGAGGGCCCACTTTCCAAGCAGCGACAAAGCCGGGACCAGCGATTTACACTGATTGGGGCCCCAGCGTTTGTCAAGGATCTACAGTGCCTACCAGTGGTCCTGTGTCGGCAAGGATCCCGAGCCACCAGGAGCCCTGTTTGAGGGGCTGCAAGAGGGTCCCGAAGAGTCCCTCGGGACCAAAGATCAAGGGCCCGATTGAAACGCTGTACGGCCGGAAGGTCTGGCTGTAGGTCACGTTATGGACATCCACTTTTAGGGCCGTGATCTCAAATGTTAACAAGAGAGCTTCTTGCACCGATTCCAGATTCTAAGACAGTGTGTTCCTCTATTTCAGCTAGAGATCACCGACACCGAACAGTCGCCTCCGTGTCGGTCAACGTGTGATTTTAATATAAAAACTTAGGCCGGCCAATAAGTGATCTTTATTTCTCAGCGACAGTCTTCCCACAATGACATCGTTTGCGCATGGTTGTCTCCACGCACCAGTAAATGTCTTAAGTAGGTATCTCTGGCCGTGCCTCCGTATTCTGACCACCACGTTACATGCAGGCCGGCTGCATTTAAGAATGCGCCGTCAAGCGGTGAATTGAACCACAAATGTCTTTTTACAAACGATCGATTAACATCGTCGGTGGAAAGTGTTCCCACAATGACATATTGTGCGCATGGTTGCACCCTCTGCGACCGTCCCACAAGCATTGTGTGCTTTGCTTTCGTGGGTTTGACGGCATGAAATTGATTGACGTTATGAAATTGATTCCTTAGCAGAGAAGTGTGTTATATACACAGTCGCACTCTTCACGCTAAATCACACACGTTTTTTTCCGGATCGCCGTCCCAAAAACTGTCACGGCATTTTACCGTACTTATGATGTGTTTCCGGTTGCTGAGCACACTGGATACGTTTTCATGCTTCTTTGCTGTGAGAGCAAAGCAATGATAGCAATCTTCGTGAGAAAGCCAAGCGGTTCCTTTACCTAATTTAAATGGCATTGCTATCATCGCCATTTCTGCGAGCTTCACACCTGTCTAGGCGGTATCTTACCTGAGGGAAGTGTCCATATTTGTATGAAGTTTTAAACTGAAAAGGCCACTTTGAAGATTATTCATTGCAGACCACAGACCTGCCCTTAAGACTTAAAGCCCTCTGGTTTCTGAGGTACATGCCTGTCAACCCGCCGTATTCTTGGGCCATTCAATCGGGCCCTTGATCGTCGGTACCGTTGGAGCCTCCAGGCTTTCTTCGGGCCTCCTAGAGCTCTGCCTCTGGCCGACTTGAGGTTCCTTGCCAACACAAGGTCACCTGTTAGGCACTGTAGGCCCCTGACAGCCCCTGGGGTCCCAACCAATGCAATTTGCTGGTACCGGCTGTGTCCCTGCTTGGAAATTGGGCTCTCAGGCCTATGTCAGCACGGAGCCGACTGGCGGCACTGATGTGTCCGACCGACGTATAGACCCCTGTCG
Source organism: Pollicipes pollicipes (assembly GCF_011947565.3). Classification (NCBI taxonomy): domain Eukaryota; kingdom Metazoa; phylum Arthropoda; class Thecostraca; order Pollicipedomorpha; family Pollicipedidae; genus Pollicipes; species Pollicipes pollicipes. The sequence continues at coordinate 22,568,075 of NW_023596225.1, read as the reverse complement.
ACTCAGGGGCCCTGATCGGCGCAAGAGTCCCCCTCGCTGACATTAAGCAAGATGTATTAAGCAAGTATATATCATATTATATAGCATCAAGTATATATCATATATATAAGTATATATCGCTGACATATTAAGCAAGTATCAGTTGTGATGAAAAGAGCTCACTAATAACTAATGGTATACTTTTAAGTGGAAAACTGTTCTAGACAACAAAATTTCTCTATTTAGTAAATATCCTTCTCCATGCCTTGTTATTTGATTACATCATCGTACCTTGCACAACATTGATTGAAAGCCAATTCACGGCGTTACATCTGTAACTCGTGTTCACGAAGACCAGATATCAACAACTCGACAATGATTCATTTTTTGGCCTTGATCGCCGCCTGGCAATGGGTTGACGGGATTTGAATAAAGTTATCAAGGAGTCATGGATACCTGGGTAACTTTCAAATAGTCTGCTAACTGGCCATGCTTTAACAGCAACGGAACAATATGCACCCGTTCCATGCCCATAGGCAACGCCTGAAATATCGCAACATCCGGTAAGATTCGTAGTCCGTCCTGGGACTGCTCTGCCCTGTCCGACTACACAAGCCTGTGGCACCTGTTCACATGCTACAGGCTGCCACAGTGTCCCGTGTTACGACTCCGCACGGGGGGGGGGGGGGGGGGAGGACACCTGTCAGGATCTCTACGGCGGGTGTATACCAAGCCGAGCCCGCACGTTTGTGCTTAGTCTGGCTGTGCTGCGTGATGCTGCAGAGTCCTGCTCGGACCCGCAGGTCAGAATACGGCAGAGTTTGGAGAACATGTCCGAAGTCGGCGCGCGAGGGGTCGGACGTCTCCTCACTCTGAGTTCTCCACGGGCTGCTGCCGAGCGCTCACTCACGCGTGATCGGTACAGATTATCCCGTTTCCGGGGTTCGCCGATCCATGGTCCGGCTTTAGGGTGGCTCGCCGGACCGCATTGAGGCGGGCCGCTGGAGTGTGCGCGCCCCGGGAGCCGGCGACCGGCCCGGTATTCAGCGCCGCCCAGCCGGCCGCCGCCTCCGGCCGTCATCAAAACTGTCATACGCGGCTCCCACGACCCGCGCCCGGTGGGAGCCGGCCACCTGTGGCTGTGACGGGGCGGCTCTGTCGTAGCCGAGGTGGTCTGCTTTCTTCTGCGTCGGACATTCGTGAAGTCATGTATCGGGTCTGTGGCCTCATGCCCGATATGAGAAGTTTGTTGAGAGCCGATATTGTTTTCTATAAAATTTGATGTAAATTCTGTGGATTTGCCGAACAATGATTCGGCCGTGATATTTTTATACTATTAACAGCAATATGTCTGCTTGTGTTCTAGATTTGTCCACGACGAATTCTCGTAACCGTCAGGTGTCCGATGCACAGCTGCAAGCTTGTGACTTCGCAAAAAATTACCGCTGTGCTCGAGAACTGTCAGCTGCTGATTAGCTCACATTCCAATATAACCATAATGTCTTGAAGAAAAATTTAAATGCAGGTACCATTATGTATAAACGAAATTTAGTTGGTAAACGTAAAAGTCGCGAGATGTCGCGCACTGGTAGTCAACTGATCATCGTCGAAATGACGCCATTGGTGACACTCCGGCCCGCGCGCGTTAACTCCGTTGATTGTGTGTTGGTAACGCGTTGTTGGTCGTGCTCAAAGGCTCTCCATCACGGGGAGGATAAATTTTCGAAGAAGCGCCTCAACTTCAGAGGCACCATACGAAGTGATGTGTCCGGTGTCGCTGGCCTAAAGGGTGGGGCGCCAAGCCATACGCCAGGCCGCGGTTAGCTTTGTTCGTCAAAATCTGCTATACTTTTATGATCTTGACCTGGCGGACGAAAGGAATTCGCTCGTGCAACGGAAGGGATGACGTCACAAGTTGTAGTTTAGCGTCAGCTTTGCAAAAAATTGATTTAGCACCTCAAGTCACCACCGCTGACGTCATCTGATCTTTGGCTCGGCCGCTGCCGCCGACCGCAGGCCATCCCAATCAAGGGCAGACAGTGAGCGCTTAAAGCGACCCGAACTCCTCCGCCGCTACGGGTGGATGGATCGGAAGGCAGATGCCCTCGCCAACTGAGATGTCGGTACGGACTCAGGACATAGGGACTCTGACATCACTGAGAGTTCACTGTTCTAACGCTGACAGTTATCAACCTTCAACTCCGAGGGGACTGGTTAAAGGACGTTATCAAGCAACCAGTGGTGATATTGGCAATCATCAACTTCTACCTTATGCTCACAGATGAAATGCAAAATACACACTGTGCAGGACACGTGACAACCATGTGTATCCGGTGTCTTTGCGGGCATATCGGCACTTGCAGCGAAATTCGACGCTGCATGCATGTTGATCCTAGTTCATAAGTCGATAGCGCATGTACTGCATACTGCATAAGCGTACCGCATGGCGTATAAGCCATACGGCAACCAAGGCCCCGAAATACATAGTTGTCGAGCCGGTCATATCTGGCGTTGGTGAGTACGACTTCCAGATATAACGGCCGTCAAGCGGCTCCCAGTCAATGTGGTGCAAGGTGTGATGACCTAATCAAACAATAACACATCGAGGATCATATTTACTAAACAGAGATATTGTATTGTCTACAGCAGTATTTTGCACATAAAAGTATACCAAGAGTTATGACTGAGTTTGTTTCATCACATCATTGTCATTTCGGCTTTACGACGCATCCAGCTGTTTAGCCTATAAGGCGTCGCCTGCTTCCCACCCTGGCACGAAGGGCGATTTCTGCGGGGAATCGACCCCCGCGCCTCTGGCTTCCCAGATGCGCAGTGATCAACGCATACTTCAACATATCTGATGTTTGTTTCCATATCTTCAAGCGTGAAACATCCCCTTAAACCTACGCCCTGATTCACCGTTTTTCATAACGCTGGCTGATAGGGGAGTCAACACGAACCCCCTGCCGTTTGCAAGAACACAAAAACCAGTGAATCACTATTTACCAGATCTCGCGATTAATGATGCGTTTTATGTTACTGTGTTCATAGATACCCTCTTTATGCCAGGTCAAAGATTAAATATCCAAACAATCGCACTTCTTCATATTTACATCCTCATACATACGAGATCGTTGTAGCGACACAAAATCGATGCAGTCGTGTTCCTTGTTTGATTCTTATTACATTGGTGTAAAGGTGTACGCGTTCTGAGCATACATTTATGACATATGACTTCGTTAATGCAACAACATCCGCCCACCGCTTGCGCTCTGCGGAGACGTTGGTTGTAACCCACCGCCCGTGCCCGCCGTACATCGCCGTGCAGTGTTCCCGAAAAACCGGTGCTGCTCCGAAACTAGGACAGCTGGGAATACGGTGATGATCTTACCACACGCGTAATGGCGCTCCCAGGGGTACAGGGGTACACGCGCATAGGGTACTGAATATTTGAGCGCCATTGCACAATATTCCGGAGAGGTGTCCTGAAAAACCTGCGGGAAGGGGAAGCACCAACACCTTATCAGGGCGAGGGCGAACACGCGTCCGGGTGGCCGGCTGAATGTCCTTCGCTCCGGTGGGGATCGATTTAACCCCTCCCCCGAGATATCAGAAACTAAGAAAGGTAGAGACACCAAATTTGCAGGGTGTGTTGGCCTGTGCGGGAGCTAATTTGCGTCGTCTGGGAAACCAGAGGTACGGGGTTCGATTCCCCGCGGTGCCCGCCCTTCCTGCCAGGGTGAGAGGCAGGCGACGCCATATAGCCTCAGCAGCTGAGTTTGTCGTAAAGCCCCAATGACATGAGCGAATTTGCGGCAAAATTTGAGGTTCCTTTGCCATGAACTTCGAGTCAAAGGAGGTAAGAGCAAGGCCAGACTCCGGATTGGTGTCCAGAGTACCCGCAAACTTTCTCATGCGACCACCGTGAACTTAGATATCTGTTGTAAGCAAAAGACCTCTGGTGCTTTTACGTGCTGATTATTTCTGGAAATCGTGCTCACGAACGCCAGGTATGAACGACCCGACAGTTATGTTTCATCGGCCTTGATTGCCGTATGGCTCAAGGGATGGCAAGATTTGAGTGACGTTATTTTGGCGTCGTGAATGCGGAGGTGACTTTGAAGCAGTCTCCCGAATCGCGGATGTGTGGCTTAGAAACTATGGAGGTTAAGCAGGGTCGTGAAATTAGCCGAAAGGTCTTCAAGATGGCTTCTTCAATTAAAACTCCATATAAATGTGGAACCCTCCCTCCAAGGGACAAATGGGTCTGGGAGGCGAATGCGACAAGGAGAATGCAACTGCCAAGCCGCGCTCGTAGTATCATCATAAATGCGCCAGATTTCTAATGTTTTTAGCTATTACACGGCATAATCAGTAGCTGCCAACGTTCAAATTTACGATGTAAGGCGTAAGCGTCTGGTCAAACTCAAGGTCATTTGCATTCCTAACTAAAGAGGATGCGGACCCGCGTCTTTAATGACACCTAAGCAAAGCCACGAGTAAAGCTCTGCAAACGCATGAGTTTAGGCAATGAATCCCCGCCCGGCTCCAGCACATCGTGACGGCAATATCTTCATCACCTCGGTCTCGATGTCAGCCGTCATGAGATCAACAAAATGCATGACGAGTGACACAGGCGTATATTGAGGGCTGTAACATGACCAGGCTACGGTGTAACCTACCTTAAACGGATCATCGGGCACGACAGCGTTACCCACTGACTAGAGGGAGCCACGTGGAACGGAAATCATGCCCTGACCAACAACATCTCATGTCATATGACGAGCCGGTATGGCCGAAGCAAATGTTGCCTTCTCCCTGTATCATCTATCTGGGCCTATCAGAGGGACACGGGTCACACCACAGGGTACAATTGTTCGCGTAACAGCCGCGGCACGCAGCGGCCGTCAACACCCAGAACAAGTGCTGACCGTGCACAGCGCTGTAGTCGGCGGTGATCCACAACTCAAATCGAGGAGAAGAAGGTCGCAAAAGGCCTCAAAGCTCAAGGTTTCAGAACCCAGCCTCAGCGATGGGATTCTTTTGATATTGAGACCTCAGATTGGCAACCTTTGACACGTGATCTTTGACATCAGGACCCCTGTCCCATTTATTTCTGATCTGGCAACATCTGGCCTGATGATCTTTGGCCTGAGAGCCCCTGACTCAGTGACCTCTGACCCCTGAACGCCTGACCTGGCAACACTCTACATGATTGCCCTTTATGACCCAGAATCTCCGACCTGGTGGCTTATCACCCCCGGACCTTGATCTTTGGCCTTGTGCCCCATGGCCCTGGGATCTCTGACCTGGTAACATCTGACCTCGGGGCTGTTTCCATGCTCACAGATAACCTGTGACAACATTGCGTGCCGTCGTGCCATTCGGGAACACCGTGTTACTGACCGGATCAGGCCAGGCATATATTCAATTCACTCGGTGAAGTGAAGCAGATATCTCACCCCCTCGATCAAGGGTAGTCAGGAGATTAATGACCTGACCTGGGCCAGTCGGTGATCCACTGACTGGACCAGAAATTATTCACTGGCCTGATCAGGAGATGCCCATGTCCCGCTGACTAGTGCTGCCCTCACTTGGGCGGCGAAGGCGGAGACCTGGAGGGCTCGGCCCTACCTTCGCCGAGGCCACCGCTAGATGGCAGGCCGGGCGGCGAGGCCAGCCCGTAGCCGGGGTAGGGCGGGAACAGGTCACCGCTCCACGGCACTGGGAAGTAGGGTCGCGGGTACGGGTAGCGGAAGCTCGGGAAGCCCATCATGGCTGGCGGCACGTGCAGCGCGGAGAAGGCTGACGGCGCGCCGGCGCCGGCGCTGTCCGGCAGCTCGGCCGGCGGCCGCGGCCGCAGTAGGCTGTCGATGGCCTCCAGCGTATTACCTGTCCGCACAGCGGCACACGCCGTCACACACGCCTGTCGGCACACGCCGTCACCGCCCGGCCGACGCCAGCGCGTTACCTGTCCGCACAGCGGCACACGCCGTCACCGCCCGGCCGACGCCAGCGCGTTGCCTGTCCGCACAGCGGCACGCGCCGTCACCGCCCGGCCGACGCCAGCGCGTTGCCTGTTTACAAAGTGGCTCAATATTCGATACACGACCAACGCACGTGTTGTTCAGACACAATCTGCAGCATATATATATATATATATATATATATATATATATATATATATATATATATATATGCATATGCCGTGGAGGGGTGGACGTGTGATAATGTTAGTGCCACACATGCGAAGCACAATGAAATATCTGGAAAGAAAGGTTGTGGCGGATGGAAAGTAAGAAAACTATTATTCCTTTATTTCAGCAAAATTTTACTTTGGCTCAATTCTTCAGATAGCATGCGTGCTAAATTGAAGGGCGGATCCAGAATACTCCTCGCGGGGGGAGGGGAGCAGTTCCGGCTTGGGAGGTAACTCTTGGCAATCAAACTGTTAAGATTGTCTTCAAAGTCAACAAATGCATCATTTTTGTCCAAATTGTGTTATCTTGGGTGGGGAGAGGGGGAGGGGGCCTGGTCCGGTTGGCATCTTTGGATCTGCCGTTGGTCTAGTTATAAATGTGCAGTTTTTGGCCTGATTGCTGCTTCGTATTTTCGTTTGCATATTTTATTTATAAGTATTCCAATTAGGTCATGTTGAAATTGAATTATATTGCATTACAATGGCCACTGCATGTAGCTTTTGCAGTCACGAATGTTAAATGCGCAAGCTACCAACAGTCAGTCAATAGCCTATCTTACATTTCTTAAGTCGGAACCCGCGAAAGCAGACGTCTTACACGGATGGGCTCCCAAACGGGCATCGCTGCGCAGAACCCACCTCCATGTCCTTTGAGAGTGTGGAAGAGTTCTGAGCGGGATATCGACGGAAACAACCTGGCCATCAGGTCCAGCGACCTGTCCGAGTCGTACATCGGAGGCGGCGCGCGGGGCGATGACGATCTCTCAGACACCTGCGCGCAGCGGTGACATTAGACAATTGTCACGCGGAGAATACGCACAAAATGTCACGCCTAACTGATCCGATTGCCAGTTACAGAACTTTGATCTGGCAACTTCGATCTGGCGACTTTGATCTGGCAACTTTGATCTGACAATGCGAGCTTCCATTCCCACCCCTCTGGTCCGGGCCACAAAATCACCCATGATTTATCCAGGTCACCGTTGGGCAATGCAGAACTACATTGGAACCAGCGGCGTAGTTTCGCAAAATGTATTGAAAGGGGGGACTGAGCATGACAAAATGGTGAAGTCTTCCCTTAAGAAAACGCCACCAAACGGATCTCTCCACGGATTTCACTTGCGTTTTTCTCCAAACTGCGAACGAAAGGCTGAAGTTCCTCAACTGAGCAGAAAATTATATCCCTGGCTCAAATTATGTTTCGTCGTCTGGCCAAACTTACACTATTAACATATTGAACGATTGGTAGCCAGTTGTTTTATTTTGCCAAATAATCTTTCATTTGGATGCTATTCCTGCCGCTGGTCTCCAAAGCACAAACAATTACGGTCAGGGTTAATACACAAACTCAGTGTGGACTCACACATCATCGCTAGACGAGCGATCACTGTCATGCTAAGACACACGCTGACAAAAGGACCCAGACAGAAGCCGATCAGCTGACCTCATCGTCGGAGCTCAGGGGCCGGCCGGGCTGGACGGTCGCCGAGAGGGTGGCCGCTGACCTCAGGTCAAGGCTGACCGCGCTGCTCTGCTCCAGGTACGGCGCATCAGACTCCTCAGGTCGGCACCTCTTCTGGGGCGGACCTGAAACGCAGACAACCATGGACCTGGGGGGCGGACCTGAAACGCAGACAACCATGGTTGATGCCGTCCAAAGACACACCGTCTGCCGCTGGCAGCGTGTCGACCACGCCAAGAACGTCGAGCCAAGTGGGGTAAGTGATATCTAGAAGATATCGAAATGCGCTAACTTCTTACAGGTTGATGTTACTGTGAACGATGTCCGGCTCTGTTGGTTAGAGCGCCTGGCTTCCGACCCACTCACCCGCGGAGGGTGCTTTCAAGTCGCTTTAGGCTCTCGCTATTTGGCCTTGACAAACATGGCCTGCGGCTGGTGGCAGCGGTCACGTTAAAGGTCAGTTGACGTCAGAGGGCAGCACGGACCGTGCCGAATATTGAGGCACGCTAAGCTTTCACCACTAAGTCCTGCCGTGGCCTGGAATAGTGCGATCGGATGGTGGGGGTCAGGGCCCACACAACAAGCACTGCTCAGCGTGAGCTCTGATATCAGATATCCATCCATTCAAAGGCTTGGGATCAAATTTTTAAAAAGGTTGCATGCTTCATAGGTTCATAATCCAACGCAAACATCCATCGTGCTCCAATCATGGGTTAAAGGTCATCCTAAGCTGATGTAGAGAGACGCTCTCCAACGGGGCGTAGTTTCGCAAAATGAGTTAGGGGGAGCTGAACAGTTAACAACTTCCCCCAAAATATGCCGACAGATGGGTTGACAAACTGATTTGGTCCACTTTCTTCTCAGAGTTTGAGGGCTGCCCCCTCCCCTGCTCCCCCAACCGAGTAGGAAACTGCACCTGTGCTCTCGAATCTAGTTGAGTGGCGTCCAAAACCCTGCAAATGTGGCGACGGTTGGCGGGGGATTTTACGACATGCATTGATATAATCAACGATTTCCCTGACAAGTTGATGATGGCCGGTGAGATGCTCCAGACCAGGTCAAGCTGTGTCCCGAAACTGACGGGGAGGGTCAGAATAGAATACAGGGGTCAGAAGAGCAGAGGAGTAAAGCAGAATATGGTGGGCAAGTTCAGAGGGCAATGAGAATGAATAGAGCAGAGAAGAGAAGCAGCAGAAGCGTAAATTAATCATTCTTCTCTCGTAAACAAAATACCAAACCTATGTAAAGGGCCGAGCAAGGGTCAATAAGGGAGCACCTTTCTGCTTGCAAGCTGTAATGGATGCATGCCACGAACAGCGGGTTCGGGTGATCCCTTAACCGAAGGCGAAGTATTGATTTAAGGGTTTGGGTAGCTCGGGTCAAAGATTATATTCTGCATGTGGAGGATCGGGCATTTTAACGGTCAGCTGGTGACCCACGCCGAGTGCGCCAGGGGAGCGAACGCTGTGGCGCTGAAGAAAATCGTTTGGATTACTCGATGATTATCCTTCGAAAGGCGTGGTATCGTGACACATTATGATGTTGCTGCAAACAGCTTAAACTTTGCACGGTTACGTGGGTGCGGTGGTTAAACGCTAGATATCCCTCTACAGACGTATGGAATCCCTGATAATGGGTTCGGTTGTCGACAATTCAGAATACCATGGAAATACCGATTAAGAAGCATTAAGGCGTAGAACCTAATTAGATACGACCGAGGAATATAACTTAACAGAGAAACGCCCATGCGGACGTATTGCATTCCCCGGAATAAGCTGAAGTGGGCTGAACACGAAATAATTGTATGCAGCGTGATGAAAATAGGTCTGCGTTATTGGAAATGGTCGAATGGGATTTGAGGCTTGTGAAAAAGCTACAAGGCAGGTGGACTGAGCTTAAAGACTTGGCACTGGGTTGCAGGGCATTTTAAAAATTAATTGCATAAAAAGCTTCACTGATGCAATGACTATTAAGTACACAAATCCGTACCAAATAGGTATATATATACATACATATGTATATATATATATATATATATACATATATATATATATATATATATATATATATATATATATATATATATATATATTGACTAACAAGTGCATACCCTCTGCGTCATATCGAGTAACCTCCCACGCAACTAAAAGCTAGAGGCCGGAGGACAGCATGACACTGATAAAGGCCAAAAGACGATATGCAAGCGGTAAAGGCCAACGGACAGCATGCAACTGATAAGGGCTTAAGGACAACGTGCAGCTTTTAAAATTTATCTTATTTTTTATAAACTTATTCCGAATGGCTTGCATGGGTGACCTGAGTTCATAGTATCTGCTTAAGCATAGCTTGCTGCGCGCACTCTGAACCCACCACCCAAGTCGTACCGTCCAGTTCAACGCAAAATTTTGTCTCCGCCCTTGCGCCAGGCAGGAATGTGGAGGTCTTTTACGTGCCGCACGATGCTACGACGCGGCCACCTCGGGCCAGGGGGGACCCTCGTTGGCCAGTTGCCAGCTATCCCTTCCATTTCAGTCGGGCCAAACAATGCACCCGCTCCGGGACTCGTACCCAGTGCCGCTGGATTACGAGTCCAGCATCTTTCCCCCGACCAAGGAGGCGGCTAGCGGGGCAGTTGGTGAAGGCCGAGAGACAGCATGCTGCTGGTAAAGGCCATAGGGCAGCGTGCAGCTGGTAAAGACTATGCCTGCATCGAGCTTTTCCCAAGTTGGCGCCTTCGCGGTAACGATGCTATGGCGAGACCGAATACCTGGATCGTTCAGTCTAGTTTTCCGGTTATATACGTAATTACACACCCGGTGAAGAAGCCGCGTTAGAGTGCTATTTTGGAATGGTTAATTTCGTTAACTTCATAATGTGACTCCATTATTTCTGTATTTCCTTCCTCTCTTTCACCAGGCCGGTCAACAGGGCGTGCAAACGACGCTAATAAATGACACCAGATTGTGAGGGGCGACGCTTGCCGTCTGGCATAACATGCGACTTACCCTCCTCCCCAGCTAACGAGATCGGATACCCCGGATCTCTGAATGGAGCTCTTAAAAGTCCATGTCGTCTCGTTGGAGATTCACTCTTCCCGTGACAAAAGCATAGATACGTTCATAGGTATTTATATCTGAGAGCCATCAGTGCTACGGTGTTGCTGTTTTATTGATCCCTCAGACGGTATCACTGTAGGCCTCTGCCCCAGCGCGTCAGTTTCTCTGTTCCTGAGAGTCGCCAGTGCCAGCGCGGGCCTGTTTCCCAGCCGGGCCGCTGCGGCGGGCCGACCGGGCCACGGAGGCGCTCGGGCGCGAAATGCCGGCCCTCCGATGCATTCAGTGGATGCTTCCAATCAATTTGAAGCACATTTGATACAGGGCCCATTAATTGGCTGCCACCTCCAGCCGCCACGGAGGGCGATACCGAGTATCGGCGCTGGCGCCAGTCGCCGCCGGCGCCGCGGATCACTGCCGATATATGGTGGCGCGTGAGACCCGCACCCCCGGCCGCCGACGGGGAGGGGCGCCGTCGCGCCACGGCCAGTGGACCGCTCAGTGATGAACGGCAGCTTCTAATGAAGAGAGATAAGTGTTGCGGTCGGGGGAGAGGAGGGAGGGGGGGGGGGGGGCAGGATGGTCTCTTCTGTGACGGATCGGAAAAGGGATAACGATCGGGTAATGGGAGAGAGGGGAAACAATGACATGTTTCGCTGGTTCTATTGATGCAGCCAAAAGAAGTGTGAGAGGCTCGGTTGCAAAGGCGCAAAAGTCAGATCATACCTTCATCTGGAATATAAAAACACATAAGCAAATACACATCTCGGGACGAAGAGACACCAGGAGACACAAAACGATCAAGGAACCCCAGGGCAGCACCTGGAAAAGAAAGCCAGTAGTCTCAGCACAGAAATCTTAACGCCCTAAACACTAGGCTCAAGACCATCCGGGCCACGCAAACACCAGGAGTTATCAAAACTATCCTGGATCCCAAAAGTATCAAACCGCCAAAAACGCGCATGCTTTCCAAAACACCAGGGTACAAAACATGCCGCAGAAGCATCACTGTGAAATTACAAATGTTGTATCCGATTCACAGTTAAATTGAGGTTGTTTTATTTAGTACCTGGCCCCTGGAGTAAGAAGGGCACATGAAGTGGGGCACAAAGCTCACCGAAAATGCATTTCTAGTTGGTATAACGTTTTTTAACGTCATCAAAGTAAATGTAAGACATAACAAGTAGCCAATGCTCCCGTGTAATAAATAGATTGAGATGAAAAATGGCCCATGTGCTTTACTTTGCAGCTGCTTGAGGGCGTCCAAATTTCTGTTCTGAAGTAGATGCAAACCAACATTGACCCTTTTTTGTCCATTTATATGCCATAAGCACATTCCATTCAATCTGCCTCATCTTTGTGAGGGAAAAGTATCTTAAGACACATTCGACACATCTCTTGCAGTGGATTCCGGCACCCACATTGGCTCAATGTACGTTAAATCCGATGCGCTGCTCCAGACTGCGTAGCACCAAGTAACAAGCAACCCTGTCACGAAGATAGATGGCTTAATGCGAAAGCTCTTCATCAATCTGGCACTTTACGATCAGCGAGAAAGGCAAAGTGCAAGATGTTCATTATCAATCTAACCTACTTCCATGACCTACTAATTTATTTCATATGGGAGTAAATCTATCCTCAGATCCAACTGATCAAGGTTCTCCGTACAAGTTACGGGTTCTTCTGGCGTATTATTCCGATGTTTTTATTTTCTACGCCACTTTGATTCCTATTTGCATCACCTCAGCAAGAATGCAATTTTGGAGTCATTAGGCAAGTGAAAACAGTTAAAGGCATCCATAGTGTGAGATAAAAAAAAAAATTGGTTTCAGCATAAGCTCAAAATATCACTTAAAGGGATTCCTCTACATTTAAATATATCGAGGCAAGCATCAGATGTGATGGAAAAGCTCGTTTGCAAATAATGGTATGCTTTGAAACACAAAAACTGCTTTAGATAACACGATTTCACAACTAAGTTAATACGGTCCTCATTATGTCATCGTTTGAGCACGTCATGAAAGGTTTTTATGACGCCAGAGTCACTACCAGAGTAACCGCGCCGTCGTTGTGGCTGTAGCGGCCGGCGTGATTCGCTTGCGATACTTCGACGTGTCGCGAGGTAGCGTTGTGGATGTATGCGTGTGAATGAAACGAACGAGCGCATGGTTGTGGTCTATTCTCATGTTGTTTTTTATTAACCCATGACGGCATCTTCCTTACTTGCATTTACATTTTTGCTTATGGCGCCATTCTTAGGTTGCTCGATTGTCATTGTCAGTCTCATGTCCTTCATATCTAGTAGTTGCTCAAGCACCTGTGCTATTTATGGCGAAGCGCGGTCCGTGATCGAGACATGCAATCAGCAGCGAAATATCTTTCGGAACCTTTTGCCTTCTGTCGTTGGGACACTTTGTGCTGCATCTCTGTGAACACGAATGCTCAAGTGGCAACACTTTTGTTAACCATGAGAAGAACACTGCCAATGAGGCTAGGTGCTCGCATGACGTTGCCATGAATAGGCTATGCGTCATGGGCTGCACATGTTCACGCACACCTAGCTCTGAAACAAGTGAACTTTAGGTTTTCAAAAGGATAATGGATGTGAACTATAGAAAATAATGAAGATGGCTATCTCAGTTCAAAACACCGTGCCAAGTGAACCAGTCCCCTTAAAACGTAAAAGTCACTAAGCTCGAATGTGCAGCGTGACTGATGACTTCGCCTGTCATGTAAACGATAATAATAATAATAACAATAATAGTAATCGTCGAATTCACCTGGCAGTTTTGAGCTCTTCACCACCTGTACAAATAACAGTAAAAGTTTTCAACCAACTCCAAAACGAAGCAGCCTGTTCTCACATATTGAAACCATAACAGACTTTAACAAAGCTGGAAGTTTAAGATCATGTCAAAGCAAGTCTAGTCTGGGTCATACCATATATCATATGTTCATATCATATATTTACTCTTTAATATTTCGAGTCACATAAATAAAATGGCATAATGATTTGGGAAGCAGCAATTAATCGGGAAAAAACGTGTTAGTTTAAGTGGCTTGTCGTCACAAAATGGTGTTGACATATTAGCTGACATTTCTTACTGAGCATGCCGCAGGTTTTTCAAAGGTCATTTAAGTTTTACGCTGACAAGTTTACTTCATATGACCTCCCTAAGTATCCTAGCTTGACTTTGTATCGAGTGATGCACCCTAAATGGCGTTATCATATAACATCGCATGAAACCCCCTGGCTGGCACACTGCCAACCCAGCTCATGAACTGCATCAAAAGCAACGCAAGACAAGAAGGGTGACGCCAAACTGTTGTCCGCGGCACAGATGGCCAAGTAAGGTAAGTGTGGCAGGGCTGGCCTTTCATGATCACGCATAACTACCTGGCCTGGTCAAGCACCTCAGCTGCCAGAAAGTGTCAAAGTGTCATCCGCTAGCACCGAAAGCCTCATGGACCGATTTCGGACGGTTTGGAGGTTATGACGGATGTCTGCAGGTGCTTGCTTTTAACGGCTGGTTATATTTTCGTTGTTCATGCGCTCACAAATGCTCACAAATAGATCTTGTTAAGTATCAGGCTGCCTTACCCTTACAGGCAGCAAGAAGATAGCGCATGACAATCACTTTTAACCTAAGTACTCCATTTCACTGTGTATTCAAAACAGTCCATTTTGTCACATCTAGACAAAACGCATGCATCTTTTCGCATTTTCTATCTTTACAAGGGAATGTGACGCATGTCGGGGAGCCCAATCGTATACAGCGCCAGCGACAGGGTGGCCAAATCTATAGCGCCCGAGGGTCATGGTGCAACCAGGAGTCAAACCCCGACCCCCATGTGGGAGCCGAAAGTACTGACAACTCTGCCATTACGCACCTTTTACATTTACACATAAAAGTGTTCCAAAAATACTGTTGATGTTATTAATATCAGTATTAGGTGAGGTAACAAGAACATTTACAAGAGCATATGCCCTAAACATACTTACTCTAAGCACATGTACATTTATAAGAAGCAACGCAATTCTTTACATTTTGATACTAACACTTAATCGACAATGTGTATCAACAGCTATAAAACATGAATGAGCATAGCACGTGACGGAATATGATCTCTAGCTTTGCCTTTAACATACATGGGGAACGCTGCATGAGACTCTTGCCTCTAACGTTGCCCTTCAACCCGAACGCATTGCATGTTGCGCGACGCCAACCGACGAGTATACGCTTTAATGTGAGCTTCATCGCCGTTGAAAAATGACGTCTTATCTCATCAAATCGGATAATCAGTCCGTCACGTCACGAAGTCGGTACGTCGCGTTTTTAGTGCAGCCACTGCTTCATTAAAAAATTCCTTCTACGGAAAACACTCCTCCTTTTTGGCCATCGCGCACAGGGCTCCATTAATTTTTCAATAACTCTTCAGGAAGGAGCCATGTTTATCCGGCGCATGGGCGGCCGGTGACGAAGTGCGACCATTCGCGCGGATTACCACAATAGCCGCGCAATAAAGCGCGCGCGAGCCGCGTGCCGCGCGTCCCGATGACGCCCATCACTATCTCCTCGGCCATAACCTGCTCTATTGTGTCTATTGTTATCACATTTCAAATTAATTCCCGACGCCGGTATGAAGACCGAAAGTAACGGTGGAATGGCGCGGCCCACCCAGGAATTCATATTGGATTTTTGGCGGGAACAGTCGTAAGGCGCACGGCCGGCACAAAGCGATATGGGAGCACGACTGGCATTCGCGCCGGTCCGCCAGACGGCTAAAAAGGCGCCGATGACCGCAGCGTTAGCGGCCGGCGCGCCCCGGGGGACACTGACGCTGCCAGTCGGCGACGGCAGCACCTGGCGGCTGGCTGCCCTTTTTCCTCCGCCGTACGAGACATTTGTCACATTACTGAGATAGAGCAACCGGACAGAAGTCAGTGTGGTTGTTTCACTTGCCGTCTATCCGAGGGTGCCCAGTTATCCCCCATTAAAACAAAACGTAGGCTTCCAGATTCGGCCGACATTTAAAAACGGCACGAAAAACTGGGGTAAATACCTTGTTGACCTTCGAAGGTCTCTAAGTCGTTGCAACATGCTCAAGAAGCTGCAGCATCAGCACCAAATGGTAAATGTATTTACAAGGCACGTGCATGGTGTGGTTTGTCCTCGTAATTTCACTATTTTTGTAATTCTTGGTCGCTTTATGTGCACCCTAGAATGAAGTGACAATTTTCCAGCTTAAGGCGCAGAAACTGAAATTTTCAGAAACCTCGGGGCCAGAAAAGCCAGAAAGCCAGAAAAGGGACGGCGAACGGTTATGCATAAGAACGGATTCCATCGCTAAGAGGTCACACGCCGTCGTAGAAAAGCTGCCTGGGGATTGGAAGACCTGCATGTGCAGACGAGCATATGAGTGAAACTAACTCAGTTTTATCTGATGCGCTTACGCGGTATGATCTGAATATGCTCTTTGTAAAATCAGGTTGTCAATGATTGGTTACGGAGAGCCTGGTACCTGCTGTGAGACAGGTCCCGATACAGACGGCCTTTGCTATCGCGGCGCTCCGGCAACGAAACGTGCGATAAATGCTGATGGATACTAGCGCTAAAACACTGGCCCTGAATTACAAACGATAAGGTCAAATATTGCATCCAGTTAGCCGTTAACCATGGGGCAAGATCATTTTGAGAGTTGCTGATGGCGGACGAGTAAAATACTCGTCTCGGCATCATTGAGCACACCTGTGCCGACACTGGCCAGTATTGGAATGAAGTGCGGAACCATCTCAAATTTGGTCGAGCATGGGTGAAGTTGATTCTCGCAGGAGACATATTTAGGTCAGATTCGGATCAGTTTTGAGCATTCCGGCCGAAGCTCCAAATATTTACTTATGTGATGAAATATGCGATCTGCAACGTATTGAAACATTTCGGGTTCAATAATGTAATGCGCATCGAATGAAAACTTAAATTTGTTGTATATTTGTAAATAACACGTGTGTAACCATACGCGATGTCTCCCTCTCACAGGCGTAACGTCTTAGTGCGGGTATCGTGACCTAGGGCGCTCATTGTTTTTATGGTGCTGAATAGCGCTCTTCCCAACGTGATTCAGAGAAAGTAATACTAAATCAAATATGCACGAATTGGTCTTGGTTGGTCAGTAAACAGCAATATAACACGACCATATCTTTCCACAGTCCAGCCCAAACTTCTTTTGACGTTAGCTTCATCAGTCATGTACATCACCGGGGTCAGCTGGCGTCGGAAGAGCAGGTATGGACGACGTTTTTCATCTAGGCGTTTCTGACAGGCGGAGGCAAGCCACAACAGTTTTCACACAAGCCGTGCAAGTACTCGCGATGTAGGTCAATGCACTTCGGCTGCTTGCGGAATATATAAACGCTGATAGATGCTATTAAGGGTCATACGATCTTCGCATATTCCTGCATGATAACAACCCATCTTGACCAGGCCTGAGAGGTGCTGATGTGAGGCGCCTCGGATGTTTTGGTCATGTGTGGTACACGCTGTGGTTAAATGCTTAAATAAACATTGTTAAATCCAGGAACCGTGGTTAAATCAAAGATACAAAAAGATTAATCGAAACATGAAGGATAAATCCAAGTAGATCCAGTAACCATAGTTAAACCAAAGGCAACCACCTTACTAAGCCAGAGTCAGATGTAGCTGCGAGAACTATGTGTTTCCCATGGAACCTGATACAATTTCCTAGCCGCAAAACCCGTGTTTAATGCTTTTCACACAAGAGCCAGTCACTTCTTCGGGACAGCCAAGCCCAAGCACTGCTGCTTGAACCTACATCGGACTGCTGGAACCTCTACTACCTATGTTGGCAACTGCCTGAAATGACACTTTACGATACTTTTCAATGGTTATGGTTATGCCTTAGCTTTACGTGCGGTTTTTATTTTGTAAGCAATACAACCCTTTATCTTAACGTAATTAAACATGTGCAACTTCGTAGATTTCCCAGACCAATGGCTTCAGTAATCACAAACTGAGAAAGACGCCAGTGCCTACCAATGTTAATGTATCTTCTCGAAAAATGGCGTGATGCATCTCTTTCATCAAAAAGGGAATATTTGGACCTGAGCCTTGCCATTCATTTCTTTCACACAACTCATGCAGCAAGAGAGCACTGTCTGCAACACTGGTTCTGTTCATACTATGTGCACTGTGCACACTTTTAAATGAATGCTGACTATTAATTTAAAGGCGGCAGACGCGACCAGCCGGCAATACAGGTCACTTCACGCACCCAAGGAATACGACAGCAGGTATGGAAAGCTCGTGACCAGGCAGACCACGCTTATGTGCCCATGCATGTCTGCAGAGTTTTCTCCCCAGGTTTACCAAATACATTTTTAAAAAAAACGCTTGACGCGAAAGGTACGCTATTTTCTTATTTGCAACGTGTCGCAATGGAGGAGGGTATTACCGAAGCCTTACCAGTACAACTGGGCAGTTGTAACGAAGGTGTTTTGAGATACACTTAGTTAAACATTGAGCCCCACGATATAATGAAAGGCTGTCATACCCCCCCCCCCTTCCCCCCTCCCCAGCCATCCCAGAGCAGCATGAGTTTTTCATCTCCGACTGCTATTTTTGTTGTGTTGGACGGTTGGACACTACACGACTTCATAACGTCGCGACGTCTGGAGTGTTTGCCGTGATTTTCCAACGTTAGAAAATTGACGAACTAGTGTTTCTTTATCTTTTACAGAATCATAGCCAGCTGGATTTCCATCTCCACCGATTAATAACATTAATCGATAATTACCCCAGTGCTTATTCGTACCACAAAGCAATCTTCAACAAGTCACCAATTATCAAAGGTTTGGTGGTGATAGTTGCAAATAATTATTTTGTAAGTTGCTTTGCCGGGCTGGGTTTCTCGCAACATGGCAACCCACTACACTTACGTGACCAATTTAATTAGCGGGGAAACGAAAAATTTACAAACAGTAAAAACAATGCAGAAAGCGAGTCAAAATCGTATCCAGACCTCGTCGTTGCTGAAAAATCATAACAATAAACTGGGGGAAAATGGCCCGTTTCATACCATCTATTGGCAACACATAATTCGAAATCAACGAGATAGAGGCTCTTCACAAAGAGGACCCGACTTGCCTTTGGTTTTCGGTAAGGCAGCAGCATATTTGTTTTCGTCTCGTACATCACTAACACTGAGCACATTTGCAGTCATCCCCGGGCAGTGAAAACATTGCACTGCACGCTTGGTTGTGCGTGTAATTTCCGCGTATTTTTCCTCGGCCACGTCTCGCTGTTCTCTAAGCGTGCAAAGGCGTTTGCGTGCCACCGCGCTTGTCATGTGTTTGTATTCAGTGTGATGAAACGATATGAGTAATATTATGGTTATTTTTGTTGCGTTGCGCCTCTTGGTCTTGAGTATGCAGGGCTTTTTACAACCGTCAAGCGTTCCGTTTTGCTCAGTGCCGCCAAGCGACGTGACGTCCGCGTCTGAAGTACCCGCCTGAACTGGATGTGCGCGAGAACGATGCTCTGAGTTTTCCTGCGTAGTGTCAAGCCAGCTGACCGAGCTTCCGTGAGAATCGTCCGTGTAAAACATCGCTGATGCGTGAGCGGTCGGATGCAAGTGTCGGTTGGTAAGCTGTCGGGGCTCTGTTCTGCCTGCCAGGTGCGCATTGACCCAAACCGCCTGTTTTCGGTGTTCTGATTCCGCTGTTGGGTTTCCATCGAAAAAATCAAAGGGATGCACGCACTCTTTCGTTTTACATTTGATATGAACCGGTTTCAACAGCATTCACATTTGAAATCTAATTCTTATCATTATCAGTGTGATCTTGCTAGCCTTGAAATGGCTGGTTACGCTGTGTGACTCGAATGATTTTGTGGCTGAGAAGCGTGAGTCATGGTCTTGTAATAACCAGTGAGAACTAGAACCCAAGGTTTTGTTTTTTGATAAGAACCAGAGGAAACCAAGATCCAGGTTTTGCTTTGTTGAGGGAACCAGTGGGAGCCAAGTTCAGTGTTTTGTTTTGTCCTACGAACCAGTAGGAACTAGATCCAGGGTCTTGGTTTGCCGAAAGAACCAGCAGGAACCAGGATCCAGGGTAAATAATTATTAGACCAGGCATCTTATCTGCGTCCGCGACATGGACTGAAGCGCTGTCGTGACGAGGGACCAACATTCTGTCATATCGGATTTACTTCTACCGCGTACTCGCCTCTTGCGGGGTCCATGTGGAGCCCAAACCCTGCGGAATTATCAAATAGCGCAAAATGGACACTCACTCGAAAAGAAATGTATCGAGTAAACTGGAGAGCATGCCGCATGCTTTAGCTACGTGCTCCACGTGCTTTGCTCAAAGACAATCTTCTGGCAGGCCCACCGCCTTTGAGCCGGCGTGGCCGGTCGGTGCCGTGCCTCAGCCTCACCGTTGTCGGCCTCGCTCCCGGCGGGGCTCTGTTGGGTCGGTGCGCCACTGCCGTCGGCGCCGCTGCTGCTGGTCTCGCCCGCGCTGGTGGCGGCCGGCGGCGGGGTAGACCTGCTCAGGTCCCCCGGCACCGGGAACACCACGCCCAGCTCACGCAGCTCGTTCTCCTCCTGCGCCTGCTGACGCCGCAGCGCCACCTGTGGGGGGCGTGCCTGGTCAGATGACGACTGCATGCTGAGAACAAGCTGGAGGCGGCCTAACAACGCTGAGATCACGTTGAAGGCAGCCTAACAACAGCCTTTTTCACGCTAGCTGTATAAAACACGGCTGTTATTTGATGCCACATTTGAAATGCATGAACGGGGTAACCAGTAGCGAAACCCATAGTTTGTGGTCAGGGCTGTCAAGATAGCTGTGAGATTCCACTCCTCGCTGCTTCAGAATCCTCGCCATGTATTTATTCATCATTTTATGTTTGGCCTCACGGAACCAAATTTGCGTTGGTAAAATGACGAATTGGTACAAAATGATGACACCACGCACTCCCAGAGTAAACTTTTCTCCACATCGATAGGCCTGACGGCAAACCATGGATTTCACCCCAGTATTTCCTTTTCAGTGTATTTCAGATTTATGCATTTTAGGTGATCATCATAACACAAACGTGACAAAGCCTAGCACGCCACGCTATGAGAGCAGGTCGGACCCACACGGCTCGCGCTGAGAGCGAAGTCAGCGCCATAGTTTACCAAGCGCTGAGAAAAGAGCACCGCGTCACTATAGTTGTGCACTGAGAAAGCACAGTGCTACAGCGCACCGCATACTGGGCGCCGAGCATCATTACCCATATAACCGCGCACCGCGAACAGAACACGACGCCACAGTTCGCCATGTGCTGAGAACACGGCCCCACGCCGCGATGACCGTTCGCCGAGAACGCAACACGCATCGCAGTTCACACGTGCTGAGAACACAGCATGGCATCATGACTACACACTGAGTGCATCGCCCTGTATTCACAGCAAGGCACGTCACAGCCGATGCAACACGGAGCTGAAAGCACTGCGCCACTTTGAACCGCGCAGCATTCAGTGATATTTTGCACAGGCCAGATCGTGTAACGTCGAGACGCCTCTGCTCATCCAACCACAGAAAATTCACTGGGAATCGTGCACAACGACCTCACAGTGAGAACACAATAAGAGCAGAGCTGTTCTCAGAGATGGTACCATCAACTGGGATCAGGGCAGGGCAAAGCGTCACACGGTTAGCTAGGAAGGCACATTGCGATATATTTTACCGATGGAGGGGACATCAGCTTAACAAGATAATATTCAGACAAGCCGGTAAAAGCCGTCGCGCGCGAGTCGTCGCGCAAACTTGTTAAGGAGTGCCAGCGACTGCGGTGGTCATATTGGCGCCTCACGACCAGCCGTTGCGTTTGCCGAGAATCGCACCTGGGCCCCACGAGCAAATAGGACACTATAGGTTAGTCTTTGAACTCTGCAGTTAATCCCGAACTTATACGTTACAGTTACAACAGTTACAATATAGTATAGCTATATAATATAACAATATAATATAATACATTATATACGTTACAGTTGCAACTGTTACAGTAACAGTATAATATAACTACATAATATAACAGTATAATATAATGTAACTTATACGTTACAGTAACAGTAGAACAGTTAATCTCGAACGGGCAATGGTGTTGGTGGAGTGTCCTACACCCTCTCGTTCACCAAGACATTATTGTGCAAGGTGTGCGCCAACCCTGCCTTTCAAACTGACACTTGGCGGCTCACGTCGATTGCGGTCGCCCGTTACAGTCAGCTTAAGTAGTGTACAGCACATTATCATTTTTTTATGAGCCAACAGCAGATGTGTGTGATTGAACTAGTCACACTTATCCCGGGCCACCAAAGGCAGAGCACCAGTGGCAAGTTCAGAACTCCTGCCCGGCCGCCGCGGAGTGCAGATGATCGGCCGCATGCCGGAGCTTGCTCAAATCCACAGCATCGTCGCATAATCTGGCCCGGCAGTGCATCTCGGCAGCACAGCACACACCGAGAACGGAATTCGACATCGCTGCGGACCGAAACAGGGCTGAAAGCAGCGCCCCTGAGAACCCCACGAGAAACTGCACACGTCGGAGTGAACCACGTGCTGGGAACGGCGGACAGTGTCACAGGGAATGCAATGCGGAGAGCGGCGCAGGAGCTTTCCCTGAGGTCGGCGCCGTTAACTGGGTGACGCTGGACATCACTGGCCGACGTCTGCAGCTCTAGCCCTGTCTGCCGCCTGGGCGAGTCGTTCTGGCACAGATGGCAGCGTCAGCGGCACGCCTGTGGGCGCGGTGTCGTCGATGGGGGGCTCACCTGGGCGGCCATAACGCGTTGGCGCTCGGCGATCAGGGTGCACTTGCAGCAGGCGCAGTCGCGGTAGCGGCAGTAGCGCTTGTGGCCCTTCAGCGCCGACACGATGCCGTGGTTGCGGCAGCGAGCGCACTTTGGCGTGCGCTGGTACCGCTCCGAGGCGCGCAGGAACAGCGGCGACAGGCCGCCCAGCACGGCGTGGCTCAGCAGGGAGCTGCCGCTGGCCAGGCTCATCGGCACCTTGGACGAGTCCATGGCGGCGGCCGGGCCGCGGCGTGAGGCGGGGCGGGGGCTGACCGCTCGGGGCAGGAAGGGAGTGGAAAGCCGATCGGGGCAGGAGAGGGAGCACACAGGCTGCTCGTGGCAGGAGAGGGAGGGGAGGGCCGCTCGGGACAGAACAGGGAAGGTATAGGGCCACTCGGGACAGTGCTGGCGAGAACGGCGGGAGGCAGTCCTCAGACGCGTCGCGGTAGTGGGAGATACCCAGCTGACCCGGTGCTGAGCCAGCGGCGGAGCTCGGGTGGGCGAACTCGGCGCAGCTGCGGCGTCCTGGTGCGGCTGGACGGCTGACAGGCCGGGCCGCCGAGCGTGGCCGAATGATCCCGGCTGTGACTCGCAGCGCCGCCCGCCCCGCCGCGTCAGTTTCGAGAACGTCGCTCTCCGCTGCCTCTGCCAGCCGGCCACGAAGCGGCAACACGGCGCCGCTTGGGCCGCTCGACCAATCAGGCGCGGCGGGCCGCCGAGGCGCCGCCCCCGCTGTCGCTGCCGCCTGCCATGAGCCTCGCAGAACATGGACACGGCGGCCGGCCGGCCCGGGCGCACGAGCAGCAGCCCGTGCAGCTCGGATGAAGGCCTGCCCGTTAGCAAATGGGTGCAACGGAGGCAGGCGGTAGTATAGCAGGATGGGGAGCTTGTGTTGTGCACCCGTTGGCTGAAGTGTGGTGTGTATGAGTTTCCAGCCTCCAGCCGATATTAAGAGTAGGCCAAAGGCATGATCCTCTGCTCGGACAGAACGATGCAAGGCTGCGAGGTGGAACTCTAGATCACTAATCCTTTTCCATCTTATTTTTGATCATGTAAACGCGAGATTTTAATCGCTTTGTTGCGCCGTTTTTGGATGCATTGACACTGATAATGAAAAGTTCCTGCGATTATCCTGCACGAGTATAGTGCGGCAATGAATGAACACTTTTGTTCTAAATTGTGTTGGTATGTCACTTCAACGCAAGGGCAACGACTGATTTGGATAGCTTCCAGCAAGGCAACTCAATATTCAGGAGTTAAGTCAAAACTCATGCTCAAACGTAACAACTCACTATCCAGGTCTTGTAAATTTCTTGTCATTTCTTAAAAACGGGCTGCGGAAGGAGAAAACTACGTTAATTTCAAGAATTGCGTACTGGAACTGTACTGAAGAAAAAACTCGTGTTTTTTATGTTCCGGGTATGTCCAATATTTCCGACGAAAAATATGGAAGTTGCGCATTTGGAAGAAACATTTATGCATGCAGATAAGACAGGAATAATAGCCGTATTCCTCGTAGAAAAAACAGAAGAATGGAAAGACAGACCGATTACTAATTCAGTTACATGGCCATAACGGAACGAATTCCACTACTGATATCCATTTCGATAAAGACATGCAGCCGAAACATCAGTTGATCTAGCTTTCCATCATCGTGGTTATTCTACGAGGAATAAGGCTATTATTTCTGTCTAATCAACGAAAAATAGGGCTTTGATTGAGCAGATTCAGGACTTTGACACCTTCCGACAGGTGCTAGTGGCAAGCTCTAGGCTGAGGGAAACCCGCGAAGTAAGTCCTGGCGTTGCAGCTTTCAGGAATATCGCCCCTCTTCAGTCAGCGTCTGACAGTAAACACGGGCTGACGCGTGGATTTATGCTTCGGCACCAGGAAGGGAAATGTCGGTTTGCCTTTACGGTGCATGACGTACCACTGGCATTTGAACGGATGGCCATCTTCAATGAAATGCTACCAGTAGTCATTCTTATTGCAGGCCTGCTTGCGTAGTTTTGTGATCATGCTGAGCGATGGGCAGAAGATGTCGGCACAAATATCGGTTTTTTGCGTACGTAAGTTAGATCAGAGCAAAGACCTAGCAATTTTTATCGTATGCAGTAAACGGAGCATTAGGTTCCTTGCATCGGTTTGCACCATCAGCTCATTTGCACCACGACATGAAAATTATCATGTCTGCAAGTGACTGCTTCACCGCACCAAGCCGTCGCCTTGTGGCATGGAATTTACCGCTACGCGAACAGGCACGCCGCATTTTGTCTCGCCTTCTCCTAGGGCTCACGCGCGGGCAAGAATGGAGAAGCATCACACCGCGAAGGGACAGACCGCTACAAATGACGCGGCACGAATCAGGTGTGCGAATGGCTGTACGTTCAGCCAAGCACAGCTTTTTTGGTGCGTCCAATCCTTCAAGACTTGATTCACACCAGCATTGCACGCTTTAAACACACGATAAGGATGCAGATGTCCAGGCACGATGGACAAGCAACGCATCAGGCCGTTAGGGAGGAGGGATGAAACAACAGCCCTTTTGAATGATACTGTCTCGTCCAAACAATTTTATGTTTGAATAACACAGCGTGAGAATCTGCGTACAAGGCTGCAATGGCACACGGATCTTCAACAAAGGATCCAAAACTTAAACGAGAACTGAAACTAAGCGTCCAATAGCAATCCCTACATATAATGAAGTGCTCGTTTTGCTTCTGAGAGTCAGATATTGCACTGACAAATCAGCTTGCTTGACAGGCATAGATCTACAAATCTATCGCTGATACGCTTTAACAGCGAACTTCAATCAAGTATTTCGAACCATCGCCGCTGGTCGAAAATGAGCTGGTCAGCCGGAGTATCGCCAAACAGGAACTGTCATCGCCGGCCAATCAGAAGCTGCCACGATTCGTCGTGCAGACTCTGCCCTCGCTCGTCAAACATTTCCTGCCGCCGCCTCCTCAGGCAAGGCCTGCCTCTGTTCGACAGACGAGACCTGTCGCCGCCCGTCAGACAAGAGCTGTCGCCGCCGGTTGAGGCAAGCGCTGTCGCCGCCGCTTGAGGCAGGAACTGTCGCCGCTCGTCAGACAAGAACTATAGCTGCTCGCCCAGACAAGAGCTGCTGCTCCCACTGCTACGCTTCAGACCAAAGCTGCATCCACTGTGTACTGTTTTGGTTTGTTTGCTACAATACCATATTCTTGGGGTTGAGTGGATGTGGCGCATGACAAGGCGTGCGACTACAGCACTGTACCGGCGGCGCTTGCCTGTTGGCGCTGCCGGGACAGGTACCTCTCTGGAATGAGGCGTGATTGGGCTAGTCCCCGATATTTCCCTGAAACTCTTGTATTGCATCTTGGAGGAAAAATCCCCTTTCCCGGCGGGAAACACCTGGGTCAGGATGGCAACACGTGCAAAATTTGCATTGCCTTCAAACTGCTGTGACTTTGCAAATGACCTGCAGTGAGTGCATCTGCGGCCGCGGTTAACCACAGGAGCTTTCTCCTCTCATCAATCCTATACGGATGTATCGGCAGTAACGGCGCCCCGCCTGCCCGTCATGTGATGCATGTCGTATCAGAGGCATGCTGTGTGGGGACGCTGAATGTGAATGTAAGCCTTCATTCCTCGATATATTTCGACCGTAATCCTTTTTCTTAGAATGTATCCTGCGGAAAGGAAAAGGGATCACGTCTCTGATTGGATGCGGTCCAAAGAAGAGCTAAGCAGTGCACACATCTTCAGGGTCACGTTTTACGGGCACAGATTTTTGTGGGGTCCGACGTACTTGGAAATCATACCCTTTGCCTATGAACTAATGCAGCAATATAGTTTGGCGATATAGTGGAAGTCCTGATAAACCTCAATCATGGACCTAACGGCAAGGGAAAGCTGGGTGCTATGGCACCCCCCACTGTCCAAAAATGCTGAGCATTGACCCCATTGCGAACCAGGAAAAAATCGACTTAAGAGTTGGGTTTTTGCACCACTTATTTAACCGACGCTCATTCGCCTCTAACCTCCGTATGGAAACAAAGCTGAATCATATTCAATGAAGTGCGCCATGCTCCACGTCGCATTCTTCCCCGACGTTGGTGAACACGTCCTTTGGCGAGCATCCGCCAAAACCCTCGTGCTTATCGGTACTGTTGTTCCTGTGAAGTTGCTTACTATCTTCGCAAATGCGTAGATGACAGTGACAATGTTACCAAGCATGCGCCATCCAAAGGCATTTATAGTGTCATGCAGTGCTGTCTTTTCGTTATTCGTTGCCAACAGCTGAACAGTCTGGTTAACCATCTAATTAGTTGGAGGGCAGTAGCAACCTGTTGGCAATGTTCAGTATTCAGTTGTGAAGCAAATGCTTGCAGCACCAGTTATCGACTACTTCCCGCCATGGTTAAGGCTCTTCTATCATTTACATTCGTGCTTGGTAATAATTCGTACACCACTTATGAAATGGAATGAAAAAGTGCATCAGGTTCACCTTGCGCATCTTTTATCTGTTTTTACGCACAATGTTCCATAAACTTCTGGCATGGTGGGCACGACCATCCTGATCTCCTAACACGCGCTGTTTCCAACATCCTCCAGGCTACCAACTTAGTTCCGGGATCCTAGCCAAGGAGAATTTGGCGGGAGCACTGTCATTTGGGGATGGAGTGCGCATAGACTTCTGCGCCATATTAAACAGATAGCACCAAATAGATTATATCCGGCATGCCAAAAGCACCCTTCCATAGTCAAAGGCTTTTGTCCATTTGGTACCAGCGTATAGCTATGCGTGAAAGACCATTCTGATTGAGACTGTTCTCTGGTACGCTCAGCGGTGCCATGTATTGTGCTACCGTGGTTGTGCGACTGTTTGGCGCCTTTAGTGCTCATCTTTCTTCCGAGGGTAGTTTACAATTGTTCAGCACCCAGATGCACCGACAAGAGTTGGCTTTGCACCAACCTGTGCCTAAAAATGTCCTAAAAGCCTGGTGCAGGCAAGCCAGTAAGTGACTGTCAGGGATGAATTTTATCAAACCAGGGACCATGAGGGCTTTACGTAAATAGGTCTGCTCCCGGGAATTTCGTAAGTGAGGCTCAAATTTTTGAACAAACGCGATCGCTTTCATGGGACCCTTAAGCACGTTCTGTCTTATTTCAAAGGTCTTTATCATAGGGTGGGGAGTCGCATAGTCTTCCAGGCGAGGCAAGCGTTTTCCGTCAAAATATGTTGTTATTTGTCGGTGTTGTTGCTGGCATAAGGTATGTTCTTGGCCTTCTGAGAAATGACGACATTGGGTCATAGTCTGCAAGTGAGCGTCATTCAGCTGTTTCAAAATGATAAATAACGCTCTATTTTCACCGAGTTTTCAATAACGTTCACACGTACAAATGAAAGACAACACTGAGCTGTGCTGTAGGATTTAGATATTCTACGTAGGTTGGGGTCATACTGCGAGAAAAAAAAATTGGACAAATACGACGGGTGGTTTGACGTTGATGCAGGTGTGATGTTTCTTGGCGTGCAGATAGTTGTTGTGAGAGATACTTTTCAGGAGTTCGACCGCATGAGGTCATCTACTGGTCAAGCTCTTCAAGCATTCAATTTGAGGGATCCAGTCCAGTCCAATTCCACATGTTCAATATAATCCGCTCCCGTTCTGTCTCATCCCACAAATCTTAAATTATATCTGGTCAGACTCAGAGAAGTCAAAATTTTCTAATTTCATCCATATCAGTTTATCGTTCTTCAGCCCATTTCATTCTAGTATATCAAGTGGAGTATTCATGTTCACGCTGTCTTCTTAAGTGGCATTTTCAGATAGTCTTCAAACCGCTTCAGTCTGGTCGGGTCAGCTGGTTTCTTAATGCTTCCTTCTATTTCCTAATCTTATGAGAGCCTTAATCGTCAACGCCAACTTAATCAGTGCATTGGTACGCTTGAACAGTGGCCGATAGCTCACAATCATTGCCTCAATTCAAAGCTAACATGTTCACTATGCTAACAACCATGCCAGAACATACCGCGCTCTTCGACGCATTAAGTGTCCGATGGTCGAGGCACTTGGCTTTGCCGATACCCATGCCTACTGTTCCGGTGCAATCCATGTGTATCCCCATCCAAACATCAAGATCTCCAATCCTTTCCTTAGACATCAACCCTTTACCTGACATGCCCCACCCACTACTTCAGGGCACCCCCGTCTTCGTTTGATGACGTCCCGTTACGGCTCACCTGGCCTATCTAGGGCCAAGATATACCTAGCTAGGCCATGTGCATATGTCTACTTGGCCTTTTGGGTGTCCCCGTACCTGGGCTTAAGCGCGCCTCTATATGTGCCTGGTGGACCCCTGTGCCTACGGGGTCTTTTCTCCTGGACTGGGGACATGCGCCTATTTCTCTGGAGGCCGCTTTTCTGCCTGTGCTTATGGGCGTCCATCTACCTGAGTTCTAGATGCATCTCTGCTCGGGCTTGGGGGCACCTGCTATCGTGTCAAAGCTCACGGTTTTTCTCTTCTGACAAACTTGGCGCACCACTGTTCGCCAACTCGCGATGCTCCTGATAAATGCATATATATATATACATATATATATATATATATATATATATATATGTATATATATGCATGTGTGTGCATATATACATGTGTACACATACACCCAAGCACATTACGACATTATGTGCTGAAACTTCTTATGCTGGGTGTATCTTTTTCCCATTTAGGGCGCCCCTCCACTGTGGTTGGGGAGCGCCTTCATTTAGGCTGAGAAGTCCCGCCTGCCTGTAGGCTGGAGACGTCTTTATAGTTTACCCTTGCTTGAGACGCCATCTCCGCCGAAACAACTCATACACTTCCATACCAGAGGTAGGGCTCCATTCTCGTAGCACGGGGGTACCCTCCACCTAGATTTGGGGTTCTCTCTGTCAAGTCTGCGACCCAGTTTTGTCTGAGATTGTGCGACGCTGCCCTATGTGAGCCTTGAACGCCCTCAGTCTGGGCTTCATGCGTTTCTTCGTCTGCGTTCAGCGTCGCCTGTTCTTCTGGCTATAGGAGTGACAATTCTCATCAAGTTTGAACGCATTAAAATGAATACAAAGATGATTTTAAAAAGACATGGCCTTGCTCTTCAGCACAGTCGACAGCCTCAGCAATTCGGCCGCAGCGCATCTTACAGCAAGCCAAGCTGAAGTTCAGTTGTACTTGCTAAACGACAGAACGGCACTTCAGCTCCTGGTTTTACGACATTATGTGCTGAAACTTCTTATGCTGAGTTGTCGACCGCTGATACCAATACACCAGTACAATGCCAGGAGGCACTGGTTAAACGGCATTGTAACGCTGAACAACATTTGTATTGACGGCACTCAATATTTCAAGCTAAGCTCATCTTGAAGTCTCCTGAGTATGATGACAGATCGAAATGTTGGTAAAAGAAGGGAATCAAGAGGCACAAAAATAAAGGGAAAGAAATCAAGAGATAAGGAAATCAAGAGAAAGAAATCAGGCTCATCCTGAGGAATAGATGACCTGACCTCATCGTCAACATTTTTGAGGGCAAGCACAGCTCAAAATATCGAGTGCCGCCAACATAACCGTTATTTAGCACTACAACGTCACTTAACCAGTACCTTCTGGTATACTGAAGACTGTTGACTCAACATAAAACTTTCCACTCACAATGAAGCCCAGTTTAACAGGCTTTGAGGCAAATTATCTGTTGCACTGAAATCACACTCACTTTTATGAAAGCCTGAATGTGGACACCACAACAAATGGCGCTGAGAGACCAAAGCAAGACTCATTAAAAACAAACATTCGTCCTCTTCGAAATCTTAGTTAACTTCTGTTTTGCTTGAAATGAGCGCGGCCGCAGGTTTAGAGGCTCTACAATAATTAAGAGTGAGGCTTGAACCGCTTGTAATTGCTGCGCATTCATTCAGTGCATGAGGCATAAAAAATCAGAGCGGTTTCGGCCCTCCTTAAAGAAACTTTTAAAAAATATGTCGAAAGACCGGAAAAACAGAACCGAACTGCAGCACTGTATACAAATCCTATTCATTAACGAGAAAAATGCGTCCGTTGACGGCTGCAGCCGGCCCTGAAGAGCCATTAAAGCTCGCTCTCGGAGGCGAGCCCGTTGGGTCAGTCGGTTGACTGCCTCGAGCCGTTCGGGTCAGTCGGCTGACTGCCTCGTGCACGTCCCGGCGACGTGCGGGTCATGCCGGCCGCCTGCGGCTATTGTCAGCGGTCGGTCGGTCGGTCGGCCGGCCCCGCCCCCAGCCCCACAGAGCAGCGGTCATACAGTGATGCACAATAATCGGGCGGTGGCGGCGGCGATGCAGGGGCGCGCCGGCCCGCGGGGGTCCGAGGGTGGCCATTATTAATGGAGCTATCGGACTGAGACGCTTTGTTCGGTCTCCAGGCATAAACGACATCTGAATGAACGCAAACTTAATGCTTGTCTCTCCGGAGCTAATGACCGGTTTAGGACTACAATGAGTTATTTGTCTGAATCTAATGAAATAGTGCATGATGGTTTCGTATTCCTTTTTGTGTCTCGCATGTGCCTTATTCAAAACTTCTTCAACAAATCAGAGACAATGCAATGACGGAAAGCTGGCCTAACGGATCAGAAAAAGCAAGTGGGGCAGGTGAGGTTTGCCACTATTTTCTCCCAAACAGGACTTCTCTAACAACTCAAAGAAGAGGGGTGGCGTTAAATCAAGCAGAGGAATGAGGCGATCGCTAACTGGTTAACTTTTACGAAGCGTGCGGGACATCCCTCCCCACACCCATCCCAACTGCCGTCCTAGCTGCCATGCCATGGACGCTGGATCCCCATTGGTATTGGCATTTAGGCGTGCCCTCTGGTTGTTCAGGTACACGGAACCCACACGAACCCGCCCATGGAGCGGCGTAACCGGCGTCCAAACCTCCATGGTAGATTTCATAGGCTGGTGAACCCTTCAGCAGCTTGCAATGGGCCCGTCACGGTCCAAGAGCAGTCGCCGTGTCGGAAACGTTAGGGGCAGCAGGACGAACCACGACCACTCCGATGACCTTGGCTTTCACATGACTGAGGGCATGGAACGGCTCTTATATACATATGCTCATCACCGTTTGTCCCGTTGTATTGCCATGCTCAGACCTTGAGGAAGGACCTGGGCGTGCGTGGACTGACCGTTTGACCTGATGTCGTGGCGCACGTCGTATCCAATAATGAACGGCTGCTGCGCGATGAAGTGCACTAACGGCTACGCCTGCACGTACTGCATCTCACTTGCGAAGCAAAGGGATGTTTTTCAAATATCATACGACCTAAAGACATTTTCCTAACCAATCACCTGGTTTGACCCATTTACTAACGCACCGTACTAACACCAGGCCGGCGCAGTTGCACAAGGCGAGCCACATTCCCGGGGGTTTGCCCGGCCTGTCTCGTGCACGTGTTGTGGAGCGTGAGGTCATAACGGAGTGATGGAAACGCCGAACACGGTAACAATGAGAGAATTAACCAATGACTGTATTTAAATATCCGCACACCATCGCTGGCTTCTCTCGGCATGCTGTAATACAGAGGTCAGCAACTGTTGCTCACCATCATTTTTGAAAACTGCTGAAAAAGCAAAACTCTCTGATTCTCTTGGGAAATCCTGGCTAAATTGCTGTAATGATTTAGTTTTAGGTAAGGCGTGGCAGTTGAATATCACGCATATTAGACCTTTGCAGATGTTTCAAGCTTTTTGAAGGGGAAAGTGGTCGCATTTATTCTGAAATAGATAATACAGTAGTATTAGCATCATTCCTCGGACAAAAACCAGGAGAATGGAGATCTTGTTGGGTGGGAAAGTTTTGCCATCCACGTTTTGTTGGGTTGCGAAACCCAACTATATCTCCATTCTCCTCATCCGAGGAATGAGGCTAATACTACTATATTATCTACGTGAATAATGCTCCTCGCTAACGCACTGAACAACTTTATTCCGAACTCAATGACACTACTTTGAAAGCATGACAATGTAGGTGATGCTGTCTTGCCTCAAACAGTTACGGACTGCTGATTGACATTAACAAGTCCTCTGTTAATGTTCATTACTTTAAACATTCTCATCCGGGAACATTTCTTCAATTATCAAGCAGCACATATTATTCCCAAACGCTGCGTCCTCGGCCAAGGTCGAGATTACCGGGTCCTGCCCTGTAATTGTATCCGTAAAGCCAAGGGCACACGCAAAGAACACGAATCGATGCTTATTCACCAAGGAGGCATTGACAATTACGATTTGAATAAGCAAGAGAAGAAAGGGATTAAAAATTACATCTAAAATCTCGGATGATAAATGAGAAAACTCGACATATGAATGTATGGAGAATGGGTTGACAAACGCATTGGCCAAAACAAAGCCCAGCGTTTAAGTAAAACAAGAATAAAATAGGATTTCTTAAAGAGGTGAGGGTAAATAGCGTAGAACAATGTTGTCTGCCACTTCTTGAGCGAAGAGGGGGTGCGGAAAACTTGGCGCTGCAGCTAGCGTGCTACGATAGTGAAATCATGATCCATGCTTTAGTGAGTTGATACCAGGGATGTTCTAAGTGAGGGGTCCTGCCGAGCTCTGAAGCATCTGTGTTCAATTCTGGCATGTGATGCTGTTTCTTCAAACCACCGTGGTGCTTAAACAAGGATTTTCGAACAATAGACTAGAATAATGTTTGTTCGGTTGCGAAACACAGTGCATGTTATTGTAGGCTCACTTGAATTGTGGCACATCAGCTCGTCTGCCCCGTGACACCGCCAGCCGAACTGTTGTCCCGCACGGCAGGCGGGTGTGAGAAGCGTCCGGCGCCGACCGCCGACAGGATGGTCCTCCTGGCTTGCGCTGCCGCGGCACGGCGCCGCCTGTCAGCCTGCGGGCCGGCCACGCGGCGGCCACCGGTTGACGTGTAGGCCGGAGACTCTGTGTCGGTTCGGCACTCAGCCCCCGGCCTCTGACTTGGCGTCGGCTCGGCACCCAGTCTCCGGCTTCTGACTTGGCGTCAGCTCGGCACCCTGTCTCCGGCTTCTGACTTGGCGTCGGCTCGGCACCCAGTCTCCGGCCTCTGACTTGGCGTCAGCTCGACATCCTGTCTCCGGCCGTTGGCTTGGCGACGCCTCTGATTTGGCGTCGGCTCGGCACCCTGAGTCGCATACCCTGTCTCCGGCCTCTGGCTTGGCGTCAGCTCGGCACCCTGTCTCCGGTCTGTCTCGCCTGTCGAGCCGCTGCTCAAGTGTAAGAGTCACGCTATGCGTTTGGGTATATGCATGGATGCGTGCCATCCTACACAGACCCGTGATGCGCTCGCCGGTCGGGTGTCACAGCAGCCGGTCGGGTGTCACAGCAACCGGTCGGGTGTCACAGCAACCGGTCGGGTGCCGCAGCAGCCGGGTCCTGCCGTGACACCGCGATGAGCCCTCCGCGCCTGCTCCCCGCGAACGCGTCAATCCCTGACCACAGGGCCTGCTCCGTGGTGTTTTGCTCTGCGGATGAACTGCGAGGTCCCGCACCCACGGCCTGGGCTGGGATAGCGGATAGGAACGATTGGTTCTCCCCGCCACAGTCCGCCCATGTCCAGCCCTCTGCCCCTCCGTCTCCCCTCTCCCCGCCGCTCTGCCTCCTGCGACAGAGCAGTGACACAACGGCTCCTTTCACCAGCTTCAGGTTTCATTTTGTCCTATAAAATTATTAAATGCCTTTGTGGAATTCAAACGGGGTGAGTCGTATAACTAGCTTTCAGAGATGGATAGATAATGATTATTCTTTGAAACTGAACCCTTCTGTGCCCGTACAGATGTTCCGTGGATAATTTTTTGTGGGAAAGTTGTTGTATAGGGCTCCGTGGCGGTGGCATTCAGCGCTACCGTGGGTATTCAGCCAGCATCCATTTGATATCCCGACCGAGGGAAACATATTGTCTTCAGTTAGCGAGAGGATTGTAATTGATAATTTAAATGGAATAATAGGTTGAATGGTATTTCTTTCCGACCGGTACACACAGATCATTGTCGACAGATTAATACTTCAATCAGCAAGATGGGAGGTTCTTTTTGCGAGGATCGCCATAAAGCGTGGAGTACCGCTGGCATAAGCGAGAGTTTGAGCTTTTGAGCGGGATGTCCCCTGACCCAGACGCCGCACCGGCTTCTCCCGTCGCCCGCCCGCATCTTCCATTCCCTGCTACATGATTGTGTCGCTTCAGCACGTCGGCCGACTTGGCAGCGCGCTCAAGAAACGCACACGTTTCCATCTAAGTTTGAGACGCGGCCGAATGGGCCGACAAACGGTATTAATTCCGCGCCCGGAAAGTAATTAGGTCTGCACGTTGCGGCCGGCCTGATTACCATAAATACAATGTTTGGGTGGGGTTTCGGCGGCCCGCGCGCGGCGCGGCCGGCCGGCAGCGCGCCCAACAGTCTCCGGCAGAGGAGCGTCGATCTGACAGCGCAATCAGCGCCAGTTGCCACCCTAATTTGAAGTGAAATGCGATATGTGGTCGACCTCAGAGTTAATCATAACTCGGCGAGTCCGGTGTTGCGGCGCGGCGGAGACACGTGGTCGGCGGGCCTCCCCTGCACTGGTGTCGGCCTGGGGTCATCGCGCAGTGAAGAGGCGCCGGCGAGCCTGCACTGGTGCCTGGTGGTGTCCTGACATGTCACTACGCTGTCACAAGGTTTGGTGACGGAGCTCCCTTGCGCACATTGGTGTGGGGTCAGTTCGCGGAGGAGATGTTCTGAGGAGGGAACTCAATCCGCGCTGGCTGAATATTCTGACGACGAAGCTCCCTCCGCGCCGGCTGAGTGTTCTGACGACGGAGCCCCCGCGGCACCGGCTGAGTGTCTTGACGACGGAGCCCTACCCCCATACCGGCTGAGTGTTCTGACGACGGAGCCCCGCCGCACCGGCTGAGTGTTCTGACGACGGAGCCCCGCCGCACCGGCTGAGTGTTCTGACGACGGAGCCCCCTCCACACCAGCTGAGAGTTCTGACAACGGAGCCCCCCCCCCCGCACCGGCTGAGTGTTCTGACGACGGAGCCCCCTCCGCACCGGCTGAGTGTTCTGACGACGGAACCCCCTCCATACCGGCTGAGTGTTCTGACGACGGAGCCCCCGCCGCACCGGCTGAGTGTTCTGACGACGGAGCCCCCCCCGCACCGGCTGAGTGTTCTGACGACGGAACCCCCTCCACACCGGCTGAGTGTTCCGACGACGGAGCCCCCTCCACACCGGCTGAGTGTTCTGACGACGGAGCCCCCTCCACACCAGCTGAGTGTTCTGACGACGGAGCCCCCGCCGCACCGGCTGAATGTCTTGACGACGGGACTCCCTCCACACCAGCTGAGTGTTCTGACAACGGAGCCCCCCCCCCCCCCGCACCGGCTGAGTGTTCTGACGACGGAGCCCCGTCCACACCAGCTGAGTGTTTTGACGACGGGCCCCCCCCCCCATCCCCACCCACACCAGTTGAGTGTTCTGATGACGGAGACCCCGCGGCACCGGCTGAGTGTCAGCAGCCAAGCACTGAGCCGACCTTTATGTCGGTCAGATATGCATCCAGATGCGGACGATATTGATCATGGTCGTGCGGGGGACCCAACACTCTGGTCGATAATGCACGAGATTGCTTGGCTTTACACTGCCCGCGTCTGACCGAATTAACCATGCTGCTATTTGTTTGGTGCTTGTATTTATGCTGTGAAGCACACTGCTTCCTCGTGTCCAGGCCGGATGCCTCTCGCGGCTGGCCCGGAGCACAGTCGACGACTAGTCCCGAGTCTGGTCGGCTTAACCGGGCTAAGCCAGCGAGCGCTCCCAGCACCGGCTCGGGCACGGGGGGAGGCGCTGAACTGGGCGACCATACACGCCTCACCCTCTCCCGTAGGTTTAGTATTTCATGTCACAAGCAAACAGTTTCAACGATGTTCACGCTTTGTCGGAGTTTGACACATCAGTGGGGTGCTAATAAAAGCTTATTTTCTGTCGCGGAAGGGGGCCTTTCGGCTCAGTATTGAAGGTGTTAAGAATGGGCCAGGCAATGTTCGGTTGATGGCTACATCGCCCGGGAAGGAGTGGCTACAATGCGTCTCTATTTACAGACGGCAATTTATAATGCTAATCTGCCGGTGATTTTGACAGCACCCGTAGCCGGCTGAATATCGATTCTTTAAATGGCTGCCATGGAGCGGTATTCAGCGGTGTGAATTGAGTGGTGAGGAACGGAGGAGACGGCGGCCGGGCCTGTCTGCAGCACGGAGCCGGCCTCGTCGAGCCGTGCTGCAGGAGATGCTCGATAATACTGCTGTTTGTTTTTTTAGCGAGTATGCTGAACGACAGGCGGAGAAAAGATGGCTGGGAAAAGCGACGATCTACAAGCATTTGAAACATTTCTGAACATAAGTACGAGAACATTCAGTGCATGAACATACCGAACGCAAATATCGCGCCACTTTCGTTTGTCAAAATACTGTATGTTTATTTCAAAGATTCCGTAACGCATCTACACAAACTTTCAGTTATGTTCTGTTAAGATGCATAGCATTGCTTCCAACTCATTGGCGCAAGGCAAATCATTAATACAACACAATCAATCTACGGTTGACGTCGCTGTCGTTCTACGGAACATGTGGGGGGAGTTGTTAGTACAAACAGAGAAGTTAATTGTTCTGCTGTCCTAGTCATTAATGATATTACTCGCACAGCGGCTCTGCCAAGAGCTTCTACGGCTGTCACCAGCTCTTGGTCGGTCCTGATAAGGATTTGGAAATGTTTGGCGTATAGGGATGGTACGCAGAGCCCAATCAAAGCAAAGGAACTGTTGGATAGCTCCGAGCTTCGACCCTGCGAACTTCCAATGCGCACACCGACTCTTCCTAACCAGCAACCCTTACATTACGGAAGGGACGCAGCCACAAGGTCCACGAAACTTCTACGAGAACTGGGACACTAACCACTAAGCTAATGAGAAGCACACGATTACAATATCTACGAAAGGTTTAAGAAAACTGACGTGCTACCACTTCACTGTCGAGGATAATGCAACTGCGAGGCCTGCAAATCTCACTTTTTTGTGTTCGAAGCTCTGAGCTGCCAAATACTTCCGATGATGAGACATGCATGGCTATACGCCACACATATCTACTCAGATTCGGACCGGCTTACACCTGACAACGCCCATATAATTAACCGGCCGAAATGTCGTGTAAACAATAACACCGTTGGCGAAAGTAAGCAGACGTTGCCATTCACGGGTGTCACTTTGTAAACTTTTGAGGGCCTGAGCCTTGGCCGCAATGCTCTTCTGAGCCGCCCTTCCCCATTGCATATGAGCAAAAAAGGGAATACTAGGCTAATAAAATACAGCAAGTGTCTGAACTGTTGGTAAACTAGGTGCTGAACGCATCACTATCTATATAATCATCGTCATATAGCATCATTATCACTATCACATTGGCTTCAAGACTGAAGGCATTCCTCAACATCAAAAAAACTTTGGAACCGACTATTTTTTCTATTTTAGTTCTGACGCAGACGTCGATTGCATATAAAACTCACATGAGCCTTTTCGTGTTTTACGAAGGTGAGTAAAATCTTTACTCGCCGGCTTGCACCACAGGTGATATAGAAATATTTACGCCGGTGAATTTACTCAGATGTTTTATGGAAGTTGTTATGTGCAGTTGCGAAGAACATTACGCAAATAGATGAGACGGTATTAAAAACATTATTCCTAGTAAAATAAACAGGAGAAGATAACTGTGATATTTCGGCTGCCTAAACAGCGAGCCGCAGTTTTTACAGGCCACTGT
The DNA here is from genome assembly GCF_011947565.3 of Pollicipes pollicipes. Lineage (NCBI taxonomy): Eukaryota > Metazoa > Arthropoda > Thecostraca > Pollicipedomorpha > Pollicipedidae > Pollicipes > Pollicipes pollicipes. The sequence continues at coordinate 22,529,687 of NW_023596225.1, read as the reverse complement.
CATTCAGGGGCTTAAACAAGGAGGAATAGCAAACCATTTCAATGATGCAGTGCACATCTAACTAAAAATCAAAATGCGTGAAAAGTACGTGTGCAAGCAAACGAATTTAGCATTAACAGGCATCACGCATAACGCATCATTTATACACGCAAACGATCTCAAGAAAACAATTTTAAGTAAACGTCACGCGTCACGCGTCACGCGTCAGGCGTCACGCACCTCGCATCACTTATACACTCAAACGATTTCAATGAAACAGGCATCGCCTTCTACTGGCATTGCAACATCAAAATTACTCAGCGCGAATCCCCGTGAGCTTTTTAACCCACAATTTGCTTATCTAATTTACTAACTGACGCCACATGTTAACTGGCGTTTGCATGTATATGTACTTTTTGCGTATTCTAATAATTAGATGTGCGTTGTATCACAGAAATGGCTGGCAACCTGATATTCATTTCGATACAGGCATGTAGCCAAAATATCACATCTATCTTTCCATTCTCTTGTTTATTCTACAAGGAATAATGCTATTCATACTGTCTCATCAAAACGTTTTACGGCACAGACGTAAATCTGAGTTGGAGCGCAGAAGCGAAACTTGAAAATATTTCGCCTGTCATTAGCAATAAGTGCTAGAAGTGTGTTATAATTGTTACAACTTTCGCAAAAATACAACACAAATTTAGGGGGGCCCATGTTGAACAATTTTGCTGTGGCAACCCTAGTTTAGTGTGTCTCGTCTGGTGTTATGGTGTTTTATGTCCCAATGTTTTCGTAAATATTATACAATATTTTTATCTGCTCGACGATGCGGTATTAAGGGGGGTGGAAAATCAAGCTTTGGGAGAAGTTGATGTAGTGTGGCCGGTCCAAAGGAGGCACAGGCTATTTCATGCTACCGTTAGTCTGGAATGACAGATGCCAGGAGCACTCCGGTAAATTTATGTCAGTTGCTAAAATAACAGCATTAGGAGCCTGTAATGACTTAAGCAAACTTGTCACATTGTTATCATCATGATTTTGTTTGGGCAATATGGAGGCACTAGGGAGTGCTTTCCTGCGGAGTGTTTTGAAATGTCGGGGAGAGGCTTTACTGATTGATGGAGAAGTACATGTGTCATATATATATATATATATATATATATATATATATATATATATATTCAAAGCATGTGACATCTGTAGACCAAGGATTTCGGGGTAGCGCCAAATTTCATCCATATGTCAAGAGGTACGTGCTTTATTAGCTGTGCATGGGACATGTGTCAGTAATAAAATGTCACGGCAGTGTGGCATTGACTGACGTGGCTAACAAGTTGACGTTTATTAAACCTATGTAGATCTATAAGTTCTACTTGAGTAACCGAAATTGAGGTGGCAGAAGTCGTAAAACAGACACTGACTGATTTGAAGGCAGAAATGTGTTGTGTCGCAATCACAACGATTTACGAAATAGCACAGACCGTACATTCGGTCTACACGTCTTAACGTATTCATGTTTTAGCGTATTCAGCAACTTGCTCCATAAAAAACATGAGGAGAACTTGCCCCATCATGTCATAGAACTTAAAACTGGAGGGCACGTTTTCTCATTTGAAAGGAGTCTATTTAGAGATCATGTTTAAAAAAACGAAGACGTACTCCCCAAAACATTACCGCGGTGCATGTGGCTGAAAGTTATAGCTGTCTGCAGACATAACGACCTTTGTCTTATCTTCAGTAGTCATAGCAGGAGGGGCTCAGAGTAAAAACTGATACAACTCTCTTTACTCTCCCCTACGCGCCTAATTACAAAAAATTAGGAATGTTTTCCCCGGGTCCCACATTCGTTCAAAAATGACAACACCACCAAATTTTGGTAGACAACTTAACTGACTAACAACGGCGTGAATGGGCTGGTAGTGTTCTGCCCGCGCCGCCATTGTTCTTTACATCGCAGGGATCGATTCCGGTTAGGTCAAGAAACAGGAAATGAAGTAGAAAACAGGATAGGTGCGTTGACAGCCCACAGGACTGGCCACAACATGGCTCCGACTCCGCGACAGCAGCCTTTGCTAACTTCAGGTAACTGGTATAAGATATTTTCATTTATGCAAATGTTTATAAGTAGCGTGAGCAATCTGCAATGAAAGCGGACATTTTACATTGACTGGGACACTTGACATGTGAGTAGCTTTGAGCACCACGTAAAGAAGTCGTTGAGCCCCAGAACTACAGGTTCACATAGTAAATCTTATAACTTTACTTCACATTCACTTTGTGTTTTCACAGATAACCAGCTACGGAAAGCTTTTACACAGTTCTTGATGACGGTCATGTACCTTATCAGTCGACCGTATGTACGACCAAGGTCAGAATGGTGATCCTAGCGATGCTGATGGCCATTAGCGGCGTGGTTTGCTGAGATGATACCGACAAAGTAGGGCGCCGCTGCTGTGAAATGCGGGCTTCCGGATGTTGTTGGTATGTTAAGTTGCTGTAGTTTACAAGCACGTCGATCTGTTACAATCCAATGACAATCTTTTCGCAATCCTTTAAAATTAAATACACAGAAGCGTACAAATCAACAATCGTCATTGGTTGTCATTCACTACTATTTAGTTTATCATGCATATTATTTCGCAATGCATTTCCCTATCTTTAGGCTCAATCAAGCGGACTCACACAACCATGCTCTGGTTGAGAACGCTTTTAGCAATTTGAAGCGCCGTTTCCCTGTCTTATCAATGGGTCTGCGGTATGCCAAGGTCACCACGTTCGTGGCGGTGACACGGTGACACGGTGACACTGAACGGGGCATTGTGGGACTTCTCTTGTTATTAATTGCGCAGCAGTGCTTTCAGCTATTGGTTCTTTGATGTATTAGCAACCGCGTATGACGGTCCACACCTAAAATAACTGTAAATGATCGTTTTCCACTGTGTTTTGTATTGATATACATTATAACGCCATATTCAAAAGGCAAATCTTAAGTATATATATATATATATATACATATATATATATATATATATATATATATATATATATATATATATATATATATAGGTATATGTATATACATAAACACACACATACATATACATATATGCATATATTTGCTGCTTTCTACTAGATATATTTAGAGAGGAATAAGTTATAAACTGCTACTATTTAAAGTTCATAATTATTATTCAAATATTTCCTGTCTTCCCTATAATTCCCGAGATCGATCGGTCATTTTCCAGATTTCATAACCTGCATCTGGCTGCACAGCGTGTGCTGCATACGAAGATCCGGGAGAACGGGACGAGGAGCCAGCTGGCGCCGAGGGCCAGGAGCGCCGCGTCCGTGAACTGAGACGCTCCGAGCTCGTACGGCTGCTCGAATGAGCATCCGTGACAGCCGAGTGGCAGCGAGCCGCCGCCGCCGCCGCCGCCGCCGCCACCGCTGCCCCCGCCGTCTCTGCCGTTCTCGAAACTGGGCGGCATGTTTGGCAGCTTGGTGCTATTTGGTCAATGTCCATGTTGGCGCTGTTTTTCACATGCTCGCCCCGCTGCTCGGCTATCTGGCGATCGATCTCTCGATGGTGCCCGCGTTTGTTCTGTGTCTGCTGGAACCGCCTGTCGTGGCGGCCACTGCGCATTTTCCTCGTTCGCCCGCTTCCTCAGTGGGCATCTAATCATCAGTTTGTTGGGAAGATTCAGGTAACTGAATATCTGCTGATTAATCCTGTGTCTCTAAGTGACTGAAAACGTGTCAGACAGCGTACCGTTGGCCATCTGAGCGTTGACCAACGTTGGTATGACTGTCAGTGGCTGGTACCTATCCAGTGGTATGACTGGTACCTATCCAGTGATATGACTGTTACCTATCCATATTTTTTGTGCCATCAGCATGGCTGGTCCCTGCAGCTAACGCGATAGGGGCGTCGTAAGATGTAGGTTAAACACAGCACTGGGACGGTTCCGCCGCTGAGAGTGTTCGACGTCAACATTGAACGATTCCCCATCCCCAACCCGCCGATGGCTAGTGTATAGATAGTCATGGCACTGCCCCACCCGGTCCTCCGAAGCAGCTTGTGGCAAAGTCTTCCGGCCTCCGGATGTTGGCTTCCGGATGTCGAGGGTTATCCAATATTCCAAACATCCTTTTGTCCTGGATATGGAATTTTAATATTTTGCGTTAGGCTTGAAATTATGTACTGTCCTGGGGCGAGAGAACTGGGGAGACCAGGGGACCGAGCCTCCCAACTTTCTGAAACTAACACGAACCCTATGAACGTTAACTGGAAAGAACTGACCGAAAAATGGCCTTCGGCTTCCAACTAAGAAGAACTTCCGTTGTGCCCGATATCGTCACAAGCTTCAATGTTAGAGGTATTTATCCACCAAACATTAGCGATAATTTTGGCGATGGGAACCGTTCTATCAACCTTCTTAGTCACTGCCAAACACTTTTGGCGTCTACCAGGTGGTGGAAGGCTGAGGTGCAAAATTTTGTTATCTTTTCGAACGAAATAAATTTGCATATCAGCAATTCTACACTGCTTTAGGTCGTCGACGATGCACCGCTTAGTTCGAAAAACGGACTTATGGAATTAGTGTATAAATGGTCAAATGAAATTAGCCAATTAACGGACAAGTGGAACTTTTGACTGACTCAACTAGAATAAATTTTTTTAATGAAATCTTAGGAGAGTGTCGTTCTATTTATGAGCAAATGATATTCATTTCGTGAAGAGGGTACAAACATGTGGTCATTTCATGAGTGGTATTTTTCGTTGAATAAACGGCCGGTAGAATCGGGAAAACTTGCACCATTTGTCGTTTCAGGCAAAGAAAAGCACGATGCAGTTTCAGAGGAAGCAAAATGTTTAGGCGTTTTGCCGGCACAGAATGACCAAAAATGCCACAAATTAACTCTTTCAAGGTCCATGATCCATCCGGTAGAGCAGACAGGTTTGCCCGCATTATTCCAGGCGGTCCAGAAGAGCTTCGCCGCGCGAGAGACAGGACAGATTAGAGTGACGCGAGTCAGGAGTTGTACCGGCGAGCGAGCTTCAACCAGGACGCAGCGACATTGTTAAACCGCCTGCCAGCCACCATGGAAAAACCATGCATGTGTTACGCTTCAAGGCGGGTCTCATTCACCATCTACTCCGAGGTGATCAGATGAGCGTGTACACCCTACTGTGCTGGCTGGTGAATTTGTGAGCTGGTTAAATTGTGAGAGTGGTGAGTTGGTCCTCCCATCCGCGTTTTCATGAATCTTCCTTGGGCTTATGAAAAGCCTGAAAGTATTGGCGGGCGTAACCGCAATAAAATGAAATTAACTGTATTGAACTTATCAGCTTCAGCAGCAGACGTTAAAGCATAACTGTCATCTGAGAACTTACACCCGGTCAGTTCGATAAGAACGTGCAAAAGTGCGCGGCATGGTTTTAATCGATTTTACACGTGCGTCTGTTATCTGACTGACGGCGTTACGTTGAAACTATGCATCAATACCAAGTATCGGTTTATAGTATGATCGCACTGGCCCACTGACGTTTTGGGGCTGTCAGTGGCAACCAAGGCCTTCGTAAGAATTAATGTTGACTTATGATCATTGCATGGTCTCAAAATTACTACACCTTTTACCACCTTGTACAGGCGGAAACATCCTGTTTCCGTCGCAGTTTTCTCGGTTCAGCGGGGAATTTGTTGTGGCTAGCCATGTTACTCCAGAAGTTTGCGAGATATTTTACCTGTGTGCGCCCTTCAATCCAGTTTCTTCTGAGACCAATTCTATCCTGGCTTGTTGGCGACTCACTGGCGCGTGTCGACGCGGTACTGTGCCGATAGCGCGGTGTTGGCGGTTGGCTGTGCCAGCTGGCGCCATGTCCACGAGGCGGCTGAGCGTGTTGAAGGCGCGTCAGACCGAACCGATACTGTTTGCAGCGCTGGGAGATTGACGGTGCTGTCGCCGTTGGCACTGCCCATGTATGTAGCCGCTGCCGCATCTATTTATCCACGTCTATACAGCGTGGATACGTCGCAGCGGGCCAGTAACTATCCACTATTTTGCTTTATATTGGTGGTTTAGGGTTTTCTCTGCATTGCCTGTCTCGCAGAAATCCCCGACTCGGCACTTCAGCCGGTCTGTGGAGATCGGTATACCACGATGACACCGTCAGTTATTCTTCTGTTATACTTGCATGGTAGATTCATTGCTCTCAGTCGGCTTTCGGAGCTAATATGGCACAGGCGTGCAGCTAGCCCGATAACTCGCTTCTGTATGTTCGCAAGAGCGTCCTGACCCATTCCCAAAGTGGGAAATTGGCAAAACATTAGCACATTCCACACTGGGTGGATGTCCCGCGATGCCCGGATGGTGAAGAAATGTACCCGGAACAGCAGCAACTTGAGGTCATTGCATTTGGTCTTATGCCAGAACGTTGATTTGACTTGCACTGCCGGTAGTCGTACTTGTACATTAATTCCATAATTGGCCACGCTATAGCTTAATTGCCGGACGCAAATCATTTGCTGGGGCTACTCATGTGATGTTTCAGAAATACCATACCATAGACGTTCAACTCCAAAAAAACCAATGGCAAACAGTATGATACGATCTGTATAAGCTACGCGCCGTCTTAGATTATCCCCGATGAGTTATGCTAATTACGAATATTATTTTCTGACACAAATTAACTAATTATCTTATTCCCGGCCAGGGTTAATAACTGACGCGACACAGGTCACCCCGTCCTACTGAACCGTTGTTCCACCAGCTGACCAGCCAGCAGGGTCGCATGCCCCTCAGAAGAACGGCACTGCGGTCCACTAACTGGCTCGGACACCCCTGGCAGCGGACAGAATACGCGCTCAGCAATCGAGGCCATGCACGGCGTAATAGGGCGATGGGCAAGTGCAGGCTGGATACCTGCGTGCCTTGTGATCTTGGTGCGGCTGCGGTTCTGTGCCAAGGAATCTCACGGCTGCGGTGCCTTCCTGTGAACCGCATTCCTGGTCTTGGCCTTTGGCGACAGGATGAGCATGTCGGCTGCTCATTCCGGAGTTGTCGACGTAAAGCCAGCCTCGGAGAACACTGGCTCAGTCCGGTTGAGACCCGTGCTCTTCACGAACTGACCTTGGCTCATGCTCACCGTCGCGGTTTAGCTTTGCTTGACAAGAAATTTGATCTGTTTGAACTCGAAGAAGATGTCAAATGGGATGAGCGGGGTTCTCGGGATGAAGACGTTCGCTCCTGTGGTCTTACTTGTGGTCTTACTAGGTCTTACTTGAGACTTACTTACAGACTTACCTGTGGTCGTCAATGCAGACCATGTGGATTCCGGATGCGCAAGAGCATGATAAGCGCGATTTGAACACCAAGCTGCGTGGCCACAGTTCTGGTGGCTCCTGGCTGCTGATAAACTCCAATGGGTAGTCCACAGCCTCCTCCTGGTTTGGGACAGTATCCACTGATTCGCCGGCTATCGTCTCTCCACGCAGCTTCTCCAGTAGCTTGGAGTTCTTATCAGCGGCAACGTATTTGTCTGCGCCAGGATGACCTGCTTGCTGAGCCAGGCTGTGTCTTGGTGTCATTCTTCCAAGTCGCAGAGACCTCGGCCGAGAGGCTGTCGATAAATTATACATGCATCCAGAGGAAAGCCAAAGGAAAACATGCCTTGGCTGTCACTGTCTTGGCTGAAGCTTTTTGATCTTCCCGTTGCCAGCTTATATGAGTAAGTTAGCAAACTGTGCTGCTGTTTTTTCACCGTTTAAGAACACACACGTTGTTAGTGAAATGGTTCCGCACGTTCTGTTCATCAGTTAGTACGCGTCACGCCGCAATGTATGAAACGCCACGGATAAAGTGTATCGTAGATAACTTTTTCGGAACCATTATTTGACTTCTGAGCTCTACTGGCCATTATATTCTGGTTTTCACTCTATCCGTCTTCTCGCAGCTGGCAGAGAAGCAATCAATTCGCGAGTGAAGGCCGAGATTCTTCGCTGTTCTGATAGCCCAAAATGGTGCGGAGCCGAACGTCACCAATGCTGAGCCTGTGTAATGAATTTGTTCGGACCGCACCACGCACGGTACTCCGATGTGGTCCGATGTGTTTCGGCACAAGCTTCCTTGCGCCCCGCTGATTCGGAATACGCGGGGTTTAGGGGTCTGCTAGCGGTCCTCAAATCATAAGAGGCCAATTGGTAGAATTTCCCATTTATCCCATAAATTTGTCCAGCCAAAGTTTTAAAACGAAGCTGCGTTGCATGCTTGTCCAACGTGGCAGGCAGACCAAGAGTTTTGTTCGCTCATCCAACTGCAGCGGATGCCTACACATGGAGCTCGGCGGTCTCGTCGACACACGCCCTGTGTCATAGTCGCCCTTTGGGATTGGCTCTGCCAAAATAGATGAGCTTGCATGTTTACCCTGGTGAGCGGTAGTTGTTATTTTTCAGGGATATTTGCAACATTGATTGGAGAATGTAGCTCAGCTTTATTTGATGTCAGTTCGGTATTTGAATAAATGTCTGGATCGCGATGAACAGAAGGTAAAAGCAAATTGAACCAAGGCATAGCGACACAAATTGATCAATTGCAAATACGTAAGTTGTTCAGTGCATTAGCAGGGAACATTATTTACATAGATAAGACAGTTGTATTAACCTCATTCCTCGGAGAAAAACCAGGAGAATGGAGGTATAGTTGGGTCAAAATTTCGGCAACATGCCTTTATCGAAACAATAGCAGAAGTGCAAAACAATAAATAGCAGAAGTGGGAAACAATAGCAGAAGTGGGAAATAACAGCAGAAGTGTGAAACAATAGGGAGCAGAGGTGGGAAACAGTAGCAATAAAAAAGTGAGAAACAATAAATAGCAGAAGTGTGAAACAATAGCAGAAGTGTAAAACAATCACTTCTGCTACTGTTTCGATAAAGGCATGTCGCCGAAATATCAGCCCAACTACATCTCCATTCTCCTGGTTTTTCTCCGAGGAATGAGGCTAATACTACTATCTTTCCATTACAAATACCATTGATAAGAGAACACACCACAGCTACTCCTAGATGGAAAAAGAATGTCATTGCTTATGCTTTAAGTGGGGTATTGCATTTTCCCGGATATGCGGAAAGAAATCTTGGTGCATGTAATTCGCAAGGATTTGACAGGAATAGCTTAACTCGAGTTTTAACGCTACACACTGAGATTCCTCGTTGGGGTCACGGGATTACCTACCGCACTAGCGCGTTAGTTAACAGCTAAACGACGATTTTTTCTCTTCGGAGCCGCACACTCTCACTCGGCCTCCCACCACGCAGCCGAAATTCCTCGACTGGTCAAAAGGTCTTACATAGCATCTAACTTGTCATGAGTGGAGAATGTAATAAGGCAGGACCAGCGACCGCGCCGTTTTTTATGAAAATAACCAAGAATTTAATGTATTGCGATTGAAGAAAAATAACTCATGCAGACTTTGCTAGACCAGGTTTTCCCGGCGTTCTTCATCAGGTGTACCAACTGTCAGTGTAAATGAAGATATATGATCCAGATATAGTCAGGCAGGGTCTCCATGGACAAGCCTGGTAGGTAGGCAGACTGAGTGTCATTCAAGGTTGGAGTTGGACGTGCGCACAAGTCTTCCTGTAAGTCGCTGACTGTGTTTAGATCGATGCCCCCAGTTGTCTACCGCGATTCTGCAGCTGTTCACCCGGTTGCCGGTAAGATTGAGTCTGGCTGCCGCTAAGATGCCAAAGCTAGTATGTGCTGCGATGACAACAGTGTGGGAGCGTATCCCTAATGTTCTCGTCACGGCCTACGTGGAGGATCGCTGCTTACGAATGGATCGAAACACTGGTATTTATCGAATTACGGTGCAAGGCATGAGTTCCACAATGCATGTTACACATTGTGAATCTGATAGCTTAGAGAGCACTAATCTTAAACAAATGGAACGTTGTTCACTATATCTCTGTACGCATTTTACGTCACAGCTTGCTGTCTGTGGGTCACTGTAGCGTGTCCCGGCGTTAGAGGCGAGACCTGCGGAGCCGCTTCGAGCGGCGGGTGCTGGTGGCAGTCACGCGCTCCCAGTCGTGATAGTGGCGCTCGTTCGGTGTTAATGGACATGGCTTCCCTACCAGCCACGCTAAAGACGCGTCTCAATTTTTTTTGGGAGACTGCAGAGATAAGCATGTGAATTTATGCCAGGCCCTGACAACCCTCCCTCGATCTAGTCCCCCTTCCTACTTGAGTGTGCTGTTTTGATCCTTTGAAATCAATGACCTACTCAGTCCCTATCCAATCGGGCATATGTCTCGTGTCGGCTGACATCGGGGCAGAACGCCGGGCCACGGCCGTTTACAAACCAAAGTTCATCTACGGCGGCCGGGGCACACTCATGGGCGTAGGAACAGGGGGCCAGGTGGGCCATGGACCCCCACTTTTCAAGGTGGGGGGGGGGGGGCGGTGTTAACTGCCCCACTTTTGAGATTAAGGTTGTGTTTAGCTTACTTTTGCACCACATTTAAATATACGTGCCGATTTACCTAGTTCACCAGCCATCTTCCTCAAGATGTGTCATCTTTTTCGTTTGCTTATTGACCGTCGCTTAGTATCGCAGCTGCAGGCCGACGCCACGCGGCCCATGAAGACTGCAACGCCGGACGTTCAGCCTATTGTTGCTATGACTTGCGAGCGCCTATATTCAAAACAATGTTGCCAATTTTTCATCAGTGATCAATTCTGACTGAATCTTGAACAATTTAAGACGAACGTGGATTAGCCATGTTAATACAAGGTTAGGACCCCATTCCATCTACAATCTACGTTCAGGAACTCCTCAATATCTCTGAAGAAAACAGAAGAAACGCGGAAATGGAGTCTGTATGACAATTATTGGACCACCTTTGACTATCAAGTATGTTGTGTCAATGAAGGTTCCTGTGCTGATCCGGGGCCAACTGCGTGGGCCAGAAGGCCTCCCGTGTCAGGGACGGGAACACTGTGATATACTATATCCTTCCGATGGCCACTGGGTCGACCAGGAGATCCCGCCCCGTGTCGCTAGAATGACTGCCAGAAGACGCTTCGCGATGGGACGGCGTGGCCTCTTGACCGGAACCGGAAATGTGCCCTTGGTGTTCTACTCGAGGGGGACCTTGCCCGGAAGGAAATAAACGGCCTCATTATTGTTGAGTAGAGTTGAGGTATCGTATTGCTAAATAGGGTAGGTCGAAATGATTTTTTTTTTTAATGAGCGAGGCCATCCCATGTTTGCCTAATAACGCTCATTTTTCAGAATGGACTTGTGAAAAAGTGCATCTAAGACTTTGAACATGCCCGCCCGCAACCTCAAGAGCAGGGACGGTGATGGTCTGGACTACAGCCTCCGTAAAACCGAAAGGCCTCGGCCACTGCAAGTGCCATCAGACGGCGGGTGCCGTGTTAACAGTCAGAGAAACACGAAAATGAGAGAATCTGCCTTTGCTCTTCCAGTTCCACCACCAGATTCCGACACAACTCCGCGGTGCTTTAAGGGCCAATCCGGTCTTATCATCAGTCTAAAAATCGCACACGTGAAATATGCACCCAGACTACCTTGCAGAAGTAAGATTTGATGCCCTGAAGCATTCAAAGATACTTCTTTCGGAGCGTCATCATTTTCGTCCACCCGTTGGCCACGGCTCAGTATTAGCTGTTGAACCGACGCTGCGCGGCTTACGGGGACAGCAACGCCTGGAGGCGAGGTTTTTTTACTAACAGTTGCGAGTACGCATGCTCAAAACTATGGCACATAACTTTTATTACTAACTGATTCGAGTTTTAAAGGTAATTATTTCAGAACCGTTATCGTTTTCGTCTACCGGCGGACCACGACGAAAATCTAACCACCGAGCAAGCGCTCCGCGGACTACGGAGACTGGAACGCATGGTGTCGAGGTTTTTGTTGCTAAGATTTGCGAACGCGCGTGCTAAAAACCACGTTATGTAATTGTATCACTAATCGATTCTAAATGAATGTTGAACATTTCCAGGCAAACATGGTTTGGCGATGTTAACACGCATTGTTGTCCACTCGATCTACAATCAAAATTTTCACCCTCAAATTTCGATAAAGCATATCGATTTACAATCCACCTTCGCGATGTCCTTAATATCTGTAGAACGCAGATGAAACACTATGAAAAACCTTCTGAACTCTATCGGTTTAGAAAGAGTCCACCAAGCCAATGCAAATTAAGGGCACCGGTGATTTATTCCATGCGGTCGTTAAACGCCTGATTTCTGCAGTTCATTGATCTTAACGCGCGCTCGGGTGGGGGACAACTTGACTCGCCTCCCAAAGGTTTTTCCAGAATGGTTTCCGAACGGCGCGGCGCAGCCGCGCCATGTTCTGTCAAGCTGTAGACAATTGAAGAGGTGATGGTTTGGCACCAAAAACTTAGATGTGCTTTGTAAGGTCGCTGACGTATGGCAGGTCACAGTCAGGCCATGGTTTCAGCGAAGTCAACTTCTAGGGAATCGCTTAATCCGATGCAGCAATGAAGTGTTAGACGAAGCCATATATCTCTGAGATGCTTTCCTAGGCAACAAACATATTGAACGATCAAATTACGTTGACCTAAGGTCAAATATAAAGGTCAGATCAAGGTCAAAACCAACCTGCTTTATTACTCTAGGGCTTGCTGTATGGAATAGTTTCTTGTGCTCATTTATAATTTGTTGATGGCAAGAACCATATTATACGCCGTCTGTGGACTTCTTAGAGGTCAGAATAGGTCATTGACCTAAAATGACCTAGGTCCACATTTTGTTTTGGAAGCATGCTGCCTAGCATAATCTTTTTTGCCTATTCAAATGCAAAACTCAGAACAGTCCTGTAAGATATAGGTCACCATGAACTTCAAAAGGTCAAACAAGGTCAGACCTTAACTGAAAATGTGACCTTTTGCTGAGAAACAATTATCTAGGTTTTTGGGGCACTTAAGAGACCAACCAGAAATTTATACTTAGTTGACCTTATTTGACCCGAAAGTCATGACCTAAGAACCTCAAACTTTGACCTGAGTGAGTTCACATACAGGCCAACACACCCTGTGAATTGGGTGTCTCTAGCTCTTTTAGTTCCTAAGATCTCAGTGGGGTCAAATTGATCCCCCACCCGAGCGAAGGGTGTCTAGCCGGCCACCCGGGCGCGTGATAAAAGTGCAAACAGAACTGATTTCACGGTATCTTCTGGTTTCTGTTCTGGTTACAACGTAAAAATAACAATGAAACGAAGAAAACCGTATCCCTTGTTAACAAGTAAACTATATCCGGGGATATTCTTTGTGGGGTGATGACCATTTTGTCAACCCTGTGTTCCTCTTAGCAAGGCTCTGGCTACCCTCTGCCCGCACACGAAAGCAGATCAAGTCATCAACGTTGAATGACGGGCAACTAAATATCCGTTGGGCCAATTCACACCTTAAGTAGGAAGCTTACCGGCGGCATTTTTCTGGAGCGGTGTGGTGTAAGGGAGGATAATCCGGAAAAAGTACTTTTGTAAGTGCCCAACACATGCTTTACATCCCAATAGTAGCAATGCGGACCAAGAAATGCGCAACAAAGCAGCCATACCATCAGTTCGCGGTCAGTCATTCGGAGACAGCCGCGCCAGGACAGTGGCCACCGACGGCGGACGGGAGCAGGGCTCAGACAATCAGACAGACAGAATATATGATAGAAGGGCCTTCATTCTGTGGCCTGGTTTTCAAAGAAATATTTTAAGTTTTATGGCTTTTGTAACATGGTTTTTGGCAGTTTCAAGCTTCCGAATTTGTTTCTGCCTAAAATGCCGCGACATGTCTTATCTCTTGAAAAGCAGCCAGCGAAAGGAAGGCGCATGCAAAATGTGTTATGCTGTGAGCTATCGATTCACTTTCAAAATTTTCACCAGCCTTTGTTCAAGTCATATTTTGGTATCTACCCTGTGGAGACGGATGCCTCCCCAATGTCCCAAAATGTCTACCCGCTCGTGGAATTTTGGCTCCCCAGGAAAGACAACGTTGAAATGGACGAATAATCTTGGGAAGCTGGAGAGCCTTATTTCCCGAATGACGGATGATTCGCGTAGGCAAGAGTGTGCATCAGTGAGAAATAGCTTTAAATACATAACTAGAATGGCAGTCATTGCATTTGAATAAACAGCGATAACCGTCCTTCCACCCCTCCCCCCCCCCCCCCACCCACCCACCCCCCCCCACCCACGTCACCGGGCTTGCTTTCCAGAAAAGTTGTTGAAGTACGCCCTGACCTTGGTCCCCCCACTTTTTGAAACGTTCATACGCCTATGGGCACACTTGTATGATCTCTCTCGCTGTTTTTGTGTTGTCTGGCATAAGTTTGTACTCAAATGTATCTTCGCTATTCTCAACCCCAAAGCATGAAAATGTGGTGATGTTAGCTAAATGGATAACTTCATACAATCTAAAGGCGATGTCTGCCGCATAAGAAGTGCCATACCGAGTCTTATATATATATATATATATATATATATATATATATATATATATATATATATATATATATTTCTGATAATTTCAAACCAACTTCGTGTTATACTTTGCACACGCATCCTCTCCGTAGGTCTCCACGCTTTGCATGCAGATCCAAGACAGAGGGGCACGAAAAGCATGGTGTTTTAGGTCATTATGGATCATCGTTACAGAGCTGCCATCACTGTCAGCGGTTTCTGGCGTCATGACGCCTGCATTTGAACTGGCGCCTACAGGAGCTGGAGAGTCTCCTAAGTTTCTTTTACTTTGATTGGCCGGATGTTGGATTTGACGCGGACGTCGGTGACGACATGGTTAAACACTTTAATGACGACACCTACAGCTGTCAATATTAACACGCGCCCGGCCGACCGGCAAGATACCCTTCGCTCGGGTGGGGGTCAGTTTGACCACCCTGAGATCTCGGGACCTAAGAAAGCTAGAAACACCAAACTTGCAGGGTGTCTTGACCTGTACGTGAGCTCACTTAGGTGAAAGTTTGAGCTTCCTAGGTTATGAGCTTTAGGTCAAATAAGGTCAAACAAGGTCAAATTCTAGGTTGGTCTCCAAAGTGCCCCCAGAACCTAGGAAACTGTTTCTGAGCAAAAGGTCAAAAGCCAATTTGAGGTCAGTGATCCTGTTTGACCCTTTGAAGGTGATGGCGACCAAAATCATACAAGACTGCTCTGAGTTTTGCACTTGAATAAGCGACAAATATTACGCTAGGCAGCATGTTCATAAAACAAAGCGTCGAACCGGGTCATCTTAAGTCAATGGCCTTTTCTGACCTCTAAGAAGTCAATGGAAGATGTACAATGCGGTTCCTGCTGTCAATAAGTTGGAAATGAGCACCACAAGCTATCCCATACAGCAAGTCCTAGAGTAATAAACTAGGTTAGTTGTGACCTTGGTCTGACCTTCATACCAGACCTTAAGTCAACTTTATTTGCTCATCCAATATTTTTAGTGCCTAAGAAAGCATCTCAGAGGTGTATGGCTTCGTCAAACACTACGTTATTGTATCAGATTGGACGA
>NW_023596225.1:22492602-22513135 GCF_011947565.3 Pollicipes pollicipes | reverse complement strand
TGTAGGCCGGAGACTCTGTGTCGGTTCGGCACTCAGCCCCCGGCCCTGACTTGGCGTCGGCTCGGCACCCAGTCTCCGGCTTCTGACTTGGCGTCAGCTCGGCACCCTGTCTCCGGCTTCTGACTTGGCGTCGGCTCGGCACCCAGTCTCCGGCCTCTGACTTGGCGTCAGCTCGACATCCTGTCTCCGGCCGTTGGCTTGGCGACGCCTCTGATTTGGCGTCGGCTCGGCACCCTGAGTCGCATACCCTGTCCCGGCCTCTGGCTTGGCGTCAGCTCGGCACCCTGTCTCCGGTCTGTCTCGCCTGTCAGCCGCTGCTCAAGTGTAAGAGTCACGCTATGCGTTTGGGTATATGCATGGATGCGTGCCATCCTACACAGACCCGTGATGCGCTCGCCGGTCGGGTGTCACAGCAGCCGGTCGGGTGTCACAGCAACCGGTCGGGTGCCGCAGCAGCCGGGTCCTGCCGTGACACCCGCGATATGCCCTTCCGCGCCTGCTCCCGCGAACGCGTCAGTCCCTGACCACAGGGCCTGCTCCGTGGTGTTTTGCTCTGCGGATGAACTGCGAGGTCCCGCACCCACGGCCTGGGCTGGGATAGCGGATAGGAACGATTGGTTCTCCCCGCCACAGTCCGCCCATGTCCAGCCCTCTGCCCCTCCGTCTCCCCTCTCCCCGCCGCTCTGCCTCCTGCGACAGAGCAGTGACACAACGGCTCCTTTCACCAGCTTCAGGTTTCATTTTGTCCTATAAAATTATTAAATGCCTTTGTGGAATTCAAACGGGGTGAGTCGTATAACCAGCTTTCAGAGATGGATAGATAATGATTATTCTTTGAAACTGAACCCTTCTGTGCCCGTACAGATGTTCCGTGGATAATTTTTTGTGGGAAAGTTGTTGTATAGGGCTCCGTGGCGGTGGCATTCAGCGCTACCGTGGGTATTCAGCCAGCATCCATTTGATATCCCGACCGAGGGAAACATATTGTCTTC
Source organism: Pollicipes pollicipes (assembly GCF_011947565.3). Lineage (NCBI taxonomy): Eukaryota > Metazoa > Arthropoda > Thecostraca > Pollicipedomorpha > Pollicipedidae > Pollicipes > Pollicipes pollicipes. The sequence continues at coordinate 22,512,143 of NW_023596225.1, read as the reverse complement.
AGTTAGCGAGAGGATTGTAATTGATAATTTAAATGGAATAATAGGTTGAATGGTATGTCTTTCCGACCGGTACACACAGATCATTGTCGACAGATTAATACTTCAATCAGCAAGATGGGAGGTTCTTTTTGCGAGGATCGCCATAAAGCGTGGAGTACCGCTGGCATAAGCGAGAGTTTGAGCTTTTGAGCGGAATGTCCCCTGACCCAGACACCGCACCGGCTTCTCCCGTCGCCCGCCCGCATCTTCCATTCCTTGCTACATGATTGTGCCGCTTCAGCACGTCGGCCGACTTGGCAGCGCGCTCAAGAAACGCACACGTTTCCATCTAAGTTTGAGACGCGGCCGAATGGGCCGACAAACGGTATTAATTCCGCTCCCGGAAAGTAATTAGGTCTGCACGTTGCGGCCGGCCTGATTACCATAAATACAATGTTTGGGTGGGGTTTCGGCGGCCCGCGCGCGGCGCGGCCGGCCGGCAGCGCGCCCAACAGTCTCCGGCAGAGGAGCGTCGATCTGACAGCGCAATCAGCGCCAGTTGCCACCCTAATTTGAAGTGAAATGCGATATGTGGTCGACCTCAGAGTTAATCATAACTCGGCGAGTCCGGTGTTGCGGCGCGGCGGAGACACGTGGTCGGCGGGCCTCCCCTGCATTGGTGTCGGCCTGGGGTCATCGCGCCGTGAAGAGGCGCCGGCGAGCCTGCACTGGTGCCCGGTGGTGTCCTGGCATGTCACTACACTGTCACAAGGTTTGGTGACGGAGCTCCCTTGCGCACATTGGTGTGGGGTCAGTACGCGAAGGAGATGTTCTGAGGAGGAAACTCAATCCGCGCTGGCTGAATATTCTGACGACGAAGCTTCCTCCGCGCCGGCTGAGTGTTCTGACGACGGAGCCCCCGCCGCACCGGCTGAGTGTCTTGACGACGGAGCCCTACCCCCCACACCAGCTGAGTTTTCTGACAACGGAGGCCCCTCCACACCGGCTGAGTGTTCTGACGACGGAGCCCCCTCCACACCGGCTGAGTGTTCTGACGACGGAGCCCCCTCCACACCGGCTGAGTGTTCTGACGACGGAGCCCCCCCCCCGCACCGGCTGAGTGTTCTGACGGCGGAGCCCCCTCCACACCAGCTGAGTGTTTTGACGGCGGCCCCCCCCCCCATCCCCACCCACACCAGTTGAGTGTTCTGACGACGGAGACCCCGCGGCACCGGCTGAGTGTCAGCAGCCAAGCACTGAGCCGACCTTTATGTCGGTCAGACATGCATTCAGATGCGGACGATATTGATCATGGTCGTGCGGGGGACCCAACACTCTGGTCGATAATGCACGAGATTGCTTGGCTTTACACTGCCCGCGTCTGATCGAATTAACCATGCTGCTATTTGTTTGGTGCTTGTATTTATGCTGTGAAGCTAACTGCTTCCTCGTGTCCAGGCCGGATGCCACTCGCGGCTGGCCCGGAGCACAGTCGACGACTCGTCCCGAGTCTGGTCGGCTTAACCGGGCTAAGCCAGCGAGCGCTCCCAGCACCGGCTCGGGCACGGGGGGAGGCGCTGAACTGGGCGACCATACACGCCTCACCCTCTCCCGTAGGTTTAGTATTTCATGTCACAAGCAAACAGTTTCAACGATGTTCACGCTTTGTCGGAGTTTGACACATCAGTGGGGTGCTAATAAAAGCTTATTTTCTGTCGCGGAAGGGGGCCTTTCGGCCCAGTATTGAAGGTGTTAAGAATGGGCCAGGCAATGTTCGGTTGATGGCTACATCGCCCGGGAAGGAGTGGCTACAATGCGTCTCTATTTACAGACGGCAATTTATAATGCTAATCTGCCGGTGATTTTGACAGCACCCGTAGCCGGCTGAATATCGATTCTTTAAATGGCTGCCATGGAGCGGTATTCAGCGGTGTGAATTGAGTGGTGAGGAACGGAGGAGACGGCGGCCGGGCCTGTCTGCAGCACAGAGCCGGCCTCGTCGAGCCGTGCTGCAGGAGATGCTCGATAATACTGCTGTTTGTTTTTTTAGCGAGTATGCTGAACGACAGGCGGAGAAAAGATGGCTAGGAAAAGCGACGATTTACAAGCATTTGAAACATTTCTGAACATAAGTACGAGAACATTCAGTGCATGAACATACCGAACGCAAATATCGCGCCACTTTCGTTTGTCAAAATACTGTATGTTTATTTCAAAGTGTCCGTAACACATCTACATAAACTTTCAGTTATGTTCTGTTAACATGCATAGCATTGCTTCCAACTCATTGGCGCAAGGCAAATCATTAATACAACACAATCTACGGTTGACGTCGCTGTCGTTCTACGGAACATGTGGGGGAGTTGTTAGTACAAACAGAGAAGTTAATTGTTCTGCTGTCCTAGTCATTAATGATATTACTCGCACAGCGGCTCTGCCAAGAGCTTCTACGGCTGTCAACAGCTCTTGGTCGGTCCTGATAAGGATTTGGAAATGTTTGGCGTATAGGGATGGTACGCAGAGCCCAATCAAAGCAAAGGAACTGTTGGATAGCTCCGAGCTTCGACCCTGCGAACTTCCAATGCGCACACCGAGACTCTTCCTAACCAGCAACCCTTACATTACGGAAGGGACGCAGCCGCAAGGTCCACGAAACTTCTACGAGAACTGGGACACTAACCACTAAGCTAATGAGAAGCACACGATTACAATATCTACGAAAGGTTTAAGAAAACTGACGTGCTACCACTTCACTGTCGAGGATAATGCAACTGCAAGGCCTGCAAATCTCACTTTTTTGTGTTCGAAGCTCTGAGCTGCCAAATACTTCCGATGATGAGACATGCATGGCTATACGCCAAACATATCTACTCAGATTCGGACCGGCTTACACCTGACAACGCCCATATAATTAACCGGCCAAAATGTCGTGTAAACAATAACACCGTTGGCGAAAGTAAGCAGACGTTGCCATTCACGGGTGTCACTTTGTAAACTTTTGAGGGCCTGAGCCTTGGCCGCAATGCTCTTCTGAGCCGCCCTTCCCCATTGCATATGAGCAAAAAAGGGAATACTGGGCTAATAAAATACAGCAAGTGTCTGAACTGTTGGTAAACTAGGTGCTGAACGCATCACTATCTATATAATCATCGTCATGTAGCATCATTATCACTATCACATTGGCTTCAAGACTGAAGGCATTCCTCAACATCAAAAAAAGCTTTGGAACCGACTATTTTTTCTATTTTAGTTCTGACGCAGACGCCGATTGCATATAAAACTCACATGAGCCTTTTCGTGTTTTACGAAGGTGAGTAAAATCTTTACTCGCCGGCTTGCACCACAGGTGATATAGAAATATTTACGCCGGTGAATTTACTAAAATGTTTTATGGAAGTTGTTATGTGCAGTTGCGAAGAACATTACGCAAATAGATGAGACGGTATTAAAAACATTATTCCTAGTAAAATAAACAGGAGAAGATAGCTGTGATATTTCGGCTGCCTAAACAGCGAGCCACAGTTTTTACAGGCCACTGTCATTCAGGGGCTTAAACAAGGAGGAATAGCAAACCATTTCAATGATGCAGTGCACATCTAACTAAAAATCAAAATGCGTGAAAAGTACGTGTGCAAGCAAACGAATTTAGCATTAACAGGCATCACGCACAACGTATCATTTATACACGCAAACGATCTCAAGAAAACAATTTTAAGTAAACGTCACGCGTCACGCGTCAGGCGCCACGCACCTCGCATCACTTATACACTCAAACGATTTCAATGAAACAGGCGTCGCCTTTTACTGGCATTGCGACATCAAAATTACTCAGCGCGAATCCCCGTGAGCTTTTTAACCCACAATTTGCTTATCTAATTTATTAACTGACGCCACATGTTAACTGGCGTTTGCATGTATATGTACTTTTTGCGTATTCTAATCATTAGATGTGCGTTGTATCACAGAAATGGCTGGCAATTGCTTCTTGTTTAATGTCTCTTGATGTTGGTGACCTGATATTCATTTCGATATAGGCATGTAGCCGAAATATCACATCTATCTTTCCATTCTCTTGTTTATTCTACAAGGAATGAGGCCATTCATACTGTCTCATCAAAACGTTTTACGGCACAGAAGTAAATCTGAGTTGGAGCGCAGAAGCGAGACTTGAAAATATTTCGCCTGTAATTAGCAATAAGTGCTTGAAGTGCGTTATAATTGTTACAAATTTTGCAAAAATACGACACAAATTTACGGGGGCCCACGTTGAACAATTTTGCTGTGGCAACCCTAGTTTAGTGTGTATCGTCTGGTGTTATGGTGTTTTATGTCCTAATGTTTTCGTAAATATTATATAATATTTTTTACCTGCTCGATGATGCAGTATTAAGAGAGGTGGAAAATCAAGCTTTGGGAGAAGTCGATGTAGTGTGGCCGGTCCAAAGGAAGCACAGGCTATTTTATGCTACCGTTAGTCTGGAATGACAAATGCCAGGAGCACTCCGGTAAATTTATGTCAGTTGCTAAAATAATAGCATTAGGAGCCTGTAATGACTTAAGCAGACTTGTCACCTTGTCATCATCATTATTTTGTTTCGGCAGTATAGAGGCACTAGGGAGTGCTTTCCTGCGGAGTGTTTTGAAATGTCGGGGAGAGGCTTTACTGAGTGATGGGGAAGTACATGTGTCATATATGTATATATATATATATATATATATATATATATATATATATATATATTCAAAGCATGTGACATCTGTAGACCGAGGATTTCGGTGTGGCGCCAAATTTCATCCATATGTCGAGAGGTACGTGTTTTATGAGCCGTACATGGGACATGTGTCAGTAATAAAATGTCACGACAGTGTGCCATTGGCTGACGTGGCTAACAAGTTGACGTTTATTAAACCTATGTAGATCTATAAGTTCTACTTGAGTAACCGAAATTGGGGTGGCAGAAGTCGTAAAACAGACACTGACTGATTTGAAGGCAGAAATGTGTTGTGTCGCAATCACAGCGATTTACGAAATAGCACAGATCATTAGTACATTCGGTCTACATGTCTTAACGTATTCATGTTTTAGCGTATCCGGTAACTTACTCCATAAAACATGGGGAAAACTTGCCCCATCATGCCATAGAACTTAAAACTGGAGGGCACATTTTCTCATTTGAAAGGAGTCTATTTAGAAATCATGCATCAAAAGACGAAGACGTACTCTCCAAAACTTTACCGCGGTATACATAGCTGATTTATATAGATTTTGTTTGGGCAGTATGGAGGCACTAGGAAGTGCTTTCCTGCGGAGTGTTCTGAAATGTTGGGGAGAGGCTTTACTGAGTGATGTGGAAGTACATGCGTCATATTTATATATATATATATATATATATATATATATATATATATATATATATATATGTATACATATATACATATATTCAAAGCATGTGACATCTGTAGACGAGGATTTCGGGGTGGTGCCAAATTTCATCCATGTGTCAAGAGGCACGTGTTTTATTAGCTGTGCATGGGACATGTGTCAGTAAAAAAATGTCACGACAGTGTGCCATTGACTGACGTGGCTAGCAAGTTGACGTTCATTAAACCTATGTAGATCCATAAGTTCTACGTGAGTAACCGAAATTGAGGTGGCAGAAGTCGTAAAACAAACACTGACTGATTTGAAGGCAGAAATATGTTGTTTTGCAATCACAACGAATTACAAAATAGCGCAGACAGTACATTTGGTCTGCATGTCTTAACGCATTCATCTTTTAGTGTGTTGAACAGCTTGCTCCATAAAACATGAGGAGAACTTCCCTCCATCGCGTCATACAACTTAAGCCTGGAGTGCACGTTTTCTCATTTGAAAGGAGTCTATTTAGAGATCATGCATCAAAAGACGAAGACGTACTCTCCAAAACTTTACCGCGGTATATATAGCTGAAAGCTATAGCTGTCTGCAGACATAACCTTAGCCTTATCTTCAGTAGTCATAGCAGGAGGGGGCTCAGAGTAAAAACTGATACAACTCTCCTTACTCTCCCCTACGTGCCTAATTACCAATTAATGCAGGAATGTTATCCCCGGGTCTCACATTCGTACAAAAATGTCAATACCACCAAATTTTGGTAGACAACTTAACTGACTAACAGCGGCGTAAATGGGCTGGTAGTGTTCCGCCCGCGCCGCCATTGTTCTTTACATCGCAGGGATCGATTCCAGTTAGGTCAGGAAACAGGACATGAAATAGAGAACAGAATAGGTGCGTTGCTAGCCCACAAGACTGGCCACAACATTGCTCCGACTCCGCGGCAGCAGCCGTTGTTAACTTCAGGTAACTGGTATAAGATATTATCATTTATGCAAATGTTTATAAGTAGCGTGAGCAATCTGCAATGAAAACGGACATTTTACATTGACTGGAACACTTGACATGCGAGTAGCTTTCAGTACCACGTGAAGAAGTCGTTGAGCCCCAAAACTACAGGTTCACATTGTAAATCTTATAACTTTACATCACATTCACTTTGTGTTTTCACAGATAACCAGCTACGGAAAGCTTTTACACAGTTCCTGATGACGGTCATGTGCCTTATCAGTCGACCGTATGTACGACCAAGGTCAGAATGGTGATCCTAGCGATGCTGATGGCCTTTAGCGGCGTGGTTTGCTGAGATGATACCGACAAAGTAGGGCGTCGCTGCCGTGAAATGGGGCTTCCGGATGTTGTTGGTATGTTAAGTTGCTGTAGTTTACAAACACGTCGATCTGTTACAATCCAATGGCAATCTTTTCGCAATCCTTTAAAATTAAATACACAGAAGCGTACAAATCAACGATCGTCATTGAGTGTCATTCACTACTATTTAGTTTATCATGCCTATTATTTCGCAATGCATTTCCCTATCCTTAGGCTCAATCAAGCGGACTCACACAACCATGCTCTGGTTGAGAACGCTTTTAGCAATTTGAAGCGCCGTTTCCCTGTCTTATCAATGGGTCTGCGGTATGCCAAGGTCACCACGTTCGTGGCGGTGACACGGTGGGGGTTATGGTGTCCACCTGCGGGTAGACTGAAAGGGACATTGTGGGACTTCTCTTGTTATTAATTGCGCAGCAGTGCTTTCAGCTATTGGTTCTTTGATGTATTAGCAACCGCGTATGACGGTCCACACCTAAAATAACTGTAAATGATCGTTTTCCACTGTGTTTTTTTATTGATATACATTATAACGCCATATTCAAAGGGTAAATCTTAAGTATATATATATATATATATATATATATATATATATATATATATATAGGTATATGTATATACATAAACACACACATACATATACATATATGCATATATTTGCTGCTTTCTACTGGATATATTTAGCGAGGAATAAGTTATAAACTGCTACTATTTAAAGTTCATAATTATTATTCAAATATTTCCTGTCTTCCCTATAATACCCGAGATCGATCGGTCATTTTCCAGATTTCATAACCTACATCTGGCTGCACAGCGTGTGCTGCATGCGGAGATCTGGGAGAACGGGACGAGGAGCCAGCTGGCGCCGAGGGCCAGGAGCGCCGCGTCCGTGAACTGAGACGCTCCGAGCTCGTACGGCTGCTCGAATGAGCATCCGTGACAGCCGAGTGGCAGCGAGCCGCCGCCGCCGCCGCCGCCGCCGCCGCCGCTGCCCCCGCCGTCTCTGCCGTTCTCGAAACTGGGCGGCATGTTTGGCAGCTTGGTGCTATTTGGTCAATGTCTATGTTGGCGTTGTTTTTCACATGCTCGCCCCGCTACTCGGCTATCTGGCGATCGATCTCTCGATGGTGCCCGCGTTTGTTCTGTGTCTGCTGGAACCGCCTGTTGTGGCGGCCACTGCGCATTTTCCTCGTTCGCCCGCTTGCTCAGTGATCATCTAATCATCAGTTTGTTGGGAGGATTCAGGTAAATGAATATCTGCTGATTAATCCTGTGTCTCTAAGTGGCTGAAAACGTGTCAGACAGCGTACCGTTGGCCATCTGAGCGTTGACCAACGTTGGTATGACTGTCAGTGGCTGGTACCTATCCAGTGGTATGACTGGTACCTATCCAGTGGTATGACTGGTACCTATCCAGTGATATGACTGTTACCTATCCATATTTTTTGTGCCATCAGCATGGCTGGTCCCTACAGCTAACGCAGTAGCGGCGTGGTAAGATGTGCGTTAAACACAGCACTGGGACGGTTACGCCGCTGAGAGTGTTCGACGTCAACACTGAGCGATTCCCCATCCCCGACCCGCCGATGGCTAGTGTGTAGATGGCCATGGCACTGCCCCACCCGGTCCTCTGAAGCAGCTTGGGGCAAAGTCATCCGGCCTCCGGATGTTGGCTTCCGGATGTTGAGGGTTATCCAATTTTCCAAACGTCCTTTTGTCCTGGATATGGAATTTTAATATTTTGCGCTAGGCTTGAAGTTATGTACTGTCCTAGGGCGAGAGAACTGGGGAGGCCAGGGGCTGAGCCTTCCAACTTTCTGAAGCTCTGACACGAGCCCTATGAACGTTGACTGGAAAGAACTGAACGAAAAATGGCCTTCGGCTTTCAACTAGGAAGAACTTCCGTTGTGTCCGATATCGTCACAAGGTCCAATGTTAGAGGTATTTATGCACCAAACATCAGCGATAAATTTGTCGATGGGAACCGTTCTATCAACCTTCTTAGTCGCTGCCAAACACTTCCGGCGTCTACCAGGTGGTGGAAGCCCGAGCCGCAAAATTTTGTAATCTTCTCGAACGAAATAAATATGTATACCAGCAATTCTACACTGCTTTAGGTCGTCGACGATACATTATTTTCGTTTGAAAACCGGGCTAAAGGAACTTTCGAACTGGGTTAACTGGAATGCAAATTTTATGAAATTTAAGGAGAGTGTCGCTCTATGTCTGACCAAATGGTATCTATATCGTGAAGGCGGTACAAGCATATAATTATGTCGTGCGTAATATTTTTCGTTCAATAAGCGGCTGGTGGAAATCGGGAAAACTTGCACACGCGCCGTTTCGGGCAAAGAAAGTACCATGCAGTTTCAGGAGAAGCAAAACATTAGGGCATTTTGCCGGCACAGAATGACACAAAATGCCACAAATTAGCTCTTTCAAAGTCCATGATCCATATGGCACAGCAGAAAGGTTTGCCCACATTATTCCAGACGGTCCAGAAGAGCCCGAAAGACAGGGCAGCTTAGAATGACGTGAGTCAGGACTTGTACACGGGAGCGAGGTTCAACCAGGACGCAGCGACATTGTTAAACCGCCTGTCAGCCACCATGGAAAAACCATGCATGTGTTACGCTTCAAGGCAGGTCTCCTTCACCATCTACTCCGAGCTGATCAGATGAGCGTGTACACCCTATTGTGCTGGCTGGTGAATTTGTGAGCTGGTTAAATTGTGAGACTGGTAAGTTTATCCTCCCATCTGCGTTTTCATGAATCTTGCCTAAGGCTTAAGAAAAGCCTGAAAGTATTCGCGGGCGTGATCGCAATAAAATGAAATTAACTGTGTTGAACTTATTACTTTCAGCAGCAGACGTTAAATAATAACTGTCATCGGAGAACTTACAACCGATCAGTTCGATTAGAACATGCAAAAGTGCGCGGCATGGTTTTAATCGATTTTACACGTGCGTCTGTTATCTGAATGACGGCGTTACGTTGAAACTATGCATCAATACCAAGTATCGGTTTATAGTATGATCGCACTGGCCCACTGACGTTTTGGAGCTGTCAGTGGCGACCAAGGCCTTCATAAGAATTAATGTTAACTTACGATTTTTGCATGGCCTCAAAATTACTACACCTTTTGCCACCTTGTACAGGCGGAAACATCCTGTTTCCGTCGCAGTTTTCTCGGTTCAGCGGGGAATTTGTTGTGGCTAGCCATGTTACTCCAGAAGTTTGCGAGATATTTTACCTGTGTGCGCCCTTCAATCCAGTTTCTTCTGAGACCAATTCTATCCTGGCTTGTTGGCGACTCACTGGCGCGTGTCGACGCGGTACTGTGCCGATAGCGCGGTGTTGGCGGTTGGCTGTGCCAGCTGGCGCCATGTCCACGAGGCGGCTGAGCGTGTTGAAGGCGCGTCAGACCGAACCGATGCTGTTTGCAGCGCTGGGAGATTGACGGTGCTGTCGCCGTTGGCACTGCCCACGTATGTAGCCGCTGTCACATCTATTTATCTACGTCTATACAGCGTGGATACGTCGCAGCGGGCCAGTAACTCTCCACTCTTTTGCTATATATTGGTGGTTTAGGGTTTTCTCTGCATTGTCTGTCTCGCAGAAATCCCCGACTCGGCACTTCAGCCGGTCTGTGGAGATCGGTATACCGCGATGACACCGTCAGTTATTCTTCTGTTGTACTTGCATGGTAGATTCATTGCTCTCAGTCGGCTTTCGGAGCTAATATGGCACAGGCGTGAAGCTAGCCCGATAGCTCACTTCTGTATGTCCGCAAGAGCGTCTTGACCCATTCCCAAAGTGGGAAATTGGCAAAACATTAGCACATTCCACACTGGGTGGATGTCCCGCGATGCCCGGATGGTGAAGAAATGTACCCTGCACAGCAGCAACTTGAGGTCATTGCATTTGGTCTTATGCTAGAACGTTGATTTGACTTGCACTGCCGGTAGTCGTACTTATGTATGAATTCCATAATTGGCCACGCTATAGCTTAATTGCCGGACGCAAATCATTTGCCGGGGCTACGTGTGTGATATTTCAGAAATACCATACCACAGACGTTCAGCTCCAAAGAAACCAATGGCAAACAGCATGATACGATCTGTATAAGCTACGCGCCGTCTTAGATTATCCCCGTTGAGTTATACTAATTATGAATATTATTTTCTGACATAACGTTTAAGACATAAATATATTAATTGTCTTATTCCGGATCAGGGTTAATTACTGACACAAAACAGGTTGCCCCGTCCTACTGAATCGCTGTTCCACCAGCTGACCAGCCAGCGAGGTCGCATGCCCCTCAAAAGAATTGCACTGCGGTCCACTAGCCGGCTCGGACACCCCTGGCAGCGGACGGGATACGCGCTCAGCAATCGGGGCCATGCACGACGTAATATGGCGATGGGTAAGTGCAGGCTGGATCCCTGAGTGCCTTGTGATCTTGGTGCGATTGCAGTTCTGTGCCAAGAAATCTCACGGCTGCGGTGCCTTCCTGTGAACCGCATTCTTGGTCTTGGCCTTTGGTGACAAGATGAGCATGTCGGCTGCTCATTCTGGAGCTGTCGACGTAAAGCCAGCCTCGGAGAACACTGGCTCAGTCCGGTTGAGACCATGCTCTTTACGAACTGACTTTGGCTCATGCTCACCGTCGCGGTTTAGCTTCGCTTGACAAGAAATTTGATCTGTTTGAACTCGAAGAGGATGTCAGATGGGATGAGCGGGGTTCTCGGGATGAAAACGTTCGCTCCCTTGGACTTGCCTGTCATAATGGTCGTCAATGTAGACCTTGTGGATTCCGGGTGCGTAAGAGCATGACAAGCACGCTTTGAACACCAAGCTGTGTGACCACAGTTCTGGTGGCCCCTGGCTGCTGAGAAACTCCAATGACCACAGCCTCCTCTTGGTTTGGGGCAGTATCCACTGATTCGTCGGCTATCGTCTCTCCACGCAGCTTCTCTTGGAGTTCTTATCATCAGCGACAACGTTTTCGTCGGCGCCAGGATGACCTGCTCGCTGAGCCAGGTTGTGTCTTGGTGTCATTCTTCCAAGTCGCAGAGACCTTGGCCGAGAAGCTGTCGATAAATTATACATTTATCCAGAGGAAAGCCAAAGCAAAACATGTCTTGGCTGTCGCTGTCTTGGCTGAACCTTTTTGATCTGCCGGCTGCCAGATTTTATGAGTTAGTTGGCAAAATGATCTGCTATTTTGTCACCGTTTAAGAGCACACACATTGTGAGGTGTTTCCTGATGTTCTGTTCATCAGCTACTACGCGTCACGCTTTGATGTATATAACGTCACGAATAAACTGTACGGTTAACAGCTTTTTTGGAACCATTAATTAATTCACTTTATGAGTTCTACAGGTCAATTCATTTTCGTTTTCACTCTTTCCGTCTTCTCGCAGCTGGCAGATATGCAATCCATTAGCAAGCGGCAGCCGATATTCTTCGCTGCTCTGATAGCTTAAAGTGGCGGGAAGCCAAACACCCGTAATGCCTATGGGGTAGATTTGTTCTCGCCGCGCGACGCACGGCGCTCCAATGTGGACCGAAATGGTGCAAAAACCCTCCTCGCGCCACGCTGACTCAGAGCATACGGGTTTTAATGGTATGCTATCGACGTTTCTCAGATCATCAGAGGCATCAGAGGTTCTCAGATCATCAGGACAAAATTTTCCATTTGTCATGTAAAATATTGTCCTGTCAAAGTCTTGAGCAGAAGCGGTATTGCATGTTTGTTGAAAGTGACAGGCAGGCCAAGAGATTTGTTTTCTCTTCCGACTGTGGCGGACCCCTGCGCATGGCGCTCGGTCGTCTCGTCGACACACGCCCTGGGTCCTTCGCTTTGTCTGTAGCTGCCAGTTCAGGCTGACACATGTCATAGTCGCTCTTTGTGTTGGCTCTGTCAAAATGTGTAAGCTTACATTTTTATCCCGGTGTAGGGACTTCAAATTTTTCACGGATGTTTGCAAATTTCATTGGATGATTCAGTTAAAGTATTTTTACGATTGTCTGCAATTCGTAATGATTGCACAGGAATTGCTAAAAGCAAGCTTAGCCGCTATACACTGAGATTTCTCATTGGTGTCACGGCATTACCTACCTATCGCGCTAGCACGTTGGTAAACAGCTAAACTACCATCGTTCTTTGTTGGAGCCGCACCCTCTCACCCGGCCTCCCAATAGACAACCGAAATCCCTCGACTGGTCGAGAAATCTTACATGTCACCCGACTTATCATGAGTAAAGAACGTGGTAAGGCAGGGCAACGACCGCACTGTTTTGCATCAAGGTCGCACAAAATTTTAATGTACTGCAGCTGAAGAAAAACAATTCATGCAGACTTTGCAAGACCAGGTTTTCCCGGCGCTCTTCATCACGTGTACCAAATGTTAGCGTAACTGAAGATATATGATCCAGATATAGTCAGGGAGGGTCTCGGTGGACAACCATGGTAGGTAGGCAGACTGAGTGAAATTCAAAAAGGTTAGAATTGGGCGTACGCATAAGTCTTTCTGTAAGTCGCGAACTGTGTTCAAAGTGACCCGCGCGGTTGTCTGCCGCGATTCTGCAGCTATTCACAAGGCTGGCGGTAAGATCGAGTCTGGCCACCGCTGACATGCCAAAGCTAGCGTGTGCTGCGATGACAACTGTGCGGGAACGTATCCCTAATGTTTTCGTCACGGCCTATGTCGTGGATCGCTGCTTACGAACGGGTCGAAACACTGTTATTTGTCGAATAACGGTGCAAGGCATGAGTACCCCAATGCATGTTACACAATGTGAATCTGATAGCTTAGAGAGCACTAATCTCAAACAAATGGAACGTTGTTCGCTGTATCTCTGTACGCATTTTAGGTCGCGGCTTACTTTTTGTGGGTCACTGTAGCCTGCCCCGACGTCAGAGGCGAGACCTGCGGGGCCGCTTTGAGCGGCGGGTGCTGGTGGCAGTCACGCGCTCCCAGTCGCGATAGTGGCGCTCGTTCGGTGTTAGTGGACATGGCTTCCCTACCAGCCACGCTAAAGACACGTCTCGATTTTCTTTGGGAGACTGCAGAGATAAGCATGTGAATTTATCTGTCAGGCCCTGACAACCCTCCCTCGATCTAGTCCCCCTTCCTACCTGAGTGTGCCGTTTTGATCCTTTGAAATCAATGACCTACTCAGTCCCTATCCAATCGGGCATATGTCTCGTGTCGGCTGACATCGGGCCAGAACGCCGGGCCACGGCCGTTTACAAACCAAAGTTCATCTACGGCGGCCGGGCACGCTCATGGGCTTTTAGATACAGGGGGCCAGGTGGGCCATGGGCCCCCACTTTTCAAGGTGGGGTGGGGGGGGGGGTTAACTGCCCCACTTTTGAGATTAAGGTTGTGTTTAGCTTACTTTTGCACCACATTTAAATATACGTGCCGATTTACCTAGTTCACCAGCCATCTTCCTCAAGATGTGTCATCTTTTTCGTTTGCTTATTGACCGTCGCTTAGTATCGCAGCTGCAGGCCGACGTCACGCGGCCCATGAAGACTGCAACGCCGGACGTTCAGCCTATTGTTGTTATGACTTGCGAGCACCCATATTCAAAACAATATTGCCAATTTTTCATCAGTGATCAATTCTGACTGAATCTTGAACAATTTAAGACGAACGTGGATAAGCCATGTTAATACAAGGTTAGGACCCCATTCCATCTGCAATCTACGTTCAGGGACTCTCCAATATCTCTGAAGAAAACAAAAGAAACGCGGAACTGGAGTCTGCGTGACAATTATTGGACCACCTTTGGCTATCAGGGATGTTGTTGCGTCAGTGGGGGTTCTTGTGCTGATCTGGGGCCAACTGCGTGGGTCAGAAGGCCTCCCGTGTCAGGGAGGCGAACAATGTGATATGACATATCCTTCTGATGGCCACCGGGTCGACCAGGAGATCCCGCCCCGTGTCGCTAGAATGACAGCCAGAAGACGCTTCGCGATGGGACGACGTGGCCCTTCGGCTCTTGACCGGAACCGGAAACGTACCCTTGGTGTTCTACTCGAGGGGTCCCTTGCCCGGAAGCAATAAACGGCTTCATTATTGTTGAGTAGAGTTGGGGTCTCATTATTGCTAAATATAGTAGGTCGAAATGTTGTTTTTTTTAAACGAACAAGGCTATCCCATGTTTGCCTAAGAACGCTAATTTTTCAGAATGGACTTGTGAAAAAAGCGCAACAAAAAGTTTGAACATGCCCGCCCGCAACCTCAAGAGCAAGGACAGCGATGGTCTGGGTTGCAGCCTTCGTAAAACGGAACGGCTTCGGCCACTGCAAGTGCCATCAGACGGCAGGCGCCGTGTTAGTCTGTCTTCTGAACAAATTGACAGTTACACAAACACAAAAATAAGGAAATCTACCTCCACTCTTCCAGTTCCGGTACCACTCCAGGTACCAGTTACCGCCAGATTCCGGTACCACTCCGCGGTGCTTTAAGGGCCAATCCGGTCTTACCATCAGTCTAAAAATCGCGCGCGTGAAATATGCACCCGGACTGCCTTGCAGATGTAAGATTTGATGCCCTGAAGCGTTCAAAGGTACTTCTTTCGGAAGCGTCATCATTTTCGTCCACCCGTTGGCCACGGCTCAGTATTAGCTGTTGAGTCGACGTTGCGCGACCTACGGAGACTGCCACGCCTGGAGTGGAGGTTTTTTTTACTAACAGTTGTGAGTACCGATGCTCAAAATCATGTCACATAACTTTTATTGCTAGCTGATTCAAGTTCTTAAAGGCAATTATTTCAGAACTGTTATCATTTTTGTTAACCGGTGGACCATGACGAAAAGTTAACCACTGAACTAGCGCTCCGAGGACTATGGTGACTGCAACGCCTGGTGTCAAGGTTTTTGTTGCTTAGATTTGCGAATGCAGACGCTAAAAACCACGCTATCCAATTGTATCACTTATCAATTCTGGTTTGGCGATATTAACACACATTGTTTACCACTCGATCTACAATCAAAAGTATTCACCTTCAAATTTCGATCAAGCATATCGATTTACAATCTACCTTCGCG
This sequence comes from Pollicipes pollicipes, assembly GCF_011947565.3. NCBI lineage: Eukaryota > Metazoa > Arthropoda > Thecostraca > Pollicipedomorpha > Pollicipedidae > Pollicipes > Pollicipes pollicipes. The sequence goes on along the minus strand of NW_023596225.1, from coordinate 22,496,390 downwards.
ATGTCCACAATATCTGTAGAACGCAGATAAAACATTATGAAAAACCTTCTGGATTCTATCGGTTTAGAAAGAGTCCATTAAGCCATTGCAAATTAATTACAGCGGTGATTTATTCCAAGCGGTCGTTAACGCCTGATTTCTGCAGTTCATTGAGCTTAACACGCGCTCGGTTGGGGGGACAAAGTGACCCACCTCCCAAAGGTTTTTCCAGAACAGTTCCCGAACAGCTCGGCGCAGCCACACCATGTTTTGCAAAGCTGTAGGCAATTGAATAGCAGATCGTTTGACATAAAAAGCTAGATGTACTTTGTAAGGTCGTTGACCTATGGCAGGTCAAAGTCAGGCCATGGTTTCAGCGAAGTCAACTTTTAGGGAATCGTTCAATCCGATGCAGCAATGGAGTGTTAGACGAAGCCATACATCTCTGAGATGCTTTCTTAGGCAACACAAATATTGAATGAGCAAATCACGTTGACCTAAGATCAGGTATAAAGGTCAGACCAAGGTCAAAACCAACCTGCTTTATTACTCTAGGGCTTGCTGTATAGAATAGTTTCTTGTGTTCATTTCGATTTTTTTATAGCAGGAACCACATTATACATCGTCCGTGGACTTCTTAGAGGTCAGAATAGGTCATTGACCTAAAATGACCTGGGTCCACATTTTATTTTTAGAAGCATGCTGCCCAGCATAATCTTTCTCGCTTATTCAAATGCAAAACTCATGGCAGTCTGGTATGATTTTAGTCACCATGACCTTCAAAAGGTCAAACAAGGTCAGACCTTAACTGAACATGTGACCTTTTGCTAAGAAACAATTATCTAGGTTCTTGGAGGACTTTAGAAACCAACCAGGCATTTGAAGTTTTTTGGACTTGTTTGACACGAAAGTCATGCTCTAAGAACCTCAAACCTTGACCTAAAAGAGTTCACATACAGGCCCACACACCCTGTGAATTGGGCGTTTCTAGCTCTTTTAGTTCCTAAGATTTCAGCGGGGGTCAAATTGATCCCCCACCCGAGCGAAGGGTATCTAGCCGGCCACCCGGGCGCGTGATGAAAATGTAAACAGAATTGATTTCACAGTAGCTTCTGGTTTTTGTTCTGGTTACGACGTAAAAATAACAATGAAACGAAGAAAACCGCATCCCTTGTCAACAAGTAAACTATATCCGGGGATACCTTTTTGTGGGATGATCACCATTTTGTCAACCGTGTTCCTCTTAGCAAGGCTCTGGCTGCTCCCTGCCTGCACACAAAAGCGGATCAAGTCATCTACGTTGAATGACGGGCAACTAAATATCCGTTGGGCCAATTCATACCTTAAGTAGGAAGCTTACCGGCGGCATTTTTCTGTGGTGGTGTGGTGTAAGGGAGGATAATCCGGAAAAGGTACTTTTGTAAGTGCCCAACACATGCTTTACATCCCAATAGTAGCAATGCTGACCCAGAAATGCGCAACAAAGCAGCCATACCATCAGTTCGCGGTCAGTCATTCGGAGACAGCCGCGCCAGGACAGTGGCCACCGACGGCGGACGGGAGCAGGGCTCAGACAAGGAATATATGATAGAAGGGCCTTCATTCTGTGGCCTGGTTTTCAAAGAAAATTTTTTAAGTTTTATGGCTTTTGTAACATGGTTTTTGGCAGTTTCAAGCTTCCGAATTTGTTTCTGCCTAAAATGCCGCGACATGTCTTATCTCTTGAAAAGCAGCCAGCGAAAGGAAGGCGCATGCAAAATGTGTTATGCTGTGAGCTATCGATTCACTTTCAAAATTTTCACCAGCCTTTGTTCAAGTCATATTTTGGTATCTAACCTGTGGAGACAGATGCCTCCCCAATGTCCCAAAATGTCTACCCGCTCGTGGAATTTCGGCTCCCCAGGAAAGACAACGTTGAAATGGACGAATAATCTTGGGAAGCTGGAGAGCCTTATTTCCCGAATGACGGATGATTCGCGTAGGCAAGAGTGTGCATCAGTGAGAAATTGCTTTAAATACATAACTAGAATGGCAGTCATTGCATTTGAATAAACAGCGATAACCGTTCTTCCACCCCTCCCCCCCCCCCACCCACCCCCCACCCCCGTCACCGGGCTTGCTTTCCAGAAAAGTTGTTGAAGTACGCCCTGACCTTGGTCCCCCCACTTTTTGAAACGTTCATACGCCTATGGGCACACTTGTATGATCTCTCTCGCTGTTTTTGTGTTGTCTGGCATAAGTTTGTACCCAAATGTATCTTCGCTATTCTCAACCCCAAAGCATGAAAATGTGATGATGTTAGCTAAAGGGATAACTTCATACAATCTAAAGACGATGTCTGTCCGCATAAGAAGGACAGTATATATATATATATATATATATATATATATATATATATATATTTCTGATAATTTCAAACCAACTTCGTGCTATACTTTGCACACGCATCCTCTCCGTAGGTCTCCATGCTTTGCATGCAGATCCAAGACGGAGGGGCACGAAAAGCATGGTGCTTTAGGTCATTATGGATCATCGTTACAGAGCTGCCGTCACTGTCAGCGGTTTCTGGCGTCATGACGCCTGCATTTGAACTGGCGCCTATAGGAGCTGGAGAGTCTCCTAAGTTTCTTTTACTTTGATTGGCCGGATGTTGGATTTGACGCGGACGTCGGTGGGCTAAACACTTTGATGACGACACCTACAGCTGTCAATATTAACGCGCGCCCGGCCGGCCGGCAAGATACCGTTCGCTCGCTGGGGGTCAGTTTGACCACCCTGAGATCTCGGGACCTAAGAAAGCTAGAAACACAAAACTTGCAGGGTGTCTTGACCTGTACGTGAGCTCACTTGGGTGAAAGTTTGAGCTTCCTAGGTCATGACCTTTAGGTCAAATAAGGTCAAACAAGGTCAAATTCTAGGTTGGTCTCCAAAGTGCCCCCAGAACCTAGGAAACTGTTTCTGATCAAAAGGTCAAAAGCCCATTTGAGGTCAGTGACCCTGTTTGACCCTTTGAAGGTGATGGCGACCAAAATCATACAAGACTGCTCTGAGTTTTGCACTTGAATAAGCGACAAATATTACGCTAGGCAGTATGTTCATAAAGCAAAGCGTCGAACCGGGTCATCTTAAATCAATGGCCTTTTCTGACCTCTAAGAAGTCAATGGAAGATGTATAATGCGGTTCCTGCTGTCAATAAATTGGGAATGAGCACCACAAGCTATCCCATACAGCAAGCCCTAGAGTAATAAACTAGGTTAGTTGTGACCTTGGTCTGACCTTCATACCTGACCTTAAGTCAACTTTATTTGCTCATCCAATATTTGTTGTGCCTAAGAAAGCATCTCAGAGGTGTATGGCTTCGTCAAACACTACGTTATTGTATCAGATTGGACGATCCCCTAGAAATTGCCTTCGCTGAAACCATGGCCTGATTTTGACCTGCCATAGGTCAGCGACCTTACAAGGTACATCTCAATTTTCGATGTGGAACGATCTGCTGTTCAATTTTCTACAGCTACGCAAAACATGGCGCGGCTACGCCGCACCGTTCGGGAACCATTCTGAAGAAACCTTCGGGGGGGGGGGGAGGGGGTCAATTCGACCTCCTTCACCTGAGCGCGTGTTAAACAGCGTTGGGCTGCATATTGGCCTATCGAAGGTTTTGATATCCGGAGAATCGGACTACAGAGCCTTAAGGTCGGTTCTAACAACCTTACTTCAATCACAAGCCAATTTTTTACACACAAATAACAAGTGATCGAGCATTTGTCGGTCTGTTCATTTGGTCTGATATATACCTACATCACCA
>NW_023596225.1:22390077-22491602 GCF_011947565.3 Pollicipes pollicipes | reverse complement strand
TCCCCTAGAAATTGCCTTCGCTGAAACCATGGCCTGACTTTGACCTGCCATAGGTCAGCGACCTTACAAGGTACATCTCAATTTTCGATGTGGAACGATCTGCTGTTCAATTTCTACAGCTACGCAAATCATGGCGCGGCTACGCCGCACCGTTCGGGAACCATTCTGAAGAAACCTTCGGGGGGGGGAGGGGGTCAATTCGACCTCCCTCACCTGAGCGCGTGTTAAACAGGCGTTGGGCTGCATATTGGCCTATCCAAGGTTTCGATATCCGGAGAATCGGACTACAGAGTCTTAAGTTCGGTTCTAACAACCTTACTTCAATCACAAGCCAATTTTTTGCACACAACTAACAAGTGATCGAGCATTTGTCGGTCTGTTCATTTGGTCTGATATATGCCTACATCACTCACATTGAACATACCGGACAAAATATGATCTGACTCGCGAAATTGAGGCCTTAAATCTTATATAATATTCTCGGCAAAATCTGTTCCCCGCTGGCAAAGACAGGGGTAGAGAGAGAAATACCCACTCCAGAACAGCTTGTGGAAAACCCCCGATGTGTTTAATGAAACCAGCATAATCCAAAAATTGAATGCTGTGAAAATATCAAAACCTTGTTTTTCCTCATTGTAGAAATGTTTGTTCCGTGTTAATGACTTTCAAAAGGCGCTTAGCAGCTGATGCTCACATGTGAAGCAAGCGCAGGCGTCCAAATCAAACGACCGAAACCATCCGGGACATTCCTGCCATCTAGTGTATGGTAAAGTAAGCTTACATTAGAACCTCAGTGCTGAAGTTCTCGTGCTATCTATATAGAGGGCTCTGCTCTCGGAGTGTTCGTCGCTGTGGGATGACGAGCCCGATCCGGCCGCCACAGATCGATCTGGCGAGGAGTCTTTGTGGCGCTGATACAGAAACACACGCACTGCATGCCCGCCTGCCATTATCCCGTAATGACGTCATTGATGGTGGTCGGTCATTAAACCATCATTCCGTGCACGCGAGGAAATGGAATGCTAGATACGTTACGCGTCCAAGATGGCGAGGCAATATGAAGCAACATAGCTGAACTACTGGTTACAGCGTGTTAGGAGATGCCAACAATGTAATGCGAGCGTAAGACATTGAATAAAAGCTTTTTTTAAAAAATGTTTGTGCCTTACAATGATCGACTATGCGCTATGATTAGCAAAATACTTTGACAAATGCGTGCGCAAGCTGGATCCCCTATTATTCTGAGCATAAAAACTTGAGAGCCCAAGGCATGGGGAGACTTATGACGATATGTCAGTGGTTAACGACCAGGCTTAAGCAGTGACCAACCTCTCCTGACAATTTCTGGTTTACCAATGGTACGATTTCTCCATCATTGGCAATCAGGGGCGCAGCCAGAGCCTCAGTAAGGGGGGGGGGGGTAGAGGTTTGACAAATATCCCCGAATGATAAAAGTTCCCTCAAAGAAAAGGCTCGCATGTCTTGTCCTCCATTTCGAGAGGGCGCGATTTTCTTCGTGTTATTTTCACCAGTCACTTTTTACAGAGATATTGAGGAACCGTGAGCATATGTCGAAATGGGATTAAGCATTTGCATTATCGGCCAAACCATGTTCGTCTGGGTAAGCTCAACTCTGTCAGAGTCGATTAGTGAAAGTATAATCGTTACATAGTTTTGAGATTGCGTGCTCGCACGTCTTAGAAACAAGTCACGGCGCCTGGCATTGCAGTCTCCATAGGCCGCGCGGCGTCAGCCCAGAAGCTAACAATAGGAGGCTGCCAGCGCACGGGGGGGGGGGGGGGAGGAAACTGGTGACGTATCTGAACATTGCGTATCTTGGTACCCTTGAACGTCTCAGAACAATATTTTGCAACGAAGTTTGTGTTTAGGAGGCAGCCTTAGCGAAAAGTTCGTCTGAGTGATTTTTAGACTGATGATAGGAACGGATCGGCGCTTACAGCGCTGCAAACTGGTGCAGAAGTATGTTGGTGCAACTGGAAGAGCCACGGAAGAATGTCTTTGTTTTTCGTGTTGCAACTGTCATCTGTTTAGAGGACAACTTCAAGATTACAAAGTTAAAACATACGCCCCAACGTTATCTTAAACCTGCGCGATCTTATTTTGAAAGACTTTTCGAACCATCTTTTCATGACGGTCGCTCTCGCGCGTCCAGCGCCCATCGCCTGATGTTATGTGCAGCGGGAAACGCCGTTCGGTTTTACGAAACTGCAACCTCGGTTCAATTTATTTTATGCTCCTTAGATTGCTAGCACACAGGCTGAACACTTGTTATGTAACGCTTATGTAATTTTTCACAAGTCGAATCTGCAGGATGGACATGGCTGGCAGTTTCTTCTCCTTTGACGTCATTTCGATCCATCCCATTGAGCACTAATGAAAGCCTTTACCTTGTTCCGAACAGGGGGCCTGTGGGCAGAACAATAGGGCCACATTACCTTTCCGATCAAGCACTGAAGGTCATTCCACCCCAGCGCGGAGAGCTCGCCGGCTGTCATTCTGGCGACACGGAGGTGAGGGTCCCTGGTCGATCCTGAAGGTTCGTAGCGGGATAAATCATACATTCTTCTTCTCCCTGGCGTGAATACCCCTGACCCAGGCAGTTGTCCCTGGATCGATGCAGGAGACCTCATTGTCGCAACGAGATTCCTTATGGTCGCGGGGGGTTCAAAAATTGAAACAGGGGCTCCAGTTCGGATTTAATGGGTGCTTGACTGAACTGGGGTGGAGCGTCCCCTGTTCCGTAACTGAGACCCTGACTGACACAAATCCATTTATGGTCTCACTGCAGGCGCTCATCATGAGCTCTTGTGTCTCCTTTCATCGTCAGAAGGCCCCGACGAACGCAAGAGACCCCTGGCATCCGGGGTCCTGTCCCCGACCCTGTTCAGCAAATGTTTCCCTGGCCGTCTCGGAACTCCTTGCCGACACAATGGGCCCTGACCCACTCCTTGCCGACTCAGGGGGCCCAACCGGCGCAAAGGGTCCTCTAACTGGCATCTGAGGGTTCGATCCACAGGACCGGGACCCCTGATTCGACCTCCGGTCAGCCCTTCAGGCCCTCAAATCGGGTCCTTAATTGTTGGCTCCGAGAGGCCCTTCCGATCCCTTTGGTACCCGGGGGGAGGGGCACGTACTCACTGTGCTTCCGCCCTCTGCCTGTGCCAGCGGTGGCAATGTCAACGCAAAGACAAATATGTATGCACTGGGTGAAAACCAAGGCAACGTCGCACTGCAGTGAGCTCTCTTCTCAATGAAATGTACCACGCGGATGGCTATGAACACGCTTGGTCTTATCGGAACATTTTGGTTTCAGGAAGATGACGGCTGCGCAGCTACAGTAAATATTCAGCGATTGTTCGAAGCTTCGAGAATGATCTGGTGCCATCTAAGTTACAACACACGTGGAGGCGTTTCAGTCAGTGGTTTCAAAAGGGCGGAATTTGAACTTGTTGTTTTTATGAATCATTCGAGTGGTTTGAGAACCACTGCGGCGACAAAGTGACCTGTCCCCGGCTCGTAGCGTGGGCGGCTGATTTCCCTGACCTGTCACCTCTCAACTTCTTGCTGTGAGGGCACCTCAAAGACTATGGCTGTGAAGGTAGCCGCACACGGTCGCTGAGGTCAGAACAGCGGAAGAGGATAAGATTCGAGCGATCCCGGTCGCTCAGTGCGTTAACGTTGTGAACAATCTGGCCGGACACATCTGAAGGGCTGAACCGGTGAGGCCAATATTTTGAACATGTAATAAAGCAGTCGAACAATCAACACGAGGAATCCTGCCGCTATGAAATTTGTTCCGCTTAAAGGAAATGTTCCACAGTTCAGGATGGTGGAGCAACAATCAGGTATGTTGAGATGAGCTCACTTTTCATTATTGGTGTGCTATTAAGCGGAAAAGACCTCTCTAGACAATACGATTCCTCTGTTTAGTGAATATGCTCCTCAACACGTCATTGTTTGGTTACGTCATCGTACCTTACATAACATTGATAGACAATTGCCGGTCGTGATATCTGTAAATCGTGCTCACGAAAGCCAGATACGAATGACTCGACAGGTACATTTTCATTGGCATTGATGGCCGCATGGCCAAGGAAATAAAGGGGTTTCAATAACGATATCACGGCGTCATGGATGCACCGGTGACCTTGAAATGACCTCAAAATAGCAGGTATATCTCCGCGGGCGTGTGGCTCGGAAATAAGAGTGGCATAGGCCTTAAAGGGATGTTTCACTTTTGAGGATATTAAAGCAATCATAAGATATGATGAAATAGACTCACCTTTAACCATTGGTACGCTTTTAAGCGAAAAAGCCCGCTCGAGACAACACCATTTCTCTGTTTAGTAAAAATGTTTTTCAATACCTCAAAGTTTAATTAATTCATCGTACCTTGCACAACATTGACTTCAAGCCAATTGATGGCCGCTGTGTATGGAAATCGTGCTTACAAATGCCAAATATGAACGACTTGGCATTCTATCTTGTTGCGGCCTTGACCGCCGCATGCCTATTGAAATGACAGGATGTTTATGACGTTATTATGGCGTCACGGATGTTTGGGTGGCCTTGAAATGATCTCCGAAAAGTATGCACATCGTCGCGGGCGTGTAGCTCAGAAACTAGGGGGTTTGGGTCTTATGAAGGAAGGGTTGTGAACCGTGCCGAATGATCTTCATGATCGCCCTTTCAGTTCAAAACCCCATGCAAATGTGGGACACTTCCTTTAATGAGGGCAGGGCTGTGAACTGCACCGAAAGATATTGAAGATGATATTTCAGCTCAGCACTCCATACCAATGTGAAACACTTCCATGACACGCTCTTAGCTGAATAAGCAAACCAGTCATTGCCAAACTTTACCTCCACTTCGGTAATAATTGCAAATCAAAATATGACATCTGTGTAACATCTGTGCTTGAGGCACCTGTTGTTTATCATTCGCAATGATCCGTGCGTGGAGAGAATGCGGAGGCCTGTGAATGGCCTGCTACCATCCAAATCTATATGTGTATTAGTAGCTCAGACCTCAGTTGTTGGTTGTTAGGGTGCAAAACACATTTATCTGCCTCACGCAAAAGCAGATCGTGTACCGTAGTGCCTCAGCGAATTTACGTATTCACGTGCCAGTCATAAAAATGGTTACATGGAACGCATCAGCGATAAAGTTGCCTGCCGCACACTTACCCGTATTTATGCTTCTTTTATTGTTTCAGTTACTTACACATTCACCCGTAACTATTTTGAAAGAAATGGAGTAAACAGGGAGGTTTTAGGAGGCCTTCGTTTTCAATTTTTTTCTAGAATGGTCAAAGGTGGGAAACAGTACCATGATATCCCCTCCGCCCTGGATCCAAACCTGAAACCAAGTTGTCATAATTTTACTGTCAAGCGATCACCTCATCTTTGGATTCGATGCCATGACAGCGCAAGACCATACAGCGGCTCAATGAGTGGCGATGTAGATAATGCACCTGCATATTTACGTGACGTTGCTCCTAATGTGCTGAACATTCCTGGGCAGTCAGTGAGTGGACCCGTGGTCCGAGCTGGCTGGACCTCACGACTGAAAGCTCTGGCTGGACACAGCGTGGTGATGTCATCACATGCCAATCCTCTCGCGATAGTTCAATGGCCATTGTCATTTAGACCAAAACAACGATTGCAACGGTCAACAGTGCGCTGGTGATGAACCCTGGCGTCAAAAGCGAGAACGGGGTGGTGTTACCGCAGTAATAACGTTCGAGGTGCGGCAGCTCATGGGCCAAGCATTGCGTCACACTCAGCTCTTGAACAGCTTCAGTATGAAGTAAATGAACATACTTCCCATATTTACGTAATCATTATTTCTTTGTCAAGCATCGGGATCATGAAGGAGGACGACATGGGCCCGGGGACATGCATGTTATGGTAGGCAGTTTTTTGCTTGTTCCCCCATCTTTGAAATAGTTCTCGCGCCAACTGACTTCCAGAGGCAGACTTGTGTTTAATTCACCTTCGTGTAAGTTGAAATGATTCTGTCGAAACTTTCGAAAGCTGAATCATAAGCCAAATTAGCGATTTCCCAGGAAGCGGTTAGAATAAATGTTTGATTCAGGCAGTTCTGCTTTCGTTCATTCTGATTCTGCCCATTATCCACAGACGAAGGGACTGAAGCACGCGTGAAATTGGCTTGAGTCGAATCAAAAAAGCAAAGTTTGAAAACAAGTATCGTTGCAATTCTTTCAAACAAGATATGGTTGTCTACAAGGACCTTTACTAGTTACTAGAGCCAGTTACAACCTGTGCTCAGAAGTCTATAATCCACTATTTAATGCAATGTAGACAAATATAAGTGGAAACCTTCACCACCTTGTAATTGGCCAAAGACTAGGCCAGTTTCAGGCACAGGGACAACAAAAATGATGCGTGTATTGTTTCTGTGCGAAACTTTAACCTGACCACGGCTCACATTCACGGGTTTTGGGTTAAGGGGCAGGATGGACCTCCTAACCCAGATGGACCTAAGATGGACCTTCTAATCCAGGACAGGATGTTAACGATTCACGAAGGGGACCCCCAAATCTATCCAAAGGGTTTCGCTGCCCCAAAACAGGGCGTCCTAGTCTGGAACTGCGGCCATCTGATGCATGAAAGGGACCTCTTGTTCCCGAAATGGGTCTCCTCAATATAGAAGGTGCCTCCCAACCCAGAACAGGGGAACTCCTAGGTTGTAGTAGGGGCCTCCCGAACCAGCAAAGAAATCTCTTTTACGCAACATTGGGCCTCCTGATCTAGAACATTGCTTGCCTTATTCGTAAAAGTGACGTTGCTACATCTAATGGTGCAGCAAAGTGCCTTCTGAGCCCGATTGATTACGCTCCAGCTCAGTTATGGGGCTTCCTTAGTCTCAACTTTGGCGATCTACGGGTACCTACAATGCGTCTAGTTCGGAAAAGGGTCTCCCACGAATCTTAAGATGCAAAACGTGCTATTGCTCCCTCTGCCCATCTGCCGCACCGGCCCCGTATGTGGTATGTACCTGCCTTAGTAATGTGCATGATACCCGTGTTGGAGGTCCGTGTGGAAATGATTTGGCGGACAGTGTGTTCTGTCAAGCCCAAGACAGCGCCTGCGAGTATAGCCTGGACTTTGCTGTCAGTGGCTTGCATTTACTTGGCTGCTTCCCTTTTGATACGTGTTTTTGCACTTCGACCAAAGTATTTTGTTACTTGACAATCGCTGGAGCTTCCTAGTATGGGAAATTATTAACTTAGAAGCATTTCTGTTCTCACTTGGTTCAGCCCTAGGTCGAATTAAATAAAAAGAATTGATCAACTCTTGCTTTTGAACCAAACGTTTCTAAGGTAATGCGAATCACGGGCTGAATCACCTAAATCTAGCATGCATCGCGAGTCAATTCTGAATACGAATCGAGTTGAGCAGAAGATTGCCCAGCGACTCGTGACGTCACCAGTCACGTGACGTCTGAATGGTTGCTGGGTGAGAATGGCCGAGGCTTTCGATTACCGCTTACATTTGTTCGACCTGACGACTAGATCCAAAGATTGCACGGGGGGAGGGCCGGCAATTTGGCGTACACGGAACTCGCCAGTCGGTTGCGGTGGGCGACATGTCCTCGTTTGAGCGGTTTCATGTGCGGATCAAAGCACAGCATGTTCTAAATATAGATTATGCTTATGAATGTATGGTTGCAAGACCACCTGTCAGTTGGGATTAGGCCCGCGAGTGATCACGTTGTCTGACATTCTCTCGACGGAACCCACTTCAAGTGTGACTGACACGAACACCATGAGTGCATCGGAAGCGGCCTGTCTCGGAGCTCGAGCGCGTGACACGCCATATCACGGCGGTGCTGCGCCGCCGCGGCTCGCTCCGTGGTGGGCGTCTCCGGCGGCCCGGGGTGCCTGCACCGCACGCCCCCGGTCCAAACAGCGCCTGGGACCTTGAGAGAGGCAGCACAATCAGCAGTGAAAGAGTTCGATCAGGATTTGAGGGCGAGTCGTGGCCTCAGAAGCACTTAACGTTGTTTTTTCCATGTGCCGCCGTAGGCCTAGCGCCAAATTTTCCTTAACATTGGAAACAATTACTGACTCGCTCGAGCCCCTCCTCCCCCCCCCCCCCCCCATAACGCAACAGCTTTGACGACTGTGGCACGAGCGGTCATCGGAGGGGATGGAGATACCGTGAAAAGACACCTGGCCTGTGCTCCTCAGGCCCTCGCGCTGCGCCGGACCCCGCTCTGGCGGACGGGGTCCCAGAGCGAGCGCGGAGCGGGGAGAGGAGAGGAGGGTCGGGCCCGGCCCACCCTCCCTCCCCCCGCGCGGCGTACAGTCTCGCGCTGCCTGGCCTTGGCGGCGGGCGGCGCCGAGACTGTCCGGGTGGGCCGTGAAACAGGCCGCGCCAGGGGGAGGGGAGGCCGGGAGGGGAGGTGAGGTGAGGAGGGGGCCGCGCCGGGGGTGCCTGGCCGCTAGATCGATCGCCAGTGCAGGCGCGGCGGGCCCGGCGGCACGCGGCAGACACTCAGCGGGCGTTGACGGTGACGCCGGCCTATCACGACGCTGGCGGGCGGCGCGATCCTCACCGCGCCACCGCCGCCGGCTATCAGAGGTCAGTCACCCGCTGGTTCAGACCCCGCCCCGCCCCACCCGGCTCCAGCCTCGCTGGGTGAGGCGGCGCGTGGTTCTGGGGATGTCTGGACGTCCGCACTGTCGGCGCGTTGTGGAGTCGGTGCTCCGATCCGATGTAAACAAGCGCCGAGTCGGGCGAGCAGCTGACCTGCGGACCGGTCGCGCCGTCCTGAACCCGATCACCTTGCGTGCCCGACGAGCGGCGACGGCTGTTTGCTGGGCTGGAGCCGGTCTGGAGCAACGGTCCACTCCCATCCGCAGATTGCTGGTGGTTCGCCCCGGCCAAGTGGTCCGGCCTCGGCCCGGACCCGCTCACGGTCCACGCGCGGGTCCAGGACCTCCCGCCCCCTCCTGCCGTCTCCTATCCCAGCGTCTCCCTCGCTCGTGACGTCACTTCCGGCCGCTGGCTCGGTTCAGCGGCGCCGGGAGATTGTGTCGCGATTGTTCGCCTTTCACCGTCCTGTAGCACTTCGAGGGGAGAAGCCCCTCCGGCGGATATGACGCCTGCCCTCGCTGCTGTCATGGACCGTTTGGGAACGGGGCGGCTGGGACCAGCAGCGCGCGCGCGTTGCTCAGAGGGGCGTCAGCGCTCGCATTTCCGGCCTGGTGCACCGCCGTCGTTTTGTGATCCTCGGTCAAACCTCTCACGTTGTGAACGTCCAGTAGGTAGACATCGCAAACGTCAATCATGCGTCCGTTTCATAACCGGCGATAGGTGGCGTGCCGTGAGCGGCGGCCAAAACTGTCGGTGTTGTGATTGGCGGTCCGTGACGCATGGTGAACGTCTGACAGGCCGCGCTGTGGTGCCGATCACGCACGCGTCGTGACCGTCAGTCTGGGAGGTGTAGTGAGCTGTCTAGTGGACAGCCGTGTCATTGCGGCAGTCTCAGTCTCTGTCTCAGACAGTCTCGACCGTTGTGGACGGCTTCTTGACCCTAAGGGTGTCACTTTATACACTTGCTGTACGCATTGCTCAACACATGTTTCGCAATTCTTGGCCCTAAGAGCATGACGATGTTTGCAAAGAATCACGGTGAGGACTAAAACCTCTAGCGAAGAGTCCCAACCATTTTTCGAAGTGTCGTCCCAGGTCTGCACTGCCGTGAAGTACGACCAGAGCGGTTCTGAACTGTTCGCCATGTGAACATGTGTGAGGGCGGCACCGGGATAACTCGAAGGCTGGCCATCTCACTATGTCACTCTTATGCACATGACACGAACTTGTACGGCGTAAATACCCAAGGGGGAGAAAAGCATCGTTATCCCGATGTGACGTCATGTGCGACGGACGAGGTCCGGTTGTTAAATGAGGCAATTCTTCAAATGCCTTAGGTGGATGTAGAAAGGATGTGGCGGCGCTAGTGAATATCTCAGATGCCTGAAAGACGTCAAGTCGTTTAACTAGCGGAGTCCTCTTATCGCACTCAACGCTTGGCCAATGTACGATGTGTTGAGGAAATTAGCCTGTCAGAAAGCTTTGTCATTTTTCACGATTTCAGTGAGTAGGAAACTGATTCCGAACAGCTGTTTTGCAACACTAACAAACACCAACCAACTGACTGCCACCCCCGCGCCTTGTCTTGAGTCGGGACGCGCTCGATCAGAACACGGGTGCAGTTACGAAAGGTGTCACTTGCCCGTGATTGCTTTCATTGGCCTCGTGCTAAGCCAAGCCATGTCGACTGATTACAGCGTAAGGAGTGAACTCCTGTCAGAAAGAACTGGCACCGATTGAACTTACGAGCGTGACGCGGCTGTCGACTTATCCAACACAAACAATTCGGCGGTTGGTCCGGTCTCAGGGGCTGACCTCGGCGCCATAGCTGTTGCGAAGATTAGGGGGCAGTTTAGTAACGGCCCCATGCCCGGCCGCGAAGCAGAAAACGATCTTGCTGTCGTGTCTTCGATCCAATTTATTTTCATGCTTTCCTGTGCCGTCGGCTTCTTTCGTAAAAGCGCAACAATCTGTGGGCTTTACAATTCTCCAAACACCCTCGCTTCTGCCATCCGGCTACGTTAGAGTGGATATTTGTTGGTGACATTCGGTGCGCGATGACATTTTTGGCGCGCGATGCCTCCCGCCAGCGCGACAAATGGCCTTGAGCTCCACTGTGACTGTTTCGAAGGAAGCCCGTGCCTCTGATGCTGCGGAGCAGTGCCCGACAGAGGGCGAGTCGCTGGTGTGACGTTCTGACCCTTCGTGGGACCGATATGATCTTTAACACATTGGTCTCTCACAAAAGTCGGAACTCTGCCGTCAGTGAGCCTCGAATCCACCATTCGACGGGTGGATGACGAGCGTTCCTGGGTGTGGTGCGGTATCCTGTGCACTGTGCCTGTATTTATCTTCGGCATAAAGAACGGTACTGCAACAGTGTCTGTTGTTGTGCTAGTCGCGACTTACGAGCTCCTGATCGAAGTGGGAACACTCAGATTGTGATTCTTCTTACGACAGACTGTGATGAGATTTATCACAGGGTACACGCGCCCATCGATCTGCATGGTCAGGAGCATAGTAGATCGGGCAGTCCGGTGTTACTGTTACGGGTTCGTCATGACGCGTGCGATTCACTCGATCGGCGTGCACGCAAAACACAATCGGATCAAATGGATCCGTTGAAACGCTTGGATCGTGGCAGAATACAGCGAACCAATGCGAGGATATGAAAGCACCCAACATTCTGCCAGGCGTCTCCGCGTCAAGAGTTTCCACTTCCGCGTCCGCAAACCTTTCATAGGAGTTTCCGCGGTGGTTGAGCACGGCGCTCCACAATACCGTGTTCGTCGAGAGCATTTGCGGGGCACTCGGGCTAAATACTGCGCCGTTTGTTGGCTTAAGTAGGTGGAAGTGTGTCGGGACATGCTACATCCAGGCGTGTCCCACTGAAATCTGGCTTTGCAGCCGCGTATCGTTCGTGTGCACCCGTGCACCGCTGAATTGGGGTTTGTGAGACTTTTGCAAGGAATATCTTATCTGCAATAGGCATATTAGAGGTGAAAGGCTGCAAGTATGGTCCTGCACCAATGCAATAAGTTCTCTCCGGAATGAGTTCCGTCTTCTGATGCATAAATTCTGGGATGCCTGCTGCACACCCATCGGAAGCGAGCAGCGGCATTCGCCGATTAGTGGGCATGGACGCGCGTGGTGAGGTGTCTCTTGTGAAGCGCACTGATTTGCTGCCACAATATCAATATCATTTTTCGCTGAAGCTATTTTACGGTATGAAACGCGTTGAGAGAGTTAACAGTAACGCCAATGTCATGATGGTGCATGTGGAAACTGCCTGCAGAAAAGGCTTGGCACGCTCTTGGGGTGTTCCTATGCGCGCGCGCTTCTTTGCACCGGCGCATCCGGGAGCAGTGGGTGTCAGCGGGAGCACTGAGCACGGAAAAAGGAACGCGTGATGATGCTCTCAAATTGGATAGCTAATAAGAAACAAAGTGTGTCGACGGACAGGGAAGGAGAAAGCGATCAAAAAGTTCCGCATTCTGCCACAATGGCGAAAGGTCATTTTTGGTAGTTGTCACTGGCGTGTGGGATGTTCTGTGAATCCGAGTTTTCGGACTCGTGCAGTGTCGCCAGGGAGCTGGAAATCCCTGGTCGTTGGGCCACCGTAGCGACTGAGACGTCTTCTGCCGGCAATAGGATGTCTTGGAGCTCCGGCTGTCCACGAGCGTCATTCATAGGGTTACCCCTTACAACGCCACGAGAAGCGTCCACCCCTACCACCCGGTGAGCTGGGGCCACCCCTGCCATCGGTGAGCCTGGGCCACCCCTGCCTCCCACCCGGTGGGCTGGGTCCGCCCCTGCCGCCCAGTGAGCCGGAGCCACCCCTGTCACCAGATGTGCCGGGTCCGCCCTTGCCACCCGGCTGCCGCCCGGTGAGCTGGGGCCACCCCTGCCACCCGGTGGGCTTTGGCCACCCCTGCCACCCGGTGGGCTTTGGCCACCCCTGCCACCCGGTGTGCTGGGTCCACCCCTGCCACCCTGTGAGCTGGGTCCGCCCCTGCCGCCCTGTGAGCTGGGTCCGCCCCTGCCGCCCTGTGAGCTGGGTCCGCCCCTGCCGCCCTGTGAGCTGGATCCGCCCCTGCCGCCCTGTGAGCTGGGTCCGCCCCTGCCGCGCTCCGCCGGCCGAGCTGGCCGTGGGCGGCGGCGGCGGCGCGCCGGCCGCGTGGGCGGCCGGTGGGTGGTGGGAACGGTCGGCGGGCGGACGGTGCACCGATTCCGCGGCGTCGGCCGCCACCCGGCCGCAGTGGTGGCGAGCACCTCGCCCGCACGTGTGGCCAACGTTGGCGTCTGAGAAGGAGCTCCTGATCAGGTGAGTCTGCGCTGAGTTGCTCCTGCACACCGCGCTTGCCCTGCAGCGGCGCGGAGCCTGTCGTCCGAGCTCCCCTCACCCTCCCCGGCCCAGCCAGCCCAGCCAGCCCGGCCAGCCCAGGATCTCATCGGGCCGTGTGGATCCGCTCCTTTTGGACTGTGTTGTATCCCTGGCCGGCGGCGGAGGTAAGGGGGGGGGGGGGAGGGGCAGTAGTCACAGGGTGAGTGGAGTCTATTGGTGGTCTGGTGATATGCCTGCATGCTGCCGGCCCTAGCTACCAGGGGGCTGACGCGGAGAGGGCGATCTCCCGCTTTCCACGTACCCTGCATGCGTCCGACAAGCGGGTCCTAGTCCCATTCGAGCCTAGCTCGCTGTCTTTCAACTTCCCCTGCCCATTCGTTCCACCCCGCGGCCCGGCAGACGACGCCGAGCGTGGCTGTGGTGAAGAATGCCGGCGGACTGCCGGCGTCGGGCGGCGGGAGGGAGGGAAGCGGGAGGGGTGCTCATTGCGAGGCGGACAGAGAACGAGCCGAGAGCGAACTTTGAAGGCCACCTGGCGACGGCCTTCCCATCGTCTCTACGGAATCCAAACCGCAAGCTTGGTTTCTTGCCGACACTTTTGTGTTGACGCGCCCAGGCATCTGTGCTAATTACGGCGCGTCTACAATCGTGGGAGTCTGGTTTGCGTTGAAATGCGCGGCCTACTGGAGCCGTTGCGCTCCCGGATTCAAACGATCTCACTGCGATCGGGCAAGTTGTTGTTTTTGCGTTGATTCGGGACGATGTGGACACTACCAGAGGCAGCGTCGGGCTGACAGGCCCTGCACCGAGAAAATGACCCACGCTACTGGGAGAAGGCGGGGTTCAGTTGGTCCTCTGAGTGGGGGCCGATCGGAATGGCCTTCCGGGACTGGGCACGGTGTAGGTACACATTGGTACCTAACGTTAGAAAAAATAATTGTGCACCATTCGTCGTGTTTAAGGCGGAACATGTCGTAAATAATCTTAAAACAGGTAGATTCATGCTCCTACCATCGAATTTCAATAACTACGATAGCGAGCTCCCTACCACCGCACGCGCCCCACCGCCTCGACTCCCTAGCGCCGTTTCTGCGTTGTCGGTGCGTAATTACAAGATTTCTGCTTATCAAAAACCATAAAAATGTACGGGACCAAGGTAGCAATAATAATGCAATGAAAAAACATTTCTTATCGCGTCTAGGTATGTTTGTGAAACGGACAGGCCAGAATAGTCCAGAGCATAGCCTAAACTACCCTACCCTAACCTAACCTAACCTAACCTAACCAAACCTAACCTAACCTAACCTAACCTAACCTAACCTAACCTAACCTAACCTAGCCTAGCCTAGCCTAGCCTAGCCTAGCCTAACAACCTAACCTAACCTAACCTAACTTGATCTAACCTAACCTAACCTAACCTAACCTAACCTAACCCCCCATTCTATCCCATTCAACCCAGTGTCCCATTGGCATCCATGTTCCATGCCACATATATGCACCATATTAAGAAGTTTTGTTTAGCCGCCTTATTCTCATTTTGGCTTTCATTCCCTCCCAAAAACGTTATATTTCCCCACCATGTTGACCAACCTACAAGCAATACGGAAGACTGCTTGGATACACAACAAACACATTTTATTGGATTCTTGTTACCTTGGCCTCGTTCATTTTTATGATTCTTGATGCGCAGTAATGTTGTGATCACGCAGTAATGTGATTACGCGTAGAAATGGCGCCGGGGTCGTGGTTGCTGCGTGTTTGCGCTCGGATGTTCGCTATCGTAGTTATTTAAGTTCCAAGGTATGAGCTTAGATGACCTGTTTTACGATTAATTACGATATGTTCTGCCTTAGAAACGACGATTGATGTGCAATGCTCTTTCCCAACATGAGGTAGCAATGTATACCCTGACCTTGGGCATAGTTGGCTCTCGGGAAGGAGACGGCAGGCCAAACAGCTCTCGGGTGGGCAGTGTTCGGGGTGCTCCCTGTGCCCCGCCTCAGGAACACGCCGGACTGGCACGTTGTGTTGGCTGTGCTCCGGTCAAATGTCCGTAGCGGAAGCATTTATTTATATATATATATATATATATATATATATATATATTCCGATGGGGACGTAGTAGTGACAACAAAATCTCTGCGGGGGCGGTGCAAAAATGATTTTTACCTCGTGTCCTTTTACTCGCCTCCATAGGATCAATGTAAAATGTTGCTCGGTGCTGGGAGTAGCTCCCCTACCCTCCGCCTCTTATCAGCCGGCGCTGGTACACAGTCCGGCTTGAGCCACGGCTGACGGGGAAGGAGCGGAGCTCGCGCTTATGAGCGCTCCGCTGCAGTAGGCCGCCGCCGTTCACGCCAGAGCGTGGAGGCGGCCGCAGCCCGGCGCGGCGGCGGAGACTGCTGAGGCGGCGCGAGCGGCGGCCGAGGCTGCCGTCAGACCAGCGCGTGTCGACGGGGCAGGTGGGGTGGCGGGGTCGCGAGTTCCGGGTCGATCACTGACGGCGCACGCCCACCCACAGCTCCCGTTACCAGGCTGGTTTGCCGCTGACGGGAACGCAACGCCCACTGCGGTCTGCACAGTCCCAGCTCAGGCGGGGACCTTCAGTGTGCGGAGGCGTGTAGGACAGGGTCATCGGCACTATTTTTAGCGGCCCGACGACGCGTTGAACTTCGGAATGTGGGGAGCGTGACAGCACTACACATGTGGAATAAGCGCCGCCACTGAATGGACGCCAGGAGCACCTAATGGGCGCATCGGACGTCAAGGGCAAATCGTGCAGACCTGGAAGTGTGCATGAATTACGTCACGTGGACTGTTCGCGCCTTA
Source organism: Pollicipes pollicipes (assembly GCF_011947565.3). NCBI lineage: Eukaryota > Metazoa > Arthropoda > Thecostraca > Pollicipedomorpha > Pollicipedidae > Pollicipes > Pollicipes pollicipes. Next base: position 22,475,783 of record NW_023596225.1, on the reverse strand, counting down.
AAATCGTGAGAGAGGAAAATGACCGGTCATATACAGGAAATGGGCGAACCATGTTAGCAAGCCCCCGAGGAGCTGTACAGTCCCTTCGGGCCAACAGTCGTGAAGCGGCAACCGGTCGCCTGTATATCGTCAGTGCGCCATGGGCGTGTTGATAGTGAGAGCTTGTTACCGCCTGTCGGCTTATTGGGTCGCACTCCGCTGGTTCGTGGCCAGTCTGAGGGTGGTGGGATGTCTGGTGTCAGTCTGAAGGCAGTCTCTATGGTCTGCTATCGATGTAACCCGATACGGTCGCACCGCTGGTTCGTGACCGGTCTGAGGGTGGTGGGATGCCTGGTGTCAGTCTGAAGGCAGTCTCTTTAGTCTGTTGTCGATGTAGCCCGGTGCAGTCGCACCGCTGGTTCGTGGCCAGTCTGGGGTGGTGGGATGTCTGGTGTCAGTCTGAAGGCAGTCTCTATGGTCTGCTGTCGATGTGGCCCGGTGCAGGGCCGACCGGCTGGCGGTGGGCCGGACAGCCCCGCGCCGACTGCGCAGCAGGTTCGGAGCTCCGCCCGGTGACCAGTCCGCCCCCGCGCCGCGTCCCGCCCGTGGGTGGTGAGCCCGGGCTGGGCGTCGGCCGCCGGAGCCTCTCCCGCCCCTGCACTAGGCGGGTCAGCTGTACCTGTCCCTCCACCCCAGCACCACACGGGTCAGCTGTGCCTGTCCCCTCCACCCCAGTACCACACGGGTCAGCTGTGCTTGCCCCTCCACCCCTGCACCACACGGGTCAGCTGTGCCTATCCCTCCATCCCAGCACCACACGTGTCAGCTGGACCTGTCCCCTCCACCCCTGCACCATACAGGTCAGCTGTGCCTATCCCCTCCACCCCAGCACCACACGGGTCAGCTGGACCTGTCCCCTCCACCCCTGCACCATACGGGTCACCTGTACCTGCCCCTCCAACCCAGTACCACACGGGTCACGTGTACCTGTCCCTCCATCTGTTTGGATAGTGGGCATTAAGGGGCGATGAGTTCGGATAGTGGAATTAACGAGGAAACTGTTGAAAATATCATTAAGAAAACGATGAGGCACTGGTGTTTATCACTTACGATTATTTTCGTTTCCTTTTTCTTTATGATTTGGTGCGGCTTCCTTGCAGGAGATTCAGCCTTTCTGTTTTAAGGGATGGAAAAGAATAAGCTGACTCCTAGGCATTGATACCATAGCAACGGAAAACAAGCATGTGCAATGCGATAGAAGTGCAGTTTGGCCGAAAACTGCAACAACAGTCAAATGACGTGGGAATAGGTCACTTAAAGCTGCAGTTAGTAGATCTAAGCTAATGATTCTAAACAGAAGTTTCTTCTTTGTACACCATCCAACGACCTGTGAGCACCATTAATGGCTAAAACGCCACGCACGTATTTTGGAGGAAATGAATATGATAATTAACGTAAAATTTGGGAGCGTAATTTCCACACACTTTTTCTTAGCGAAATCCTTAATCGCTTTAAATCCGACCCCTTAATCCAGCTGTCGCCTTGAACATAAGTGCAGGAACGTCCCAGAGATTAGATCGGCCAACCAATTTTGAAGTAGATTCTTTCGATTCGTCGCCGCACGGCTAATGTACGGTACTCGTGAAAATGCGTGGCCATAACACCCATGAATCTCACTGCTTCCGATAGCCAGTGTTCTTGAATATCTAAATTGATGTGGACTCTAAACGTCTGTGCTGGGGATGGGTGATTGATATTGCACCAGCGTGATTCGGGCATCGTCGATGTCTTCGATATGCGCGCCCGACAACCGTGTCACACAGCAAGTTCGCGGGGCATCCCTGTGTCTCCGCTTGAGGGCCTATCGTTCGCTACAATTACCCTGTTTACATGGGCAGCTGTGATTCGAATTAAGCCGGGACCCGTCCTCGATCCGAACTATCTGGCCCATGTATACACTCCGCGCCGTTCCGCTGATCGAATCGTGCGCCGGAGGAAATCCCTTCCCGTGAGAGGATCATCCGTTCAGGAAGGGATTTCGTCCGAATTATCGGCCGTCAGCTGTCTAAACAAAAAAAAAGAAAAATGCCTGGCGCACGCAGTTCTGTTCATAGCCATTTCAGCTTTGTGCGGTGTTACGCTTTTCCACGGGTTTTTAGCTATTGCTCGAGACGGTTCAAGTCCAGGATGGTAAGGGAAAAGAGAAGGAAGGTGAAGTTGACATCATGCTGCTAAAACTACTCTTATTATTGAGGGCCTTGAGTGGCTAGCAGCACAGAAATGCTCACGTAATTTGGCCTTGCTAGGCGCTTGATCTATGCAGACAGCAGGCGTCGACGGTGTTTGGTGCTATCTTTCCGCCTAAAGGTTAGATTAATTTACATCTGGGGCAGGCTCCATGCTTCCAAAAGCCAGATGGAGGTAATATGGTTATTTTATATAGCTTTGACTTGTTCTCATTTTAATTTTTGGATTGCTCAAAATTCTTGCAGAGAATGCCTCCAAGTTTCATTCATTAAGTAAATACCTTAAGTCCCCAGGAGTGTTTTTGCAGATGTTCCTTAAATTAGGATGCTGGTTGCTTGTCAGTTAAATTTGTGTGAGAAAGGTAGCTTAAAAATTGCTGCACGATATGACGGATGAACAAATATAGATCATTGCAGTCAGCTCGGAATGTGAACTTTTTTAATGGTAGGACCGAAATTGCCCAATGATGGGGTCAAAACAGCAAGAAAGCAAATGTGAACACTGGATGAAAATAGTTGTCATCATTACTCTGCTAAATCCAAGTTTGTGTGTTCCATGTGCAGGAAAACAGTGCATAAACTAACACCTAACACGATGGCTCATGCTGCATGGAGAACATGTCTGTGTTGCATATCATCACCTGTTTTTGTGCTGGTGATTAAATATGTCACCTTGGTGCTTTTTTGTGATGGGTGTCTTTGCAGGCCACGAGGTAGGTAATTCAACTGTTCAACAATTCTTGCAGGGAGTACCAATAGTTTCTTTCATTAGGTGAATACATAAATGCCCCAGGATTGATTTTGCAGACATTCCTCCTGTGACTTGAACACTTGGTTGACCACCTATTGGCAGGAGGGATGTGCTGGATATTGGTGACTGGCTTGTCAAGGAAATATGAAGTTACGTCACACTGGTAGACCAACTGGCAAGGAAGCGGGGCCTGGAATATTTGTTTTTGATGCAGTTAGGCTGTTTGTTTGTGTCAGTTTAATGTGTGTGAGATAGGTAACTCAATAATTCCTGCATGATGCAAAGGATCAACAAATATAGGCAATAGATCATTGCAGTCAGTGCAGAATGTGAACTATTTTTAATGATGGGACAAAAATTGCCCAGTGATGGTTCCAAAATGTCAAGAAAGCAAATGTGAGCACTGGATGAAATTAGCTGTCATCAGGACTCCGTCGAATCCAGGTTTGTGCATTTCATGTGGAAGAAAAACAGTGCATAAACTAAGTAAACCTAACCTAATGCCACATGATGTGCAGAGAACATCTGCAGTGCACATCATTACCTGTTTTTGTACTGGTGAGTAAATATGTTGCCTTGGTGCTTTTTTTGTGACATGTATCCTTGCAAACCATGAGGTGGATAATTGAGCTGTTGCTATAATTAATCATTTGTTATGAATTTTGAGCCCAGATTGCTTTTGTCATGACAGCTCTGGGGCTGGTTCACGTTATGATCTTTGGACTGTGCGAACACGGCTGTTTGTGCCACCTAGCCATCAGTCCATATCAGCCAATGCTGTTGACTGCAAGGATATCAAAGCAGTATTTCAACCCTAGTATGTCAAGAAAGCAAATAGCTGCATTCTGACTTGCCAGTCCATGCCAAGTCTAAATGGCAATGCTGCCCTCAGGTACTAATTGCATTGGATGGGGAAAGACAACATAGTTACACAATTTTTGCCACTAACTGTGTAGCATTCATGAGTCATTTCTGTAGCTTAGCTCACTGTTGCAGGCTGCTCATAAATGCATTGGTGCGGGATTAGGTAATGTGTTTCTTGGGCTGCGCAAAGTAGATGACATGATGCTGGGTGGCATACTGATGAGTGTGGTAAGTTTGTGAGTGTCATTGGCCAATACAAGAAAATACTGATTTCGTGCTAGCCAGTTTCCTGCTAGTAAAAAATTGCATATAACACTGCTTATGTGACAGATTTGGCAGTGCTGACTGCGCAACTCCTGTGTTTCAAGTGCTATGGCTTGTGCTGTAGCTTCAAAGCCTGAGTCCCGCACAGATCATTTTTCCAACGGAGTCCATTTCCTCCTCGCCCTCAAAGCTGTCTCGCGCCCACCATGGCTCGTGACATTCGCCATCCATACGCAGAGTACCGGCTTTTTTTCTTCTTGTTTTGTTCAGTTCGCCTCAAAAGCGCAGTTTTCGCCCATAACCCGTTCCTTGGTTCGAACTAAGCGGGATCGAACTATCGACCGTTAATCCGACGTAAAGCCGGTTTCCCATGTAAACGCCCCTCGCCGAGAGGGTTAACGTCGCATGATCCGTTCCGATCTTAATTCGAATTATCCTCGGCTGCCCATGAAACCGGGTAAATGCCACCGTATACGGGACTTTCGAAAGATCATTTGGGGCAAACTCGTACCTCGGGCAAACTCGTCTGTGCCCGTACCTGAAACATTGGCGAAAGTGTAGCCCGTGTATTGGGGAGGGGGAGAGGAGGGGGGAGGTGGGGGGGGGGGGGGGGGGGGGTATGACTGGTGGTGTGATTTCTCATCGTGTTGTGTTAAGGATGTGTCACTACTTCTCAATCGCATTGCTTCTGAGCTGATCATGTTTCAGTGCGTGATGTGGCATCTGTTAATGAAGAATTTTGATGCGATGCATGCGCTAGATGTGTCTGTTCCAGTATTTTTCGACCGCAGTGTTTCCTTGCAAATGCCCTTGCAGTGCCCGATGCGCACTGTATCAAATAATAGTGGACCACAAACATTTTGCGACTTTGCAGTGCTTAGACTATGTGAGCATTCACGGACTAATTTACATGTGTCGACCGTCCTGTGAAAATATTATTTCAACATTCACCCCTCGAGTGTTCCGTCGGAAATTCACCCGCCATTTCTTTTTTATCTCAGACTTTCACGCTAGGTAATCCCTTCACTAAATGGCACGTGCGTTTTCTAGTTGAATTGTATCCTTAACGTTGAATGCATTCTTGTAGACATGTGCACTTCAAAGTGGTAAATATAACTGAAACATTATTTAAAGTTCAAGCAAAGCCTTACCACTGCATAGCTTCCCAAGGATTCTGTTCAGCTCGATTGCTCGCTTGAATACGTTTTCGCGATCGTGAAAAACTCCGAAGTCTGTGCATACCAGCGAACAAGACATACTCTGGTTCGTTTTTGCCTGTGTGGCTGCGTTCGCTTGCTCTCTTCGCACTCTCGCTGCATCTGAATGCTGTGCCATTTTAAACATATGCCCGTCTTTGTCTTTCCCCTTCGTTTCAGATGTGCCAGATATGTCCACTTGGGCCGTACTGTCTGCTCCCCCCCCCCCCCCCCCTTTCATATGCGCAAGATGGGTTCACCTGGGCTTTACTCACCACGATTGATAATGCCATCTCGATTTTAGAATTAAAAGCATTCATATTCTCTTTAACCTTCATTGCACGTGGTGTGTGTGAACGAACAGTCGAGGCGCCCTGATGCTTCGCATTGTACATGGTGGCCGAGCGATTCGAGCATACTCAGTCCTCGTTAGCCGACAGAGCCAGGGAAGCCTGAAAGCCTCGCTCCCCACTCACATCCCGCCTCGACACTGGTTCCACCACTGACTTGGCCCTGGTCGTTTCGTGTGCGGCAGGTCGCGATGGCGGCGATGAATGGCGCGGCCGGCCTCATGGAGGCGATCTCGGCGCGCCTACGCCGCGGTGACGTCACGTTGGAGCGGGCCGACAGCAGCGGCGACCTGTCGGCCGGGCCGGCAGAGCTGCGCTGGCACGACGCGCCCATCGCCACGTACAGCGGCGAGCAGCGCCTCTTCCGCTGCGGTCAATGTCCGGTCACGGCCTTCGTGGCCCGCCCCATGGCAGAACACTGGCTGGGCACGCACGCCGACTTCAAGGCGTTCCAGTGCCCGCACTGTCCGTACATGAGCTCGTGGCAGCGCTGCGTGCGCATGCACCTGGTGCGCCACCACGGCGACCGCGTCTCGGAAGTGTCCGAGTTCAACAACAGCAACGTCATGACTGAGATCCTGGACCGGCTGGCGGTGCTGAAGCGGCAGGGCGAGCAGCAGGCGCCGACCTCGCCTCCCGAGGAGGAGGCGGCCGACGGCGCCGAGGAGGCGTCCGGCAAGCGGCACCATTGTCCTTACTGTCCGTACTCGACACACCGGCGCGACCTCTACAACCGGCACGAAAACATTCACAAGTCGGACAAGCCGTTCCAGTGCTACATCTGTCAGCGCATGTTCAACCGTGCCGACCACGTGAAGAAACACTTTCTGCGCATCCACCGCGACGACCCGTACGACGTGACTCGCATTCGGCGCATCCCGCCCAAGACGCTGACGGCGCAGGTGTACTACACTCGCGCGCCGGCCATCGCCGCCGAGCGGCACATCAAGCCACGCGCCAAGGCGACGCCGCCGCCGCCCTCACCGCCGCTGGCCCGCGAGGAGACCAAGCCGCTCGTGCTCAGCCCGAACGCGAGGGTGGTGTCGCGGCGCGGCAGCGGCGGCGGTGGGGGCGGCGGCGGCCGGAAAGGGGCGCCGCAGGCAGCCGCCTCGCCAACCGGCACCGCCGACCAGAAGGAGAACCGCCAGCAGCCGCTGGGCGGCTCAGTGCCGGTGTCGGACGCGGCAGACGATGGGGCCGGCGGTGACGCGGCCGAGCCTGCCGAGCGGGCCGGCCGCCAGGGCTCTTTCGCCTGCGCCGAGTGTCCCTGGCGCGGCTTCGACTCGTGGTGCCTGAAGCGGCACATGAACACGCACACAAAGCCCTACACGTGCCCGCTGTGTCCGTACAAGGCGGCGCGCTCGGAGCGACTCACCTGGCACGCCTCCAAGGTACACGCCAAGAAGATCTGCATCAAGTGTTTCTTCGTCTGCGACGACCCGGTGGCGCTCAGCATGCACCAGCTCAACACCCAGTGAGTGACGCCACACGCTGGCCGGCCCGCCGTCGGTGGGATGAATGTGATCGGAGGGCTTTGAGAAATATTTGGAGTTTTAGTCGATAACCGATGTGATAAACGACATTATGATTTCCCGTCTAGTGTGCATCAAAGAGAATCCACGACAGAACGTTAATTTGCGCATTCGGACCAACGCTGCGGCTTCTGCAATAGTGTCGGGGTGTGTTTATTTGCTACCACTGCCTCTAATGATCTGTACTTCCGAAGGTAAACAACTTGCATCTTGCATCACTGGTGGTAAACTGGCATTGCGGTAATGACCATACATTTCACGCAGATGTTTGGCATTGTAGGAAAGAAGACTGTCAATGATGATATTTTCTACGATAACTCCGAGATGGGACTGACGAATGGTTGGACGGATAGACTGATGATGCTGGCAGATGATGGGAACACTGTCCACTGTCATCTGACCGGCGTGCCGTGCCTGCTGTTCCAGTCAGAACGGTCAGAGCCGGCAGGGCTTCACGTGCGTCATGTGCGCCAGCAGCTTCCAGCTGCACGCCGAGCTGGAGGCGCACATGGTGACCGACCACGGCCGTCAGATGCTCGACTGCGCCGTCTGCCTGTTCCGCACCACGGACCCGGCCGTGCTGACCGACCACGTCCGGTACAGCCACCAGCGCGGCAGGGGCAGCCCGCCGCCGCCGGCACCGGCGCCGGCCGCGCCCGTCATCCTCAACGTGCCGTCCGTGCGCAGCGAGCCGACGCCGTCGCCGCCGCCGGCCGAGCCGGAGCCGCCGACGCCGGCGCCGGCGCCGATGCCGGCGCTGCCGCTGCCGCTGCCGCCGGGGCCGGCGCCGGACTGCGAGCTGTGCCGGCTGGTGCGGCCGCCGCTGGTCTGCGTGCACGGCGGCCGCCGGCTGCGCTGCCAGGCGGCGCGCTGCCGGTTCGAGACGGTCGGCGACGGCCCGCTGGAGGCGCACGTGGCCGAGCGGCACGCGGACGGCGCGCTGCGCTGCCCGCACTGCGCGGCGCCGCTCGGCTCGGTGCTGGAGTTCTGCCTGCACTGGCCGCTGCACCACGTGTCGCTGTGCTGGAGCTGCGCCGAGCTGACCGAGCAGCACTTCGGCGTGCTACCGCCGCCGCCGCCGCCGCCGGCCGCCGAGCCACCGGCCGCCATCGACTGCGCCTCCTTCCTCCGCCTGGAGATGACCGAGCAGGAGGAGGACGATGACGAGGAGGCACTCTTCACAGGTGAGGAGGACGAGGAACCGGCCGCCAAGAGGAGCCGCAAGCAGCCGCGGCCGCAGCGCCGGGCGGCCTCGCCGTGCGGCGCCGCCTCCGAGGCCGGCGCCAGGCAGCGCCGGCCCTGACCAAGTCCGGCGGCACGGTGGCGGCACCGGCACGCCCCAGCGCTAGCCGAGGCACACGGAGGATAGAGAAGGCAGGTCTGCAAATATCTCTGGGGTGGGTGAGATGAACACCCGGAACGGTCCGAGGGAGAAGAGCGAGTCGGAGAGCGAGGACAATGGTCACAAAATAACATGATGGACGCTGATGCCCGTCGTGTTGGGCTTACGTATTGCTCAAAATGGTGTGGTTGAATTCATGGTGTATATGGAAAGGTGGAATCTCTCGTGGCCAATCACTTCCGTATGAGCCGTGTTCTTCAGGGAAAATAACTTGCTATAGTGCGATGCATTGCCTCTAGTCATGTGTGTCATGTACAACGTAGAGTCCAAGAGTGTGCAGTAGCGGTAGGTAGTTAGGTAGGTTAATGTTTCGTTTCCATCCTTCAATGAGTGTGAAAATATCAATGCTACTTTCTGTTGTATTCAATTGAGAAAGCGTGATGGATGTACGTATCGTGTGAGCAAGACGTTTTCTCAACGAAGGAGGCCTAACAGCATGCATGAGGTTATTTTCATACTTCATTACATCGAGCCATATCTAAATGAAACGAGCACTTTCCTCAATCCATGTGCCTAATATTGATCTTCAGAAAAGCATATATACCCGATGGAGAGACAAATATTTTTGTACTTCTAAAGCATAAGAAACAGCCTATCCATGAGGAGGAGGCAAAATAAATGAAGCAGTTTCTGAAGCTGATCACGAATGAAAACATGCATTCTGGGAACATTAGACAACGGGTGCCCGGTGGATTGTGGTTCCGATGTGCCATAAGCGCCCGGTCTGTGCAGTTTCAATGGAAACTGCACCGCTGGGAACAGCGAGTGAGGAGGTTAGAGTGTGGACGCATTGCATGTGCTCACCCTTTTGACATCTGGAGCGTCATGCGCATGGCTGACACATCTTTGCACATTCTGTCACACTTCAGTATGTGCATGGATCAGGCATTTCCAGCAGGAGTGGACTTCAGCATGGAATCAAAATGTACAAATGTAGTTGCACCAATGCAAACGACTGAATGTTTTGTGTGACTTTTTGTATTGGAGGCGTTTGTTAAATAAATGAAACAGCTGACAGTGCTTGTGCTGTGTGGGTGCAACGTGACATCCGCAGTAAACGCGCACTAAAGCCCTAATTAACAACAACAAAAGCGAGCAACTACGTCTTCAGGGCACCGGGTGACTACGACAAAACAGGATCGAGTAAAAACAGGTCGGAGTAACCCCCCCCCCCCCCTTCACTCTGTTATTCAGTGTCGCGTCGATAGCTCGGTCAGCGTCACACAACGGGCTTTGATGCGTCCACTGTTCCAGGAAAGGGACAGGGGGCCAGGGGAACCAGATGGGAAAGGAGGGAGGGGGGGGGGGGGGTATGGCGGCGTCCACCGGCTTCCGTCAGGGCTGGTGTCCCAATCCGGGATGAAATGCTTTGGAACCCCGTAACGGTGGTACCGTGGAGCTGTACTTCGACTTGCAATGCCTGACTGTTGCTGGTACCCGACATACCGTCCTACACTGAAAACGCCAACAGCTGATACTTCGGCACCGGGACCAGCTGAGCATAGCCGGCGCTAGCTGGGCGCCCCTGCGTCTGCGGTCCGGGCCAGTGGCGGTACCAGGATTCGTAGGACTCGGGATCAGCGGGCCTTGCCCGGCGGAGAGCGGTCGGGCCTGAGGTGCCGCAATCCGCTGTACTCGAGCAGACCAGCCTCGTTGGGCTCAGGACGACTCAGAGCAGGGCTGATGTCAAGCTCAGGACGGCTCAGAGCAGACCAGCCTCGTTGGGCTCAGGACGGCGCAGAGCAGGGCTGCTCTTCTATCTCCCCGTCGTTTACCTCTAACCTTCACTTAGCTCGGTGCGTTCCCATACTGCAAGGATGAAATGCTCAACGTGTAAAATGGGTGTCTTAACACACGGCCCAGGGGTGCTATATTGCTCAGTTTTAGCCTCAATCGATGCTGCGAGAATGCAGACACGGCTCTTACTTCGGTTAAAACGGCCTGGCCGCCTATCGATCTGGTTTGCTTTGCGTAAGTTGCCAAGTGCGTGTCAATGTTCAAGCCACACGCAGCGGTAGGTGGATACAGAGAAACGTCCGCTTCCGGTCGTGTTCGTAAAGCCCCACTCGAGTAGGTGTTACTATCCTAATCGTTAAATCTGAAGGGGGCCGTTGAATGACAGCATGCAGGTAATGAACCGAGCAATTGACCTTGTACGTGTTGGGGTTAACGACTCGGAAGTCCTCCACCGAGGACATTCACGACATTTTAGAACAGTTTAAGGGCCCGATGCAACGCTCAGGGGTCCCGTGCGGCGGTCTGGTACTGCCAATGAGGTCATGGATCGACTCCCAAAAGTGACCTGAAGGCGCTAGGCCGCCAGCAGGCTCTGGGACGATCCCAGAGGCTCGACACATTTCCGGCGGAAACTTGAAACGTGCCATGCTGCTGGACAGTCTGTCGTGTTGGCGATGGTAGAAGGGCTTGTAAAAATCACTGTGCATCAGACACAGTTGCACACTCCCAGCAGGGTACTCAATGGGCATGTTGGCACCGGGGCACATACTCCCGTATAATTTTTTTACATAAGTTAATGCGACTAAACGTCGAATAAACGTCGAAGGTCATCGGATTTGGTCTATAGAAAGTAGTAGAAATGATCAGTGCCCTGTGGTCAGATGGCTCCAATGAAGCCAAACCACTGATGTTTAGTTGTAGTTCTACACATGATTTTAGAAATATTGCCCTCGTTTGTCGTATCATGTTATGTTTCGGCTCGTTCGTTCTGAAGTTAGTTTATCATCTCAATTGTAATCAACGTCTATCCCTTGACCCTCATTGCATATTAAAATATACTTTATGATCGTCATGAATTTGGATTTCGGGAACTCGTCACGGAACTCGTTCGTGCTCATGCTGTGCAACAGATAGCAGCAGTTCAACAACAGAGAGCAACAGAGAACACAGCAGTTCACCGTCGGAGTCCGCGAGACGGCGCGGGAACCGTTCCGGGCAGGGGCCGGGGAGGGAGAGGGGGAGGGGAGGGGCGGTCCAGCCCTGACTCAGCTCAGAGGCGGGCCGTTGCAGATGTGGTCCTCTGGAGACAGAGGGGTGCACCCCAGCCTCCGGCTAGACCGGGGGAGGGGGGGCCGCCGTCCCCCTTGGCGAGCCGCCGAATCAATACCAGACGGCGGCAGGGGGAGGCAGGCGAGGGGAGGGGAGGGGACACGTCACCCCCGCGCTCCAGACCCCGACCGAAACGCGATCAATACCGGCGGCGGGAGGTGGGGTGGCGGGAGGAGCGACCACAGCTGAGGCTGGGGCCGGGCCGGCCGCCGCCACCGCACCCGGCCAAGGTCCGCCGCTGCTGGGCTGGGCTTGAAGGCATGGCGCCTGTCGGGGGCAGCCCAGCCCGACCAGCCGACGTCCCCCTGTGCATGGCGGTTGGTTGGCCACGGGACCACAATGGTCCGTGATGGGACGTGTAAGATGCAAGACGTAGGGAGTAACTCCGGAGTGGCGTGAGAGTAGGTGTATGGCGGAACTCGGGAGTGGCGTGAGAGTGGATGTATGGGATAACTCCGGAGTGGTGTGAAGGTGGATGTATGGGCGAACTCCGGACTGGCGTGAGAGTGGATACACGGGGGAACTCCGAAGAGCCGTGGGGGTGGATACATGGCGTGCATCGTCATTTCGCCTTTGTCGTGTCGTCCTGGTGAGGGCAGACGGTGCCTGAGAGCTGCTCAATAACCATTGGTTGTGCCGATTAATCGACAGTACACCATCACATACTGCCTATTATTACGAACATCTGCTCCGTCTGGTATGCGACTAGCCTTACCTGACGGCCAATCTAGTACGGCTCTCTGCAGCCGTAGTAGTTTAGCTGGCTCGACTCGTCGCTCGGGTTGCATCACTTGCTTCACTTGGTGATGCAGGTGCATATCACCACAGTCAATCAGGAGATGTGATACCGCCGTAGTCTCAGGCTCGCCGGAACCTCATTTGACGGACAGATCGCTCGTGAGCATCGCAATAGTAGTCAACTGTCTGATTGCGGTTCGAACGGCCGCAGTCGACGACGAGAACCAGGGTAGTTCAAGAGCCGGAAACAAGCTGGCCGAGCCACCACGGTCCCTTTTCCAACAGCAGCTGCGTGCTGTGTAACCTTCATCCACGATACGTGATCAAAGCATACCCTTGACATGCAGTCCTTGACTCGACAACTGGCGCACAAATGTGCTACAAAAAGGCTGCGATCCCCATAGTTGCTGGCGCCTCGCCCCTCTCCCAGAACGCCAGTTTCTCCCAGAGCGCCAGTTTGGACCTCTGATCATCAACAAAGCCTCTCTGGCCGCCAATCCCAACGACGCCCCTGTTTGGGCACGCCATCCTCAAGCATGCCCTGCTGTCCTACTGTGACCCGCGTTACAGCCCGATACATGCTGCAAAGCGGCAAACCATGCTTGCAGCTGGCCTCGGATTTAGCAGCGCCACACGCCACCACCGCTCAGGCCCGCAACGGCGGGCCACTACAAGCTCTTGATCCGCTAAACGATAGCTCACCGCGTCGTGGCACTGGTGTACTCTGGGTCGCCACGGTGACGGTACAATCAATCTCGGGCGGCCGGGCTCTGAGGATTCTGAGGAGCCGGTCACGTGTTCTGCTCAACAGGGCTGGTCCGGCGGGGAGGCACTGGCTGCCGACTTCGGACTCGGGTCACGGGCGGGTCACGGCATACGCCGTCAGCCAGAGCCTCCGTCACTGCATTACCGACCGCGGGCGACAAACGTGACGGCGCAGGACACTGCGCGGTAACGTTGACTTCTATCCGACAGGCGCGTAGCGAGGACGTTCCAAACTCAGAGCGCGGAGATCAGAGAGCTGTGCTCAGAGCCTGCTGTGCTCTTGCCGTGCTCCTCCAGGTCGATCTTGTTCGACCGGGCTAGGTCTGGTCAGAGTGGCGACGGCTACACCTTTTAGGCGAGTGCTGACGGCCAAGACCACCTGCCAGGGGGGGGGGGGGGGGGGCGGGTGCGTGACACGTGATATACTTCGGCGAAAGTTCCTGGTGAACTGGCACTGCTCTCCTGAAGAGTTCATGGTCTTCGTCACGAACTGCGTTCAAAAAAGTTCTGATTGTAATTTTCTCGAAGACGTCAGGAAAATTAAGCAAAGGAGATCCTCAACCCGGCTCAACTTCATGCTTGTGTCAACAGATCGACACGCATGCAAGACGGAATAGTGGCTTGATGGTCCCATTCCCTAAAACGTGTTCGGGCTGGAGGTCAATTAAGCCCCCGAAGGTCCTTCCGAAATGACTTCCAAATGGTTTCCAAACGATTTCCAAACGATCTCCAAACGATTCCCAAACGATTTCCAAAATTTTGCCGAGCTGTAGAGAATTGAATAACCGATCGCTAAGTATACAAATATATGTAACTTGCAAGGTTACACCTTACAAGTGTAACCTTGCAAGGTCAAGCCCACAGCAGGTCAAAGTCAGGCCATGTATCCAGGGAATCATTCAATCTGATGCAGCAATGAACGGTTAGACGAAGCCATGCATTTCTGTGATAGCCTCCTAAGTAACGCAGCGATTGAATTAACAAATTCCATTGACCTAAGGTCAGGTATGAAGGCCAGACCAAGGTCAAATCCAACAGTTTTCTTACTCTAGGGCGCGCTCTTTCGGGGTAGTTTCTGGTGTTCATTTTGAATTTATTAAGAGCAGGAACCACATTACATATCCTCCATTGACTTTTTAAAGCTTAGAATAGGTCGTTGACCTATTATGACCCCCGGTAATCATTTTGTCTTTAGGAACATGTTGCCTGGCGTAATACTTGACGCTCATTTAAGTGCAAAAATCAAAATACTGGCATTGTTTTGGTCATCATTGCCTTCGAACGATCACACGATGTCACTGACTTGGAGTGAACACAAATCACTTTCTGCTTAGAATAGGTATCTAGGTCTGCAGCGGTTGCATGACAAGGTATGGGAACACTTTGGACACCAATGTGGAGTTTGGCACTGTTTTATCTTAATTGCCTCGAAGATCATAGCCTAGCAAGTACAATGTTGACACAAATGAGTTCACGCACACGTCAACACACCCTGTAAATTCGATGTTTCTAGCTTCCTTACTTTCTGAGATCTCAGCGAGGGATCAAATTAAGCCCCTACTCGAGCGAAGGGTGTACAACCGGCCACCTGGGTGCGCGTTAATTAGCCTTGCCGTGCGGTGTGACAAAGCCATGTCCGGGCAGATAGGCAGGGGCAAAGTAGCATTGGCCATTTCACCAGTCTTATGGCCGAAGACTTATCTGTTATGGCACGTTGTGGAGGGGAGCATCTCCCTTCCCACTCAACGATATGAAGCTATATCCCAGACGACGAAGGGCGACCCTAGCCCGTGTCACGTGACCAACCACCGCCCGAAACCGCCCAGGATGGGACCAAACCGCTCTCATATATATGTCGATGGTTTTAGAGAGTGAAACGTGGACGTGATCGAACTTAGTTTGTCTGTCACGTGATCAATGTCACACATCTTAGGGACAGAAAGGAACATGGTTGGCCGGGTGACGAGGTACGATTGCCCGCCAGGTCAAAAAGTCTGCACGATTGCCTGCATGTTTCTAACCACAGCCAAAGCCTCATTCCGCTGTTGTGAACATGAACAGCACCCATTCGGACTCCATTTCCCGTATAATGAACCAACTGAACCAGCGCGGTGAACAGGCTGTCAGCCAAGTCGTAGAAACAGGTCAAATCATGCCCCGCTTTAGACGATGCTGCATGTGTTGGTACGTTGCTGTCGGTTGTTAGCACATCAGGCAACACAATTCGGCAACAAGTTCACCGTAACAGGTATCCTAGAATTTTATCATCATGCTCATAATTTGACACGATCTCGCCTGACCTAATCTTAAAGAGCTTTCAAAGGGCAGGGAGGGGAGGGATTACCGAAGGCATAGGCCTTGCAAATCGAATTTCGGCATGCATTGACATGCATGTGAATAAATGTTGACTGAAAAAATAGAGTTAAGCTCGCACAAATAAGTAAACTGAAAAAATGCGATGTTCATATATGCCACTCAAGAACTTTTGTACGCCGACGGCACGCTAAAGTAGGGTTTTCACTGATAAACTTCTGGATACATCCTTTTTTCTGCGAAATCCCATACAAACCCCGGTAATCTAACGCAACTTCAATTCAACAGCACCCAATAGCGACTTGTGACCATCTTTCTGATTCGGCGACAGGAGCCGCCGCCTTTGGTTGTTGGTACAAGCATGAAAGATGGAAGTCTATCCTACAGGATGCACCCACACCCGCTGACGCACACCCCTTTTACGGTGTCTCACCCATAGAAGTCATAGGTCACACATACGGGACAAGCGGGCCCGTCTCTGAAAGAAAAACATTAGCCCCAGTCGATTGAAGCCGTATTCACATTTTGACGACTTTTGACCTACATACGATGGTGGGGCGGAATGTCCCCAGTTTAAGCGATCGCGTGTGAAGTACCCTACACACAGTCTGTTCTCAAATGCGGCACACCGCAAAATGTCAAAGTTTCCAGCAGAAATGCCGCGCCTCTTAACATTTTTTAAGGATTACAATCCACTTTTACTCACAGGCGGGTCCAGTGGATAGGCCAACAGCCCCTTCCCAGAACTGATAACAGCTCAGCCTGTCCCTCTCGCTGCGCTTGTATGTCGTGTCGCGGGCGCGGGATTTAAAACCCAGCTCCTCTTCAAATGTCATGTCGGATCGGCCACTGCTTGATTGCATTCTACACAGAACGCGACGAACGTGAAAGGAAATGAGAAATACTAAAATATATTTCCAAGAAAGACCCAGTACATCTTGACACACCAAACGAAAGCCGAAAAAATCGACGAACAACATATGAACCACAGTTCAGTTATACAATTAAACACTACCCACCATTGCAGTTTTATATCTCTAACCACTCTCTGCAACTCACGAACATAAATGTAGAAGACACTTCGATACAGCACACATGTCTAGCAATGTAGCCCCACCCCTGTCGTCGCCTCACAGACGTACGCCGTTGGTTGGCCTCACCGACGCCCGCCGCCACGCTACCGGGGTCATCAGGACCCGGTCCCCGGCAGAGCACCAGCCGCCGCTCCGCAGACGGACACTCGTATGGAGTCGGGAGGCGCACCACCTCCCGGACCGAGAACTGGGCCCAGTCAGCTGTCCACACCGACCGCACTGGCCGTCCGTCTGTCGCACGGGCAGCCGAGGTGAGCCGGGGTGAGCCGGGCCGCCGACCGCTGACCGCACAGGTCAGGCGGGCCGTAACAGCAGGCTGAGACTGACAGAGCGCCGCCGCACAGCCCCAGCCACACGTCCGGTGTCGTCCACGCAGCTCCGGCCACACAGCCCGTCCGGCCCGCGGGCTCTCCCGTCGCTCGCACCGCCGGCACATCGCAAAGAACAGAGGCGCTAGCCGCCGGCGACGACGTGTGACAGCGCGGCCCGGCCCCAGCCGGTCGCGGCCCCGGCTGAGTCCCGCGGGGGACGGCGTCCTGCTGACCGGGCCGGCCGGCTGCGGCGCCGCCTCCGGCTAGCTGAACATGGTGTCCTGGCTGAGCGAGGCCGTCACGCGGAAGAGCTGGTCGGAGATGAGGCAGCGCAGCCGCTGCGCCAGCGGACGCGAGCCGGGCCCTGGACGGGCGCACGTCACGCGCAGGATGTACTCCTTGGTGACGGGCGGCGGCAGGCCCTGGTCCGGCTGCGGGTCAGGGGAGGCGGTCAGTGCGCGGCCTGGGGCGTCAGCAGCGCGGCGGCGGCCGTCCTAGTGTGGCCGACGCCCGCCCCGGTCGGTCGAACCGGAAGAGCCCGCTCATACACGTCACGCTCCACTGACAAAACTGTGACGGAGAGATCTGGAATGGTCAAACTCTGTGCAACGGCGACACAAACGGGGTTGTACCCTCGCAACATGAGTTGGTGGGGCTGAGCAGTAAAACATGACGAAACTGACCCCCAAAATGCGCAATGAAACGCCTTTCTCCACGGATTTGGTCCACTTTCTTCTTGAAGAAAATAATTTCACTCCTGGTCAACGCCAATAAGCCAAAAAGGTCACAATATCACATATGTACAGAAACTGAACAAGAAAGGGTTCACAGCACATGACAGCAGCTAGTTCTGCCGTGCAAAGGTAAAATCCCATGTGTCGATTTTTGGCCATTTTGCGTGTTTTACATTATCTGATTCGTCTACTCACGCTGAATTCAGTTATTTAGACCATCAGTTGAAATTTTCACAAACTTTTGGCCCTTTCTTTGAGCTAAAAGTTTCCGAAAATTTCGAATATTGGTTTAAACATTCGAATTCAGCAGGAGCAGACGAGTCAGATGACATAAAAACGCAAAATGGCCAGCCATAAACATATGGGGACAGACATAAACATAAACCTTTGGCGGCAGAAGTACCACAAACATATCTTTTTGGGCCGCGATTTAATTTAAATACGGTGTGCACACACCATTCCAGAATTTGATTACTGGTATGCACGACCCAACATCATGCCATGCCACTGACAATTTGGCCTGGACATATCACGTACCACATGGTCATGCACCGAGGGGGTAAAATGCTGTTTTCTTTCAACGTTGGTTATAAGCGACGTTGCAGGCCGGGCGTGTCCTAAATTAACTATGCGAGACTATTCCACTGTGCGGCCGGGTCCGGTCCGACCATCACACTCTCTGGAAGCCAACAGTCTTACAACCGCCGATCAGTCTCGTGTAGCTTTTAAGCAACAAGAAAGCGATTAACCAAAGCTGTGCTGTGCAAATGCCTAGACAACGGCATGGAAGCTGTTTGTTTGGCCACGCAGGACTTCCTGCAATATTGTGATATATAAGATTTTACCTCCCCCATTCAATAAGCAGGAAAGCATGCCGTTTTCAAACAGCCAAAAGATAAAGGACGCGAGCGAAAACAGGGTGTCTGTTCTGACGAGCTGGGATTGCAACGACACGAGACTAGCATGATTATGACGGGGAGGGGGGGGGGGGGAATACAAATGTATGCTCGGTAGCGTGGATCAGTGTCAGAAGACGGCTCCGTGCCCTCGTGCATCAGCCCTACCGCCGCTTGCATTCAGCATGCTTTTAGAAAAGGCGTCCGTTCCCACTAATCAGAGCAGTTGAAGACGCAATATCGTTTGAATAGGCCAATGCACCGCTTAAAGCTCGCTAACGGATCTCAAACTGTTCGACGCCGAAGGTAGTTGCTAACGGATCTCAAACTATTCGACGCCCAAGGTTAACGCCGTAAGCCGCAACTGAGATGACAGCGGTCAATTACTCTTCTCGAGCAGATGCTGCATCGGTGGACCTCGGCCGTGAAATCATGATGGCAAAAGACGTTTCAGCGCCGCAACCAAAGCTTCTGATATCCCTCGCCGCAAGAATTGTGGTTTCATACGCTTAGTTTTGAAGCATCGTCCACACAACACCGCCTAGCAACTCTGCCGTCCGCCGTCGCCTCACGCTCACACGCCACACGGGACGTCTTACTGCTAAAATATGAACCAAGAGTGATATGCTATGGGGTCATAAGGCCGCAAATCGGCAAACAGCACATTCTCATGGACAGCTGACAGGGAATGGATGCTCACTTTGTAATGCAAGCAATCTCCTGGAAACATTTGAAAGCACGGGGACAAGACAGTCACAGTATGGAAATCCGTCGAATGATCGAGCTGAAAAATGGCGTGACTGGCATGTCAAAAGCTGAACTACGTTAGGTGAGTCGAGACCAATTATATTATCTTATATTTATTTATCATAGATCTTAAATAAATATTATAAAGATTAAATCTTAAAGACTTAAAGACTATATATTAAAAAATTACGCCACGGCTTGGTTGCTCAGCTGCACGCAGGCCCTGGCTGAACGTGCACCACTCGGCACACACCGACCTGTCTGGCAGTCAGCATCTTCTCGAGATGGCGGGCAGCACCTCCGTTGGCACCGCCCGGCACCGCCACCTCAGCGCCACCTATCAGCTGCTGCACAAACTTGTCCTTGTCCTGGACGCCCTCCAGCTTCAGCACCAGCGAGCGGCGCCTCAGCACGTGATGCTCACACCGGGCCAGCAGCTCACCCACCGCCTGTGAGAACCACCCACCACACGGCGCTCTCACCACGTCAAGGCGTTACCTCAAGGGAGCACAGCAGCGCCACAATCCCTCCGGATGGCGACAGCGTGCGAAACGGACCCAATGACAACGCCGCTGGCAGGTGGTCGTTTGGGTGCAGGCACTTCACATGCAACTCACTTCCAAGAACTACACTAAGCATTATCATAGAGCTACGAGTGTTCAATATAATACAAAGTGCAGCGAGCCTATTCTGCATTGGTTGTCTCCGCTAGGATATCACGGTTCTGGCCAGATCACTCCATAACTCCCAAAAACTTGGCTCCAAATGGCCCAGTTCGTCCTCCCATCTTTCCCAACTCATCCACACTCAGTCATGGCCTTAAGAGTTATGAGACGTCAATGTCATATACCGAACGTTTAATGACGAGGGATCCTCGGCGCAACGTCTGGACGGAGTGCACATAGTGGTAAAATGAATTGGCGCCTGTAAATACAACAAAACACCCCCCCCCCAAAAAAAAGGAAGAGATATAAGCAGGTTTCACCCCAGATTCTGCTCACTCTTTTCTCCGAGTAGTGGAGAGGGAAAAGTTGGAGACCACACCCCAACAGAACAATAGACCCCTGAGTTCACCCTAGCCCGCCGGGACAGGTCGGATCCCGGGCGAGCCCCAGGTGCAGTGCAGGTCACGCACGCTATAGGCGCTGGCCTCCCAGTCAGCCTTGGCGGCCGACTGCAGACGGCGGGCCGCCTCTCCCAGCTGCTGCCCCACCGCGGCAAGGTCATCAGGCTCCAATTCTTCCACCAACCTATAGATGGCAGCGTGGTAGATGACAGGCGCCAGCTGTGAAGCAGAGCATATTACCAACTACGGAGGGTCGTAAGCAGGCACACGGAGCAAGATATACCCGATCATCGAGCAAACGTCCCAGTCAATTCGAGCCCAGCATTGAGGACTGCCTACATCAGTTTCACGGAGTGAACGTTAGAACAGAACACTGTAAGGGAACGCTAGAAGGAATGGCAACCTTTGCACTGGTTCGTGAAATATAAATATTTATAGCACCAAGCATCTGAATATCGTGTCGTCGTATGACTGCCTTGACACCAAGTGAAAGCAGTGGATGACCTCCAAACGGCGGGGCCAGCCCGTACACAGGTGTCCGGATGGCCCCTGCCTGGTGCGGTGACTGACGTGACTTCCACACCTTCTGCGGCGCGGCGCCGCGGACGGGGTGGAGGTCACGTGTCCCGTCTCTGTTACAGCTCCGCTCTGACCCGGCCCACGGGCGTGTCACACACAGCGTCACGGCCGTCTGCCAGGCTGGGGCGCGTCACAACAGCGCGTGACAGCCCCGGCAGGCTGGCCCGCGTCGGCCCCGCCGCCGGCGCCAACTGACCAGCTGCAGCAGGCGGCCGGGCGCCGGCTCCGACAGCTGGTGCAGCAGCCGCTCAGCCTCGCGCGTCTCGTCGAACAGCCGCCGCTGGCGCCGCGCCGGCACCGGCTTGCAGGTGGCCCACGCCTCCTGCCACAGGTTGTCCTTGATGCGCATGCGCGCGCTCAGCTCGCCTGGCCGCGGAGAGGGCGGGCGCTCAGCGACGGCGGCCCGGCGGACACGCACGAGGCGTGCACGCGGCCAGCACACGCAACGCCGGCGGAAGGCGCACTGGAGCTGACGGCCCTGTACGGACTGATACAACACAACGCCAACGGGGACGTACACCTAGGAGCTACGCCGGATGAACATCTGGCACAGGGTGATGGGATATATCTCCAATGGAGGCGTACACCAGGGCCCAGTTCCTTATTGACTTTCGGCCCGAGCTCCGGCCACTGAGGTGGTGTCATAGATACACGCCAATGGGGAGCGCCTTAAACACGCGTCTGGGTGACCCGCTGACTACCGTTCGCTCGGGTGGGGGTCAATTTGAGCTCTGAGGTTTTAGAACACAACAAATCTCAAGGGTGGCTGGCCTGTATGTGTATCCACTTATGCCAAAATTTGACGTTCCTATGCCGTGACCCTCGGGTTAAATAAGGTCAAACAAGAGAAAACTCCAGAAGGTATCCAAAGTGCCTCCATACTTCCCCACGCAACCGCCTTGAGCCTGCATACCTGTTCTAAGCAAAGACTGCTTTGATTTTGGAACTTCGTGGAGCGTCAAGGATTACGCCAGGCGACACGTTCTTAAAACTACACATTGATCTGGTCAGTGAAATTCTCTGACCTTTAAAGTCCATGGACGACATCAAATACAGCCTCTGTCACCAAACAACTCCAAATGAACATCAGCAACATGAGCACAACAGCGCCTTTTTCTGGAGAGCCCACCAAAGCATGCTCTCCAGAAAAAGGCGGTTAATTTTGACCTCGGTCTGACCTTTACACCTGAACCCAAGATCAATAGAATTCTCGTAACCATACATCAAATTGTCTGATTGTCCAAGAAGCTTTTTCAAAGATGTATGGCCTCGTTTGACACGGTTGTCGCATTTGATTCCCTAGAAATTGTCTTTGCTGACAGCTACGGCCTGAGTTAGACCTGCCATAGGTCAGCGACCTTCGAAAGTATACCTATCTTTCATACCAAAGGATCCGCTACTGAAATGGCTACAGCTATGCAACATTTAGCGCGGCTTCACCGCGCCTTTTGAAAATGATTGTAGAAAAACCACCTTTGGAGGGTCAACTTGACCGCTCACACACGAGCGCCTAGTAACTACAAATATGGGCGCAGGTAAAATCAGCTGATCCAACGCCCTGTAGACATATAGTGTGCAGGAATGACGCACCTGAGTGCTATTCGACTAACATTTATTGGCAAGCAATCTGTAGCTAGGTACATCATTACCGCTCACACTTTCCACATGAGATCGTAGCCTGCCTGCATTTACTTTGCCTTTCGGTCGAGTAGGGAATGGGCTTGCATCATGACGTCATCGATAAGAATGGGGCTTACCCCAAAGTAAGGAATGTGTTTCCAGTGGGTTATGAAGCACGGGGCTCTGCAGACGTCAGCTGATGGCTCGGTGACGGCTGACTGGGTACGTCACCAACGGGGACATGCACCTGGCACTTGTGTAAGGTGGCCAATGCCAAATAGAAATGCCGCATTTAGGGCAAGCTGGATAATGCTGGGAAAATATATACTCCTTTACAAACATGAGTGACAGGCTGCAAAAAGTGAAAGTGGAGTCGACCCAGTGCAAAGCGCTAAGATCCAACTTGATTGCCACCCGGGTTTCAGTGGGTGATGGTGATCATGACGATCCAAGCTCTCGGAAATGTCAATCATTCGTTTTTCCAGGAATCAAGCTTGTTACGTGGGCAAGGCAAGCCACCCGTGCCAACCTTTCCATGCAAGCGATGCGAGCTACCCCACGAAAGCCGTTGTGCAGCGATCGGGGCGGTGCAGCGGTCTGAGCTGCCTGCGCCGTACCTGTCTGGCCCGACGGGTCCGTCTCATCCTGCACCCAGTCGCTGGGCGAGTACCAGCGCACGAAGTCGGCCAGCGTGCTGCCCGGGTTGGCGGCCTGCGGACGGCGGGTGGGGTCTCAGCCACCGGCGCTCACGGCGCTCAGGACCGGGGCCGTCACGCGCCAGCCCACCGGCGGACGACAGACCACGGACGCGCCAGCAGCGGGAGGCAGACCCGTGGGTCGAGCTCAGCCGACGAAACGTCTCGGCACCGCACGACACCGTACATGCTCCTCAGCTTCGTCTAGCTGGCAGGCCGAGAACACTAGCCTACAGACTACATCGCACCACCTTACCGGAGCGGCCAGCCTCCTCACGGCAGGCTACACTGACCACGGACTCTGACGACACCGCGCTCGCTGCCCACCGAACCGGAACATCACCCAGTGCGGCGGTGCTCGCCGGCCCGCTGTGATAACAGAGGTGATACGCGGCCAGGCCCGTCACTGATGGGGTGATTACCAGCACAGGCTTTCGATGGGCGCCACGATGATAACAGGCGGGGATCAGGCCATCATGTACATCGTTAGTCAGCGTACCGTCCTGAAGGCTTAACGAAGGTGTGATGTTGAGGCACTGGACGAGCCACAGAGGCGTGCAATCCTAATAGACCTTGATACACCATCACATTCGGTAGCAGGAAACGCAAACACGTAGACTATTCTGTATTCTATTTACAGCATGCTTCTGGCTGTTCGTTTGCCCGTCAAGAGAGCCGGTCCCTTACTGAACACATACTGCTGTGGAGGATGTGATGGCGTACAAGTAATGCAACACTGCCGGCAGATCTGCGAGTGCTCAGCAGTGACCCGTCGCGTCAGAGGTCGGTCAGAGGTCGGCGCCGGTGGCTCACCTTGAAAGACTCCATGTCGGAGGTGAGCGACGCGCCCATCATGCGCGCCCGCAGCTGCGCACCCTCGGCGTCGGTGCCCAGGCTGACCAGCACCTCCGACTGCTCCTGCTGCCGGTCCTCCGTCACCGGCGCCACGTCCTGCCGCGGGAGCACACCGCACGCGTGACGTCACAGCCAGCTCGAGGGGGGGGGGGGCTCTGACGTACCCATCCAACCGCGACGCGGTGGCCGGCCAACAGGTGACTGGTCGTCTTCAACAGTCCAGCCTGCTGCCGCGCTCTGCGCGCGGCCCAGCCATCGACCGGCCAGCTCCCTGGCGCCACCTACACACAGAATCTCGCACTGCGGTGTGCCGCAGGTGGCGCTATGGGGCTCACCTGCGTCACCGGGATGTACATGCGCTCGCCGGTCTCGAGCAGGCGGAGCGCGCCGCACGGTTTCAAACGGCCCTCGGGCTGGTTCCAGGGCGCCCGCCGCTGTCGACTCGAGTCCGGCTCACTGGCGCTATCCTCCGCCGCGTCGAAGAACTCCTCCTCCTCCTCGTCGGCCTCCGCTGGCGGAGAGGCGAGGGACGGTCGGCGGACGCGGCTCGTCTGACCACAGCAGTGACCGCTGCCGGGCTGCCGGCGGTCAGCCTGCTGGCTCGGGGTCCCAGTCCGATGACGGTCCGCTCACTAGTGCGGGCGTCAGATCAGACGGCTTGTGACTCAAGTATGTTGCTAGTGAAACACACCTCATATCGACAATGGATCAGTCCTATGGCCTGGGACAAGGCAACTAGGGATCGGGCTAAGTGAATACATCAAAGCAGACGGAAGTAACAATTGCTAATGAACTGAAATGGAGCACGAACTTCCTCGCCGATCGAAAGCACAGACAGAATGCGCATGGCATGGCACGGAGCGACCAGCACGCCAAATCTCAGCAAGGCGCTTGCACTGGTCCAAACCACGAGCCAACTACGAAGGACAGCGCGTGCCGGGATCCGCGGGCGTGCCCCGGTAAAGTACCTCTGGCGTCGCCGCTGTCCAGAGCATCCTGGGCGGTCTTCATGCCCTGCGCCCGCTTCTGAATGCAGCAGTTCAGCATCTGCGAGGGGACAGGGCCCGCATCAAGCGCCAGGCGCAGCGTGGCGTCCTGTTTCCGACGCACAGACATCGGTGCGGCACTGCAGGAACGAGCCCAGTCCACTTGGAGAAGACGACGGCTCAATTAGAGCTCCGATACGAGGAGCGATCGAGCACGCGACGCCCCATTCCTACGCTAATTCGAGATTGTGAGCATCCATAACGGCCAAATAGCGGTTAGTCGACCGATCCCTTGTCGACGCGCTCATTTGGAATGTCTGGCACGCCATAACGAGCCCCGGCCGATATTTATGGGAAATGACGTCCCGGACGGCCCGGCATATGTCGACAATAGATCGCAACGGGATAGACCCGACAGCTTCCGGGGTGATGGGCGTGTTCCGACATCCAAAACACCCGCAATCAATATACACTTCACTGACACACGCACCATGAGAGCTGTTGAATTTCCCAGCATTACATGTCCGTGAAATTGAGATGGCTGCAATCTGAATGAATGGTTACAGACAGCATCACTTTACTTTGCATCGCTGTTGAGTGAGCGGAAGGTCACGCGGCACCCACCGCTTCAAAGGCGGCTATTCTTGCCGAAGAATGCCTTATGGAATACCTTCATGGCTCGCACGTAAGCACGCACAGGCACCTGACATAGCCCACACGAATGTTTGCACGCGACCAAGCCACGCCAGTCCCACGAATCCGGGAACAGTGAGTCACGCATCCCGTGGACGTCCACAAAGCGGCGATCCTTTAGCTTGCGCTATTGCGGCGCGGCAGGTGTCCACCGGTCGTGAATGGCGGACGCGTGTGAGTCAGCGGGGCGGGATGAGTCAGTGGCTTCCCCTGAGCGGCTCCGGAGACGAGGGCAGACAGCCAGCCGGCGCCAGAGAGACGCGGGGACGCGGCAGCAGCCTGGCGCAGACCGGCGCCGTCTGAGGCGGCGGCGCAGGCCGGCGCCGTCTGAGGCGGCGGCGCAGACCGGCGCTGTCTGAGGCAGCGGCGCAGGCCGGCGCCGTCTGAGGCGACGGCGCAGGCCGGTGCCGTCTGAGGCGGCGGCGCAGGCCGGTGCCGTCTGAGGCGGCGGCGCAGGCCGGTGCCGTCTGAGGCGGCGGCGCAGGCCGTGTGCCGTCTGAGGCGACGGCGCACGCCGGTGCCGTCTGAGGGGCGCACGGGGGCACGGACGCCGGTGCCGTCTGAGGCGAGACGGCGCACGCCGGTGCCGTCTGAGGCGGCGGCGCAGGCCGGTTGCCGTCTGAGGGCGACGGCGCACGCCGGTGCCGTCTGAGGCGGCGGCGAGCACTGATACGGGACCGCTGGCCGCCAGCTACGGCCCGCTCGCTAAGACGGGACGCGAGGTGTAGTAGGGACTGTTCATCGGGGTGACGAGCTGACAGACAGGAAGCGTCTGTCGTGTGCTATTGTACTGTTCCATGCCGATGCGATCGAAAATCCCCAAATCAATAGATCAAAGGCAGGCAGGGTGGCTTCAGCCCTTCTACCATGGGCTCCAGCCCGTTTCCCATTTTTGAGAAAGCAGTCGGCAAATCCGGAAAGAAACCCGTTTGCTGGCGTATCCTGTTTGTAAGCCCGTCATTATCCACCACTTACCCCCACCCCCCAACCAACTTATTTGAAAAAACTACGCACCTGCAGGCAATCAAGAGACGACAATCGTTACAGGGAGCAGCGCTGATCGAATACTGAGTTCACATCTGTAAAACAGGAGCGAGAATAGCACAGTGCTCTCTGAGGATAGCAATGAATTAGCCCAATGAACTTTTTCCCGCAACTCTAATTTGTTGCGGGCAGCGCATAGCTTAGCAAGGTGTTCGCAGAATGTATGCCGAAAGAATGTCGACCTGGACAGAAAGAAAACACGGCAAAAAAGGCTAAAGAGATCAAGGTTGGACTCCTGGCAAACAGGAAAGAGGGATTTGATTATACGAAGCAGAAACTAAGGGACTATCTTTATTCATGCAACCAACGCCCAACCGTTTCACTGCTTCGAGCATTTCTGCCTTACTGTGTCACCAGCTTAGTCGCGCGGCTAGCCAACTTGGAAACGTGATTTTTACTATAACACTTCGGCGTCTGGATGAAAATCTCTGCAGAAAACAGCGGTGTCTCCAGTTCCATGAACTGACTTTCGGGTTGACTACACCAAACGTCCGCTTGAAATTACATAAATTTTAACTTACAATGGAAAATAATCCATTCAAGGAACACGAAAAGCATAGGTTTCCTTCGCTAAAAGGTGCAGGAAAGAATTCTGCCAGACCATACGAACGTGCACCGAGTTCTGCTCCAATAACCACGCAGCTAAACGCGGTTAACATTCGAAACATATGCATTAAGTGACCGGGACCTGCACTTAAAAGCCGGAACTGCTTGCAGATAACATCACCCTACCACCAGACTCACAATAAATTTCACAGCTAGCTGTTGCGTTGCTGGTAAGTGCAGTTATACTGGCATATTTGTTCAAGCAATACTTTATCACACGATATATTTCACCGGCATACGCGGGACACCATGCCGTACCAGTGAAGCATAACTGAAGCCGTGCCAATCTGTTAAGAGCAGACCGAGGGAGCTCTGTTTCAGCCATAATACAATTTTCCGGTTCAGTGGCCCGGTCCAGTCTCACCGCACTGCCTCACAATGCAGACCGAGGAACATTGGGTGTTGCGGGGATGGGGGAGGGGGCAAGGCCATGTCCCACTTTCCATGAAGGCTTAGCACTAGCCCCACGGTGATACATGAAGACAATTAACTTCAACAGTGCTTCCCTCCTCTTGCCGAGGCCGACTGATTTTTCCGAAATTTCCACGCACGTACTTTACATGTTCATCACCAAGCCCAAATATCATACATGCCTACGGGACGCGTCGCCATTGGGGCTTCGCAAACCACACAGCTGCTGAGGCTATATGGCGTCACCTGCGTCTCACCCTGCCAGGAAGGGTGGGCACCGCGGGGGATCAGGCCCCGTACTGCTTTTGCGCACTGGTTTTCTTGGCTTTCCAAACGCGTGGCTTATCCACAACACTGCTGGTAAGCCCACGACTACAATATTTAATTCATTCTGCGGCGATGCAGCATCAAATAAAAACAACTTTTAACGAACGTTACGAAAATGCATTGAGGAAGACGCATGCAAATAAGAAGAGACCATTCACCTACACGTGCCCGGGTGGCCGGCTTGATACCCTTCGCTCGGGTAGGGGGTTAATTTGACCCCCTGAGATCTCGAGAACTAAGACAGCTAGAGACACCAGGTTTACAGAGTGTATTAACCTGTACGTGAACTCATTAAGGTCAAAGTTTCAGATTCCTAGATCGTGACCTTCGGATCAAACAAGGTAAAAAAGGTCGGATCAAACAAGGTAAAAAAGGTCAAGTTCCAGGTTGGTCTCCAAAATGCCCCAGAACCTAGATAACCGCTTCTATGCAAAAGGTCGCATACTCATTTAAAGTCAGTGACCTTGTTTGACCTTTTGAAGGCCAAGGTGACCAAAATCATACAAAATTGCTTTGAATTCTGCATCTGACTAAGCGAAAAAGATTACGCTAAGCAGTATGTTCCCAAAACAAAATGTTGACCTGGGTCATTTTAGGTCAATGATCTATTCTGACCTTTAAAACGCCCATGGAAGATGTATAATGCGCCTCCTGCTACCAATAAATTCGAAATGGGCACCAGAAAATATCCCATACAGCAGGCCCTACAGGAGCAAAACAGGTCGGTTTTGACCTTGGTGTGACCTTCATACCTGACCTCAGGTCGATTCAGTTTGCTCATTCAACTGTTGTGTTGCCTAAGAAAGCATCTCAGAGATGTGTGGCTTCGTCTAACACTCCGCTGTTGGATCAGATTAAAGGATTCCCTTGAAATTGCCTTCGCTGGAACCATTTCCCGAATTTGACCTGTCATAAGGTCCGCGACATTACGAGGTACATATAAATGTTTGATGTCAAACGATCCGCTATTCAATGGTCTACAGCTATGCAAAATTTGACTCGGCTGCGCCACGCCGTTCGGAAATCATTCAGGAAAAATCTTCGGAGGGGATCAATTTGACCCCACCCGAGCGCGTGGTAAAAACGTCACCATCTATAATGAAGTTAAATCATGAGAGCATCAGTAAAGCCTGTCTCGTTAATTGTTCAAAGAGGAAACAAGCATGCACCTGATTAAGCGAACATAAACGTAGTTCATGACATTCAGCCACATTACCCGCGAGACACCCCAAAGCCGCAAGCCTGTTTACATTCATTTATGACACAATGGGCCGCGTGCGTTCACAAGTCTGACGAACTGAATGCAGCAAGGTGATAACAACTTTGAAGACGGACGAGAATAATGCCATACCATAACCTAAACGCGCACGATGAAAGGAAACGCAAACATAACAGCTCAACAGCTTTTAAGAAATATTGCCCTCGCAAAACATTACTATTGCGCTGACATAATCATCCCAATATGTTGACAAACTACATAGGTAATACGGGAATATCATAAAATTTACATTCGCAAGTGTAGTTGATGTTGTACGGAACTATTCAAAATTGCTATGGCCGAGAAGAGGTGACCGCTGTTGATTGTAAATACCGCAGGTGTTTACTGACCGAGTCAAAGTAGACACCAAAGACGAGAGGCCAATACGGTCGCATGTCAAAACGTTTTCATTAAGAAGAAATTTGAGTTGCGATAACAGCGTGAGCTGCACCCCTATTTCAAGAACGCAAATTCAATTTAAATTTTTCATAACTCTGGGGTGGTACAGCACTTGTGAAACGCAAGGCACGCTAAGTATTCAATTGAATTAAAATGACTTTACAATACCTATACACGTGTTAGTCGTTAAGCAAGATGTTTTTGGAAGAACTTTCAATAGGGGACATTGTTAGCATTTTTGAAAAGCACAAAAGGCATTTCTAAGTACAAAATTACATTTGAAATAGAAAGACCCGGCTTGTAGCTCAACCCTGCCAAACTGTACAGCAGAGGCGAAGAACAACAAAAATGCAACCGCGGAGGATCTGATAACAGAATGCAGGTGCAGCAGATGGGTACAGGTGACATAGATACCTCCACACAGCATGCTAGAAGGCAAGTGGAGGGGTTAAACCAAGCCACGGGTCTCCTCGTGGCAGCCAAAAACACCTACATTCGCGCTATTCATGTTTGATTTAAATGCCATGACACCAAATTTGGCAACTGACCGCACACGAACCGCGTCCCCTGGCCCGAGATTCGACGAAGGGCCTGGCGCTACGCTACAGGTCGGACGGGTCCTCCCTGACTGTGATCCCGAGGAGAGCGGCAGGACAAAAAAAAAACCGGGAGCGGTGAACTCAAACCAACACATGTGTGGGGAGGGGCATCGAAAGACTTAATTAAAATAAAGGGCAAGGCATGAATTAAAAGTGAGCCTACAAGCGTGACGCAATTAAGTCTGTGTTTAGATTGCGAGACGTTCTTTGTCTAACAATCATGCCCATACGATCGAAGTTTAAAGCCGCTCAAGACAGTCGGTTCCGTTACGAAGTGGCGACACAGAGGCTGCCAATTAACGGCCCAGACGCGAACAGCACGCGAACAATACAACTGCCGGGGAGAACTTTCTGTAGTTCGCCATACACCCTGCAGCGACTTCAAACATGTAACATCTGCGCACCGCAGCTATGATGCACATTGAACTCATGCAAGCACGGATATATATTTGAGACGGTTAATGCAGATAGGTACGTGTAAGTGCACGTGCGTTCGTGTATAAGCTGGTGGTGTAGCAGAGGGAGCGTCCGTCTCCACATGGGATGATGAAATTGCATGGGCGGGCCTCGGAATTGAACCGAGTTCCACCCGCGGTCGCTTCATACCTTCCGTGCCACAAGCGACAACTGTGGGCGGCCCAAACACAAAGACCCCAGCACTCAGCGGCCCCGTACGCGGAAGAGTCGGCTCGCCGTCCCACACGTCCGCTGCTCGGGTCCCACCGCGTGAGCGGGGCTGTGCGCCGAGTGTCAGTGGCCGGGACCGCGGCCTGGCGCCCTCCCAAGTGGGGCGGCGGCACGGACACCCACCTGCAGCTTCTGATGGAGCAGCGACGTGTTGTGACTCGGGCTGCCGCCTTCCACTCTGAAACATCAGCACGGCTCGCGTCACGACCACTGACCCATGCGTCTTCAGTGATGCGCTCGTAACGCAAGAAAAGCATCACGCATTCAGGAACGCCCTGTGGCTTCACTCCCATCTGTTTTCAATTCATGCACGCGCGACGTCAAAACAACTTTGACTCCAGCTTTTATCTGCTACGCATTCGGAGGCACCTGAGTTTTAGTGAACCCTCTTTTTGTCCTCATTTTCAGTCCTCTTCTCACACCTATTTAAAGGCAACAGCCCGCCAACTAAGTGGCCTTTCAGTGCTGAGGCGGTCACCGCAGTCGGGGCTGGCCGGCCACGTGAGAGCGCCGCTAACCAGCACCTCACCGAGGCACCGTCAGAGCCGCCACGCGGAAAATCACCGCTAGAGCCGTGAGAACGGCCGCCGCCCGGCCCGGCGACGCTCCACGGCCGGCACCGGCCGGCCGGCGGGCAGACCGGTGTGCCCCCTCAAACACGCCCGCCCCACCCCGGACGGGTCACTCTCCACAATGGTCGCCCCACCCCCGGGTGGGATCTCTCTCCACACGGCCGCCCACCCCGGGTGGGATCTCTCTCCACACGGCTGCCCACCCCGGACGAGGTCCCCCTCCACACGGCCGCCCACCCCGGACGGGGTCCCCCTCCACACGGCCGCCCACCCCGGACAGGGTCCCCCTCCACACGGCCGCCCACCCCGGACAGGGTCCCTCTCCACACGGTTGTCCACCCCGGACGGGAGTCATCTCCACACGGCCGCCCACCCCGGACAGGAGTCTCTCTCCACACGGCTGCCCACCCCGGACGGGGTCCCCTCTCCACACGGCCGCCCACCCCGGGCGGGGTCCCTCTCCACACGGCCGCCCACCCCGGGCGGGGGTCCCTCTCCACACGGCCGCCCACCCTGGACGGGAGTCCTCTCCACACGACCGCCCACCCCGGGCGGGGTCCCTCTCCACACGGCCCGGCTGCGCGGCCACAAGGTTGGCTTCTGAGACCGAGCCGGCCGGCTGGTCGGGGGGCGGTCGTCATTCGCCCCGGGTCGGCTGATTCCGGGAGCCACAGTACGCGCGAACGCGCGGCCCTGACTTTGGCGGAGACTGTGATGGAAGACGACCGGTGCTCTCCGCATCACTGTCTTTGTAAAAACAAACACTTCATCCGGACACAGCTACGAGAACATGCTTGCGTGGAAGAAACCCGTCCGCAGCATTCTCCGACTAACTTACAGAGATCGAGAGCAAGGTGTTGTGCCAACGTATACCGGCCTTATTTCCTTCATGCTCAGGCCGCATGAGTTCAAGCCAGAGCACATCATGCTGCGAGTCCATTAGGTTATGGATGAGGCGATTAGCTTAATGAGCAATGAAGAAGCGTGACTGTCGATAAGGCGTCAAAGATGGCGCAAGCCCATTTTGTGGCGACTTTTGACACAGCAAGTCCTTACGCAATCCGCCACATTTAGTTGGCGGGTGGCAGACTACACGATCCAGCGACTGAATTGCGGAGAAGTGGAGCTGGCAAATCCAGCTGCCAAAGCGGCCACTGGATCCCCAGCAATCCAGCTGCAAACACTGCAGCTGGATACGATCAAATCGCTGCACGCAAACGCCACGTCCATACGGGCGACCTCAACGCCGTGCCGTCTGGTGCTAGCCACCACCTGCGCCGCTCGGGTCTCGGCTCGGCGCGGGCGGCGTCGCAGTCGCCGCCGGCGTGCTCCCAGCTATCTGAGGGCGACCCCCGACCGGACGGCACCGGACGGCACCGGACGGCTCGGCCGGCGCCCGCTCCGGCCCGCCACAGCCGCGGCGCATTCCGAGCCAGTCGAGCGTGTCGGCGGCGCTGGAGCCGACCGCCCAACGGATCTGACGGACGTGCTCCGCCCGTCCGATCCTCCCCCTTCTGCCTCGACAGCTCGGCTTGCCCAAACAGTCAGCGTGGCATACTCGGCGCCGTTCGGTCTCGCCGCGGGCGGTGTTCTCCGATCGCTCCGGCAGCAGTCCACTCCGGTCGTCCGTCCGTTCGTCCGCCCTGTTCGTCCTGCCCGCCCCGCCCGACCCGGCGTTGCTCATCCGCGTCTGTCCCTGATCCAAGCCGCCGAGTCAGGCCTGGTTGGGATGGGTGGCAGGGCCCATGCCAGCCGCCGAGTCAGACCTGGTTTGGATGAGTGGCTGAGTCGAGACCGGCCTGGATGGGTGGCAGAGCCAGTGCCAGCCGCCGAGTCAGGCTGGGTCTGGGTGGGTGGCCAGGCCCGTGCCGGCCGCCGAGTCAGGCCGGGTTTGGATGGGTGGCCGGACACGGCATGCCTTGTCACAAAAGCCCCGCAGACTGCCACGCGCTCGGCTCACCGTCGGGGCAGCGGCCAGTTGGCGCAAGCTCCACCAGCGCGCCGGCCTGGGACGGCCAGCGGTCCCCACAGGCAGCACCGAGCCGCGGCGCGCCAGCCGTGGCCAGTCGGTGCGAGCTCCACCAGCGCGCCGGCCTGGGACGGCCAGCGGTCCCCACAGGCTGCATCGAGCCGCGTCACACCAACCGTGGCCAGTCGGTGCGAGCTCCACCAGCGCGCCGAGCTGGGACGGCCAGCGGTCCCCACAGGCAGCACCGAGCCACGGCGCACCAACCGTGGCCAGTGCGGTGCGGCGGTGTATATAAAATCCGCTAAACCGCCCACCGATATAAACCCGCACGCACCGAGAAATCCGCGGCGGTGAAAACCCAGCACCGAGCAGGGCAGTCCCTGCTGTTCCGGGCGCTGCCCATTTCACCGGACTCCATGAGATAAAGGTGGGACTTGCCAAATAGTTAATGTATGTGGTGATGGCGCTGGGCGATACACATTCTTTTCTTAAAGTTTAATGGAATGGCCTGTTGATAGAGTGGGGCCAGGATCAGCGTCCTCGAAAAGCAAGGTCTGATGCCTCGCATGGACACTGAGCCCGCCACCCAACCAAATGGTCGCGTGGTTGATGATCCCACCAGCCAAGTGATCCGCATAATGAGATAATTCTGCCCAAGTCTGACACCAAACGGTGCAAGGACGCTGAAGTTGTCCGCTCTTGCCAAGACCATACGAAATCCTGCCTGGGAAACGAGCTCTCGCTGTACACTACGTCCGGCGTTCTCAACAAGTCACTGGAACGGCCGTGCAGTAATGGGTGTGCGTGAGCTGTCCCTGGAGACTCAGCTATTCTGTGCACACTGAATGTTCAACAAGCATCAGCAAAAAAACAAAACAAAAAAACAAAAAACGCAGCGGCGAGGTTAGGAGAGCTGAGCTTCACAATCATGGCTACCTGGGGTACAGAACGAATCTTTCTAACGACCTCAGCCGGCCCTACACGTGACGAGAGCCGACATCTCGCGGCGCGCACGAGGTGCGCCTACCTCCCACCGGGGGCGACCCGGGGCGGGCACGTCCGGGCTCCGGCACCGCGGCCGGTGGCGTCACAGGTGACGTCACCGGGTGACGTCAGGCGGCGGCGGCGGTGGCGGGCCGGCGGCGGCGGCGACGGCAGTCTGCGTGAGCCGCGTCAACGCGGCGGACACCGGAGCGAACCGTGACCCCGGCGACGGCGCAGGTCATGAGCCATACGTGACTCGGCCTTTGACCCCGCGCACATCGATACCGAGACGATCTGTACGGCAAGACTGCTGAACAACCCGTGCGTACCGTATACAGGTACGTCACATATGCCTATAATTGTGCATATACACATTGTCATGCATTTAAATTGTGTGTTACGTCATAGCCTGGGTACGATGTGCGAGCGTGCATGGTCCATAATGCCATTCTGGGAGCGTAATGGTCAAGCGGCTCGGATTTCGGATCTCACGCGGGGACCCGGGTTCGAATCCCGGTCCTGCCGTGGCGCCTGGGCACATGTGCCGCTGCATTCGCTGGCGCCCTCCGAAGGGATCCGACGACACGTGTCAAGTTCCCATAAAGCGTCTTAAGTGTGCAGGCAACCAGGTGCAGCCTGTCGACTCCGTTCCGTCTGTCAGACCCGCCTCCTGTAGCTCTGAATATTGCACCTACAGCCAAATATTTTGACAGTCATTGCAGCATGCTAGCAGTAACTTAAATACTCGAGCACTAGCCAATCAATAGTGGGCGCAATGGATGGAGCGAGGGAGAGGGAGAGGGGGAGAGGGAGAGAGGGAAACAGTAAGAGAGAGGAAGGGTGGGGCAGGGGGAAACAGAGAGGAGGGAAAGAGAGGGAGAGGGAAAGAAGCAGAGAGAGAATGAGGAAGAGAGGGGAGGGGAGGGGGAGGGGAGGGAAGGAAAGAGAGAGCGTAGCATACATGAGACGAGTGAGAGAGACATGAGATGTGAAGGCCTAGACAGCCTACATGCAGTGGCGCGATCCCACACCACCCCCGGGCCAGCTCCGCCAGCCTCCCAGTTTGGCAACGGACAGCCTGAGCGTGCCGCATAGATACATTATTCGTGGCCGCCCTTCTGTTTCGAGGCGACACCGAGCAGTTTGGCTGGGACGGTAGGTCCGTTTGTCTCTGGTCACGCTCCTGACCGAACGACAGCGCCGCGCGACTGGTGTTCGGCGCTGGATCCGCCCCGCTCCCTTTACCACGCCCAGCGCACCAGGACTACCTGACACCTCCAGTTCGCTTCATACAAACCCCCAGTGCTTCCGCAGTCACGGCATTTCGAGGAAATGCCAATCAGTATCGTGCTCCATGCTACTTTTGTCGGAGTGGAAAACTTTCTGCAAGTTGCTCCCACCCGATAATTCAGTAGCCACCGTGTAATTATCCCAAGTGGGAAACACTGCTCTGCGGTGTTGGGGTTGAGCGCTCTGACTCAGCGGGCCTGTCCTGTCAGATCGCCCGTCACACAAAAAGCACGGAACTTGAGAGGGTGGCAATATTTGTGACAGTCCGGGGTGGTTTGCTGGACGACCCTCCGCCACCTTTGTTCCACTCCCTTGCCACCGTAACGCACGAAGTCGAGCGGGGTGTTCTCTGTCCCGCCTGGCGTCCGGCTGAGGCGTGGATGCCTCAGCGCCGCCGGTCCTGCGCGGTGCCGCTGCTGGCTGACTGACGCCGCTGAGAGTCGGCTACAAGGCGCGGCACACACCCGTCGCCAACCCCGCTCCCGTGCCCAGTCCGGCCAGGAGCGGGGCTACAGACCGCAGGCAGACATGAGGATAGCGTCCCGTCCTTTCCCTGAGACGGCGGCGAGGCGAGAGCTCGAGAGACGGCGGCGACGGGGCCGCGCTTGGTTCTCGGAGAGCACGCGGCGCCCCAGCTCAGCCCTATCGCGCGGATAGTCGTGGTCTCCACTGGTCAAGAACACGACCGGGGCTCGGGGGTCTGACCAGTGCCTCCATTAGTCCCCTAAATTTCTCCCAGCGGTGACGTCACCACTGAGAAATCATGGAAAGCGGCGTATATCTGCCGCCCTCCGGCAGACACACACAGGACTCGACCGAACCGGTCATCCCGCCGCGCCGGTGTTTCAACACACCCTGCGTCGCCCACCGGGCCGGGCTGGTCCGGCCCGGGCGCCGGCCGGCGCGCGTGATGGAAACACAATGGGCGCAGTCGAGCCGATCGACGCACAGGCACGTCACATCGGCTCAGAACTTCGGACGGCAAACGGAACGGGACGTGTCTCTGCCGGCCAGCGCGCGCCGCCCGCGTCGACATTGCATAAGAATCGCACGCTTTCCCGACGTGGTCAAGCACGCAGCCTGTCAACCGCGAGAAAACGGGACATCGCCACTCGGTGCTGCCTCAAACTGGCGATACCCACGTGACGTGCAGCGGCGGCGCCAGCCACGTTGCAGCATCATTACGGCACATCTCGGTCTCACACTGCTCACGACTCCCACACGTCAAACCCGGAGTGATTTGACGGGGCGGGACTGCTCCACAAGGGCAGCAGCCACGGCCGTCTTCACCAGGCAGCGCATGCCAATCCGCCCGCTACCACGTGAGCTGAACTTCATGGACAAGGAACAGCGCATGTCTGTGCGCTTTTCACACGAATGTGCGCTCACCCTGAAAGACTAGCGGCGCTTACCGCCGGCGGCCAAACAGCAGCAGGGTCGACGAGTCCCGCCTCCACAGCCGGGCGCAAAAACCGCCGCCGCCGCCGCACCCGGAGACGGCCCAAAAACCTGAGCGGCGCCGTGCCGGCGGCGGCGGCGGCGGCGGCGGTAGCCGGTCTCGCCGCCGCCGCCGGGACGCCCCGGTCAGGGTGGCGCCGGTGACGTGCTGCAGTCCCGCTTCCGGCCGACCGACGCGTGATTCAGCCCCCTCCTCGAGGAGCAGCCGGCCAGCGGCACGGACCGCTCGCGTGCCTCGGAGGGACCGGGTGGGGGCGGGGATCGGCGACCGCCGGCGCAAGGTCGTCAGGGAGCGACGACCTGCAGCGAGGGCCCTCTCGCGAGCCGCCGACGAGGGCTGATACCGAGCAGTGCTGAATGCAAACATCGCCCTCAGAAATCGATCTACGGCTAAGCAGGTTACTGAACCTTAAACACTCGGAATTACAACCGTCTCCGAGCAATATATTTCGCACTATCCGACACGTTTACCTTGACCCCAAATTGAGTTGCCCCGTGACCTTCCGTTAATGGTTATCTGTGTCACGAAGGCATGCGTCAACGCCATGCAATCGACCTTGCCTGGCCTGCCGGGTCGGTCGGTAAGTCCCAGCGCCGTTCCCGGGAGGCGAGGCCGCACGACTGAAGCGGGCGCGTACCACCGCCGGCACGGTCAGCAGGCAGGTGGGACAAATACGGATCGGACTCCCGGCCTGGACTCCCGACATGGCTCGGACTCGCGGTCGGGCTCGGACTCACGACTCGGCCCGGACTCCCGGCTCAGCTTGGACTTCCGGCTCAGCTTGGACTCCCGACCTGACACGGACTCCCGGCCGGCTCGGACCGATTCGCGGCCCTGCCGAGACGGAGGTCTGTCTGCGGGCCTCGGGTCCCCCCTCCCCCGCCCGGTGGTCCGCAGCGGCGGCCGTCACCGCCTTGACCGGCCGCCCAGCCGCGGTCGCCGCCTTGACCGGCCGTTCAGCTGCGGTCACCGTGGCGTGAGAGTGACCCTGGCGCCAGAACGCCAGTGCAGCGGTCTGTCCGTTCGTCGGAGGGCGTCACTGAGTCACGTCGGTTTGTTGGGCACCGATGGCGGTCACTGCCAGCTCTCAGCAGAGACGTGTGACGAGATTGTGACACCCGGCCCTCCGCGGGGGGGGGGCGTCACTCGCGGCCGCCGCCACAGGACGCTCCAGTCTGCGGGGTGCGGGCCGCCCCCCGACGGCCTCTCGCGGCCCGCCGCCGCTCGGTGCCGAGCCGGCGGCGTTCGGAGCCGGCAGCGAGCCCGACTGTGGCGTGTGAGGAAAACAGCGCCGTTTCGACACCCATTTCAGCCAAACTGGGTTAGACGCGGCCTGTTCGCGAGCCGCGGCCTATGTTTCGCCACGAGGAGCCCGTCCATGCACCTCATGCATACTCATGGCAGCGCCAGCGGGCGGGCGGCGGCGGCGGCACTTCGTCTCCATTCCACGCCCAAAGACGCGGCACGTATCAATCGCGTGTGGACTCTTCCAGAAAACAGGAATTCGCTGCTGGGTCGCAGGGCGCGTGACGCAACATTGCGTATCTGGAGCAGGACGATGGTGGCGCGTCACGCCCAGACGCCGCTGGCGCCATTCTCGGTGCAGCCGGTATCAATGCCATTCTCGTCTCCGCCGACGCGCACCGCTGCCGACGCGGACACGCACGATTCCAGCAACCTGGACATGTACCATCCTCACTAGTCCGTATGTACACGGACTATCCTCATTAGCCCGTATGGTAGGTGCTTCCACCATCCTCACCGATCCGCACATACGGGCAGGATCGCCACCAGCCGGCACACACGCCGACAGCGGCCGTGCTGCGGCGTCGGGCGGGAGCAGCCGCCGGCCTCAGAGGCGGAAGGCCTCGGACGCGGCGGCGCCGAAACCGAGAGTCGCCGGCGCCAGGTGGCTGCCAGCTGGCGTCGGCGCTGGTCGTTCACACCGCCGGAGCCGGCGCGTCCTCCAGCACCGGCCAGACTGCTGGAGGACGCCTGCTCCGGACTGCCTCGCCCCGCTGTCACGGCCGGGGCGAAGCGCAGCCCCGTCTCTGGTCGTGCCAGGTCAGGGCAGGTCATCGGTACCTGGGAGCTCCTGTAGAGGGGACTGGTATCGGGGACAGGCGCTACCCAGCGCCGGCGGTCGGCGAGTCGTCGCCAGATCCTTGCCAGTGGACCGTC
The DNA here is from genome assembly GCF_011947565.3 of Pollicipes pollicipes. NCBI lineage: Eukaryota > Metazoa > Arthropoda > Thecostraca > Pollicipedomorpha > Pollicipedidae > Pollicipes > Pollicipes pollicipes. The sequence continues at coordinate 22,436,255 of NW_023596225.1, read as the reverse complement.
TCCGACCTCGTCAGCCGTCTCCGACTCCTCTCCCACCGGACCGTCGGTTCCGCGGTCTCTGGGTCCTCCCCAACGGACCGTTCGACCAGCCCTCCTGGGTGCCGGACCATCACCACCCGACCGGTCGGCCCGCTCCTGCGGCGTCACAAACACGCCCGTCAGTCGGCGTCGTTTGCGGTCGCGCCGGATGTAATAATCAAATGCGCGCGCGCGATTCCGGGCGAGGCGCGCCTCCCCGCCGGTGGCGCCGTTACTGCGCGTCCGAGGAGCGCGTCACGGCCGGATGGGCGGCCAGCTAATGTATGCGCCGGGAGGGGGCCGGCGCCGGCGCACTTCGCCACGCGGCGGCGACTGGCCGAGCAGGACCGACGCCAGCCATCGGACGGTACCACTTCCCAGCGCGGCGGCGCCTGAGCGCGCAGAGCTAGCGGTGGCCCGTCACGGGCCTGCTCCGCTGACTGACCGGGAGGTGGCTGCGACCGGGCGCGGGGGATGACGCGGATCGCAGGACCGCAGGTGGCCGGCGGATGCCGCGCCGGCGACCAGGCGAGATCCCCAGCTGCAGGGGTCCGTCAGGCTGACCGGGGCCATGACCGGGACCCGCACGCGGCCGGCGGACGCCGCGCCGGCGACCAGGCGAGATCCCCAGCTGCAGCGGTCTGTCAGGCTGACCGGGGCCAGCTCCGAGGACCGGGCGGGGGACCGGCGCCGCTCGGCTCCGTCGCTCCCGACACAGGTGTGGCGACACTGGTGCGCAGACCGGTCAGCCCACGCGCGACGCGCTCACCTTCCGCCCCATTCCGGTCCACCGGACGAGCCCGCTTGCCGTCTCGATTCTCGGACCCAGAGCCGAGTGAGACATCTAGAGCCTGCTAATCGGCAGCGTTGTGTCGAAAGCACTTTCTACTCCCGTCCTTGTGTCTGCGCTGCTTAGCCCGACAGACCGGTGCACGTGTCAGATGCCAGATGCTGACTGGCAGGGGGTGGGACTCGATGCTCCGACCCGGACCCTCCGCAGATAATCAACCGCCAGCCACACTGTGCAGTTCCAACGGGGCACACCACACCACGCGACATTTGATTTCGACCTTGTCCGCTCGACTAAAACACAAAGAGTGGCGATGTTCGGAGCGCCGTGATGCGTGCTGCGATTGGAGTGATGCGTGGTGACCTCTGGCTGCCGTTGGCCCGGAGCTGGCTCACACGACGCGTCTGTAGTACCTTCGGAGATCAGACACACGCGAGCACTGGCAAGGGACGTGGACTCGCTAGTCACCAATGATCGCTCAAGCTGTTCACCCTTGCCTGTCTTACGCAGCCCCACAGCGGTGCGCAATCGTGAGACAGTTCGTCTCAGGCCAGGACACGCATGCTGATGGAGCGGGTAAAACACGCGGAGAACAGACAGAGACGGACACACCGGCAGACGGCGGCAGAGGCCGGCGCAGACAGCAACGGTGTGTCTGTTAGTGAGAGGTGGGTGAGAGAAGGAACATAACGGCCGCACATTACAGACCGTCGCCAGGACCCCCGTGGCGGCTGCGTGCGACGGGTCAGCGGTCAGGCCGACGGCGAGCCGCCAGTTACCACGCCAGTCCCGCCGCACGCCGTGTGACGTCACGCACGCCGTGTGACGTCACGGGTGACTAAACGGCGGCCGGGAGCCGGCCGGGATGGGGCCGGCGTCGTCCCGTGCCGTGCCGGCGCCGGCGGTCAATGACCAGCCGCGGCGTCCCGGGCGCCGGCCGGCCGGAACGGTCCTCCCAGCAGCGGCGCCGACCGCAGCTGACGGCCGGCCGGCGCCGGCGGATGGTGCCGGCGCAGCAGCCGGCGCTGGTAGCCGCCAGCATCCCACCGCCTCTACCACTGACAGCGGGGCTGGAGCCGGGAGCAGGACTGGGACGGAGAACGGAGGCCGGGGCCGGGACCGGCAGGGATCCTGACCGCCAAACGCTGGGGACCAGTGGGGCGGGGCCGGTGGGGGCCAGTGGGACGGGGCCGATGGGGAGCAGTGGGACGCTCAGAGGAGGGCCGCGTGGGGACAACCGGCACCCGCGGCCCAGCCGGCCCGGCGAGCACGCGCGGCCGGCAAGGGAGGCCGGCACAGACCGACAAAAACGGCCAGCCAGCACAGACCCATGAACCGTGGAGCATCACAGCTAGGGCAGACAGGCGCACAGACGAGGTGCCGGGGTCACATACCGGGCATGTGCTACAAGCGGCCCCTGGTGCGGCAAACGACCGCGGCGGGGAATAGACAGACAGGCGTGAACCAACACAACGGTGGCGAACGGACAGCCCACGAACTGTATGGAGCCACTGTTTGGCTGACAGGATGAATAGGCATATGGGATTGCGTACGGGCCGAGCTAAAAGTACACAAAGCCTCACGGGGCATGTGGGCTGACATCTGCAAACAGACCGCGACTGCATTACGCAAGGCAAGGTCTGGGTCTGGGTGGGTCAGTCAGCGTTTGGGCGGGCGCTCACCTCGGCATGGGCCGACTGCTACACGAATGGCCGTGGGGCCCCCGACAGGCGCTCATTAGCGCGGCCCACGGGACTGGCCGGCCGGCCGCGTGTCCGCTCACAAACGCGGACAGTTGGGGTCAGGCAGACTGGGCAGCGTCCAGGCAGCGCCACGGGACGCTGCCCTCACCCAGAGCCGGCGGTGGTCGGGGTGAAGACGGGTCGCAGCCGGCGCCTCGGCGGAGGCGGCCGCTCGCCCAGCGGCGCCCCGGCACGGTCGGCGTCTCGCCACAGCCGTGTGTGTGAGTCGGCGGCGGCGGACGACCCTCTGCGGCGGCTGCAGTCGCCGGTGCTAGTCTGACCGCGGGCTCTGTTGCAGAGGCGGCGGCGGCGCCATGCTGTGGCGACGCGCGGCGCTGCTGACGGCCGCCTGGGCGGTGGCCGCGCGCGCCGAGTGCCCCTGGCCGCGAGACATGGCAGACCTGCACGGCTCGTGCGTCTGCGCTTACAACGCCGCCACCCAGCTCTCCGTGCAGTGCCAGTTCGTCGACTTCAGCCGGCTGCTGGGCGCGCTGCGGGCGGCCATCCCCAACCAGGAGCTGGACCTGCTGTACGTGACCAATAGCACCATCGCCAGTTTGCCCAACAACGTGTTCGCCAACATCCCCGTGCAGAACATCCAGTTCTCCGACTGCGACCTGGAGGCGATCGCCGACGGCGCGTTCTCGGGGCTCGAGTCGCGGCTGCGCAACATCAACCTGGCCGGCAACAGCCTGACGGAGGTGCCGACCGGCGCGCTGCAGAAGCTGAAGCGACTGCAGTTGGTCGACCTCTCCAAGAACCGCATCACGCTGGTGCCCGACGACGCGTTCAAGACGCTGTCGCTGCAGACGCTCAAGCTGGCCGACAACAACCTGACGGTGAGCGCCGACGCCTTCAGCGGCCTCGAGAAGACGCTCAAAAACCTCAATCTGAAGGGCACGGGCCTGCGGACGCTGCCGGACGGCATCGAGCGCCTCTCCAGCCTGGCCTTCCTCGACCTGGCACAGAACAGCATCACGCAGCTGCCGCCGCGCGCCTTCGCCGGCCTCGAGTCGCTGACGGCGCTCAACCTGGAGCGCAACCTCATCCAGGTGCTGGACGGCACCGTGTTCGAGGGCGTCAACAACACGCTCAGCTCTCTCAGTTTGCTCAACAACCTGATCGCCGACTTCCCGACCGAGGCCATGGCCATCATGGGCCGGCTGCGGGTGAGTGGCCACCGGCCGCCGCGCCGCTCTTCGCCCGCTTTTCCGCCAGTCGCACGCACGCGCGCACTCACGCAAGTACGCACGCACGCACGCACGCACGCACGCAAGCAAGCAAGCAAGCAAACAAACACACACACACACACTTTGCTGCACTTTGTCAACTCCTGTATTTCATAACTTTTGTTCCACCCTTTGACGACCTTCATCGCGCGCTGTGCGTCGTGATGCGATGCGGTGACGTAGGACTGGCGTCGGTCTGTTGTGGACATGCGCTCGCCAGTCTGTGGCTTGTGTATGCACAGCATGGACCATCTCCCGCAGCGCCGCACCGCCAGCCTCTGACCGCCATCTGCCGCCATCGCAGGTGCTCGACATCGGCTTCAACCTGCTGACGCAGCTGCCCGAAAAGACTGCCTGCTGGCGATGCGGTCGCTGACGCTGCTGGCACTGGACGGCAACCCGCTGTCGGACGCTGCCCGAGGCGGCGTTCGATCACCTACGCGCCACACTGCGCGGGCCTCAGCCTGGGCGGCCGCTTCCTGACCTGCGACTGTCGCATCCGCTGGATCGCCCGCTGGATCCGCGACACCGACCCTGCAGGTCACCAGCAGGGAGCGCAACCCGCAGTTCTGCGGCAGTCCGCCCGAGTTCCGCGACCGCACCTTCTACCAGCTGAACGCCGAGGGTGAGCAGCGGCCGTCAGCGCGCGCCGCCCGCTCCGGCCGGCTCCTCCGCCGGCGGCGGCAGCGCGCCGGTGCGTCGGCCGGTACACAGCGCTGGGCCCTAAACGACGAATGTGCGCGTGGTGGGTTTGGAACTGCGGCGTATGTTTTATGTACTGAGACCAAGGCGTGTTTTGTGGGTCGTTGGTGGTTGCACGTCGCCCGCAACAAACATGCGTTTAGGACTCTTCACATCAACGTAACCGAACCGAACAAAATAGGCCGCGTGCCACATCGCTGACAGTGCTCCGCTATTGCAGAGTTCGTGTGCGCCGACGCGACTACCCAGGGTCGGCCGCCGTCCTCGTCTGTAGAGACGACAACGGAGCGTCGGCGGACGACGGAGCGTCGACGAACGACGGCGCGTCGGCGGACGACGACGCGGCCGCCGCCGCCGACGACGACGACGGCGGCGACGACGCGTCGGCCGACGGCCGAGGTGCAGATCACGCGCCGGCCGGCGGCCACCACCTTCCGGCCCGTGTACACGCAGCCGCCGTACCGGCGCGCACCGCCCGCCTCTGAGCCGCCGGCGCCGGCCGCCCGCCGACCCCTCGGCCCGACCCAGCCTCATCTTCAAACCAGAGACGTTCGCCGGCGCCGGCGGCGCCGCGTCGCGCAGCAGCCCGTTCGGCGAGGAGGTGCGCGTGCAGGACGCGTACCGTCGCGGCAGCGCCGTCGTCATCCAGTGGGAGTCGGACGTGCCCAACATCCTCGGCTTCCGCGTGGTGTACCGCCTGTTCGGCGACGACATGTTCAAGCAGGGTCCGCCGCTGGCGCCCTCCGAGAAGGAGTTCAAAATCAAGAACGTGCCCAGCCAGGAGTGCATCGTGGTGTGCGTGGTGTCGCTGGAGGACATCGACATCTCGCCGGAGACGGTGCCGCCGCGCCAGTGCGCGAGATCCGCACCGACGCCGCCGCGCCCACGCACATGGACACATTCGTGATCGCGGCCAGCGCCGCCATCTGCGGCACCATCATCATAGCCGTGGTCGTGTTCGTCTGCTGCAACCGACGGCGCGCCGCCGACCGCAAGCAGCCGCTGCCGAGCGTGCCTGCCGGCCACGCCGGCGCCGCCGCTGGCCAGCATGGGCACGCTGCGCGGAGCCAAGGACTGGGACCAGCTCTCCATGTACAGCCACCGCAGCATCCCACGCGCCCGCATGTACCACATGGACAGCAAGGGTGAGTTGGCGGGTGTGTGGCACGCGCACAGCGGCAGCGAGCCCGCCGACGACACCGTACTGCATGACTTGCCGTCGCAACCCATTCGCGGATCGGAATGAATGCCTCATGGAATGCGATGCAATCAGTCGATCACGCAACGTAAGAACGGAACGCACTGTCAATGCCTGAGCTGGCCTGTGTACCGGACCGTGGCATGGGTGGCACGTGGCATGTCGCCCGCTGGCCGTGCTGAGCGGCCTCGCGCCCCGTGTCGGCAGGCGGCGGCCGGCAGGGACGCCTTCTTGGCCGACGAGGTGCGCTCGCAGGCGTCGCGCGCCTCCTGGCGACGCCGCAGTCTGGCCGACGGCCAATCGCTGCGCAGCTACTCGGCCATGTCGGGTCACTTCCCGGCGCACAGCGGCGGCGGCGCCGGCGGCCCGGGCCTGGCGCTGCCCCGACCAGGTCAGTGGCGCGTGCACCGGCCCACCGACCGGCCTCATGCGCGCCGGCCGTGGCACAGACATCACAGGCCCGCTAACATCGACCCCCGGAGCGTCCGACGGCCATGATGAAGAGTGCCCTGGGACGCTAGGATTCTTGGGATATTCTAGGGTCATCAAAGAAACCCTACCAAAAACCTGATTAGAGAAATTGTCATCTAAGAAAATGAGCCATCTATGCTGGGCCAATGAAACTGATCAAATGTGGAAATATTACTATTTTCATAATGTTAAGTAGTTTTCTCATTTTCTCAACTTCTCATGTATTTCATTCCTATGCTTTCGAGGACATGAGCAGAGTTGGCATTGGAGCGTTCCGGCAGGTGAATACAATGTCACCAACAGTGCGCTACAATTTCACCGGTAGCCGTGTTTACCTCCGCCGAGTCGTGCATGAAATTCGTTCAGTCAACTCCTCTGGTAATGGTTAGCCCGTAGTCCCGTATGTCCCGGCTCTGCCGTACCCCGCCGCGCCCCCTGCCGGCCGGCCGGCGCGCCAGCTGACACTGACCACTCGCGTGTCTCTGTCACTCTGGTAGGTTCGGCCAGCTCGTCGCGGAGTTTGTGGCAGGATGCCTTACTTAGTGACCTGTGCGGGCCGCAGCATGACATACCCCTGTAGAGCGCGCGCGCCGCTCTCGCCCCCTGGTGGTAGGTATGCCTCGTCGCGTTCTCCGCGTGTCGCCCGCCCTGTCCCGCATGCCGACTCCTCTTGGTGCGTCCGCCGTCACTGCTGGGCAGAGCGGGGTGTTTACGCTGGTCGCTGCTGACGGACGCCTCGCCCACTGTCGTGAGGCACCCCCCGCCTCGCTCGTCTTATTTCGCCTCTCGTCTCCTCGTCTGGTGCTGTACTGGCTTGTCTGGCCTGGCCGCCGGCGGGTGTTCCTGCCCTAACCCTGCCGCGCCGTCCGCAGAGCTGCGCACCTCCCGCACCTCGCTGGCCTCCGGCTTCGGCGGCGAGCGGCGCCGCAGTCGGCGGCCGTCGGCGTCGCGCGACCGCTCCGCCTCGCGGCTCTCCAGCCACTTCACCGACGACACGGACGGCTGGACCGACCACGACATGGACATCTACATGGCTGCCAACGCGACGGCCGCGCGGCAGGCAGCCTGGTGCAGCTGTGAACGGCGTCGGCCGCGGGGCGCCGGTTTCGGCCCCAGCACTAGTCGCCGGTGACATCAGCGGATGACGTCATCCACTGACGGTCAGCAGCCGCCGGCGCCGACCGGTGGGGCGCTCGGAAGCTCATGACACGGCGGGGTCGCGAGCGCACCGTCGCCCGGCCCCGAGCCAATAGATGACGGCCGGCGCGCCCGACGTGACGTCACGGGACTCACCCCTAACTCACCAATATGCATCTCGCCCCGGTGATCCACAAACGGAGGGCAGCGAGCCCCGCGATTCATCAGTATACAACGAGCAGCCATACCTGCACCAGGACAGTAGCTACGCAGAGGCGGGCCGGGCGGGAAGAGCCCGCACCGCGTCAGGCGTCAGTAAACGGCGCCGCGAGCGGCGTACTTCGCTCGGTGGGTGGACGGTTGTTGATAGCGCGCGTACAATGAGTGCTGCTGCTGAGCGTGTGACAGGGCGTCTGTCGCAAGTGAAACTGCCGCCGCGAACTGAGCGCCCGCGGAGGGCGGGGTCCGCCACCTCCAGGTGCGCGCGCCAGGGGCACTGGGCACGTGCTGCCGCCCACCCCTGTGATGTGATCCGTGTGTGTTGCGTGTGTGTGTGCGTGTCTGTACTGCTGTCGGCGGGGAGCCGTCCGGCTCACACCGCCGGCCCTCCTCACGGACCGTCCCGCCCAGCTCGTCAACGGACGACCCCAGCGCTCATACCATGTCTCAATATATGCTCGAGAATGTGTCGTTCGTATTTGGCTGGAAATCTGGCAAGCCGTCGGGCGGCGAACAGAGCCGGGCACACGGCGGTGGAGCGGCGCGACCGCGCGAAATGAGCGATGCGAGGCGGCGATATGACACACGGTCATACATGTCCGAGGTGTCAACAACGGTAGGCGACTGCTGCTTAGAAACGGAAGGGAGCCGTGCGCCGACCGCAATGCCCGACCCCAGACACCGATAAGCCGCGGTAACCAAACACGAATGGATACAACGGTACGCGGTGCCACTATTTGTAAAGCATCCCATAGTTCACTTAATGGATGCTACCAAGAGGCGCCTATCAAGTTCCGTTGTGACATCAGGCTGAAAATAGTCAATCTTTGAAACGAAAGAAGCCTGAAATTTTGTATTTGCAAGGCATTCCAATCAACACGTTGGCCCTCACCCTCAATCAACACCCCACCGCCCCCCCCCCCCCTCCCCCCGGGGACGGACAAGGTCAGTGAGGGTCCAGGAAGCCCCGGCGCCGGATGCGTGGCCGGAATGGCCGCCGGTCCGGTCCGGTCTGGTCGGCTCGCACCTGGCCCGTGTCGCCTGTCTGCAGAGCCAGACAGACGGCCGTGCGGTGTGGTGACCGGCCGCTGCGGGGGCGGCGCACCGCTGCGGCCAGCCGCCCGGTTATGGACAGCTACTGAGAGGCGGCGGCTAGCGCTGACCACTGGGCCGGAAGGGGCCGCCGGCCGGCACCGGACCGCGGCGCGCGCGCCGTTTTTGTGGCCACCGGACGGCGCAGGTGGGACCCGACTGGCGCCGCCGCCAGACGTTCCCGGCAGGCCGGCGCGCCGCTCCGGCCACTGCCGGACGGCGATTCACCGCGGCGCCGACACAGCCGGCTCAGCACACGCTGCACAATGCACAAGGCCGTGACACAGCGCATGCATGCATCGTGGAGTCAATGGTCAGCTGAAATCCCGTAACGGCAGCAGAACGACATAAAGCTCTTGTGACTAAGTGTAGCGAACCAGGAAGGAGCTGAAGCTCTCCACCATATTGGAACCACCATTTTATAACACGCCTACCATATGCGCACAACGTTTGGTTTGGCTGGTCACACGTGGCTTGACCAGAGCGGTCGTGTTAACTAATGCTCGCTGCCGGCCAGGGGAGATGGAGAGGCCCGGGCTGACGGCGCGCTGTGGGACGGTGAGAGCGTGCCGACGGGGCGTCACACGGGCCCGGACCGCCCCGGTACACGGCGCGACCCCTGCGCGACTGGGCCACCCCGCCGCCCACCGCCCGCCGCTTCGCCGTCCGCCCGCCCGGCCCCACCGCCCCGCCGTCCTGTCCGCCCGGCCCCGCCGCCCCGCCGCCCGCCCGGCTCCACCGTCCCGCCGTCTGTCCCCCGGGCCCCGCCGCCCCGCCGCCCGCCCGGCCTCCGGGACAGGCCGCCGGGCCCGCTCCGGGGGACGGCGCTCGCCGACCTGCCACGCCCCGCTGCCCTTCAGTGACGGAGTTCACGATGTGCGTGTCTAATAGCCCCTCATTGGCATGGCACGGCTGTGACACCACGGGGCATCACTTCTCACAATCGTTTAACGGGATCGACCTGCTCCGAGACGGACATTGAAATGACAAAAACGGGCTACAGCAGCGCGCCCCCAAGCGTCGTACGTCCAGCCTGAGTGGACACGAGCTCTCTCCGGGGCGGAGGTCCTCGGCGAGTCACACCGCATGGACGACCCCACTGAGCTCGCGTCGCGCACGTCTTCCGACAGGCACCACGACCGCTAAACAACTCTAGCGTTTCGCGCCGGATCGCCCTGCGCGCCGCATCGACAGAGACACCAGCACCTGAAGCTCAGCAGCGAGCCGGCAAATCGGAGGTCCAGTCCAGTCACCGCTGTCGCCTCGAGAGGACCGTCCTCCCGCCTGACCTGGGCACTGAGCGTCGGACAACAGCAGGCGACTGTGACCACAGAGCGGTACCGGCCGCCTCTGCCCGCCGGACAAACACAGCTGCATCTAACCGCAGGGGGAAGCATACAGACAACTACAGCGGCTACTCTGAAATGGAGTACAGCACCCACGACAGGCAAGACATCTGTTCGAAATTCAACGGATGCTCTCAATACTCTCCATTGTACGAGCTCGCCTGGGTTCTACCCAGTTCGGCTCCAGACATCTCCTTAGCGTAGGAGGCGGGCGTGAAATGCTAGCGCATTCTCTGCTTGTGAAGCAGGCAATGCGAGTCTCACCGCCAATGACACACTGTTGGCGCGCGCCATCAACCTTTCGAGACTTCTGAATTGCAGTATGATGTTGACAAATGCGCGTAAACCACACCCAGCAAGTGTTCCAAAAGGTCAAGATCCTGCCGGCGCCGGCCGGCCGCGCGCCGTGACCGCCGGGCCGCCTGCCGGTCGCTTGGTCGGCCCAGGTCACCGCACCGGCCGGCCCCCGGCTCGTGACCGCGCGTGGCCGCCGGGCCGGCCGGTCGCTCGGTCGGCCCAGGTCACCGCACCGGCCGGCTCCCGGCTCGTGACCGCGCGTGGCCGCCGGGCCGGCCGGTCGCTCGGTCGGCCCAGGTCACCGCACCGGCCGGCTCCCGGCTCGTGACCGCGCGTGGCCGCCGGGCCGGCCGGTCGCTCGGTCGGCCCAGGTCACAGCAATGGCCGGCTCTCGTCTCGTGACCCAGCTCGGCTCGTGGTCGCCACCGCTCTGCTGCCGCTGTGTGTTATGTGAACTGTGCGTGACGGTCGCATGGCAAGTGACTTTTATAGAACGTGTGAAACGGAACTGGACTGCTTACGCACTAGCTTTCCGAGTGAGAGGACACAAAAAAAAACAGAGCACGTTCGACCACCCGAACCGAAACGAACTGCCGACAGATAAAATACTGAGAGCGTTTCGCTCACACTTGGATGCCGCGTGACACATGCCTTTTCTACTCTATTAGTGTTAAAAAACGGTAGGGCCGTTAGTGTGAAAGATCGCAGTAAACGTTGACCTATCTAACGGCAAAAAGTTACCGGAAACGACGGCGAATGATTCACACGGTCATCGTTATCATCACACATTGCTATCGGAAGCGATTTTCCGTCCTGTGGGACCCAGTCAGGCACCTGCTCAGCGCCCATCAGTGGGCCACACGACTAAATGCACTTCCAGCCGGCCGGTCTCCGGCGCGTAGGCAGCCAGGCCATCCGACTATACGGGCCGAATACCTGGCGCCATGCGGGCCAGAGCCGGCGCGCCAGGCCGTTCGTGAGCACGAGCCAGACACCAGGGCGTCGCCGACATCGCTCGGTCACCCACGTGCTCGCATCTGTCCCTGCAGGACTCGTGTCGTGGACAGCCACAGCGGGAAATAACTTTTAGCACGGCTCAGCGGGCGGGCGGCCCAGCTTAGCGTACACGACAGTCAATGACAAACGTCCCTGCGTCACTGTTGGTGGCACGTGCCGGCCCGTTACGGCGCGCGGACCACGTGACGGTCCCGTACGCCGCACGTAGAGCGGCCCGCAACCCGTCTGTTTCTGACGCACGGAGCATCGCTTAAGCGGAGGATCTCGGCCAGCAGCGAGCCACGTCCTGCCATTCACAATAAACCACTCAGTTGGAAAGAATGCGTGCGACGAGTGGGTACTCTGATGCAGGATCCATCTTCCTGCCACCCGCCTGCACCATGTCGTTTAAATACTGGCACTCAAGTTTGGGTTCTAACAGAACTTCGGAGGGAAAGCAAGTACTGTCGCAATGATACGGATGCATTGCAACACATATCCCTAATTTCGTGCTTTTTAGTCGCCGTGAAGGCTTCACGAGCAAACCCTGAGCCGGTTCAGAAACAACACTGAACTTGTATCTGCCCATTGGTAAAATAATCGCTTGGTCGATGCTGTCATTTATATCACTTTCAACGAAGCTATAGGGCACACAGTAGTACGCCTTAGGTTGTCATGAGTCGTTTATGTGATGTTATATATATGAAGTGTACTGAACTGTACTGTACGAACTTAACTGTATGAACTGAACTGAACTGAACTGATGTTATTTATATGTTATAAGAACTCAGTGCGATCTCAGAACGTCATGAGTAAACCTCTGGAATATAAACTTCCAGTTTAAAACGCATTTGTCGCATTGATACATACCCGCAGAAACGCGCCTTGCTTTGCATCTCTGTTAAGAAAGTCACCTAATTTGTATTAAAACAAGACGTATCTTTGGTGACGCAGCATCACACTGCCTGCTACAAAGGAGATGCGCATAATCGTACCTTTCTTGTCTGCTCGCGAATTTTCATTCATATCAGATCATCCTGCAGCGTCTGAATTACAGCAAGACACCCGTCTACGTGGAATATTCAGCTACCTGAGGCCGCCTCTGGGAGTTTGGCGGACGAACAGTACGTCAGCCCGATGTCAGCCAGCGCTGAGTCAGCCCACACAGCGTCGAACAGTGGCTGCTGAGCCTGCTGCATAGATGCGGGCAGCGGGCGCGGCGCCTGCTCCTGCGCCTTCCAAACCAGACGTACGGTGGCGGCCTGTGCCTCCCGACGCGGGTATACGGTGGCGGTGGCCTGTGCCTCCCGACTCTGGTATACGGTGGCGATCTGCACCTCCCGACTCGGGTATACGGTGGCGGTGGCCTGTGCCTTCCGAATCGAGTATACGGTGGCGATCTGATCTGCACCTCCCAACTAGGGCATACGGTGGCGATCTACACCTCCCGACTCGGGCATACGGTGGCGGTGGCCTGTGCTTCCCGACTGAGGTATACGGTGACGGCCTGTACCTCTCGACTCGGGCATGTGGTGGCGGTCTGTACCCTCCCGACTCGGGTGTATGGTGGCGGTGGCCTGTGCCTTCCGACCCGGGCGTACGGTGGCGGTAGCCCGTGCCTCCCGGCTCGGGCGTGCGGTGGCGGCCTGTACCTCCCGACTCGGGTGCACGGTGGCGGCCGGAGCATCGCCAGCCGCACGTGATCGGCGGTCGTTTCAACGACCCCAGCTGCGGGCGGTGCCCAGCCATCTGGAACGGGCCGCGGCCCGCCGCTGGGAGAGGAGACCACCGACCGGCCGCCAGACCCAGCCGGCGCCGCAGCGCACCGCCGGCTGGCGAACACGCCGGTCTAGCACAGGAGGCACGGGAAAATATGCCGGTAACCCGCATAACTCGGCTTTAAGGCGGATAACGCCCCCGGCGTAATGATTCATCCAAGTCATCGATGACATCGAATGGCCAGTGATTACAGTTTTCTGACAAAACCAATCACATCACTGATGCTTTCGGTGACTGACTCGAAAAGGGACGTTGCCCATGCTCTATTGTCCCATGCTTTAACATCTCATTTCCTTTAATTTGAGCACAGACTTCTGATATTCAAAACCATTCATATATCCTCCCTCCTCCCCCGTCTTAATTCATGTGACGCTCACGCCAAAGCTGGCTAAACGCCAACTCCGTACCATGACTGCTACAGCGGCGCACCTCCACGAGGCATAGCTATTAGGAGCTGAATCGTGTCGTTCCGGCGGTTTGCACCTCGTGTGTGTCCAAGTGAGGACGTGTTTACGCTCAAGCGAGCAAAAACGCCGCGCCATCAAGCGCCATTACCATAGGCGACGTCGTGGGGCGGCGTCCTTCAACGGTATCTGCATTTACCCACAGTTAACGACGGACATCGCCTGAAAACGACTGAAAACCGTCACGGGAGCGAGCTGGTCACTTCCGCGTTCCGTCAGAGCGGACGGCGACGCTCCGATGCGGCACCAAGCGGCGCGTCCTCCCCAGGACAACGATGGCTGTTAAGTGCCGACAAGACGACTACTAAGTGCTGGCAGGCGCGTCCAATCATCAGAGGCGGTTCGGTGTCAAATGATCCTTCCTCGGCAATCAGAAACGGTTCGATTGATCGGCGCGTCCTACTCAGATCAGTCAGATCCGCGCCGATCTCCCAGAGAGGGTCAGAGGTGGCTCAGCACTAACAAGTACATCATGCCCAGGGCGGATGAGGGGGGTCAGTACTGCAACTCTTCCTTGGATGATCAGAGACAGATTAGTACTGGCTGATACCTCCTCCGGCTGACAATCTGTCAAGCATTTCATGACTGCCAGCTCACGATAAACTTTGATATGAGCTTAATGTAGACGCCCGCCTTTCGACATTTCGGCACGAAATTTTTGTTGTCAGGTCTCGTGCTTGTGGAATGGCAGGGCACGGGTCTGTGGGCAAGGATGATACAGTACGTTCATGCGTGATTTCCTTCTTAATGTAAAACAAGCGGCCAAAATGTGATCATGGTATTCATGTAAAGACATCACACAATTTACGCGAAGGTGTTACATCTAAGCAGCAATACTTCCGGTTGTATTGTTCACACTTGGCACCACACCGGGCACGCGTTGACGTGGATAATATCTATTTCCACAACATTAAACACCTTGTTCACAAAATTCGCAAATAGGGCGGGCCGAAATCAGGGGATAGAAAATGGGTGGATGACGGGGCAGCGATGACAAGTCGTATTTGTTTGCCCTTCCCCTAAACACCCTTTGGAATCGTTTCCGCGGGCCTGGTGAGGACTTCGACGACTGCACCGACGATAACATACTTAGTCATTCTAACTCACAACGTTACAGCTCATCACCATGACTCATTCTTCGGGAGTCACAACCTGATCTCGGGAGTCACCGCTAAAAGTTATGGAACAGGCAGCGAGCCCACGCCCGCATTCCGAACATGATCACCCACAACCTGCCTCAAACTGGCTGCACGACACAGTCAGCGCCGAGCTTCCACGAATGTCCCGGAAAGTTCGCCGATTGATTACGGCATGGGGATGATAAACCCCATATCAGCTTCACCAATCGCTTCGCAAGTACACGAGCACGACTTCCCGCAGTGGGCGGCCAAGACGGTTCTTCCGAAATACATCGAAGCTCGTGGTGCAATGGTCTCTGCATCATATCTGCAGCACACGGGCGGCGACCACCGTCTCGTAAGCGCTACCCAGGCCCAAGCCAATGGCATGTCATGCCAATGCCATAGAATCCTCACAAAGACTTCACTCTAGCGTAGAGAATATCCGCTTCTGGGCGACACAGCCGGTAAAACCTCATCACGGTGGAGGACGAGAGAGGAACTAACGCACGTGAGCCTTGGCTTCACGCAAACAAAGCCCACGACGCTTTGGAAATCCGTAACAAAGTGGACCAATCAATGCTCTGTGATGTCCGTGCTTCATGAGAGTGTAGCGGACGGAACTGTACTGTCGCTTTCGCGACCTAATTCACCCACGGGAATGACAATGCTTGAAGGACTGGCCAGCTATGGGCATGGTAGACCAGGCCATTTCAGCCAACAACGCGGGTGGGGAGGAAATACTTCCAGTTTTCGGTGGCTGAGGCCAAAGTAAAACAGATAAAAATACGCGCATCCTTCTGGTGTGTATCGGTCAGTCAACCGGACTAAACACCAGTGTAGTTTGCGTGGCACTACTCATCTCGCTTCAGGTCACAGCGTGTTGTGTTCAATACCGGTCCCGAAAGATTGCTGACGATTTCCCACGCTATATAGCACAAAGAACGTCAAGTGACATGCAGACGGAAGTAGCCGCCGAGTGGCTGGCTTCACATCACAGTCTGCTTTGGTTGCCAGGATCGCACATCAGTCCTTCGAGGACGGCCGCGGCCGTCGGCGCGCCCTTAAACTCTAACAGCAGGACGGCCAGCTGAGAACACGTGACGACCCGCGCACATCGAGTGACGCCTGGTCAGTATGACCGCCGCTTCGCGTCTCCGTCGAATGGTGGCCGTCTCGTGCCTGCTCCCCAACTCTGGACCAGGTTTCGGTCAGTGTTGCGCAGCCCTTTCGCGATTAGCAAGTTATCTGTTTCCCAGGTTGATCGAATACGGAAGTTTACGCCGCGTTCACAGCGGAATGTTCCCGGAAAACCGCACCTGGTCAAAGCGTCTTAAAATCTATACGTCACAGCTTTAAGGAATTTCGCTTTTGGGGCAAAAATACGAAGGCTGCCTTCAGTGATGGTGAAGCTGTCCCAAGACCAGTTCTGCGGAATGTTCGGGATGAGATGTTAACACGGACGGGACATTTTGGAGCCTACTATCCTCGCTAGCAGAGCTGCTTTCACCCATTTCGCAGTGCGCGTGTGGTCGGATTGAGAACATCGGCCAGCTTGGGACGAAGCCATCCTCAGCGCCACTGTGCCGCATTGGTACGTGACGCGCTGAGTACAAGCGATGAATGGACAGCACGTATGCTACACAGCTCCATGCTGATCAGCAGGCCTGACTCGGATCTCAGGCTAGTACAGCTACTCCTAACGAATAATTACACAATTATAGAGGCAAGTAAAAGCCAGCGGCAGGCAAATAACGAGCACAAATCCACGCGGCGATAGTGTAGCGGTCAGAGTATTGGTCAATGAGTCGTAAGATCATGTGCTGTAGCCTGCAGCTGCCGGGCCCTTTTGAGGATGTGACGCATACATATCCCACACCTCCTCTGCCCCCCATCAGGACCAACTTAGCAGGGCCGAACGACGGCTGGAGGTGTAGCCGGCCCTAACGCTGTACAGACGACAACGTCACTGACCAGGACAACAGTCGAATGACTACTCCGCACGCCCGTAAGTAGCGTGGCGTCCGGACCCGACCCGGCCAATCAGATCGGCAGCTGGCGTACTTGTTGAAGTGAGACTCGCACGGCTGCGGCCCCGCACGTGGTGACCAGCAGTGAAGGGCACGACTCCGGTGACACGTTCAGCCGGTGGGACGGCTCAAAGCCAGGCCACCGAGGGTGCCGTGCACCCAAACCATCCGAGGCCCGATGACGTGATCCTGATCACGATGAAGCGGGATATTGTCGTCCCTGGCACGCCTGATTCCGCATATCTCCTTCTTCCTTGTTTCCCGCCCACCACATTTTTACTAATTAACATTTTGACCAGTTGACCGATCAGCTCTCTTCCACACGTTGTTCACCTGAGCCGCGAGCCTTAAATTCCTGAGGGCCTATAGAAATGTCGTTAAGCACGTGTATTCCCAGTAATTTTGTCCTAGAACAATAGCTTGACGGTGAGAAGTAATGATATCTGGTGTCCGCAAACTTGAGCACAATTGCTACATTGAATGTGATCGCATTGACTGCAGAGCATGCGAATGCGAAGACATCTTCGACCAGGGAAGTTGGACGAATTTCCCCGCAGTCATACATTTGTCGTCATGCTTATCTCACGTGTCGGCAGAACATTGCACACTTGCATTCCTGTGAGACCGTTAGCGAAAACGCCATCGGATGAAGATCGAAGGAAGCCATTCCCTTTCACAGCGCAGGAGCATCCACAGCTCGTCACATAGGACGTAAGATCCCGACAACCGAGTCCTGCAGACTGATCCCGACAACCGAGTCCTGCAGACTGGTCCCGACAACCGAGTCCTGCAGACTGATCCCGAAGATCGAGTCCTGCAGACTGATCCCGACGACCGAGTCCTGCAGACTGATCCCGACAACCGAGTCCTGCACACTGATCCCGACAATCGAGTCCTGCAGACTGATCCCAGAAATCGAGTCCTGCACACTGATCCCGACAACCGAGTCCTGCACACTGATCCCGACAATCGAGTCATGCAGACTGATCCCG
Source organism: Pollicipes pollicipes (assembly GCF_011947565.3). Classification (NCBI taxonomy): domain Eukaryota; kingdom Metazoa; phylum Arthropoda; class Thecostraca; order Pollicipedomorpha; family Pollicipedidae; genus Pollicipes; species Pollicipes pollicipes. Next base: position 22,418,635 of record NW_023596225.1, on the reverse strand, counting down.
ACAATCGAGTCCTGCAGACTGATCCCGACAATCGAGTCCTGCAGACTGATCCCGACAATCGAGTCCTGCAGACTGATCCCGACGATCGAGTCCTGCAGACTGATCCTGACAATCGAGTCCTGCAGACTGACGCCTACGACCCCAGGCCGGGCGTTCACCTGGCCGCTACGTCCAGTACCGACTCTAACCCCGGACGGCGCAGCGCTGGCCTCCGCCGAGCCGATGCCAGCTATCCGCCCCCGAGCTATCGGGCGCCGGCTAGTGACCCCGGCGATCGGCAGCCGGTTAGTGACCCCTGCACGCGTGCTCCCTGTTGACATTCATGCAGGCAAAACCGGCGAGCCGTGACGGGGCCCCGGCCGCGGAGGGCCCGGGCGGCGGCCGAGCAGCCGCAGCCGCCGAGGTCAAGGACCGGCCACCGTCGCCAGATGGGCCGACTCGCCCGGTCCACCCGGTGGGCAGCCACTCCAGGTCATCTCAGGCCGGCCCGGTCACCCCGTGGGCAGCCACTCCAGGTCATCTCAGGCCGGCCCGGTCACCCGGTGGGCGGTCACTCCAGGTCACCTCAGGCTGGCCCGGTCACCAGGCGGGCAGCCACCCCAGGTCACCTCAGGCTGGTCCGGTCACCAGGTGGACAGCCGCCCCCGGTCACCTCAGGCTGGTCCGGTCACCAGGTGGACAGCCGCCCCCGGTCACCTCAGGCTGGCCCGATCACCAGGTGGGTAGCCACCCTTGGTTACCTCAGGCCGGCCCGGTCACCAGGTGGGCAGCCACCCCAGGTCATCTCAGGCTGGTCCGGTTACCAGGTGGGCAGTCACCCCCTGGTCACCTCAGGCTGGTCCGGTCACCCGGTGGGTGACCACTCCTGGTCACCTCAGGCTGGCCCGGTCACCAGGTGGGCAGCCACCCCTGGTCACCTCAGGCTGACCCGGTCACCAGGTGGGCAGCCATCCCTGGTCACCTCAGGCTGGCCCGGTCACCAGGTGGGCGGCCACCCTTGGTCACCTCAGGCCGGCCCGGTCACCAGGTGGGTAGCCATCCCAGGCCACCTCAAGCCACCCGATCTACCGGTCCGGCACCTCCGGTCCAATCAGTCAGGTGCACGCCCCTCAGACCCCTGCCAGGCTTCGGTACCTCAGACCCCCGCCCATGAGGCTCCGGTACCGGCCGAGCTGCGGCCCCTCTGGTCTCATCAGCGATGGTCGCGCACCTCAGGTCCCACCAGAACAGCTCCGGCGCATCAGATTTCACCCAGATGCTATCTACACAACCACGATCCAACTCAAGAGCCGCACGGTAAGCATGCGACTGTTACACATTCCCGTCACGAAAGCGTGTGAGTCGTAAGCAGGTCGGCTTTAATGAGCAGCGCCGCTGTAAAATTGTCATTCATTAACGACGTATTCCGCAACGAAAACGATTAAGATCCGGCAGACAAAGCTGCATACCGCTAAATGTTGTCGCTAATTAATGCCGCCCTGATGGACTTTAAAAGTATTGTAAGTAAAACATGCACAGCTCATTCACTCACTACATGGCTAAATACGATAGTGTCATGTCTGGTTTGTTCTATGGACTAATCAGAATGTCACAGAGTGCAGAGCTTGCAGCGGTCAGCAGCGAGCCAAGACAGTCCAGTGTCACACCACTCTCATCTGGCTATCGAACGCCACCTGAGGGCAGATCTCCCACCGGGACCAGGATCAGTCCGGGACACTAGAGCGGTGGGGGCCCCGGCCACCGCTCAGTTATCCGGCCCCACCTGAGCACGGATCTGCTCCCATTCGGGACAGGTCCGGGACGCTAGGGCAGTGGGGACGCTGGTTGCTGCTCAGGGCTATCGCACATCACCTGAAGACAGATCTTCTCCCATTCGGGACAGGCCGGGACGCTAGGGCGGTGAGGACGCCAACCACCGCTCAGGGTTATCGACGCCACCTGGGAACAGATCTCCCCCCATTCAGGACAGGCCAGGACGCTAGGGCGGTGAGGACGCCGACCATTGCTCATGGCTATCCGGCCCCACCTGGGGACGGATCTCCTCCCATGGGACCATTCCGGGACGTTAGGGCAGTGGAGGCGCCGACCACCGCCTAAGGCTATCGAACACCACCTGGGAACAGATCCCCTCCCATTCGGGACAGGCCCGGAATGCTCCGGCGGTGCGGACGCCAACCACCGCTGTTCAGGCCGATGCGCCACGCTCTGAGCCCTGCTGCGTCGCTGAGTGAGCGCCGGCGGTTACGCTCAGCTCGGCTTCTGTCACGCTGGGCTGCCGTTGGTACACAGAGCGCCCGGGAGGGGGGGGGGGGGGGGCAGCAGCAGCAGCAGCGGAACAGCATCACGCCGGCCTGCGGGTGCCCACCCTCCAACATCAGCCGGTCCACACGCCGGCCTGCGGGTGCCCACCCTCCAACATCAGCCCGGTCCACACGCGGCCCGAGCCTTGTCACGATCAGTGAGCACAGTGGCCCGTCTTCAAAGGCCACCCGGCAGTTAATGAGCGTGACTCGTAAAACCCGTCCCACCGTGAAGTCGTCACCGGAACCAATTGGGCCACTTCTACGTCGCCTGACTGGCTCAATGGCGACAGTGCGGGAGGAGCGCCCGCCGGCCGGCCAGCTGAAGCCAAGGGATGAACGGTGTTGTCTTACACCATCAGCTAAGGAGCATATGCCCAGAGTTGAGACGTCCCTTCCTGCACAGCCGTAGGGTCAGGCCCACCACCACAGGTGGACTGGGGCCGCCCCGGCCGCGACCCGCGTCCCACCAGACAGGCGTGAGCGCCAGCTGTGACAGCGGTCACTCGCAGGCCCCGCCCCAGTCACAGTGTGACGCTCCGACGTGGTGTGATGGCCACGTGGCGGCTTCCCATCTCCGAGGGTCCGGACCGTTCGCCGGTCACCCGTCACAGTCAGGACCGCATGCCGACCATCCGTCACAGACGGACTCCCTCTCCCCGACGGACCCCAGAGGGTCAGGACCGCCCGCCGTCACAGACGGACTCCATCTCCCCGACGGACCCCGGAGGTCAGGACGCCCGCCGTCACAGACGGACTCCCTCTCCCCGACGGACCCCAGAGGTCAGGACCGCCCCGCCGACCATCCGTCACAGACGGACTCCCTCTCCCTGACGGACCCCGAGGGTCAGGACCGCCCGCCGTCACAGACGGACTCCCTCTCCCTGACGGACCCCGAGGGTCAGGACCCGCCCGCCGTCACAGACGGACTCCCTCTCCCCGACGGACCCCAGAGGTCAGGACCGCCCGCCGACCATCCGTCACAGACGGACTCCCTCTCCCTGACGGACCCCGAGGGTCAGGACCGCCCGCCGTCACAGACGGACTCCCTCTCACCAACGGACCCCAGAGGTCAGGACCGCCCGCCGGTCACCCGCCACAGACGGACTCCCGCTCCCTGGCGCCGGCACACGCCGTTGAAGCAGCCGGGAGAGGACGTCCACCCTCCAACAGAGGTCACGCCACGTGCGGTCAGCCGTGACGGGCCGGTACAGCCTCCGACAGCGTGCGAGCCGCTGAGCCGTGACACTGGCCACCAGGAATTCACGGCCGCGCCGTCTCCTGGCCCGTATGTAATTACCGCCGTCCCGTTAGGCGGTGGGCGGGCCGGACGGACGGGCGGTGGACGCGTGCGCCGCTGACCGGCCGCCCAACCCCCCCCCCCTCCGCAGGCGGCGGGGGAGCCCCCTGTCCGGTCAACGGCCCCGCTCCGGCCGGCCGGCACCGCCCAGGCGGCCGGCGAGAACGGGCCGCCGGCCCGGCGGGCAAGCGCCAAGCACCTGTTGGTGCAGGCAGGCACGAGCGGAGCGGTTGCGCCTCGTGTTTTTCAGCGAGCAGCCAATGCACCTCACCCTTTATAACTACCGGGCAACATGCTTGCAGTTCTTTAGTGTGTTCATACTCGCACGCACGCCTGTTTGCTTGGTTGTCGCTGAGCCCGTATAGGAACGGCAGGTCAGTCTGCGCAGCGCGCACACCCCTCCACTCGGTCTGCGGCTGTGCGGCGTCACTGCAGCTGGCGCGCGGCGCCCAGCCACAGATCCGAGGCATTGTGAGACTAGCACCGCAGCGTCACAACCACGCCACAGCTGGTCTGCACGGCCTCGGGCCTCCCCATGCACCAGCGCGGTGTTTGGTGTAAGCGAACCGCGGAAAGATCGGCACAGCGCTCGGGCCTCCCCATGCACCAGCGCGGTGTTTGGTGTAAGCGGACCGGGGCAAGCCCAGCGGACGCGGGGCGCTCGGAATGTTCCCGCCCGAGCACGACAAGGCCAGGCATACGGCCACAGGTACACGCAACCCTCTGGACCACACCCGAACAGGAGGAAATTTCATACACGGCACGTGAGGCGCGGGAAACGGGCAGTACCCTATGCTTATTTTGCTGGTCCACGCGCATAGGACATATAGCATAGTAATCACCTTCAAAATATAAAAAGTGAGCAGGGCAAAATATCAAGCTATCGTTAGAATCCGCGCCCAACAGTTAGGAACACTCATTTTCATTTCCTGGAGTAAACTTAAGCTCTTCAAGGCAATGTCGGGTTTTCTCACAGGAAATCCGATAATCGTACTTTCCGTAGAAACACGGACCTTTGTAGCTGAGTTTATGTTGAGGGCATTGCAACACTTCATCACAGATTTTCGCTCTTATTTAAGCGTGAAAGTGATTGATTTTGCTCATCACATCGCAGTTAAAAAATTCAAGCGCCTGCAAACGGCCCAGTTCATCGCATTACCTGTCATGTGCTTATCCAAAATTGATATTCTCATGTGCCTAACACATGCAAACTGACAGTAAAAAGAAACAAAAGCTACTCAAAGCTACTCCTGAGCCCCCACAACATAACTTACGGCAAACGGCCACAAATTACATCATCATGGGCGTGCGTTGGAAACTGATCTCGACACAAATCTGTCCCTCCGACATCGCAACACACTCCATTCAGTGTCTGAATGTGTCTGAATAGGTTTGAACTTCGGACCTATCCCGAGGCTCCATGCCTCCACTGACGTTTGTGCGTTGATCCGCACACCACCCACTTCTCACAACCGGCGGGGCTGCTAACGGGCTGACTCGCGTCGTGCCAACCATGGCGTAGGAGGAAGTTGTGTTCCCTGGAATGCACGGCACTCTTTCTACAGCCGCTGAAGTCTGCACCCGCATGGCGCACACGCCCGGCACCCCGACGGCCGGCCCACGAGAGCAGCCAGTCAGCCCTGCACACTGACTCCACCGCAGCCACGGCGAGCCACGCGAGCCGCTGCAGACAGCAAACACAGCCCTACGTACTACATGCTGGGACTCGCATTCGTCCACGGAACTGGACAAGACCTTGGGGAAACTGAGCGGCGCACACCATACGCCAAGCAAGTTGGGGAAACTGAGCGGCCTACATCAATACGCCCAGCAGCTTGGGGAAACTGAGTGGCGTGCACCAATACCCCCAGCAACTTGGGGAGACTGAGCGGCGTACACCAACACGCCCATCAAACAGCCTGCTCGCCACTTTGTGCTTCCATTACCAGAGGAACAGCTCGTCATGCGTCCAGCAGCGTTGGGTTTGTTGATTTATTTAGAACCGTTCAGAAAGCCCTGCGCAGGTCTCTGTAGCGGCGCCTGGCCCGCCGGCGGACTGACTTAAACCCCCTTTGGCGGCACAAGCATGACCTCGCGACCTCCCTAGATAGGTCACCGGGCGCGCCCACTGGATAAGGCCAGTTTTTGTCAGCCGCTGGTGCCACCAAAAAGTTACGTTGATTACGGAATGTCTACAAACAACGCTGATATATCTCCCAGCACGCCATGCCCGCAGTCGGCCAGTATGTCAATGAACCTGACAGCTCTGATACCTTTGAGGCCATCTTTTTCAGGAATGAGGGCAACAGAAGGATAGACAGGTGTGATAACACAATACAATATCAAGATAAATAGCAATATACACACACATATATATATATATATATATATATATATATATATATATATATATATATATATATATATCTTAAGTTGCTATTCAGCGTTGTCCAGTTTGTTTGCTGTGACATGCGTATTAGGTGTGGAGCAGCTCACGCTGAGAAATACTTTAATAAATTATGCCCACTAAAGACACAACTGAAGGCGCGACGCTCCCAGCACATCAATCCTCGTTCCCTCTCAGTCTTTTATACGTCACATCTCTGCTTCACACTCTTTGAGCCAACGCATCTCACATCGTTCATCGAGTGGCCCTGTCAGTTAGAGTCAATGGACATGACATATGTACCGATGCCTTTTCTGTTCTGACGGTTGACAAGTGGTTTGCGAAATGATAATATGAAGCTCCCACTGTCTCCATGACATACATACTCATTCGCGAATACTACAATGAACACCATACATTACGCTGGTGATTTTACCCCCGTTCGTCCGATCATACGTTCACATTTAAGGCCCTCATAGCCCGGGATGTTCTTGATACATCCATCAACACACACGTTTTCCAGCACCCTTGTCTGCCCCTCCTCTGATTGTGCAGCAGTCCTTTTTTGCGTATACCAGCTCATCCAGGTTGGCACACGCAAAAAGGGGCGCTGGGTTCCCGCTTTTACATGCCAGGGGTTGGCTTTCAGAGATGTATTTTATGTGGCTGGAGTGGTGCAAGATATTGTGTATTTTTAGTACTCCTCTAATGTTGGGCAGATAGTCCAAGAGTAGGCTATAGGGAAGCGGGACTCTGGTCAACGTTTAAGTATCCCTGCAGTGCTTGCTGTTGTCCAGAACTGTCGGCGTACAACTCTGTTAGCCTCTTAAAGCTACTATAACTATTCGTATGCACACTCCGTTTTTAAAGCTTTAGCTCTCAGAATTTGGCGTTGACGAATACAGTCGTTTTCGTGACTAAATGCCCATATAAAAGGCACTGCCAATCCAAGATGCACGGCATTATTAATGTAGTGGGATGGTCGACGAAAAAACATAAAGACCATTCGGTAGCGAAAGTCACCTCCATTTTTCATAAAACCTTCACTACCGCACCAAAAACTGTCATGCCTCTAGGATAAGGACTATTGCCTTTACAAATGGCAATGCCTTTGAAAACGATCTGTAGTGTCAGGGACAACTGTATTCACCACTGACAAAATTTGAAAGCTAATCTTAAAAAACCAGGACAAGCAGACAGACTAATTGACGATAGCTTCAAAAAGTCCGGCGCTATTGCACGCGGCCAGCTCTTAGACTAAATAAAGCGAGTACGAACCCTGAATCGTTAACCAAAGCACCGCCTAATAAAGCCTGCTCTGGTTTTCTGCCGAACATAACACGAATACTAAAAAATACGGCACGTTTTGGAGGCATACACCAGGCAAACCACGCAAAAGCCGTATTCCAAAGCCAGCCTCTGGCACCTTACCGCCAGAGAGCTAGCCTAAAAGTTACCTGGAGCACACAAAACCAAAACAAAAAAATGATGAACGATCAGGGGTGAGGCAAAGAAAAGAGCTGAAAGAAATGTGTGCAGATTGGCTGTATACAAGATATGCCGGCGTATGAGGGCCTAAACTGAAAAAATGAAACCTCGTACCGCTACGTGTTAGCGTGTCAAGTCCTGTGAAGTTAAAACCAAAATACAGTGTGCAAAATTTGTAGTGAAAAATTGTTTTAAGCGCGGGCTGCCCCATACCCAAGGTGCATATGACATCGATTATTTTTTACCGAAGCAAGCAGAAATAACTGTTTGCGCAGACTGACGCAGGTTACCCTCTGAGATGAAACAAAGAGCTGAGACGGGGGAAGAAACAGCGGGAAATGATAACAGTGACGGGAGCTGAGTGTAAGGCCCACACAGATAACGCGACCGAAGGGCGGGGAAATCGCGAGAGAAAGCGAGAGCGAGCGTGCGCGGCGAGAGAGGGGGTGATATGCGGTGGAGAAACCTCAAAATACGACAGAGAGGGAGAGAATCCCCTCCACCAAGTGTGGGCGTGGCACCGAGACCATTCGTGACCTTCGCAGATTTCGGTGGCACCGACTGTCAACTCAGATACAGATCGAGGCGTGAGAGGCCGCGGACTAACCCTGGCACAGCGGCGACGTTCTCCCAGTGCGTCCTCATACGCAACTTACCCTGGCACAGCGGCGACGGTCTCCCAGTGCGTCCTCACGCAACTTACCCCTGGCACAGCGACGACGGTCTCCAGTGCGTCCTCACGCAACTTACCCTGGCACGGCGGCGAACGGTTCTCCCAGTGCGTCCTCACGCAACTTACCCCTGGCACAGCGACGACGGTCTCCACGTCGCGTCCTCATCGCAACTTACCCTGGCACAGCGGCGACGGTCTCCCAGTGCGTCCTCACGCAACTTACCATGGCACAGCGGCGACGGTTCTCCCAGTGCGTCCTCACATCGACTTAACCTGGCACAGCGGTGACGGTCTCCCAGTGCGTCCTCACGCAACGTACCCTGGCACAGCGACGACGGTCTCCCAGTGCGTCCTCACGCAACCTACCCGGCACAGCGGGCGACGGTCTCCCAGTGCGTCCTCACGCGACTTACCCTGGCAATCGGCGACGGGCCTCCCAGTGCGTCCTCACGCTACTTACCCTGGCACAGCGACGACAGTCTCCCAGTGAGTCCTCACGCAGCGAAGGAACCCTCTCCCACACGCGGCACACCAGCGACGAGGAGCCCGACCTGACCAGCATGCACATGACCTGGCCAGGCGCCAAAGAAGGTCGCCAGGGCCGGGGACACTTCACGCTGGCAATGTGGTTCTGAAACGAGAGGCGGCCAGGTCATTTGGCGACCTGGGTGGTCGAAAGGCACCGTATCCGGCGTCCTCGAGTGATTCATCACGGTCCTAAGCACAGTTTCAGAAACGGATAAATAGGCAGACACGAGTACCATCAGGGGCCGGCTATAACTTGCGTTTGACGTAGCGGGGGAGGTGGGCTATTGATGAAGCGTGACGGAAGCGTAACAAGAAAGGGAGGGGTAGTTTTTGGGCAGCGTTACCAGTGCAAAATCAGGAGGGGGGAGGGAATTGTCAAAAAAAACAGCGACGTAATATGTGGACGATCATTTGGCAGCAAGTTGGTATCGTCGCAATGTCCAAGTGAATTCTGTCTTAAAAAGTTGTTACAATATTATTTGTTAAGATGAGCCCACACTGCCCTGCGTGGCGGGTGTAGCATACAGAATCACCGCACCGCGCAATACCAACGCAACTAGGCGTGGCCTCTTATTCCGCATTGGAGGGGACACTGCTTGGTCATACCTATCAGAGGATCGTGCTAACACAACAGCAATCGCTCAGAGCACTTTCGACCCGTTACATCGAATGTTTGCGTGGCCTTCAGCTGGCAGCCCTGGCAGCTGCCTATCGGACCAAGCGGCCGAGTTGTCTGATGGAGATGCTGCCACCTGTATTTATCTCCGGCAGTCAGTCTCCGGCGCATGTGTGCTGCCGATCCACGATACCGTATCTGCGCCGTGGATGCTCGTCATCCACCTGGCCTTCCCCCTCCTCCCCTGCCCCCCCCCCCCCCCCGGCGTCCGCCCGGTCCCCCGTCGCCTAGGCTTCACAGTGAATGTGTGAGAGGCGCCGGTCGCCTTTGCCCCAGTTCCCTCCAAACGTCGCGTCATCGCCGTCAACGAGCGCCGATCGGCGAGCTGGCTGGGTGCCCGGCCCCCACACGCTCCCAGCCGCAGGGCCGGTACAGATGGCGCCACTGCGCCGGCCGGGTCGGCCTCAGCCGGCGAAGGTGGCGGCGCGTACCTTGACTGAGCGTGGCAGGGCGGCCGGCACGGCGGGCGGCGGCGGCACCGGCTCCTGCGGGCGGCGGCGCGTCAGACGGCGGCTCCAGACAGGACAGCGGCGCCGCGTGACAGTCATGACGCGACGGCCGGCGCCCGGGCGGCGGCCGGTGGCCGTGCCCGGCGCGGTGACGGAGCGACCCGCAGACCGCTATCACAGGGCACGTCATGGATGCTTAATCGCATGTGTCATGACGTACCGACTTGGTTGCGAATGACATGCTTCACAAGAGACAGGCTGAGCCATGTGCCAGACAATACGATCTTGACACGACGAAATGCGAGAGGTACCACATGCCAGACGCCTGTCGTGAACTGTAGATGTCGTGAAACGAAGCCAAGTGATCTGATTTCCGACAGAATCGCTACCAGACGCCAGCCGGCGGGCTGGCAGGCTGCAGTGGGCTGGAACGGGTCGGAGTGGGCCGAAGCGGACCAAGCCGGGCTGGAGTGGACCGGAACGGGCCGGAGTGGGTCTGGAGTGGGCCGAAGCGTGCCGAAGCGTGCCGAGCCGGGCTGAAGCGAGTCTGACGTGGGTCGCAACGGGGCTCACCGCGAAGCTGAAGAGCTCAGCACACAGCCGCTCCACGTATTCGGTCGTCTCGTCGCTGGGCCGGGGCCGGGGCCGGGCCTGGCTGGCAGAAGGCGAGGCGAGCGCCGTCGCCGGCCGGCCGCCCTCCGTCAGGCGGGAGAGCGCCGCCATCACGTCCGGCGCCTGACCTGGGGTCACGGTCACAGTCACACAGCTGCGTAACGCCGCCAAACGGCCGCCGACGCAGCCGACGTGCAGTACTTCGGCCGACCACGTCCCTAACACTTCGCATATCACACGCACCGCATTCTCCATGGCGTCATCCGTGTCCATGATCCGTATCCATGACCCGTATCCATGATCCGCATCCATGATCCGTGCGTGCGTGATCTTATCAGAGGTTGTCTTCGGACATTGCATCCATACGTGTGGATTCAATGGCGGATACGGATCAATACCTAAAAATGCAAAACAATACCTGACTCAAACAACAACACTCCACAACAACAGGCGGACCCCAGCGGCGTGTGTTGGAGAGGTAGGTGAACAATTGTCCCTGAGCACTCACCGACAACAGGTGCATCTGTAAGCCGCCGGCCAAGCAGCGACTCGAACGAGTCGCGCCGGTGACAAAACTTCCAGACATCGTGCAGGCAGAGGCCCAGCAGGCCGACGCGCGCGCTGCCGGGCCACGGGGTCACAGTGGGGTCAGTACCGGGTCATATCGGGGTCAACGTCAGGTCACAGCGGATCAGTGCCCGAGTCACAGCGGGGGCCAGTGCCGAGTTACAGCGGCCCTGGCGCTGTGACCTGGCACTGACCCGCCGTGACCCAACGTTGACCCCGACTGACCCCCTGGCGCGACGCAGCCCAAGGTTCGCCCACACACGCAGGTTTCGCACAAGAATCATGTCTCCCAAATGGCACCACAGCATGACCTCAACGAGGCCGTCCTCAGTCGACCACAGCGGGCAATGCAGACGCCGTAATGCAGGGAACGTGGTGATGCACGTAACACAGCTGCTAACGTTCCGCCGCCGCCGCCGCGTGATTTGTCTCTTAGGTTTCCCTCGTTTGCCTGCATGCAACAACGCCAATAGACCTTGTAACTTACTATGATTTGCACAGAACATTGGGATTTATAACGCCACCCAAGTCAACTGGAACCAATGGAGTGCATTTACGCTACAGCGACTTTTCGTGGGGGCTTTTCTCCGTGTCGTTGGACGCTATCCCTGCAAAACCTAATTACAGGCGCGGTGCTAGCGAGCTGGAAGCATGCGCTCTGTAACGTCCGAAACCGAAATACCCCAAAATGCCGACACAAAATACCGAAAAGAAGCGCGTATATCAAGTGCGTTGCACTGGTGCAGGCGAACCATTTCCACACTGCCCGCTGCGACTTAAGTAGTTATGCAACTCGTGCATTACCGGAATCAGCGTTTATCCAAACCAGTATCACTTGCTTTCGTTCTCCTGAGTGCGGGTATCGACGTCATCATTCAACCGAGAGAGCCCTCACTGCAGTGGCTGACTGTCTGACCGTGTGTATCGTCAGGAAACTCAACGTGTGCGACGCGGCTATTGTATAAGATAACTACTTTGGAAGATACGCCCGACGAGCCAGAATGCTCAGAGGCAGAAGTGAAGCCGACCAGTGTTCTGCAGCACCGTACCTGCTGGCTGGACACGCACTGCCACAGCGGGGTGCCGCGCGCGGGTTCAGTTGGCTGACGGCGTACTCCACCAGCAGACTCTCCGAGACTTGGTGCCAGCTGACAGTCAGTTCCAGCGCGCTGCCGGCCCGACACGGGTCAGGCCACAGGCGGGCACGGGTCAAGACGACAGGCGGGCCACGGGTCAGACGACAGGCCGACATGGGTTAGACCACACGCGGACACGGGTCACACAGCTCCAGTTGACGCGCAGCGCAATGGCAGCACAGGCGCCTGGGGCGGCAGTCATTCCACCATTTCGGGTCATCTCTATGTTTACGTTTGACATGAAAAGCACTAACTGAAATATGCCGGTACACTAGCATACACGGCGCCCCCGGTCATCAGACAGGCACTCACGCCAGCGGATCCAGGCCGTCGGAAGGACTTATGTCACGCGATCCAGGCCGTCAAACAGGCACTCACGCCAGCGGATCCAGGCCGTCAGACAGGCACTCACACCAGCGGATCCGGGCCGTCAGACAGGTTACTCACGCCAGCGGATCCAGGCTGTCAGACAGGCACTCACACCAGCGGATCCGGGCCGTCAAGACAGGTACTCACGCCCAGCGGATCCAGGCTGTCAGACAGGCACTCAGGCCGGCGGATTCAGGCCGTCAGACAGGCACTCACGCCAGCGGATCACAGGCCGTCAGGGTAGGCACTCACGCCAGTGGATCCAGACCGTCGGCGGCGTCCAGCGGCAGCCGGCGCAGAGTGGCCGGGTTCGGGCAGCACGGACTCCGCCGGGCCGGGTCGCACGCGCCGCCACCGTACGCCAGTCGACCGAAGTCGTTCGTCGAGTACTGCAGCCGCAGCGTCCACCGACACGGGTGGCAGCGAGCGGCTGGCCAGCTTCTGCTTGAACATCTCCAGCAGGCCTGCGGCCGACCGGCGAGGACTCAGCGGCCGGCCGACCTCTCAAAGCCCATTGGCGTTCTTTCTGTTGTAACGCAAACATTTTGTGTTTTTGGACATGCGAATGCGCTCAGAGTATTACTGGTTCATCACGTAGCACAAGGTTATGTTCAGTGGCTTTACGGGAAGAAGGTGGATACAGAATTGCCAAATTAACCTACCCGAGACAAGGTATTTACAGAACATGCCAAACTGACTCACCTGAGAGGCAATAGAGATGAGACGGAAGCTCGTTTCAGCAGAATGGTTTGGAACTCAATCAGGGTCCCCTCACCGACGCACGCGCCCAAAAAGTACAGCTTTGACAGGCGATGCACTTGAACGAACATGGGAATGTCCCTGAAAGAAGCGAGAGGTGTTCTCCTTTCAAAAGTTTCGATGCTCACAAGGCCCATAAGAACACAGCACGTCAGATTTATCAGGGGTGAAGTCAGTAGAGAATGCCCGGAGAGATCCCAGAGGCGCCTAGTCAACAGGAGTCACGTCTCGCTCACATTTCAGCGTTAACTGTCGCTTGATGTGCACTGGTGGCTAGCGCTTCGCTCTCCCAATGAATCAATAGTTGGCATAAGACTAGATAATATGGCAAAGGCGGACCCACAGTTGTCCCCCAAACGTAACTGAAAATCGCCTTCCTCCGAGACTAACAATGGCGATTACAGAACAATCCATGCGAAATAGTTAAACTCTTGGTCGGACATTCAATACCGACCGTGCTGGAGCTCGAGCTCAGGTTTTCCACGATAGTGAAGACGTGCAGATAACCACGCTCCGGACATTCCAGAGGTCGGCCGGCCGATCGGGCCGGGGTCTACAATACCGACTGGCCGGGTCTACGCCGACCGCTCGGGGCTACGGCCGGCCATCGGGGCCGTCTACAGTGCCGGCCGCTCGGGGCCGGGCTACGCCGCGGCGTGACTGGCGCGTCGCCACCCACCAGCCGGCGTCCCGAAGCGCCACGTGCAGCGAGCTGAGCATGATGCGCGCCTTGCTCTCGCTGTCGACGCCCGGCTCCGAGGCCGGCTGCAGGCGACGAAGCGGCGCACGCCGAATGCCTCGGTCACCGGTGCACCGCCTGGAAGTCGGCCACCGGCGAGAGCAGCTCGGCCAGCGCCGCCGGCAGCCGCTCCTGCTCCTGCTCCTCGGCCGGGGGACGCTCCTGCTCCTGCTCCTCCTGGTCGGGCGGGGCGGGACGCTCCCGCTGGCCGGCCCCGCCCGCAGGCTCCACGTACGTCACCGTGAAAGGGCAGCCTGGCGACGGGAGAGTGGCCGGGTCATGCCTCACAACGCACACTTCTGTAGCACCGGCTGCCGGCACGGCGAGCGTCCACACGACGGCAGAGCAGCGGCGGAACGCGCATGCGCGAGAATGGTCATCATATTCAGAGCACTGGGGCGCAGATGTTGCCTCTGGCAACTTCACACCCTGTGTAACAGAAATATGGCAACACATCCAGCCACTGAGCCCAGCCGGCTGCTTTCTTCACCATCACATTCTAAAATGCGCCCTTCACATGGCCTGACGGGTGAGTTATACGGTCTCTGGCATGACGTGGGGATGCATCATCCGTGACGGGCCAGCAGGCGGGCGCGAGTGCCCGGGACGTACCGGCAAACTGGAGCTGAGCCTGGTTAACGGCCGACGACAGGCGGGCGTGAGTGTCCGGGACGTACCGGCAAACTGGAGCTGAGTCTGGCTGACGGCCGGCGGCTGGCGGGCGTGAGTGCCCGGGATACCGTCAAACTGGAGCTGAGCCTGGCTGACGTCCAGAGGCTGGCGGGCGTGAGTGCCCGGGACGTGCCGGCAACTGGAGCTGAGCCTGGCTGACGGCCGGCGGCAGGCGAGCGTGAGTGCCCAGTACGCACCGGCAAACTGGAGCTGAGCCTGGCTGACGGCCGGCGGCAGGCGAGCGTGAGTGCCCGGTACGTACCGGCAGACTGGTACGAAGCTGAGCCTGGCTGACGGCCGGCGGCTGGCGGGCGTGAGTGCCCGGGACGTACCGGCAGACTGGAGCTGAGCCTGGCTGACGGCCAGCGGCTGGCGGGCGTGAGTGCCCGGGACGTACCGGCAAACTGGAGCTGAGCCTGGCTGACGGCCGGCGGCTGGCGGGCGTGAGTGCCCGGGACGTACCGGCAAACTGGAGCTGAGCCTGGCTGACGGCCGGCGGCTGGCGGGCGTGAGTGCCCGGGACGTACCGGCAAACTGGAGCTGAGCCTGGCTGACGGCCGGCGGCTGGCGCAGCGCCTTCCACTCGTGCAGCAGCTCGGCAAGCGCGCCAGTGAAGCGTTCCCAGTCGGAGGCCGACGTGAAGTCGGTGATGTCGAATACCTCGCCATCGCCTTCCTGTCGGGTGGCCGGTCAGTCCGGCTGGTCAGCGACACGCTGGCACCACGCCATGCTCCTGGTTGCGTCCACAGTCACCCAGACAGACACACGCTCTCATAGGCACACATAGGCAATGCAAATGCAGGCATTCCTACACACTTGCAGTGAGATATGGCGAAGATACTGACGCATTACCTCACATGCAAACACAATGCTGATCTGCACTCCTGAGCAGTATGGAGGCTGTCCTCTCCTCAATCACGGACTTCCACCATCCTATGTTTTAAGGCATTTACAGAGGGTACCTTCAAACCAATACCTCTCGCACAATGCCAATCAGTGCCAGGTTCTGCCAGCATGGTCCTGCCACCCACCCTGTATTTCCACTATGCTTTGATTAATGCTTTATGGTATAGGTTTCTGGTGACTATAATGATTGTGTAATCTTTGACCAGCCTGTTGGCAGGGATTCTCACACACTGGCTCACTTCATTACTGCCAGCTTTTTCTGATCAATGTGACTCTGAGGCATCCCTCACACCAATTCTGAGCCTCCTGGTTGATTATCTCAATATTGCACTCCAGCCTTCCTGCAAACAATTTTCTTTAATTCATTAGTGTCACTTGTGTGTGTAATGTGTGTAATCACAGTGTAATGTCAAGCCAAATATGCACCACCCTGTCCTTACATATATCATGTGTTGCTTTTGCACTTGTGCATTTTGACTCAATGTTTTATGATGTTCTCTCATTAGGCTTCCTGACTTTTAACTTGGTGATGTATCTGAGATAACCACCTTCATGTTGGCAGTCTATATTCAGGAATAATATGGTTGAATTAACATAGGTCAGAATAACATATGCAAACTCATATCAGATCATCCCTGTGACAGAGCAAATAAACATCTGATTTCAGCAATGGTCAAATTAATGTAAAGATGGACAAACTTACCTCCATATCAGTCAGCTTCTGTATGGAGTTGAAGAACTTGACAAAACTTTAACCTGTGGGTAGAAAACATGAACATAATGCCCACAGATGTCAAGAAGGTGTAACATACCATAACAGAAATAAACATACATTGTATATACATATTGCCACATATCTGAGGTGATATATACATAGTTTACTCCATTAGCTGTGACTCATATCAACATATGATCATCAATTTATGTATCTTATATTGGTTCACAGTATATTTTACAGGTACAACAGCTGTACGATCAGGCAAAAATATATACCACATGGCACACACTGTATGCACTCATGTTGTTCACCTAAGATGCACCATTGACAACATTGTTGAGTAATGCATCATGCCACAAACTAATATTATATCATGCACAAATGGGAAAGAGAAGCATGCAGAAACATCATTCACAGCAGAATCAAGGTGTCAGGTTATATCTTCTATTGCAATTTGTTCCAAATAAGGCAGCTAAAATCTTAAGCTATCAGTTGCATACCATGGCAAAACTGAACCCTTAGTTCAATTAAAAGTTATGTGGCTTGAAAGAGCACTGGAGCACAGTGTAACTTGAGTTAGAAGTAATTGTTCACAACATACTTTTTAACATCACTAAGCAAGGTAATCTTTCAAGTGCCTGGCACCAAATCAGTGGTTTAAGGCTGTTATCAACAACCTGAATGAATGTAACATTATCTGAGGTTTTCTGTTCCAATTATTCGTATATTATGCCATTTGGTGTCACTGTCTTCATTCCAGTGCATGCATCTTAATGTACCAACTGCACATCCAGCTGGGTTTCAGCATCCGAACTGTCTATGCTGGTACACAGCGTAACAGCCTAAATAGGCATTACCCAGGGCTGAACCTCACAAAGAAGTGAAGGAGAAACAAACACACACACCGGATAATTAGCCTTGCAAAGACACTACTTACACACGTCCGAACCACTCGTTCCAACGCTGTTCCCGTGTTTGTTTGATCATACAACACCTCGAAATGTCAAAAATGCTTGTTTTGTCTTTGCTGGCGCCAAATGTTTGTCAAAAAGCGTAATAGCACAAATACTCCTGTTCGATCTAAGCTTTTTTGCTGCATGATCGCGTTAAACGCCTATCCTACCCCTCATATAAGTGTTTTAATTGGTTAATCTATCCTGAAAGTGTCCATGACTTGCTGAAAAATTGTCGGCTTTGAGCAGGTACATAATTTTATGCTGTGGCGACATTCTTGATCAAAACTTTCACTGCAATTCTGCAATCCATTTCCATTCACTTCCCTCCAATTTCAATTCTTCCGATTCCCGACCGCGGTCATAGTCGGCGGGATCTCCGCTCCGGGTGATCTGGCAGGAGCTGGGCGTATTCCACAGGATAGGTTGTGATTCGAGAGGCAAGAATGAATCGGAATGGAAATGGTTCCTCAAGCTGTACCATTTCCCTATGTCATTTTACTCTCAAAGGGTAGGTATGTAGTAGGTATATTTCCACTGCCTTGACATTTCCTATTGCTTGGGCACTTGAATAAGCTCAAACAGGTGGTATTTAGTGTGACATCATCCTGCAATCAGATCAGAGAAAGGTTCAACTTATCTATGTGTGCGATAAATTATGATTGACCCAACATTGAGAGTTCAGTATTGTTTGTAGGTGACAAAGTCCACCCAAACTTCTGCAGTTTGAGGTGCTGGAAAGGAATTTATTTCCTAAAGTGGATTTATGCCATAGTATATGAACTTCTTGCAACATGCTTCGTTGTTTTGTTTGCTTAGCTGATTTCATTTGTATTGTGTTAACCAGAAATTGTGTTCCAGATTTCTAGTTCTGTAAGTTATATTTTTATCAACTGTATCCTAAGATCTCTGTAAATTAAATACACATGTGCATGATGGTGTTTCCAAGAGCATGACAGGCTTAAAATTGCAGATTATTAACCTGCTGATCAACTGTATTGTGCAGTGTATTACATACATACTTGTCACCTGGTGATGGTAATGAACCTATTTGTGCAAGCTATGATGTTCCTTTTAAGTCAAAATAAGTTGATGATAACCTGATAACATATGATATGCATGTCATACAATGTAATAGTGTTTGATGTTATAAGGAAGTAACAAATTGACTTTAAATCAAATGAGTACATCAAAATAAATTATTAGAGTCCCTGCCAGCTAACATGCTGAGAAGAGCTGCAGTGTCCTGATGTGCTGATGAGAGCCACCACTGGCTGACATGCTGATGGGAGTAGTCATCAGCTGATCTGCAGATGAGAGCAGCTGTCAGCTAACTAGAGCTGTTGTCAGCTGACAAGAGCCGCTGTCAGTTGACGTGCTGATGGGAGCAGTTGCCTGCAGATGTGCTGACAAGAGCCGCCATCTGCTGATGAGAGCAGACTAGAGCCGTTGTCTGCTGACATGCTGACGAAAACCGCCATCAGCAGACGTGTTGACGAGAGCCACCATCTTCTGACGTGCCAATGAGAGCCGCCATCTGCGGGCGTACTGACTAGAGCCGTCGTCAGCTGACGTGCTGACGAGAGCCTTTGTCTTCTTGCGTGCTGACGAGACCCGCAGTCTGCTGGCGTAATGACTAGCTGATGGCCAACAGGCGGTCCTCACGCTGCATGAGAAGGGACTGGCGTTTGAGGAAGAGCTGGTGAACATCCAGGCGAACGAACAGCACCGACCCGAGTACCTGCATATCAACCCCAAGGGTACCGTGCCCGCGCTGCAGGATGGTGTCAAGGTCATCCCGGACTCGACGCTCATCATGGAGTACCTGGAGGATAACTTCAGCGACGGTGGGTCTGGCGACGAGGGCGGGGGGGGGGGGGGGGGCAGCTGCGGGTGCAGGGGGAAGACATTCACGGCCGTAAGAGAATAGGACAGATTGTGTATCGTCTTGTGTAGATAGGATGATGGAGATTTAATTTTCAATACAGTGAAACCATTAGAGGTACCAGTCTGCTTGCAAAAGTTATGGTCAACTGGGATATTTCATTAGATTGTTGTAAAGTTTGTAATTATTATGCCAGATATTGTTGTCATAGCACTGTCCAAGATGCTGAATAATAGTTCATTAGGCTCCTACCCAGGGCTCTGCTAGGAGCCTATTTAGGAAGTCATATCTAGGTGACTGTTGTGGCAAATTTCAGGGAAATTTCCGCGTTTGCTTCCCCTGGACAAAAGTTCTGAGGAATACCGAAAAGTGACCAACTTCACCGAGGAATTTCTCAAGCTGGACATTCCTGTCTTCACTTATGGCACGTTCCACAATGAAGAGCTACGCCAGAAAGTTCGACTTCCTCGGATGATGCTGCGCTCTATTGTGAACAGTAAGTTCGTTCTATGACAGTTCCAGTATGTGGGCGTTGTCAGTTAGAAGTCAGTTCAGTTGCCTGCCGACTGTTATCCAAATACCGTACTTGTTCCCTCAGCAATCCAATGCCATCTTCTCGAGCGCGCCGTGTACATGAACGAATTGTATCTGGTATCCTGTATGACATCCGGCAACACGACCAGCTCAGACAGACGGAAGCAGCTGGGCCTGTGGCGCCGGCCGCCGTCTCTGACGGGCTGCTTGTCGCCGCCAGAGACCCGTCCGGCGGAGGGCAAGAACCCGTTGGTGCTCGCTCGCGTACTGCATGCCATGGAAGAGGTGCCCGAGGCACGCGAGGTGCTGCAGAACAAGGTGGACTCCATGAAGAAACTTGCTGACGGCATGCTGGACCCGGAGAAGCACCGGCAGGCCATGCGAGGCGTGACGCCTTTCTGCAGCGCGCCGCCGGATGAGCTGGTCACACACACCCGGAGGTGGGAGCTCCGCTGCTGCTCACACTGTCTACGGAGACGTCCCTCCCCCCTCGCTCCCCGCCGCCCCTTAGTCACACACACACACCGGAGTTCGGAGCTCTGCTGCTGCTCACACTGCATGGAGACGTCCCTCTCCTCCCTCCCTTTCCCCGCTCTGGTCACACATACCACCGGGGTGGGAAGTACGTGGCCCTACTCATACTGTTTCCCCTAGACGCCCCCTCCCTCCCCTCCCTCCCCCCCCCCCCTGCTCCTCCCATCTGGCGTCCATCTGTCACGTACACAGAGGTGGGAGCTCCGCTTCTCTTGCTGACCTGTTGTCTTGTCTGTCTGCTGTGCTGACCAGCCGCGATATGCCGATGCCTGCCGTGTCTGCTGTGTTGACCAGCCGCGGTATGTCCGAAGCCTGCCGTGTCTGCTGTGTTCACCAGCCGCGGTATGTCCGATTCCTGCCGTGTCTGCGTGTCGACCAGCGAGAGTATGCCCGGTGCCCGCCGTGTCTGCTGTACTGACCAGCCACGGTATGTGGGCGCTGACGTGGCACCGGCGTCACCTGACCCTGCTCCTCGCCGTGCTCCAGAGCGGGCCAGCTGGTGGCTGTGCGGCGCCTCCTTCAGCCTGGCCGACGTCGACCTGTGCGTGCTGCTCAACCGCATCTGGATGCTCGGCCTGGAGGAGCGCCTGTTCACGCGCACGCCGGCCCCACCTGGCCACCTATTTCCGGCGCGCCCGTCAGAGGGACTGCCTTCCAGAAGACCACGGCCATGCCCTTCAAGATTCGTGCCCTTCTACTGGCTGAAAGGGTCGGCTCCTACCTGCCGCTGGTGCTCGGCCTGGGCGCCATCCTGGCGGCCGCGTATGGAATCTACGCTGCGCGCCGTGAACGTAGATGGCGTCGGAGCATCATGCCTAGGCTCCGCCATAGAGAAAGTAAATCACGCCTCATGACGCCCTTTGCATGCTTCTGACAAGTGATGCGTTACGGCCTATGCTGCCATTTGTGGGAATGTGATAAAAAAGGTCAACCTCTGATTTCTAGAGCTGTTAAATCACGTTCATTTTCTTAGTCAGCATGCTGGGGTGCGTACAGGCTGCTCAATGTGATATATACAACGTTTGTGCTTCCTCACACCGTTTATGGCTGGACCTGCCAGTCGATTTGTGACTGGGTTAGGTACGCCTCGCGCACTCAGTTATTGCGCACTTAATTATACGTTATTCTGACACGCGGGGCCTTGCGGTAATCGTGATAGCGTGCATACACTATACTCTTGTTCTGCTGACACTTGGATATTAGTGATCGGTCAGCCACCTTCACACTGAGCAATGATCTTGAGCGACAATAAGTCACGTTTTTGTGACGTCATTGTCGTACAAGCGTCCAGAGGCCGAGAGGCCAGCCGTCGGCGACTGTTGACGGCTGGGCGGCAGGGACGTCCACCGGCCCGTCTGGCGGCATGAGCTGCATGGCCCTCTGTACGGCGCTAACGGGTCTGTGGCTTCAGCAGTTCGCTCCTCCCCTATTCGTCTTCGGTTTTTCTCCCCGGGCAGCAGTGTGTTGCGCCGCCCAGGCTTTCGGTTGATTCCTGGGCGTCGAGTCGCAGCGACGCGCAGGGCGCGTCTACGGAGTCTTGGAACCGATGTAGACGGTATGTCTCAGTGACTCTGTTGTCACGTTCGACAGGGGCTGCCAGTCAGTCAGCAGACAGGCGCGTCTTTTTGTCCGCCAGACAGTAGGTGTTGTGCTTTCCTGTGGACTTCCAGAGTGGGTTGTTTTCTGTTAAACCATGTTCAATTTCGTTGCCTGCCGCCAGTCATTGTGATAGCGTATCGCTAGACTCATCATTAAAAACCGCTTCTATAACCCAGTTTGCCGCTCAATGACTTGTTAATGAAATGGCCCACGCATGTAGACGTTACCACGATACGGTCCCTGGGTCTTTGACCACGTGGTGACAAACAGGAGCTTGTTTCGGTGGTGGGATGATAGTGCGCGTAGGGATGACGAATGCCAAGAAGGCGCGCGCGGGCGCCGCCGGCGGCTGATGTCGGTGCGTGTTGATGCGGTCTGAGCTGTTGTGTCGCGCGGGTGAGACCAGAATAGGGTACATTCCCGGTTGTGCGGCTCGTGCCTATTGTTTGTCCTGGTGCCTCTTGATGAATGTGCCTCTGTTAGTTCAGCGCGCGGCAATCAGTGGCTTCCGGTGAAGTTGGTTAGAGTGCGGCAGGCGAGCCTGTGCCAAAATGTTGCAGCACCCCGGGGAAATAGATCTCGGTTCGTAACTTGTCATTTGTATGATGCTGGTGGTTTTATTTCGACCGATACACATATACGGGCTTCAAGAGCTTCATACGGCTGTTCGGTCACATTTCTCTTGGGTTGATCCCGCGGTCTGTCTGGAACTCAAAGAAATCATGGCGTGGGGCTTTGTCCCAGCGGGTCGTGCTGGTCACTGCTAGGGAACGTTCGGGGATGTACGGGCCTGATATTCAACCAAATGGAACAAACCAGTACGGGACTTACCGGCGGACTGAATAAAACATTAACGATTATTATGTTGGCTATGTTGAGGTTGTCAGTATGGACGTCAAACTTGCCTGTTTTTTCACATCTTTACGAGCGCGGTTTTCGTTTTGTTCGTCCAGTTTCATACATGTTGTTTGTGATGATCCCAGTAACGGGCGAGCACCTTCACGTACCCACCAACAGTCTGGGGAGTGGAAGACAGTTGTGGATGGTCTGTCCATAAGGCACGTGGCGTCTATAAACTTAAGCGATTCCTTATGGTTAACTACGCTTAATGATATGATAAGCAGTTCGTTTATTGCAAACAGTAGGTCCAGATATCAGACCAGATTATATTATTATCGAGCACATCCGTATATAGTCCAATACGAGTGTTCGACCAAACGCTAGCGCGTAGCCTACTTGTCTGCACGGACTTCAAACGCTGCACACGAAGCAGTTTGCAAACGTGGAAAACGTCAAAAGGGGTGCACAGCAGCTTTCGCGAAATCGGCGACAGATTTATGTTCACATTCAGATCGACATGCTCCCAGCAGCTGACTGTTGATTGGTTTGCGCACAGGGCGACCGTGACAGGATTGTGATCGTGATCGTGTGTTTATTCAGGTCTATTAAAAGTCCGCTATCAGGCATAAATAGAGACAGACATGAACATGGCTCAGTTGCATGCTTACTAACACGTTCATGGCAAGAATATAATCCTTGGAACATTATACAAGTAAAACACGAAACTGGGAAGCAGCGCTGACGACGTTACGGGCCTTACAGTGATAACACCCTTGCGACGAGCAGCGCTG
Organism: Pollicipes pollicipes; assembly: GCF_011947565.3. Taxonomy (NCBI): domain Eukaryota; kingdom Metazoa; phylum Arthropoda; class Thecostraca; order Pollicipedomorpha; family Pollicipedidae; genus Pollicipes; species Pollicipes pollicipes. The sequence continues at coordinate 22,395,221 of NW_023596225.1, read as the reverse complement.
CAAACTTACAAGGCAGCACTGGTGTTGGCTGTTTACATTGCGCCTGACGTGAGAGGCCGGTGGCCTGCTGTACCTCTGTTGATAGCGTTTGTTGGGCGTAGATTTGGTGCGCACGGCAACAGGAGGTTCAGTTCAGTAGCGGCAAAAAATCCAGATAATGGAAGTGGTGCTCTCTCAGCGACGTCCGCCTGCGCGTGTGCCGGTGTTGCTTTGCTTGGTCATCACCATCAGATCATGATCTGTGAGCAGGCACTCAGGTCAATAAAACGAGTCCGCTGTCTGGAGGAAATAGATCTGAATATGAATATGAATCATTTGCTAACTTCGTCGACTTTGTTTGCCTACTGGGATTAGGTAAAGACAACTTTGTTGCCTTTGCCTAGTCCCCGTCTGAGTCACAATGACGTCCGTCTCTGCACATGGTCTCAGCACGATCCACGATAATGTTCCTCTCTCCACCCAATCCCGGCCTGAACCGCAGTGACGTCCGTCTCTCTGCCCAGTCCCAGCATGGTTCACAAGACGTCCGTTCTTCATCTGGTCTCAGCATGATTCACGATCGCGTCTGTCCATCTATGTAAACCCAACATGACTTACAATAATGTCTGCCCGCCTACCTAGTCTCAGCATGATTCACGATGATGCCTGTCTCTCTACCTAGTTCCAGCCTAAATCACAGTGATAGCTGTCTCTCAACCTGTTCCCAGCACGATTCACGATGGCGTTCGTCTCTCTTCCTAGTGCCAGCATGGTTGGCAATTCTGTCCTCTCTCTACCTACTCCCAGCATGATTCACAATGACGTACGCCTCTCAAGAGGAAATGGCGGTGCGTGCAATAATTTTCAAGTCGACTTTTGCGATGCGTTACCGCAAGGCTGCTGCAATAATTCAGGGCTGCAATCGGGGGCACCGAGACACCCAGTGAAGCAAAAGCATAGCGATACCGATTTCATCAATAGCATATCGTTTTCATCTAGCGACAACCCGAGCCACCGACCATTCTCTGCCCCCGGCTGATCGCTGTGTGATACTCTGCCCCGCTCTCCGCGGCGAGCGCCTCCGCCGCCGCCGAGTCCCCCGCTCAGCTGACTGCCGTCGCTGCCGAGTGGGCGGGGCAGTTGGCGGCCGGCCGGGGGCGGCGCGCGCCTCGCCGCCTCCGCCGCCCGCAGTCGGCCGCGCCGAAATCGATAGGCCAGTGGCGGACGCGCCGGGCTGGCATGGTGCTGCGGCACAGACTACCGTCCAGGCGCGGCAGTGTCATCTAGAGTGGGTGGCCGGCGACAGGCCAGGCGTGTCGTGAAGGACGCGGTGCGACCATGGCGGCGGGCCCGCTGCTTCTGGCCGCCACGCTGGCGGTGTTGACGGTGCCGGCCGCCAGCGACGCCTACAGGAAAGGTAGGCGATGGACAGGCGCTGGGTCGGCCCGAGCGGCAGCGGGGGCCGCAGCCGTCGGCCGAGAGCGAGCTGTGATGGCTCGAGGGTCCGCTCTTTTTTCGTTGAGGAAGGCGGATGACGGTCGCTGCGTATCGATTTGGCATGCTCCAGGCCGCGAGCGTTGATCCGTCCGCCGTTAGTGAGCGGGCCTGGCCGATCCGGCCGGCGAGCTGTCGGCCCGGCCCCTGGAGCCGCCAGGCCGCCGGATAAGGCGCCCTCCCTCCCCCCCCCCCCCCCCCCCCCACCCGATGCGCTCGGACAGGAACGGAGGAACGCCTCAAACGTGGGACAGAGCCGAAAGCAGTTCTTTCACATTCAGTCGTTTCATTTCACATTTTCACATTCGGCGATGTTTTCGGTCACCTACACAAAGAATTGCTGTGAAATCGCATCGAAAGGTTCGGGAGTGGGTCAGAACACCGTACGCGTCATGTCCCCACGTGCACGTGATGATGGGCCGGGTTCAAGGCATGGCTTCCGCACCCGTGTGGGCTTGGATTCCGGAGGGTCAACACGCCAGTGCCGACAGCGGGGTCTGGAGTAAGTGACAGCAAACAGCGAGGCGGGCGAGGTGACTCTTGGCGGTGAGAGCGGGACGATGATGTGGCGTCCGCTGCTCACAGAGCGGCTGACCAGCACATTTGCACATCCGCTGCCCACGTCCGGCGATGTTTATTTGCCTGACGTTCGTGTGACAGGCGGCTTGCAGCGTGTGTCCCTTGGCTCCGACCACTCGTCACTTGAGGATTTGTTTATGCGACGGAGAGCATGTGCCGACGCGGGGACGGGCGGGGATGGTGGTTCAGGTGGCTTCAGGGCATTGGACCAACTGAAAATATGATTGAATGAAGTCTGGATGATGCTGTACACTTCTCGTATCGTTGTTGCCAGTCGTTTGTTTTGTACGCTGCAATCTGTCTGCGAAGTATTGGCTGTGGCATGAGCCCTAAGGGTGGTGAGAGCCCGTTGCTTCTTACCATTTTGTCCGGCTCATACATGGTAGCGCTACGGCAGAGAGCGAAAGTGCAAAATTGTCGGTGCATTCGTTTTATATTTCTTAGGACTTGAAATTGGCCTTTGAGGTCACTGCTTTTTCCTCTTCTAGGACCTGTGAAGTTGGATAAGTTTTTGATGGGCCCAACCACTTTTACGGCCCCGGTTAAGCTAGTGTGGCCGCTCTACTTTTGTCATGAGTGCTTGCCAAGGTCTTTCAGTGTCATATGTTTTGCTTTCCACACCAATGAACCTTTTAGGACAAGGAATCGAAGCGTGGACAGAGGCTTATTTTGAATCGTGCATGGGCCAGGTGAGAATCGGACGCGCATGGATTCCGGAAATGGATCCCACTAGCAAGCCCCAGATCCTGTAACCGAATGAACTCTCCGTGTTCAGGATCCCCCGGTATATCCATCGCCCAAGGTGGCAATGCTTGCTTAAAACATTGCGTGTCTTTGCGTATAAAATATCGTTGTGTGCTATGATAGGGCTGAGGACAGCACTCCACGGATTTTTTCAGGGTCTAGTTAGTATGCCTGTGGATTATCTGGCATGATCGATTAAAATTCATAAGCGTCTCTGATTTTTACAGGAATACACGTATATTTGGGCGAGTAATGTTCACTTTGATTGATCGGCTCAACAGTCTGGGCATTAGTCATTTCGGTATTCGTGGCTATGGCGTGCTCTCGGATGGTATCGTCATAGTTCAGCGAAGCGCCGAGCGGCTATTTTAAGACGGCCACGGTGCCCAAGATCATCCATCTGTAGCGTACCCTAATGATGCAGAATACAATCCACATGATGCAGAATGCGGAGTGTTGGACCGAGACTCAAAACTGCAACAAATCGAGTTCCGTTACAGGCAGAATGAAAAACGGGGGTTTGTAATCTACAGAGTGAATTTGTAAACTACCTCGCTTATCCGGTAGTTTGTGCCTAGGGAGTTTTCAAACTCCCTGGGTGGCTAGAGATCTACAAACTCACTTGGGAGTTTGTAAACTCATTTGGAATTTGCGAAATATCTAGATGATTAACGTGTGACCATCCCCGATGCAATTTGATGCGGGTTTATGCGACGCATAAACTACCTAGGTTTTATGTTATAATATGTCGCATCTTCATCTGATAAAAAAACGGTGGTATCTTTGAATGGCGCCATCGAATTGAATCACATTTGAACCCACAAGAATCCTTCTGCACCTTTGAAAATACTCACTTTGGCCAACACCGACACAAACCAAAAGGTCGGGACATAAGATTGGTTTACTGCATCGAGGCTTGCATGGTGCGCACCCTTTATTACCATTTGGGGGCTTACGTGAAGATCAAGGGTGTAGTCCGTCTATAATCACATATTGCACAGCCACAAAAAACACCAATATTGCACAGCCGCAGAAAACACCAGTATTGCACAGCCGCAGAAAACGTCAATATTGCACAGCCGCAGAAAACATCAATATTGCACTTGGGCCACAGTTATGACGTGCAGTTACCAATGGGACAGTTACAAACGCTGAAGGAACTGTAATATTTTGCGTGAATTCTCTCCTTGCCGATGTGAGTCACAATGGAAACCAGTTTATGAGTTTTGAAGCAAGCTTGTAAGTACAATAGCCCATGAGGAGCTGCGGCTATTGAGAAACCCAACGCATCTCACTCGCGGCCATTTTCGTTTGAGAGCCATAGTACGGGCTGTATATCCTGATCCAACTGGTCTGAGGGAAACTTGGCTGACCATTCCCGTCGCCGCAAAGTTATGGAACATCACTGGCACCTCGCTAAAGAGCAGCTTTGTTCTGTTCGTTGATGTGAATGAAATATCCGTAACGTCTTTATTCTAGTACCTGGCAGATAGCCTGAGTGGAGGCAAATGTTTGCGATTGATGCAGCTATTTTTGGTTGCATTTACTATGCATGAGTTCGTTCTGTTATGTCCTTACAAAACGCACAGTGCGATCGCTATGTCGAACTAGGGCTGGAATGAAGGCTCCCCAATGCTGGTTCAAGCCGTTACCTGGGGTCAGTTCAATGTTCATTGGACTCGATTTAAAATCCTGAGAAAAGTTACTGCGCAGCGGGCAAAATAAATTTGGCATGCATCATTGCATCACAGTATGTTCTCCTGTGCATTATTTTCACTAGTTTGCTCAAATTTGTAATCTTCCGCATTTATTCACATGCATAGATATCAATGTAATTCAGAATTATCAGCTGGCCACATCTCCATTGTGCCGTCCCTTGAATGTCTTAATGGTTATAGCCATTCAAGTACCATGGGAAGATGGTTCTCTCTTGCCCTCAATATTTCGTAAGCTACCGAGGCAGCTTACAAACTTGCTAGGGCGTTTGCAAAATCCATAATGAGCTGCAAATTTTCTAGCCATCCAGGGAATTTGCAGTTTTCCGGGTTTTGCGTGCGTGTATGTGTGTGCGCGCGGATGCGCACTGCACGTGTGGGCTGGGGTGCATGTGTGCGTGCGTGCGTGGGTGCGTGCGCTTCATCACGATGTTGGTATCTGACGGAGACCGATCCGTTTCACTCGGTCGCTGCGAATGAAGCCACTCGGCCGAAATCCGCACGCCCAATAGAATGGTCTTGAATAAATAAAATGAAGTGGTCCTGAAGCGCGCTGTACAGAACGCATCACCAAGAGTTGAGTTCTTGTAGTCTCTCGAAGCGCCGCGGTTTCGTCGTTATCACGGATGCAAG